>NC_139233.1:82590243-83790243 GCF_977018435.1 Lepisma saccharinum
TTCAAGTCTTTCCAGTTGTTAATTTTCTTCATCAGCCTTGGAAAATGTCCAATTATAACTCCATTAAGCCTTGTTTCCATGATTATGAAAAACTAAATATGCTGACCAAGGCAGTAATTTATTTTATTAAAAAAGGAAAGCAGGAATTAAAACTTACAGGAAGGGAGGGAGAAGCATCTTAGGAATAGCGAGGAATGCTAACAAGAAAAAGGAAAACAGAGAAAAAGAAGAAGAAGGGATTATCTACGAAGTAAATTGTAAAGAATGTCAGAGTGTGTACATAGGAGAAACGAAAAAAAGGCTGAAAGACAGGTTGAAACAACATAGGGATGATGTACGACTTAAAAGAGAGAGAAATGCAATATTTAAACACACGAGAGAAACAGGACATGACATAGAGTGGGATGAGGCTAAGCAAATAGGAAGGTAGAAGAGAATGCTAGTGAGAAAATGGAAGGAAGCCAAGGAAATAGAGAAGAAAGGCGAAGAAGACACAATGAACTGGAATGGGGAACTGAAGCTAAACAAAGAATGGAAGAAGATGTTGGAAAGAGTGGAAAGGACAAGAGAAAAAGAGGAGAGGAGAAGGAAGAAAAATGAAGGGAAAAGAGCGTGAGATTAAAAAGTCCAACCACATTCTATATGGAAGTAATTGTGTTTAGCCTTTTAGGTGAAAGTAAAGTTGGAAAGTGAAAGTCATCTGCTAGAAAGTTCCAAACAACTTTCTAAATAGTCTGGAGGGAGTAATGTTTGTTTATATATATTACCCATCTTGTTGTATCTGGTTACTTTTGTACTTGATACAGAGTCTGAAGAAGACCTTGCTACAAGGTTGAAACGTCACGTTAGTTTATGTTTTTAATAAAATAAATTACTGCCTTGGTCAGCATATTTAGTTTTTCATAATCATGGAAACAAGGCTTAATGGAGTTATAATTGGACATTTTCCAAGGCTGATGAGGAAAATTAACAACTGGAAAGACTTGAAGAGGAAAGAAATACACAAAGACGAACAAGAGAAGTTTCTGAGAAAATGTTTGGAGAGAAGCACAGCGCCTAAAGGATTAAAAATAAGTAAGAAGGGAGTGGTTTGCAACTCCAGGAGATGGAGGATATTGGTTCAGAAAATGGAAAAAGAACTGATATGGAATGAAATAAGGGCAAGAAGAAAGGAGATAAAGATAATAAAGGAGAACCTGACAAGAATTGAAAAAGCTATTGAAGATGGTCTCACCATTTTTACGAGAGAATATACATTTCATGAAATGAAAATCTGGCAGGAGAAATTTAGAGAGAAAATGAAAATAAAATTGAAGAAGAAAGGAGAGGGACTAGGATGGAAAGAAGAAAGAGGAGAAGAGGAAGAAGAAGAGGATACCAGAAGAAGAGTTGTGGTAATAGGGAATGTAGATATAACCAAAGAAGAGGAAGCCTTTTTTAAAACTAGGCAGAGGTTTCAAAGTTAAAGAAAGAAATGTAGATTATGAGGAAGTTATATATGACATTGAAGAAGCAGTGCTCCATATAAAAGAAGAACCAGAAAGAGACAAGATTAGAAGAAGAACAGCAGCCATACTGAAGAAAGAAATGGGAAAACAAGGAAAAGTAGATAATTTGAGTCAAAAAGAAAGGGAAGGGATGAAGAAAATCAAAACAAGAAATGATGTGGTGATAGAGCAGGCAGATAAAGGTGGAGCAATTGTGGTGATGGAAAGAGAATGGTACGAGAGAAAGTTTGAAGACCTAAAAGAAAATGGATATGAGGAGATTTGTGGAACAGGTGAAGAACAAACTATAAAAGAAAGAATCATTAAAGACTGTAGGAGGAGTGGATTCAAGAAATGCATAAAGGAGACAGGAAGACTACCAAGTTTGAAAGGCTTTCCAAAGATACACAAAGAGGAGATAAAGTTAAGACCAGTAATGAACTGCAGAAACAATATTTTGGAACCCTTAGAAAAGAAATTAAAGAAAGTTATTGACGTGTTAGTAACACAGCAAGAAAGCAGAGCAGTTAAGAACAGTGAACAAGTAGTAGACCTCATAAAAGGACTTAAGTTAAATGAGATGAAGACGACAATGTTTAGCTTAGACGTGAAAAGTATGTTCCCGAGCATCAAGAGGGGACACGTTTTGGACATTATTAAAAAGAGAATGGGACAAGAAATTATAGGAGAATGGGATAGTGAAAGGGTAGTGAAGGCGCTGGAAACCATTTGGAATAACGGTTACAGTATAATGGGAGATAAAATAATGTTAATGAGTGAAGGACTAAATATAGGTTCCAGTCTAAGCCCAGCATTGGCTGAATTGGTTATGAATGAATGGGAAAAGAAAGTGATAGAAAAGGGAGGTGACAAAATGATTCTGTTTTGCAGATATGTGGACGACTGTTTTGGCATATGGAAGGGAACGAAGAGGCAGCTTGACATTTTTGCCAAAGAAATTCAAGATGAAGAAAGAGGGATATTATTGGAACTTGAAATAGAAGAAGAAGACAAGTTAAGCTATCTAGATATATTGATGAAAAGGAAAAGAGGACAAGAAATTGAAACCGCTTGGCATCAGAAGAAGTGTGCAGCAGGGGTATTCTGCCACAAAAGAAGTGATGTAAGTGAGGTGACAAAAATAAATTTTATAAAGAATATGGAGGACAGAATCAAGAAAATATGCATGAAAGAATGTGAAAAAGAAGGCAAAATAAATAGCCTATGGAAACAGCTGGAAAAGAATGGCTATGAGAAGCAGGATAGACTGGACATAAACAGAAGAAGTAAGAGAACGGGCAGGGGAGAATTGGAAGAGAAAGAAAAAGAAGAGAGAAGGTTTGGAATAAGGAGTATGGGGAAGACCACAGAAAAGATATGCAAAGTGCTTAGGAAAGCAGGAATTAAAACTTACAGGAAGGGAGGGAGAAGCATCTTAGGAATAGCGAGGAATGCTAACAAGAAAAAGGAAAACAGAGAAGAAGAAGAAGAAGGGATTATCTACGAAGTAAAATGTAAAGAATGTCAGAGTGTGTACATAGGAGAAACGAAAAAAAGGCTGAAAGACAGGTTGAAACAACATAGGGATGATGTACGACTTAAAAGAGAGAGAAATGCAATATTTAAACACACGAGAGAAACAGGACATGACATAGAGTGGGATGAGGCTAAGCAAATAGGAAGGGAGAAGAGAATGCTAGTGAGAAAATGGAAGGAAGCCAAGGAAATAGAGAAGAAAGGCGAAGAAGACACAATGAACTGGAATGGGGGACTGAAGTTAAACAAAGAATGGAAGAAGATGTTGGAAAGAGTGGAAAGGACAAGAGAAAAAGAGGAGAGGAGAAGGAAGAAAAATGAAGGGAAAAGAGCGTGAGATTAAAAAGTCCAACCACATTCTATATGGAAGTAATTGTGTTTAGCCTTTTAGGTGAAAGTGAAGTTGGAAAGTGAAAGTCATCTGCTAGAAAGTTCCAAACAACTTTCTAAATAGTCTGGAGGGAGTAATGTTTGTGTATATATATTACCCTTCTTGTTGTATCTGGTTACTTTTGTACTTGATACAGAGTCTGAAGAAGACCTTGCTAGAAGGTTGAAACGTCACGTTAGTTTATGTTTTTAATAAAATAAATTACTGCCTTGGTCAGCATATTTAGTTTTTCGTATTTATTTGTGTATATAAGGGTGGAACTTGGAAGAATTACAGAAGAACTTTTGCGTGTTATAACACAGGTTAGTGCTCGTTTTGCAAGATGTACACAAAAATAAGCGGGCATTACAGGCCTCAAATGTCGGCATCTCCGTCAGCGCCGCCCGCCACGTTTCTCCCGATCTCTCGGCTGCAGATCGAAATGGACGCACTGTATATGTGTTTATATCCGAATTTCCAAATGAAATTTCCCAACCATTTTTTATACTCCTAATATCTTCTTTACCTATGTTTGCTGACGTTGTATGTTCGTATCGTGTATAAAGAGATTTGGAAGAATTAACTTCCACAAGACATATTGTAACGATTGAAAATTTTTTGGCAAATCTCTTTAATATTTAATAGCCCTCGTATAAATTCATTTGGAGTTTTAATCTTTTGAATGTACATTTTTATCTTTTATCTTTGTTAACATTGTAACGCAGTTTCGGCCCAACGAGAAAGAATGCAAAGCAAGTAGAAGCTTGCGTTGTTTTTCTTCCTTAACAACAATGAGTTCTTTTCGTTCGGCGCTGCGTGGGTTTGTAAATAAGTTTAGCTTGCATTGTGTTTCTGGATATGTCTTTTGGAAAGGGTAATTGTTAGATGCTAAAAATAACTTTTCAGTTTGTCGAAATCTTTTGTTGAGAAATAGGATTGCGCAATCTCGCAAGTATAAATATCAGCGTTCTCGCTGGCAGTTAAATTCAGTATAGCAGTAGATTCCGGAATCGTTAGGTGATTAAATCGCTTGTCGAGGTCCAGGGCTGGGAGAACACAGGCATTGTGAGGGGAGTGGCTGGTCAGCTCTCCCTTCTACAATGTCCTGAGTTTTCCGTAAGCCACCTTTCTGGATTTGTGCTGGTCAGCATGATCCTTAAAGGGGATTTTGGCAGGCTTGTAAATAATTTGATTTATACATAATTAATCTTAATAATTTAAAATTTTGTTTCATAAATTCTATCGAAGTTGGCACTGGTCAGTGTGACTCCGGTATAAATTCAAGTTATACTTCCTTCTCGTCGAGTTAATTTTTATACTAAATCATTCTGAATTCTCCTGGTCAGGAGGTTCATTTAAATAAATTTATTTCTTTGATACTTAAATCCGAGAGCATACCTCTGGTCAGAGGATGTCTCTTAAATCTAATAACTTATATAGTTTTACGTCCGTTTCTAAAGTCTGAGTATCCGGAACGTTTAATGGGTTTTCTTATTTTGGTTTTATGTTAGATATAATTTTGAAACAGTTATAATAGGTGACCGGTCGAGTAAATGTTTTTATAGAAATTCGTTTAATGTAAAAGTCTATTGTTTTGCTTTTGCAATGTAAGTAGCCAAAGAGGGTAGACAGTGTCCCCTGTTATGTTATGGAATTCCAAGCGAACATTTGTAGTTTGTGGCCGAGAGATGGCTTTGGTAATTGGGTAGAGACAGGCTCCCCTTATCTTTAGTTATGAATGTTATTGGAAGTTGGCCCCGAAGAGGGTAGTATACCTCGAGAGTTCTAAAGAACATAATACTGAAGTGAAAATATGACAGAAGCACAAATAGATATTTACGGATAAGAAGTTTATGTAATTTTCTTTTGGTTTTGGTTAATGGAAATTGTCGATCATTACTGTTAATTTGTCACCTGTTTATTGAAACCAAGTTAAGCTGGGATATGGACGATATATATATATCTATATAAGAGAGAGCTCTCTGGATTGTATGTTATGAGAAAGCAAGTTTCAGTCTATGTTTTTCGGAAGTTATTTGAACAGAAATTAAATTTTGGCATTGTAAATTTTTCTCGATCTGAAGATTGTATACTTTCTTTTATCCTAACATATATATGGATTAGTAAATAAATTTATAATCGTTATTTGGTATTTCTTTGAAGTAAGTTTGCCTAATAAGTATAAATTAACTGACTTCCTTTTGGTTGGAGAGGTGTCCCGCCGTTACTGGTCAGTGAGGCGGAGGCCTTATCAATCCAAAGGACGCCAGAATTGATTATGCTGATTTCAATCGCGAATCGTATGCGTATCCTCACTGGTCAGTGGGATGCGGGTGCGGTTGCGGTGGAGTTCAAGCATGAGAAAGGGCTAATATAATTTGAAGTCTTGGTTATGTAAGTGTAAATTTAACTTTTGATTATATTATTATCTTGAAACAGACCCTTACCCGAACTTTGGGATGCGGGGTCCCATGCCCCGCAGGAACTGAGCGTAGTCGTGGCATATATATATTAATAACAGAAAGATATTTGGTAGGCAGCGACGCCCGGTCTTTGTCTGTCGAGGGGACCGAGCCGGTGTGTCGTGTGTCTTGGCAACGGGCTATCCGCCTACTTGTTGCAATATTATTGTTATTATTCCTGGTGATGATTTTAATAGTAATAGTAATAATATTTTTTAGTATTCTATAGATTTGATTGGAGGAAGAAGTGAATTTATGATAATTTGATACCTATTATTAATTTCATTAAATAAAGAAATTGGAAGTAAAACTATTTATATCATAATTAATCGGTCATCAGTTGTACTGTGTTTATGGAGGAAACAGAGATATTCCGATTCTTGTCATCAATGACGAGGTGAAATGTAAACGCAGAATGAACTCGTTACGTAATACAAGCAGCGAAAGTGAAAACAAAAGATAACGGTTACTTCATGCACAAGAAGCGAAATGTGAAATGGAACTGGTTCGTATATCGATTGTGTCCAAGTTTTGTACGCGAAGATAAAACGCGAGGCAGTCGACTAGTGTACGAAGCAAGCAGTTTGAGAGTGTTTCTGATCGCCCTGTGACAAACATTGCCTGATGAAGGTGTGTGGGGGGAAAATTATCTTCCTGCTTTCTTGTTTTTCTTTCGTGGCTGCGCAAGGTACCTGTATTAATTTATCTTACAAGGTATTAATACTATTTTATGTTCTGAAATATCGCAAAATCTGCTATCTAAAAGTCCTGATTTAATTGTATTTTAAGGCAAGAAATTTAAGTTTTCAATATTTTATGTATGTATAAATATAATGTTGTATTTATTTACACAAGGGACAAATTATTCCTGAAGGCAATTTCCACGATGGTAGGTCGAAGAAGATAACTTGAATGTGCTACTATTGCACTTTAGTAACCATAGGCTAGGATACATTATGTGGAACGTTTTGAAGTTGGCTATTCAGTTCGTGTATGGACAGATCAGTAGTTTTCTTTTCTACAATTGTTGACACTACCGAATACATTAAGACTGTTTGATATTTCGTTTGTGACCTTTAATCTAAGAGGTTTCTTGCAAACGCAGTCTTTGCTTTTCGTATGTTTTGGGTACACCAGTTTCGAAGAATGCGATACTCTTAAAGAAATTCATGTGTTGTTCCGCGACAACAACTGTAAGATTTCTGGAGTCATCAAATGGTTAAGAACTCTAGTCACTCACATCTACAGGGTCATGTTTGTCAAAAAGATGGACAATTAAGGAATTTATAAACCATACTTCTACCTACGTCAACTGTCGGACAAGAGGCAGCAAAGTGTCATAACATAGTTGCTGCATCAATATGTTAGACTCAAAGATCAAGACTTTTGATATCTCGGTACAAAATTGCTTTCGGTTTGAATTTGGGGCTTTCAGAAGTTCAGACGTGTCGTGAGAAAATAGAAACTGGAAATGGATTAAAATTTAATATTTTAAGTGGATTAATACGTATATGTGGTGATGTGTCGCATTCAGTCGACAGGATGATATTTTGAGAGATCATATAATATATTTTGTATATTCTTCATATGCAGGTAAGAATTTAGAAATTTCCTTTTCGAAATTTTCACATGTTTTCAAAGGACGGTAGATTACTGAAATGAGTTATCTGATGATTAATAATTAGTTCCAGAGTCAGAGTCCACGTACGACTCTCCTTATGACTGAGGATTGAGGAAGTATCTTTACACAACCCTTTTGTTGATCATATCTCAACAGTACCTGTGAAGGTTGTAGGCGTGACGGAACAAGCCAGGTTTGACACTAGGCACGTATGGTTTTATTTTTACAGAATGGAGGGGGCTAAACAACATTTTGGAAGGCGTATGGACAGTGGCGGATCTAGAGGGTCCAAGGGATACAATGCTCCCTAGAATAGAACAACTGGGTAAATAAATACATTGGGGTCCGGAGCGAGCAAAGGTCGGGCAGTTGCCCCTTCGAAAATTAATGTTAACCTAAAATTATGTAATTTCATTTCAGTGACAATAATTTGTTTAAATTATTTTAAACGACTGATAATTACAATTAAGAGTAGTACACATTGTTTCAAGTACACGATATTTTCAAACTGAAGAACTAGTTTCCGGGAAAATGTCTTTATTGCTGGAGAAACTATCTCTTTCCTCTCCCTCGTTAAATATCATGCTAGCATCCATGAATAATTCGCCCAAATATGAATTTATGCATGGTAAATAAGCGAATCGAATGCTTGTGGCAGTCGTGCACCATATATTAATCACTCCCTTCTTGTCTGCCTTCCCGTTCCTTATATTCATTATAAAATTGTTTTCACATGGTGGGCAGATATAAGGTATATTAGTTTCGTATATATACGAATATGTATTCTCTCTCTCTCTCTCTCTCTCTCTCTCTCTGTCTCTCTCTCCTCTTTTTCGTCTCTCCCGATTTCCTTTCCTCTGTTGCACTTACGTCTTCTTATTTATAATTTGCCACCAGTTCCCTCTGCTCTTGTTCCCCATTTTCAAACATGATCTTGAATATGCAGATTCATTAATAAGTCCTATAAATTTTCAACTGAAAGAGTGGTGGTTCTTCGTTGAGGGTTAATTAATTATATCTTCACTTGATCGCGAGAGTTTTCGAAATTGATACTCGTATATAAATATTTGTATTTAATTAATATCTTATTAGGAAAGTTTCGAAACATACAAGGAACGCCCAAAATTTGTTCATTCTGCATGGAACTTTCCCTAGCATAAAAACGTGAATTCTTACACAAGGTATTACTGAAAAATTTTAATAATAAAGGCAATTGGGAAAAATGGATGTCATTAGAGAAGCGATCACTTTCTGAACAAATCTTGACCTGGGCAATGCAGGGAAAAATGCTAGATATGGTTCATTAGAAATGTGCATAGCGATGGAGAAAAAAGTATTATTACATATGTTACCGAAAGTAATTTATACCAAAAAGAAAACATCACATTTGATATTTTCGACACAAATGAATTTCTCTTGTTCATAGCGCTTTGAAACTCTGAGAAACAGTTTCAATTGCTGAGACCACACGAGCGAAGTAAGTCACAAATTACTCAGAACACTAGGTTAAGGAAGCCTTGTGATGATCAAACTTCTACATACCATATGAAAGTAACTAACGCGAAGATTAAATTAATATTTATTTGTTTCGTTGTTTTTGGTTATTTTTTATCGTATCTTGTAAAACCTCGGAAAATATGCACTTTGGCTGTAGCCGGATATTGCACTACATTTGGCTACAGAAGTGTTTACTGGATCGCAAGTCATATGCTACAAGTTTCAAATAAGAAAATAAAGAATTATAACAGGCATTCACCAAACTTTGATATGATTTTAGTTATGTTACTCAGTAAACTAATGTACATTCAAAGGCAAGAAACATTTACGATAATAATTTGTGAGCTTTTTTAGTATCGAAAATATTCATAAGAAAGATATGCACGGAGTCATGGCAAGAATATAATTTTCTCTGAAACATTCGTATTTTCCTAAATACGTACTTCTTGAATTTGAATTTGTTCAGAGGATTTTTTGATTAGCGGTTGCCCCCTCGCACCGTCTCTGTATCGCTAACAAATAAATATAGAAATATGATATATTTGTGTCGTGAAATGCTGATATCATGACACATCACTAATCTAGATGTGCCTACTTAGAAAACTACGACAAATACAAATAGAAAATTTTATGTTCATTTTCAAATGATAAAATACCCTATCAAAAATCGAGTAAAATATTCTTCTTCTATTCCTCAGGATTGTTCATGAGCTTCATTGCTTATACAATGTACTTTCAACTTTCTGAACACCTTAAAAGAGTTTCTATATTTTTGATAATCTTAAGCGTAAACTATATTTAAGTTGATTAACCTGATGCGGATGTTAGTAAGTCCAACTGGGAGGACACCAAAATTTTCCTGTGATGCAAGTGGGGCGCTCTCGTAAATTTGCCCAAAATGACAATTTTAGAGTGCTTCATTTTTCATTTACGATTTAGAAAGACAATACAAAGTTCGCTTTTACATATTTGAGAAATTATTGGCATAATCAAAATTATTAGAGTCATATCATTCAGAATATGGATAGCGATGCCACGGTTTGATTAGTGCCCATGGAACACATTGAGGTAAAAACAGCCCGAAGTAGTTTCTCTCTGAACTCAGGGCCGCTGTTAGGGGTGTGCGACGCGTGCCACCGCAGATGGCCTCCCGCTTTGAGGGTCTTTGCGCTTCCAAATCAGTTATTTGCTCATTTTTTGTGCAAGCGCGATTGCACTCTTATAGAAGGAAGAAAAACATTACTGTTGTGAAAAGAAAAATTTCGTCATAACAAAGTTGTATTTCTGGTAACGGACAACTCTGTCCCCTCTTGTCAAGCCACCAGTGAAAATTTACCGATAAGGAACCACGACCCATTTGTGACTCCAACTTTCTCTGATTTCCTGTCTAATGTTTGAGCGAGGACAGGCATCATAAAATTGTTATTTGTCTGGAAACTGAGGGACAAATTTGAGGGTGTGCCGCTCCGCGAAAAGACAAAAACAAGAGTCGGCACCAAAGCCTTGAAGGACCGCTCGGCTCTGATTCTCCATTAGTGCAAAGTACGTAACGCTCTTGTTTTCGAAAATAATGAGCAGGGGTGCGGATTTGTAGTCAGCGAAAACCTCTGAGCAAGTAGGCAAATAGGCACCGAAAGGATAAAAAATGCATTTCTCTGTTTTTGGTTTGATCGTGGCGACGATGATGAATGGTGGTTAGATAAAATTAGAAGAAAGTTAGTTCATATTAAAGAAAATTATTCACCTATTACTGTGAAGAGGGTTCCCGCGAAGTCTACTGGTTAGCGCTTTAGATTTTGGTGCGAGTGGTCCGGGGTTCGATTCCCAGTTCGAACTCTCAAAGTTTCCGTGCTAACCCAGCATCGTGAGAACTATTAAGGAACTACTTGAAAAGAAGCAGTAGCGGGCTCCAGTCTCGAAAGCCAGAAAATAGTTGCGATGGGATTCGATGCGCTCACCACGGATCACCCAAAGAAAAGCAGTCTGTGCCCCTAAGACGGCTCTTGCACCACGGAGTTGTTTGTAGCAGAATTACTGTGAAGAATTTCGAGATTAAAGATAAGTTCAGTTCTTTTGCTTCATTCATATCATCCTATTTTTTAATTCCTACTATTCAAATATCTAATTATCAAAAAATGCACTCGCTCGAATCCGGACGTCGGCTTGGATGTTCCTTTGTGAGCGTCCTTTCTTCAATTCTACGTAAGCGTCATTCATGCTCATCGTTACAATTTAACTAAAGAGGCAGAAAAGTGACGTAAAATAAGAAAAGTAGGAATAAATATAGTTTGAGAACAGTCTCATTCCATTGCTGGCACAATCAATAATTTGCCTGTCACTTTTATGCACTGAAATGTGACTGCAGTATTTAAGCAAACCTCAGTTTGCAATAATTCATTTTCATTGTATTTTCATTTTAGTTTTTCTGCATGTATAATAATTTCCCGATTTTTTAGGCAAGCAATTCGCAACACAGGATTGACGTCAACCTTTTGTCCCTTATTTGGTGATATTCCAAGCACTTCAGATTGTAAATAGCGCTTGTAAAGAAATGATCGGCAAATTTAGAATTTGCCACTTCATATTTGTCTTTTAATAATTTTTCGAAACTTCTAGACGGAAGGAAACATGGAAAACAATATAAGTTTTTTTTAATATTGCGTTTGATGTACTTGAAGACAGTATTTATGTCTCAAACTTAGATATGAAATGAGAATCCTACATAAATAAGTCATAAGGAACACACGAATACAACAAAAATTGCACAAGATTATTTCACTTTTTAATCAGGGGTGTACTGCGTTTTCTTCCGCGGCCTTCCCTCCCTCTGACGTCAAACTTTACAACTTCATCCATTTCCAAAAAGTGGTTTCAGAAACAGGTGTTTCAAGGCAAGCGGTGTGCAGGTCAAAGGACCTTGGGTCGGCATATTGCCTCTATAGATGAAATAGAAATAAAGATCTGGAGATATGAGTATTTTATTTTTATCGCCTCTCAACCCCTCCCATAGAAGGAACTTTTTCAGATTTTGCCAGATTTTACAACCATTCCGAAGTAACAACATATTTCAAGTCATTCTACGGAATGGGACAAATTTCGTAAATTTTAATGTGGCTGGATTCTAAAAGGCTAAAAAGAGGGGGGAAAAGGACGCGTTTTTAAAAAGTCAGAAGGGTGTCTTCCAGAATTTCTTGCTGCCTGTAAATACAGATTTCCATTTCAAATTTCGCCACGATGAACGGAAATAATGCAGATACACTTGACGTCAAGGGTTCTAGTGTTAGTGTTGATAGTAGTGTTACGGAGTGTGTTCGTGATATAGTCCAAGTCGTGTGTACCAGTGGCGGCGGCGACCTTAAATGTAGCTCGTCTGTGAACCAGGTGCCAAATGTAGGAACTATTTGCGAGGAGGAGTATACTAGTTTTGAGCCAGATGACAGATTGCCTCTGCTTTTAGATCCAGGCGAGTAGCCGTCCGTTTTAAGTAGTTCGGAATTTGATTCAATCATTCAAAAGAACCCTAATCGCATCATAAATCATGATTACCCAATTAATGGTGATAATCGACACTTTTCACCTGGACATTATAAGCGTGTTATGCAAAATGGGGAAACGGTCGGCAGAAGGTGGTTGGTGTACTCGAAGAGGAAAGATAAAATTTTCTGTTTTTGTTATAAGCTGTTTGGGGACAAGGGTGGGGATATGCTGGCAAATGAAGGCTTCGATGATTGGAGGCATTTAAGCTATCGACTACAAACCCATGAAATATCAGAAAGTCACATTCAATGCCTTAAAAAATGGACCGAATGTGAATTTAGACTGCATAAAAACATAACTATTGATGAGCAACAGGGACTGTTGATTTCACAGGGAAAGCAGCACTAGCGTGAGGTCTTGAAACTAATAGCCTACTGTACGTTATTAAATATTTGGAAGAGCATAACAGTGTATTTCGGGCCTGAGGCATATAAACTATTCGTGGGACGTATAATTATTTTATTTTATTTTATTATTTTTTTCAATTTTTGTTCTTTAGTGTTCTTTGTTTCATAAAGTGGACTTAAAACAATCAATCAACCAATCAATCAATCTGATATACCCCTAGTATGACGTTCATTATATTTAATTGCAATAGTTGGAATGTTCAATATCATATTCTTACTTTAACTAAAAAGTACCAATATATAATCATATCCAATAACATAATTGTTTTAATTAATTTTCATTGAATTTTGACACTGTAGTGAATTTGCATTGTTTCAATAAAAATAATATTTTGATATATTTCATTTTATAAGTAAACAAACAATATATGTTAAGTATTTTTGATACCAATATTTGGAACACTATCTGTATGTAGTAGCTACTTTGTTTATGATTTCAGTAATTTTGGATATGTTTAAGTATGTTAAAATAAGATACGAATACAGGCCATATCAAATTAGTTACTTAATTGGGAGCACTAGCATCCTATAAACTCGTAAAAAATAAAAATGAATACAAACTATTATTTTTATCTAGCGCGGTGTCCCCTGGAGCGGGCCCTCGGGCAACTGCCTGACTTGGCACCCCCTAAGCCCGGCTCTGGCTGTCATGATCCCCTTTCCGTATTTAGTGCGTTTTCTGGCAGAAAAGATAAATATCAACAAGGAGGGTAAATTTACAGTACATGGCTGCGAAGAGACAGGATAAAATATTTTTTTGTAGAGATTTTATCGCTGAAACAAGGTCTCAATCAGCAGGCATTAAGAAAAGCTGGTTGCTAAATTTTAAATTTTATTGGTACTAAACGATGATACGGTGAAAGCACACTCGTGCTTAACAATAGGTAATATTTAAACAATTCTAATAACGAGGTTGGAGTTTGAAAATTATTTTACGAGAAACGGATGTTATCGATATTTTAACATTATATAATACAAGGGTCTCGCGTATATACGTCGTTCGCACAGAACCTCGCGTTCCCTAACGGCGGCCCTATCTGAACTAAACTAGTTTCTCATGAATTGACAAGCTTTCGAGATAAACTATTGTCTGTCATGATCAGACAAACGACCCCAGTGAGATATATTGATATCTTCGTACAACAAATGTAACATGAATTTAATATATACTATATATATTTTTTAACGAAGTGAACAGTCCGCTACATTTCCTCATTTGTCACTGACCTGGAAAACCTACGAAGCTCCTCTTTCTCGTTGCGTAATGAAAGAAGCATTGACAAATATCAACCAGGCGTCCTTGCTAACACGAAGGTCGTGAACTTGGAATAACAATCAAGCCCAATCGAAGTTGTTTTCACACTACTTGCTTATTTTTAACTAAGGAAACTTATCGTCGCATTCTTACGACATGTGGAAAAATACGCTTTGACGCTCAGAGTTCAAGAAATTTTATTCGCTTTACACAGAATTTTCCTCCCATTAGTGTTAAGTGCTTGTAAGCATCATAAGGGGCATAATTTCAAGGCTACGTAAGTAAGAGACGCTAGTAGCTTTGGTCTGAAAGTTCCCTAAAGCTATGATATTATTCAATTTATCTAACCAAAGAAGAGAATGCTCATAGAAAGCCAGTCTCCGCAGATTTTATGCAAGCTACTTGTTACCTTTTAAAATATTTTCTATGCACACTCAGTGTGTACCATGACTTACTGAAGCGGGAGTCAGGAGTTATTGGCTGCAACCTTGTTCTTACCGTTGTCAATGTTCTGAAAGATATTAATATTCTAATATCAACGGTCTCTGTTCAAAATAAAAAAACAGGCGAGGGTAGGATTTGGACCCGCGACCTTTCACGCTTAACGAAAAATTAGGATATTAGCGTCTAACCAACTGCTCTACGTTAACTTGACAACGTTATTACCTTAAAAACATGTTGACGTTCATGAAGACTACCACCTTCCTGTGTTCCAAGCACATTGCCTCGACAAGTCGTGAAAAATATTATTTTTTGAGAACTGTTCGATATTATGAAACGTATTGTATATAAAATGTCGCATAATATCCTCACAAATTTGCTTCTTTCTGCACAAACTTGATGGCGATTTCTTCCAGGTGGAGAAAAACTTTATTCAGTGTTTCAAACTCCTCTAATTTCAAGTCGAGCAAGCAGAATCGTAAATATTCCTCAATGTTCTTTATCCAATGTATTATTTCTGTTTGATTGTGTATTATAATAGAGGTTTATAGTTTCAAAGTTCATAGAAAGTGCGAAATTGAAAACCTCTCACCGCAGCGTTCTTCGTCTAGTGGAATGACCAACTCAAAGTTGGCTACTCTCACCTGGAGCCGAAGTGCAATATTGCTAAGTTTACGAATTCGGGACTTAAGAATTCTTTCGGGGCGGTCAAATAAGATGTTGCGAAGAGTACGTCAGAAAATTCCTTTTTCAGCTTACCTAGTTCTTGCTCATAATAATCCATATTTACAGTCTGCATTCCAAGATGTGTCCCTTGATGTCTTCTAGGTCTGCCAAAGTGTCCTCTTGTTATTGTTCCGCTTCTTTTGCGGACTCCCACGTGTCCCTGACTGTCGTAGTGTCCACTTGCTTGACGAATCGTCTGTCCATGTGAAAATTGAGGTGGAATAACACTTTCCTGAAATATTGTACTCTTCGCAACATCTTATTTGACCGCCAAGAAAGAATTCTAAGTCCCGAATTTGTAAACTTAGCAATATTGCACTTCGACTCCAGGTGAGAGTAGCCAACTTTGAGTAGGTCATTCCACTAAACGAAAAACGCTGTGGTGAGAGGTTTTCAATTGCGCACTTTCTATGAACTTTGAAACTATAAACCGCTATTATAATACACAATCAAACAGAAATAATAAATAGGATAAAGAACATTGAGGAATATTTACGATTCTGCTTGCTAGATTTGAAATTTAAGGGGTTTGAAACACTGTATAGAGTTTTTCTCCACCTGGAAGAAGTCGTCATCAAATTTGTGCAGAAAGAAGCAAATTTGTGAGGAGTTTATGCGACATTTTATTTACAATACGTTTCATAATATCGAACAGTTCTCAAAAAATAATATTTTTCACGACTTGTCGAGGCAATGTGCTTGGAACACAGGAAGGTGGGAGTCTTCACAACGTCAACATGTTTTTAAGGGCATAACGTCATTAAGTTAACATAGAGCAGTTGGTTAGACGCTGCTATCCTTATTTTTCGTCAAGCGTGAAAGGTCGCGGGTTGAAATCCTACCCTCTCCTCTTTTTTTTTTGTTTGTTTGCTGAACAGAGACCGTTGATATTAGAATATTTAAAAAATGAATCCGATGCACACTTGAGGGACGTCCCTCCTGCGCATATATCCCCTTAGAAGTTGTGGATTTCCAGTGTTTAAGGTTCAAACTTTTTTTAGCTATTGTTCATATGTTGTGTTAACACACACATCATGATTAATTCACAAGTCACATATATGTATTCAGGATGCAGAATGTAATGTTATTTAAGTTATGTATAGTTTGTTCTTGACTGGCACATAAAATATTGATTATTTGATTTCGATATACTAAAAAAATTATATACAGTTATGTTAAGTAGTGCATTACTGTAACAAAGGAGAGCGTTTAATGAGTTCAAATTGCTAAGATTGGTAATTGCATGTCCGTTCCTTCGTAATGACTGTTGGCAATCCTCTCACCACCATCTTTGGTTTGAGTTGCTGTTTTAAGTCCACTTTATGTACAGTAAGGCTAACCGGGAATGGACCTACAGTTTAAAGTGGGATCCGAACCACAATGTGCCTCCACCGCGTATCGAACCCGGATTACAAGGCAATGACGCTACCACTGCGCCATGGGGGAGGTCCTCTCACCAACTTCTTACCATGCGTCCAAAACTAATAGTAAGTACCTAATTAACATAAGTAAATGGTTATTGCGACGGAGGCCGATTCGATAAGAAACTACCAATAAGAATTTATATAGTGAGTGACAAACAAAAAAAATTAAAACCTCATAATGATTGTTAATTTGTTACTGCTTTGTATCTAAAATATTTGTCCTATGTGAACAGAAAGTACGAGTATCAGATCTAACAAACTTTCCCCACTAACTTTGTAATATTCGAAACCACCATTACAGACTTAGCTCTATGTAACTTGATTCTGCGCATTCCATGTGGCATGTGACTTCCTCCTATTATCGAAATAACTTCCTCTTACTATTTCCTTGCACCTCGTGAAATACAGAGACCAATGTTAACTTCTTAGCACGGTGGGTAAAATTTACATCCAACGATAAACTCCTAAAAAAAATGCTGCCTAGGTGGAGAATCGAACCTACGACCTACCCCCTGAGAATCAAGAACGCTACCTCTTCTCCAGGTAACTGATGTTATAACTTGCTACTAGTTTGAAGAAATCAATTCACACATAATGTCATGTCTATAATTTCCTCATGGCAATTTTCATGAGGAAACGAATTCAGATAAAATCGAGAAACGCTGAAAGGGAAAATGATGAACATGTCTATTGGTGTTTTGTTATATCTTGTAAATTGTGTAAAAATTCCATGTTTTGAACAAGCAATCGTTTAGTTACGAAGTATTTTGTTGTTTGTTTAAAGTAGTAACAGGAGAGCGAAAAGGAGTCATTTGAACCAGAACCCGGTTGCCAAGAAACTCTTTTCCAAAGACTGTATGAAAAGAGAGAGCAAAAAGGATATTCAACGTATGAAATATAAAATATGTGCGAAATTAAAACAATGGGATACCTTGCAAGTGCATCCTAATGAAGTTCAAACTATGAAAAACATATTTTCGTGGTGGAAAACTGCAAGTCATTTTCGAAATATGAACTTGATTTTTTTCTGTATTATGAAGTGGAGATATGGGACGATACGATCCCTCAGCAAGAAAAATGTAAGTAAACCGCCTCCTTCCTCCAACTTTTTCAATGTTCATAATTAGGGTCCGGAAGTTGATGAAAAATCTGACCCTTTCTGACCCTTAAAAACAATGCTAAACCTGATATCATGTCCGTTTCCCTTCAGTTAGAGCCTGAAAACACATTCTAATTTACATTTTTCTTGCATTTTTCGGCCTTTTTGGCTTTTAGTTTATTTGTCAGTATTCTTAACAGTTTTTGTTCCATTTTTACTTATTTTTTAGGTTTATTTTTCTCCTCCCCTGTTGTTTCGTGCATTTCAAAGGCATTTACTAGTAAAACTTACATATTTAAATTTCGTGACAAGGTCCTTTTAGCAAATGTTACTTGACCGCCCTAAAAGTATTCTAAGTCCCCATACATCTTTGATTTAGCAACATAGCTCTTGAGAACCAGCAGAGAGTAGCCAACTTTACTGCAGGTCCCTCTACTAGGCGAGAAACCCTCTGGTATAAGATTTACATTATTGTTTATAACATGAAGTCAGAAACTATATTCGCCCAACATATTAATAGAGAACAACAAAACGGAAAACTCAAGCATGAGGAATAATTTAAGACAATACTTGCGATTTGGCATCTTTAACATTGGAATCAGATATACTGTTGTGAAGTTGGAAATACTGCGCTCGCTCGTGATACACCTGGAGGAAATCACTGTCAAGTTTGAACACAAAAAGGCATAATTACGAATAGTTTATGCAAATAAAAGTCCTCCTCTGTGGCCGTGCGGTCTAAGGCACCTTGTTTTGGACGGCGGCTGCGGGACGGAATGGCTTCGATCCCGGGTTCAGTCTATGGGAATTTTCGGCCTGTGCATAGGGCCGGTGGCAACCCACCATCGTGAGAAATTGGAATTGGGGAGTTTCGAATGAGTAAGCGTAATCCGATCGTAGACCTACTACAACAGCTCGGGTTACGTTTGGCTGACCCCCCGACTATTCCAATCCTGGTTGAAGATCTCCACGCTTAGAGGTGACGAGAGAAAGCGTGGGAGGGAGACCGGCAGCCGGTTGGTAAGCCAAGGCCCTTCATGGGCTGTTACGCACAGGGTTATTTTTTTATTATTATTATGCAAATAAAATATAACAACACCTTGCAAAGTACTGTGCAAATTAGTGAAAATTAGAGAATCTCGCAATTTGCAGTTACATACACCAAGCAAAAGACGCCTATAGATTATCAGTATAAAATAAATAATGTTATCCTTAAGAAAGCGGAAAACGCAAGATATCTAGAAATACTCTTTGATTCTAAATTAACGTTCGCCTATCATCTGGACAAAGTAATAAGCGAAGCGTACAAGCTTGTTTGATTTATTATTTTCAGGGGCTTCAGAATTACACAAACACTAATAATATTGTATTATTCTCTAGTGCGTACAAAACTCGAATTTGGCTCTGTCATATGGAACACAGAAGTTCAAAAACATACCGCAAATTTAGAACGTGTACAGCAAAAATTATTACGATACATTAAATTCAAACTAGAAGGCGAATACCCCAGGTTCGAATCATATACTAACTTAATCGAGCAATTCCATATGGACAGATTTGACCACAGAAGGGCAGCCCGAGACCTTATGCTACTTTGGAAAATTTTTAACGGCAAACTTCGATCTCCTCTGCGGCTTTCAGAATTCAAAATACGCATTCCAAACATAAAAACGCGACCCAAGCATGGAACCTTCTATGTGAACTAAGCGCGAACAAATATCATGAAAAAATCACCTATTTGGAGAATGAGTGCGGTCTACAATGCTATGGAGAAAGATAATAAAAGCATCGATTTGTTCACAATGTCATATTCACAATTTAAGAAAACAGGTATGAATACATTGGCTAGAAAAATAGATGGAAATATGTTATGAACATCTACAGTATTGTTATTCTATGTATTGTATAAGAAATTGTACTATTACAATATGAACTCTGTAAATTGGTGTAAACCTGGGGGAAACCCTGGGTGGTAAAGGCGGTCAGGGGGGTGATGCTGGTCACATTACCCCCACTCACGACCGGATCAAGAAAGTGTGGGGCTTTACCCCCACACCCCCTATATGCCTTCATGGCGTGGTGACAAGCACAGAGGAGCACTTTACTTTTTTGACTTTTACATGGCTTTTATTACACGTCTTGTGAAAACAAATTGGAAAATATACTAATGGTAGGCCTAACAGGACAATGGGACAGGTAATTTGATAAAAGTTGTAATAGTAATAATAGTAGTTGTGCGTTTGTTTTTTTCTTGTGTAGTGGTTGTTATGTGTTTGTGTGTCTTGTGCAGTAGTTGTGCTGTATAGTGTGTGAGTTTGTCTTGTATAGTAGCTGTGGTGTCTAGTGTGTTTGTGTTTGTCTTGTGTAGAAGTTGTGGTGTGCTTGTATGTGGGTTTGTCTTGTGTAGTAGGTGTGCTGTCTAGTGTGGTTAGGATTGTCTTGTGTAGTAGTTGTGCTGTCTAGTGTGTTTGTGTTTATCTTATGTAGTAGTTATGCTGTCTAATGTATTTCTGTTTGTCTTGTGTAGTATCGGTGATGTGTATGTATGTGTCTTGTGTTGTAGTTGTGCTGTCTAGTATATTTGTGTAGTAGTAGTGCTGTCTAGTATGTTTCTTTTGTCTTGCGTAGTAGTTGTGCTGTCTAATTTGTTTGTGTTTGTCTTGTGTAGTAGTTGTGGTGTGTAGTTTGTTTATGTTTATATTGTGTAGTAGTTGTGGTGTGTGTGTGTTTATATTGTGTTATAGTTGTGATGTGTTTGTGTGTGTCTTGTGTAGTAGTTGTGCTGTCTAATGCGTTTGTCTTAATCTTGTGTAGTAATTGTGCTGTCTAATGTGTTTGTGTTTTGTCTTGTGTAGTAGTTCCTCCATTCATATTGGGGCTTAGGCGTAGAGCTGACAACTCTGCACTGTAAAAACAAATGTCAAGAAACATGCTATGTTCCCAAGGTAAAATATTCCGGAGGTAAAATAGTCCCCCGTTTGGATCTCCGGGTGGGGACTACTTTGGGAGGTCCCTGGACTAAGGATAAGATCTACATTAGGAATAAGGATATTAAATTAGGCACTTGGAATGTTCTGAGCCTTTACCGGCCTGGGTCATTTCAGTGTACAGTTAATGAGATAGTTAGGTATAAATTAGATGTAGTAGCTGTCCAGGAAGTTAGGTGGCCAGGAGAAGGGAATTGTAAAACTAAAAATTATACTTTTTTTCTATGGTGGTACTGAAAATCATAATTTTGGAACAGGCTTTTTCATAAATAATAGAATTATCTCGGCTCTTAAAACAGTAGAATTTATTAATGATAGGATATCATATGCAGTTTTACAGGGTAGGTGGTGTAAAATTATTTTAGTAAACATACATGCACCAACGGAAGATAAAGATGATAATACTAAAGATGATTTTTATACAGAGTTAGAACAGGTCTTTGATAAATTTTCTCAGTATGATATGAAAATTCTGTTAGGTGACTGTAATGCACAGATTGGCAAGGAAGAGACATTTAAGCCCAAGATTGGTAAAGAAAGTCTTCATGAATTAAGTAATGATAATGGTATAAGATTGATTACTTTTGCAACCTCAAAGAATTTAATTGTGAAAAGTACCACTTTTAAACATAAAGATATCCATAAATATACCTGGTCTTCTCCAGATGGTAAAACTCATAATCAGATAGATCATATTCTCATTAATAAGAGAAGGCATACTAGTATAATTGACGTCCGTACACATAGAGGTGCTGACTGTGCCAGTGACCATTATTAAGTAATTGCTAAATTAAGAGAAAGACTCTCAGTGATAAATCATAAGCAACAAAATCTAAAAGTTCTAAAATTTGATACAGGAAAGTTTACTGATGAAAGAATTAAGAAAGATTACCAAATTAAACTGTCAAATAGATTTGATGTTTTGCAGGATTTAAATGATGATGAAAATATAAATGAAACAGACGTAAATAAGAATTGGGAGCACATACGTAATGCAATAGAATCAGCAGCTAAAGAAAGTATAGGATACCATAAACCGAGAAAAAGTAAGCCATGGTTTGATAATGAATGTCATAATCTAATAGAAATAAGAAATCAGGCTAGACTTAGGTGGTTAAATAACTCTGATGATACAAATCTAAACAATTATAATAGAATAAAGCGAGAAGTTAACTGCACGTTTAGAAATAAAAAAAGAGATTACTTGAAAAGCAAAATTAACGAAATTGAAACAAACAGCAAAAATAAAAATATCAGAGATTTATATAAAGGTGTAAATGAGTTTAGAAAGGGGTGGCAACCTAAAGTGTACTTGATAAAAGATAAAGACGGTGATTTTCTAGCTGACCCAAGCGATATTCTAAATACATGGAAGCACTACTTTAATGACCTTTTAAATGTTCATGTAGGAGATAAATCAGAAGTAAATGAAGTCCACACAGCAGAACCTTTAGTTCCAGAACCTAACTTGAGTGAACTTAAAGATGCTATTAAAAGGCTAAAGAATAACAAAGCACCTGGCATTGATTTAATACCAGCTGAGTTAATTAAATATGGTGGAAATTCATTAATATGTCAAATTCATAAATTAATTTGTGTAATATGGAATAAAGAAGAAATCCCTCAACAGTGGAAAGAATCCATAATTGTTCCTGTGTTTAAAAAAGGTGATAAAATGAACTGCAATAATTACCGTGGAATTTCTCTACTCTCAACAACATATAAAATATTATCTAACATTCTTTTAACAAGACTAACCCCATATGCTAATTAAATTATAGGTGATTATCAATGTGGATTTAAACGTAACAGATCAACTACAGATCAAATTTTTCACATCAGACAGACACTTGAAAGAAAGTGGGAATATAATCAAAATGTCCATCAGCTATTCATTGATTTCAAAAAAGCATATGATTCGGTCAAAAGAGATAAATTATATAATATATTAGTAGAGTTTGGAATACCTAAGAAGCTTGTTAGTATGATAAAAATATGCACCAGTGAAACAGAAAGTAAAATTCGTGTGGGTATTAATATGTCTGACAAATTTACAATTCATGATGGGTTAAAACAAGGAGATGCATTATCTCCATTGCTCTTTAATTTTGCCTTAGAATATGCTGTAAGGAAGGTAAAAGAAACTAAAGAAGGACTAAAATTAAATGGTGTGACTCAGTTGTTAGCATATGCAGATGATGTAGACTTACTGGGGGATGATGTGAATACAATTAAGAATAATGCTAAAATATTTTTCAAAACTGCTAAAGAGATAGGTTTGGAAGTTAACAAAGAGAAAACTAAATATATGCTTACAGGCCGAAACCAAGTGTTAGGTAATAATCAAAATCTAATTATTGATAACAACTCGTTTGAACCAGTTTCCAAATTCAAATACTTAGGAGTAATATTAACAAATGAAAATTATATTAAAGAGGAAATAAAAAGTAGGCTTAATTCAGGAAATGCATGTTACTTCTCTCTTCATAAACTTTTGTCTTCTCGTTTAATATCTAAGAAACTAAAAATTAAAATATACAAAACATTAATTTTGCCTGTAGTATTATATGGATGTGAAACTTGGTACCTTACATTGAAAGAGGAACATAAATTGAGAGTATTTGAAAATATGATCCTTAAAAAAATCTTTGGACCTAAAAGGGATGAGGAGACAGATGAGTGGAGAAGGTTACATAATTTAGAACTACATAATTTGTATTCATGTCCAGATATTATTAGAATAATTAAATCAAGAAGACTTAGGTGGGCAGGCCATGTGGCACGAATGGGAGAGGAAAGAGGAGTTTACAGGATTCTTGTTGGGAAACCTGATGGTAAGAGACCTTTAGGAAGGCCAAGACGAAGATGGAGGGACAACGTTGAGATGGACCTAAGGGAAATCGGTAGAGATGGAAAAGAGTATACAGATCTTGCTCAAGATAGGGAAAGATGGAAGGCCTGTGTTGCTGCAGCCATGAACCTTCGGGTTTTAAGAAGGCTAGGGAGTTAGTTAGTTAGTTAGGCCTAACAGAAATCCTTTGGAACCCTTCTCTAGTTCCCCTAAAAGTCATAATTTAACTTAAATGCACAGACTAACTCTCTACTGTTTTTCAAATTAGATCTAACGAACTCTACCTTTACATGAATGGCGTTAGTGTAGTACGTGCAGTGTATCTGATCGGTCTGCTACCCAGAACTCGAGTGTCCGAGCCTTCTGGTCGCTCTTGAACTCTAGAGCTCGTATTGCGCAGCACCAATCAGATCACGCCTGACGTCATATCTACTTCTTATTTTTAACCCTAGAGTTCACTAGTAAATACAGGTATTTTAAGACCACTTAAAAAACATGGAGTAGTCTTAGTGTGTCTATTATTTCTTCTACAGAAGTTCAAAAGTCAAACAAACGTTCCAAGTCTCGGTTCCATGACTTTTGAGACGCCCTGTATATCTCGGAAATGGGACTTTCTCTGAATTCCTCGAACCAAAATTAGTAAAGAACACGTTATTTCATCCAGGATACAGAAAAGAAGTTGAAATTTGTTCACTAATGTTATAGATCTCATATATGTTTACGTGTCTGCGAAACGGGATGGAGTTTACACAATTGTCTTAATTTTCCAGCCAACCACTCCTCGCATGAAAGCCGGTTGCTAGGAATGGAGCTGTTCGGCTGTTTTGAACCAGCTGTGGAGTGTCCAAATGAAAACATCACATTTTACCTCTATAGAAAGTAAGTGATTTTTTAAAAAAAAAATCAAGAATACTCACACATGCACTGATAAAATTTGTTATATTGTGCCTTAGCTTAATCTGTAGTAGCTTCTCAATTGATAACTAAAAGTGCTAAACGTTGTAAGTGCCAAAAGCGAAAGTGTTGGGAAATTGCATCGTTCCACACATCAGCCCGTAAGAACGTGCACACTAGTGACCTCTTTACACGTCCTTTGAACTACTTAGAGGGCTACCACATTTCACGTTTACCACATTATAAAGCATGGCACATTGCACAGTTTAACGTGGAAAACGGTGTTTGAATTATTGTGGCACTGACAACGTTCACCAATTTTAGTCTTCAATTATATTTAAGATGCTTACCCTCAGCCCTAGAAAGTGTGTAGGTTTAGTGTAATACACGTACGATATCCTTGAGGGAGTTAACACATATTGTTGAGAAACTTTTGAGTCTAGTGGGAAAATAAAATTCCATTCTAGATATCGCAGCACCTACAGGCTTTTTTTTCCTTTGAGAAGTTTAGTGGCAGCTGCCACTAATTAAGAGAGAGGGGTGGATATTGTTAAGTAACTAAGTAAATATGTAAGTAAGTGAGGGAGTAAATGTGAAAGCGGTAATTTTGTGTGTTAGAGCATAGCGGGGCTATTCTGTGATAGGGAACGGATTTATAGGTTCTAAAAAAAGAGTGATTTAGAACTTTATAAACTCCATTTTAGGACATTTAGGGGAGATGCGGGTAATGGCGGACACCTAAGGGAAACCTTTCATTACATCCAAGAAAAGCCACTAAATGTCTGCACAAAAATTGCACCCCATACTGCATTCTTTGTACTACGAAACTACCTAGTCAGATTCATCGAATTCTTTCTTACTTTTTTATCAAAAATAAAAATCTTAACCAACTGCTTTGACCGCAATTCCCAACACATGCAGGTAATAACGGTCACTAGGTTCCTGGTATATACAGTCAGAAAACATTTTGTTTTTCAAGTTTCAAAATATGTATTTCAATTTTACTCATTACAATTATGATCTATATAAGAAATTACTTGAATTTATACATACAAAAATAATAAAAACGTCGTCTCTGTAATCAAAACTGATAGGCAACAATTAAAATTACGTCTTCTAAAGAAAAATGTAATGTCCTTTCGGAAGTTTTAAAATAATATAAAATAAGTTTTGAAAAAAAAAATAAGTAAAAATTAACCTACACAAATGAGACAGAAATAAAAATAGGTTTACTGACAACATTCAATGACACTTTTTCATACAAGAATCACACACAAAATCTGCAGGATCTTCATAGCCACAACACTCTGAATGAGCACATATGCCACGCCCCCTGCACCGATACCACATTTCATTATTCCTTCCGAAATCTTCACAATAGAAACACGTCACATGCTCACCATCTGAACCGTCGGCAGGCAAATCATCATCGCTGTCGTCATCACAAAGTGCTGCTACTCCCAGATC
Source organism: Lepisma saccharinum (assembly GCF_977018435.1). NCBI lineage: Eukaryota > Metazoa > Arthropoda > Insecta > Zygentoma > Lepismatidae > Lepisma > Lepisma saccharinum. The sequence goes on from NC_139233.1 coordinate 82,616,305, forward strand.
TTCATTCGACGATGACACAAGTGATTCTTCATGAATTTTCTGGCTACGCAATTTTGTTCTCCTAACCTTCGTTTGAGTTTCTTTTTTTTCTTTTCTGCACATGCTTGATACCTCCTTTCTTCTGAAGCCTCTTCAATTTATTCTTTTTTCCTCTAATAACTTCTTGATAGGTGTTCTAGTGATGATATCAGAATTTCCTTAGTCCACCTCTTTTTGCTTCTTCATGGACGATGGAGGTTGAAGGAATAGGTGAAATATTTTCGAATGGACAAGCTACTTCTCCTGAACTTCGACCTGCTGGTGGTGTAGAGGGAGACTCCTTGTGTTGATTTGGTGAAAACTGGTTCGGTTCACATATATCTTCAAGAGATCTTGCTACGTTGTCCTCCTGAACATTAGAAGTGCATGGCTGGGAGGGTTCAGCTCGTTGTTCAGCATTGGATTCAGCGTGGAAAACAACATCTTCATCTGAGAAGACATTCCGATCCAGAGGGTAAATTCCTGCCCTTCGGAAGCCAGACACCGCTTTTGAAACAGTTGCTATAGATCGACCACAAGGAAAAAAAACCTTGGGACGAAAAGTCCCCGCGCAGCTTTCCCTTCTTCCCTCCACCTCGGGCCATATGGAAGCATGGTCCACCCTCACCCACCCCTACTCGCGGAGGGTACGGTGCACAGGAGTCGCGGGTCTGCGCAGGTTGTTTTGCTCGTGGTTCCACTATACCCTGCCATATGCTTTGTTTAGAAGATATGCAAAGTTTTCTGGGTTGATTATTTTCAACTTCTGTCTTTTCATGAATGAGTCACATTCTTCATTGTATGCTTTTTTTAGATGCCCATACAAGGTGACGTCTAATGGCTGTAGACGGTGGGATGTGTGGGGGTGGGGGATGGAAACTATGATGATGCCATTGTTCGTGCAGTAATTATAAGCTTCGAGATTTACATGCGAGAAATGGTTGTCTAAGACAAGGAGGGAAGATCTTTCTGGTGCTGGTCGTACAATAGCAGTAAAGTGATCCAGCCGCTTTAAGAAATGTTTCTCAGTAGACCAACCGTTCGATGAGCAAGTGTATAAAGTTCCAGGAGGGCCATCCCTTTGCAGTACAGAGGCCATACGCTGACGAGGATAAATAATCATTGGAGGAATGTAGGTCCCTGCTGCACTCATTGCACATATTTCGGTTATATTTTCCCCCCCTTTCCCAGCTTGTGACTGACCCAACCCGCTCCTGGCCCTTTGATGCGATGATGTTTCCAGGTTCTTGGACTGTGCCCATACCAGTCTCGCCTACGTTGTATATCATTGTTGCAGGAATCTGGTACATTTGCATAACTTGTTCAATATTGTCGTAAAATCTACTAACCTCTTCTTTGTTGAAACCTTTTTCCCTGCGCATACTGACCGTCTCGGGTTTCCTAATTGATAGTGACGGATTCCTCTTTAGGAAACCCTGAAGCCAATATCTACCTGCCATTTTTGTATCCTTTGAAAAGTTGTGGTTGATGTTATTTTCTTCTGCGTACATAAGCTGCACGACGTACATCATGCGGTGTTAGCCCATAGAACATATTTGCCAACTTTTTGATATGAGTAGCCATTCTCATTTCTTTTTCTCGTGTGAAGACTGGAATATTTCCCAATCGAGGAGCAGAAATCTGTTTTTTTTTCAACCTCTGCTGAATTGTGCTGAAGGGAATTTTAAAAGATTTTGCCACTGACATTATACTCTTGCCCCCATCATTTATTTCCCTGATAGCTGCTTCAAGATATTCAGCGGTCCATGATGTTCTATCTGTCTTTCGTTTGTAGTTAGGAAATAGTTTGAGCAACTGCTCGAAGACCCCCAAGCAACGCATAATTAGAATTAGATGATCACCCAGCAGATATTACTGACCATCTGAAATAAAATAAAAAAAATAAAAAAATAAAAATAAAGTGGTAGCAAAAATTTCTAAGTTAGAAAAAAAAACATATTGTTATTATATATTGTGGTTAAATTCTAACCTACAGAATTATCCTATTTTCAATAACTAAGGGGATGAACATGATTTTCGAAAAATAATTCGATTTTGATTTTTCATAGGCCTACTTGAAGGCATTGCCTGTGTTAATAAAATTGAATTATTTTGAAAATTAATTTTCTTGAAACAAAAATGTATACACAGATTCCTAAATATTTGGTAAAACCAGCTTAAAAACAGTAGACACTAGCCTACAGACATCATACCAAATATTACACTTTCTGGTTGTTGCAGGGAATTACGGTCACATGAAGGGAATGCCGGTCAGTGTGACTGGGATTCCCTGCACGGACGCCATTACAAAACAAAAATCGAGGTCATGACAACTATTAATATTTTCTCAAACTTATACCTCCACATCATAGAGCACTTAGTTGGAATTAACACCTAAAATAATTAGAACAAAGTAATAATAATAAGGTATACTTACTGTTGTCAATGTGATGTCCAAAGTTTACAAGAAAAACACTCGAAAACGAAAATCCCCTCTAACTGCATCGAGCATTCGCATACAATTGAACCAACGGCGAGGGTGTTTCTCCAATCCCTCGAGTAGATAGCAGCATTAGTTGGGAGTCTCCACTGCCCTTTCCAGCTGAGAAAACATGCTGACTGCGATTAACAACTGACCGTGATTACCTGCCTTTCCCCTAAGTGCTTATAATAAATTAACAGGCATAATTATTAATTAATAATAATTTTATAAAATAACTTGTTTTAGATACAATTTGTGTACAAAACTTACTATTTTAGTGCAATGAATACTATTCTTTGATTATAAAAATAAACAATTTGTCCAATGTAAGAACTTTATCATATTTTGAAGCACTTCACCACCATATGCTTTTTAATGTTCTCCGTGGTGAAGTTCTTCCAGTCGTCCATGAGTGGACGCTTGTACAGTCACGGACACTTTTGGATTGTAACAATCACATTAACTTTCAATGTGATCGTTACAACCCAGAAGTGTGCATAGTGAACCTTGTCACTACGCCGCAGGAAGTTATTGGTTAATATATTCTTAAATGCAACTGTTCGTGATTCCCAAGGCAGGATTGGTTCTCCCCGAAGCGTAGTGGTAACGTCGTCGTCTTGTAACTATGAGGTCGCAGGTTCGATATCCATTGGAGGTACATAGTAGTTCGGATCCCACTTTAAACTGTAAGTCAAGTCCCGATTAATTTATCTGTTAATAAAGTGTGAAAAAAACCACTCAAAACTCAAACCGCAGGCAGGTTTGCAGTGGTTTTATCTCCTTGATGAACAGCCTCTACACTATACTCTGTCCCTGTTATCTCTGGAGGAAGGACACGCATAGCGGCAGAATAGGTGGGGGAGGACTCGGTTGGACAGAGCGAAGCAGTACACACTGCTGCGAAGGCTGGTAACTGCAAACTCCTTGCCCCGTCCCCTCACGTGAGCATCTGTCAGCTTGGCACAGGGTAGAAACAACGAGATACCTCTGGGCACAGATCAGGGTGACTTACACTACGAATATATGGAAAGAAACAATAGATTTAACCCACTACAGAGGGTACAATTCGTAATATATTCTTGAATAATCATGTACAAATATTAGATAACTTTGGAAATCTTTTCATACAATATTTTTCTTCTATTTTTTATTTCTTATTAATTGTAGCCAATCTTCTTCTTTGGGCTTCTTCTTCTTGTAATAGCTAAGGCTTCTTCTTCTTATAATTGCTAAGGCTTCTTCTTCTTGTAATTAATAAGGCATCTTCTTCTTATAACTACTAAGGTTTCTTCTTCTTGTAAATACTAAGGCTTCTTCTTCTTGTAATTAATAAGGCATTTTCTTCTCATAACTACTAAGACTTCTTCTTCTTGTAATTACTAAGGCTTCTTCTTCTTGTAATTATTACATATTGTGTATTTTTTCTTCTTTGGGCTTGTTTGTCGATCTTATCCAAAGTGACGGAAATATTAAGAAAATCGATCTCCCAGACAAACAAAGAGAAAGGGGTTGGTTTAAGATCGCCGCCTAGCCGGCGCTAACCTTAACTTGGAGCTGCAATAGATGCGCCTACCAAAAGTGCTTGGGTGCCTGCCGTGAAATGGCGCTACACCTGGGAAAAACAACCTAAAAGCCGCACGAAACTCTCAGTTCGTGGGAACCGAAATAGACTCAGAATCGTAATTACTATTCGACTTTTTTACTTTTATATAATGATCACTTATGCTATTACTGAATATTAATTACCCTTTCCACCTTATTTATATCCTGTTATTGTGCTAAGTTCATTTATTTCTTTCATTATAATTAGTATTAATATCTACAATCATTATTTCACCACATCAACGCTTTCCTTTTTCTCTTTTTACAATTGTATACGTTTTCTTGAGTGCTGCCATCTCTGACCCACTTTCTAAACTGCTTTATGCATCATTAAACATAAGCGTCGTTCTTTTTGCATGTTGCCATCTATGATCCTCTACCTCAAACAACAACAATGTAGTTTGTGTACGTGACATCCTTCTCTCTCCACGCAACCCCATTCACTCTCACGTGTTAATTTCTGGAGCCATCTCGCGTCACTACTTGCGCAGATACTTGTTCTTGTTGGTTTTCTCCAGAGATAGATAGCCAGGACAGAGTATAGAGCAGTTGTAGTTTCCGGCACAAACCCTCTCCTTTCACCTAACTTGTGTCAATGGGGGAAATAGGCGACGTAACTGGTCACTTGAAAGGTTGCCTGTCCTACTCGTCACAGCAGGCACTCGAAACAGCCAATCAGACGGAGGTTTTCTTGGAATTTTCCTGCGCTCTTACACTGTTGGAGGCTGGGCCCTGTGTTAACAACCGAATGATTTTGTAGGTAGGATTCCGTTCCAAAACAGCCCGCATTTTTGTTTGGTATGCTATACCTGCGGTCCCATTAATTGCCTGGGAAGGACAGCGTTTAACAACGGAGAACGCCTCACGGTTTGATCCACATTTTTCCAATTTCGTGATGCAAGCTGGAAGATTTGAAGATGGCGGAAATTTGCACAGACGTTGACACCCCTTTGCGGTTCCATTGCTTATTTTGTCGCTCGGATTCGTTCAAGGTCTTAAAGTTGAAGGGTCAGAAAACTTTGTGGTGGAAATTAAGGGTCATTCTTAATAAAAGTAATTTCTGAACTTAAGCAAATTATTTAAAAGGCGTTTTTCAAGTCACAATAGGGTTTTTAGGAATTTATAGGAATTTTTAGTTCAATTAGGTATTTCTAGGTCCTATAGAATTTCAGTAGATGTGTGCTGTGTATATAAATCGCGAAGATCTGTAAATAGAATATCTAGGGCCTAGCAAAAAAAAAAATAGACCTAGAAGTTCGTTCCCTAGCGATAACCCTGGTCAATAAATTTAAACTTTTCGTTTCTTTCCGAAATGAAATATGCCATTTCTTTCGATGTGCTGAGTTCAAAAATGACAAATACATTTCTTATTACCTCCGATAACCAAGATAAATCTACTTTAATGAAGTACACAGGGCCGGCGGAAGGGGGAGGGGAACCGTGCCACCGCCCAGAGCGGCAAATTTTCAGGGCGTCAAAATTTAAAGAGAATAAAAAAATAAGCCTATTGAAAACTTGAAAGTTATAATATTATATTATATTATATAACTTGGAAGTTAATAAATGTCAACACACTGTTTTGAAGGAACAGATCAGTAGTCACTTTAAAACCGCTGAGTGCCATAATGTGGGAAAGCAGATTCGATATCAAGTGGGAGAGGTATATGATGCGCTCTTTCAAATAATTCGCGACAATAAAACTGTATTACAAACCAGTTGTGTGGCTTTACATTCCTTTGCTCATTAGTTATCTGGGATGACTTTTTACTCCGCGTAATGTCTTCAAAACATTAATCTACGATGTGTTATATGCTGTTAGATGATTTCTTGCAAACATATCAGCATTTTGAAAAAAGCAGGAGTGATGAAAACTTCAAAGTTTCTTAGACGCCACTTGGCAGCCTGGCAGGGCCTCCCTCTCTTCACTCGTGGAGGCGTCGGGGGGCGGCGACCTGTGAGTCCCGGTTGATGAGAAAGAATTGGCATTGAATTTAGATATAGATGATCCAAGCAGTGGCGAAGCGTGCTGTCTCTGGAAGGGTAGGCACAGGACGGAGCAGGGATTGGGGGGAGGGGAAGATGTGATTTTTTTTTAACAGTAGTATGTTAAAATGTAGCCCCTAGAAAATAAAAGATAACATATTGCCTGAATCTAGTCTACTACTGTTCGAAAAAGTCGGGATAGTGATTGTAAAGGATAATGTAGTGATTAACGCTCTCGCCTTATAATCAAGAAGTAGAAGGTTCGATTCCCACTGGAGATTCTACTTTAATCTAGTCTCGATTGGATATCTGAGAAAAAAAGGCGCTTCTGTCTCGAAGGTCAGAACAGTGACAATGGGACTCGATGTTCTGACCACACGTCACCCAATGGAAAAGCCGTTCTGTCAGGCCCTAGCCATCTTACATTTGTTAGATTAAAGCTGCTCGTAAAAATTATTTGCTGCTTCAATAACAGTATTGTAAATGTTTCTCACATTACAGAAATGATTGGTTCACTTGATCGTCACTTATCGTTTATTTCTTTTTAATGCTGACCTCCGCGGCGGATTGGTTATAACAGCATGCTACGACAAGGGCCTCAGGTTCGAATCCCCACCTGGGCATAGGTGTTCTTTGTGAGTGTCCCTTCGTCAATGTCATCATATTATCGCTCATTCTCATCTTCCCAATTAGCCAAAAATGGCAGAAAGCCAAGTAAAATAAACTAAATCTATCAATCAGTTATTTCTTTTTAACTCTTTTATGCATATAATTCTTCTTCAACAGGCGACTTTTTTAAAAAAATTATAATATGATTTAGAAAATGATGAAATGCTAAATGAGAACACGGACACCTTTCTGTGTAACACACAAACCAGAAAATTTCAGTAACATGGATTTTCTCTATACGTTTGCATTGTACGTATTTTGCCCCATTTTAAAAGTAGCACGTTTTCAGTTGTCACTAATCATGAAAGGAAATTTCGCTTTCAATGTGATCGTTACAACCCAGAAGTGTGCATAGTGAACCTTGTCACTACGCCGCAGGAAGTTATTGGTTAATATATTCTTAAATGCAACTGTTCGTGATTCCCAAGGCAGGGTTGGTTCTCCCCGAAGCGTAGTGGTAACGTCGTCGTCTTGTAACTAAGAGGTCGCAGGTTCGATATCCATTGGAGGTACATAGTAGTTCGGATCCCACTTTAAACTGTAAGTCAAGTCCCGATTAATTTATCTGTTAATAAAGTGTGAAAAAAACCACTCAAAACTCAAACCGCAGGCAGGTTTGCAGTGGTTTTATCTCCTTGATGAACAGCCTCTACACTATACTCTGTCCCTGTTATCTCTGGAGGAAGGACACGCATAGCGGCAGAATAGGTGGGGGAGGACTCGGTTGGACAGAGCGAAGCAGTACACACTGCTGCGAAGGCTGGTAACTGCAAACTCCTTGCCCCGTCCCCTCACGTGAGCATCTGTCAGCTTGGCACAGGGTAGAAACAACGAGATACCTCTGGGCACAGATCAGGGTGACTTACACTACGAATATATGGAAAGAAACAATAGATTTAACCCACTACAGAGGGTACAATTCGTAATATATTCTTGAATAATCATGTACAAATATTAGATAACTTTGGAAATCTTTTCATACAATATTTTTCTTCTATTTTTTATTTCTTATTAATTGTAGCCAATCTTCTTCTTTGGGCTTCTTCTTCTTGTAATAGCTAAGGCTTCTTCTTCTTATAATTGCTAAGGCTTCTTCTTCTTGTAATTAATAAGGCATCTTCTTCTTATAACTACTAAGGTTTCTTCTTCTTGTAAATACTAAGGCTTCTTCTTCTTGTAATTAATAAGGCATTTTCTTCTCATAACTACTAAGACTTCTTCTTCTTGTAATTACTAAGGCTTCTTCTTCTTGTAATTATTACATATTGTGTATTTTTTCTTCTTTGGGCTTGTTTGTCGATCTTATCCAAAGTGACGGAAATATTAAGAAAATCGATCTCCCAGACAAACAAAGAGAAAGGGGTTGGTTTAAGATCGCCGCCTAGCCGGCGCTAACCTTAACTTGGAGCTGCAATAGATGCGCCTACCAAAAGTGCTTGGGTGCCTGCCGTGAAATGGCGCTACACCTGGGAAAAACAACCTAAAAGCCGCACGAAACTCTCAGTTCGTGGGAACCGAAATAGACTCAGAATCGTAATTACTATTCGACTTTTTTACTTTTATATAATGATCACTTATGCTATTACTGAATATTAATTACCCTTTCCACCTTATTTATATCCTGTTATTGTGCTAAGTTCATTTATTTCTTTCATTATAATTAGTATTAATATCTACAATCATTATTTCACCACATCAACGCTTTCCTTTTTCTCTTTTTACAATTGTATACGTTTTCTTGAGTGCTGCCATCTCTGACCCACTTTCTAAACTGCTTTATGCATCATTAAACATAAGCGTCGTTCTTTTTGCATGTTGCCATCTATGATCCTCTACCTCAAACAACAACAATGTAGTTTGTGTACGTGACATCCTTCTCTCTCCACGCAACCCCATTCACTCTCACGTGTTAATTTCTGGAGCCATCTCGCGTCACTACTTGCGCAGATACTTGTTCTTGTTGGTTTTCTCCAGAGATAGATAGCCAGGACAGAGTATAGAGCAGTTGTAGTTTCCGGCACAAACCCTCTCCTTTCACCTAACTTGTGTCAATGGGGGAAATAGGCGACGTAACTGGTCACTTGAAAGGTTGCCTGTCCTACTCGTCACAGCAGGCACTCGAAACAGCCAATCAGACGGAGGTTTTCTTGGAATTTTCCTGCGCTCTTACACTGTTGGAGGCTGGGCCCTGTGTTAACAACCGAATGATTTTGTAGGTAGGATTCCGTTCCAAAACAGCCCGCATTTTTGTTTGGTATGCTATACCTGCGGTCCCATTAATTGCCTGGGAAGGACAGCGTTTAACAACGGAGAACGCCTCACGGTTTGATCCACATTTTTCCAATTTCGTGATGCAAGCTGGAAGATTTGAAGATGGCGGAAATTTGCACAGACGTTGACACCCCTTTGCGGTTCCATTGCTTATTTTGTCGCTCGGATTCGTTCAAGGTCTTAAAGTTGAAGGGTCAGAAAACTTTGTGGTGGAAATTAAGGGTCATTCTTAATAAAAGTAATTTCTGAACTTAAGCAAATTATTTAAAAGGCGTTTTTCAAGTCACAATAGGGTTTTTAGGAATTTATAGGAATTTTTAGTTCAATTAGGTATTTCTAGGTCCTATAGAATTTCAGTAGATGTGTGCTGTGTATATAAATCGCGAAGATCTGTAAATAGAATATCTAGGGCCTAGCAAAAAAAAAAATAGACCTAGAAGTTCGTTCCCTAGCGATAACCCTGGTCAATAAATTTAAACTTTTCGTTTCTTTCCGAAATGAAATATGCCATTTCTTTCGATGTGCTGAGTTCAAAAATGACAAATACATTTCTTATTACCTCCGATAACCAAGATAAATCTACTTTAATGAAGTACACAGGGCCGGCGGAAGGGGGAGGGGAACCGTGCCACCGCCCAGAGCGGCAAATTTTCAGGGCGTCAAAATTTAAAGAGAATAAAAAAATAAGCCTATTGAAAACTTGAAAGTTATAATATTATATTATATTATATAACTTGGAAGTTAATAAATGTCAACACACTGTTTTGAAGGAACAGATCAGTAGTCACTTTAAAACCGCTGAGTGCCATAATGTGGGAAAGCAGATTCGATATCAAGTGGGAGAGGTATATGATGCGCTCTTTCAAATAATTCGCGACAATAAAACTGTATTACAAACCAGTTGTGTGGCTTTACATTCCTTTGCTCATTAGTTATCTGGGATGACTTTTTACTCCGCATAATGTCTTCAAAACATTAATCTACGATGTGTTATATGCTGTTAGATGATTTCTTGCAAACATATCAGCATTTTGAAAAAAGCAGGAGTGATGAAAACTTCAAAGTTTCTTAGACGCCACTTGGCAGCCTGGCAGGGCCTCCCTCTCTTCACTCGTGGAGGCGTCGGGGGGCGGCGACCTGTGAGTCCCGGTTGATGAGAAAGAATTGGCATTGAATTTAGATATAGATGATCCAAGCAGTGGCGAAGCGTGCTGTCTCTGGAAGGGTAGGCACAGGACGGAGCAGGGATTGGGGGGAGGGGAAGATGTGATTTTTTTTTAACAGTAGTATGTTAAAATGTAGCCCCTAGAAAATAAAAGATAACATATTGCCTGAATCTAGTCTACTACTGTTCGAAAAAGTCGGGATAGTGATTGTAAAGGATAATGTAGTGATTAACGCTCTCGCCTTATAATCAAGAAGTAGAAGGTTCGATTCCCACTGGAGATTCTACTTTAATCTAGTCTCGATTGGATATCTGAGAAAAAAAGGCGCTTCTGTCTCGAAGGTCAGAACAGTGACAATGGGACTCGATGTTCTGACCACACGTCACCCAATGGAAAAGCCGTTCTGTCAGGCCCTAGCCATCTTACATTTGTTAGATTAAAGCTGCTCGTAAAAATTATTTGCTGCTTCAATAACAGTATTGTAAATGTTTCTCACATTACAGAAATGATTGGTTCACTTGATCGTCACTTATCGTTTATTTCTTTTTAATGCTGACCTCCGCGGCGGATTGGTTATAACAGCATGCTACGACAAGGGCCTCAGGTTCGAATCCCCACCTGGGCATAGGTGTTCTTTGTGAGTGTCCCTTCGTCAATGTCATCATATTATCGCTCATTCTCATCTTCCCAATTAGCCAAAAATGGCAGAAAGCCAAGTAAAATAAACTAAATCTATCAATCAGTTATTTCTTTTTAACTCTTTTATGCATATAATTCTTCTTCAACAGGCGACTTTTTTAAAAAAATTATAATATGATTTAGAAAATGATGAAATGCTAAATGAGAACACGGACACCTTTCTGTGTAACACACAAACCAGAAAATTTCAGTAACATGGATTTTCTCTATACGTTTGCATTGTACGTATTTTGCCCCATTTTAAAAGTAGCACGTTTTCAGTTGTCACTAATCATGAAAGGAAATTTCGCTTTCAATGTGATCGTTACAACCCAGAAGTGTGCATAGTGAACCTTGTCACTACGCCGCAGGAAGTTATTGGTTAATATATTCTTAAATGCAACTGTTCGTGATTCCCAAGGCAGGGTTGGTTCTCCCCGAAGCGTAGTGGTAACGTCGTCGTCTTGTAACTAAGAGGTCGCAGGTTCGATATCCATTGGAGGTACATAGTAGTTCGGATCCCACTTTAAACTGTAAGTCAAGTCCCGATTAATTTATCTGTTAATAAAGTGTGAAAAAAACCACTCAAAACTCAAACCGCAGGCAGGTTTGCAGTGGTTTTATCTCCTTGATGAACAGCCTCTACACTATACTCTGTCCCTGTTATCTCTGGAGGAAGGACACGCATAGCGGCAGAATAGGTGGGGGAGGACTCGGTTGGACAGAGCGAAGCAGTACACACTGCTGCGAAGGCTGGTAACTGCAAACTCCTTGCCCCGTCCCCTCACGTGAGCATCTGTCAGCTTGGCACAGGGTAGAAACAACGAGATACCTCTGGGCACAGATCAGGGTGACTTACACTACGAATATATGGAAAGAAACAATAGATTTAACCCACTACAGAGGGTACAATTCGTAATATATTCTTGAATAATCATGTACAAATATTAGATAACTTTGGAAATCTTTTCATACAATATTTTTCTTCTATTTTTTATTTCTTATTAATTGTAGCCAATCTTCTTCTTTGGGCTTCTTCTTCTTGTAATAGCTAAGGCTTCTTCTTCTTATAATTGCTAAGGCTTCTTCTTCTTGTAATTAATAAGGCATCTTCTTCTTATAACTACTAAGGTTTCTTCTTCTTGTAAATACTAAGGCTTCTTCTTCTTGTAATTAATAAGGCATTTTCTTCTCATAACTACTAAGACTTCTTCTTCTTGTAATTACTAAGGCTTCTTCTTCTTGTAATTATTACATATTGTGTATTTTTTCTTCTTTGGGCTTGTTTGTCGATCTTATCCAAAGTGACGGAAATATTAAGAAAATCGATCTCCCAGACAAACAAAGAGAAAGGGGTTGGTTTAAGATCGCCGCCTAGCCGGCGCTAACCTTAACTTGGAGCTGCAATAGATGCGCCTACCAAAAGTGCTTGGGTGCCTGCCGTGAAATGGCGCTACACCTGGGAAAAACAACCTAAAAGCCGCACGAAACTCTCAGTTCGTGGGAACCGAAATAGACTCAGAATCGTAATTACTATTCGACTTTTTTACTTTTATATAATGATCACTTATGCTATTACTGAATATTAATTACCCTTTCCACCTTATTTATATCCTGTTATTGTGCTAAGTTCATTTATTTCTTTCATTATAATTAGTATTAATATCTACAATCATTATTTCACCACATCAACGCTTTCCTTTTTCTCTTTTTACAATTGTATACGTTTTCTTGAGTGCTGCCATCTCTGACCCACTTTCTAAACTGCTTTATGCATCATTAAACATAAGCGTCGTTCTTTTTGCATGTTGCCATCTATGATCCTCTACCTCAAACAACAACAATGTAGTTTGTGTACGTGACATCCTTCTCTCTCCACGCAACCCCATTCACTCTCACGTGTTAATTTCTGGAGCCATCTCGCGTCACTACTTGCGCAGATACTTGTTCTTGTTGGTTTTCTCCAGAGATAGATAGCCAGGACAGAGTATAGAGCAGTTGTAGTTTCCGGCACAAACCCTCTCCTTTCACCTAACTTGTGTCAATGGGGGAAATAGGCGACGTAACTGGTCACTTGAAAGGTTGCCTGTCCTACTCGTCACAGCAGGCACTCGAAACAGCCAATCAGACGGAGGTTTTCTTGGAATTTTCCTGCGCTCTTACACTGTTGGAGGCTGGGCCCTGTGTTAACAACCGAATGATTTTGTAGGTAGGATTCCGTTCCAAAACAGCCCGCATTTTTGTTTGGTATGCTATACCTGCGGTCCCATTAATTGCCTGGGAAGGACAGCGTTTAACAACGGAGAACGCCTCACGGTTTGATCCACATTTTTCCAATTTCGTGATGCAAGCTGGAAGATTTGAAGATGGCGGAAATTTGCACAGACGTTGACACCCCTTTGCGGTTCCATTGCTTATTTTGTCGCTCGGATTCGTTCAAGGTCTTAAAGTTGAAGGGTCAGAAAACTTTGTGGTGGAAATTAAGGGTCATTCTTAATAAAAGTAATTTCTGAACTTAAGCAAATTATTTAAAAGGCGTTTTTCAAGTCACAATAGGGTTTTTAGGAATTTATAGGAATTTTTAGTTCAATTAGGTATTTCTAGGTCCTATAGAATTTCAGTAGATGTGTGCTGTGTATATAAATCGCGAAGATCTGTAAATAGAATATCTAGGGCCTAGCAAAAAAAAAAATAGACCTAGAAGTTCGTTCCCTAGCGATAACCCTGGTCAATAAATTTAAACTTTTCGTTTCTTTCCGAAATGAAATATGCCATTTCTTTCGATGTGCTGAGTTCAAAAATGACAAATACATTTCTTATTACCTCCGATAACCAAGATAAATCTACTTTAATGAAGTACACAGGGCCGGCGGAAGGGGGAGGGGAACCGTGCCACCGCCCAGAGCGGCAAATTTTCAGGGCGTCAAAATTTAAAGAGAATAAAAAAATAAGCCTATTGAAAACTTGAAAGTTATAATATTATATTATATTATATAACTTGGAAGTTAATAAATGTCAACACACTGTTTTGAAGGAACAGATCAGTAGTCACTTTAAAACCGCTGAGTGCCATAATGTGGGAAAGCAGATTCGATATCAAGTGGGAGAGGTATATGATGCGCTCTTTCAAATAATTCGCGACAATAAAACTGTATTACAAACCAGTTGTGTGGCTTTACATTCCTTTGCTCATTAGTTATCTGGGATGACTTTTTACTCCGCATAATGTCTTCAAAACATTAATCTACGATGTGTTATATGCTGTTAGATGATTTCTTGCAAACATATCAGCATTTTGAAAAAAGCAGGAGTGATGAAAACTTCAAAGTTTCTTAGACGCCACTTGGCAGCCTGGCAGGGCCTCCCTCTCTTCACTCGTGGAGGCGTCGGGGGGCGGCGACCTGTGAGTCCCGGTTGATGAGAAAGAATTGGCATTGAATTTAGATATAGATGATCCAAGCAGTGGCGAAGCGTGCTGTCTCTGGAAGGGTAGGCACAGGACGGAGCAGGGATTGGGGGGAGGGGAAGATGTGATTTTTTTTTAACAGTAGTATGTTAAAATGTAGCCCCTAGAAAATAAAAGATAACATATTGCCTGAATCTAGTCTACTACTGTTCGAAAAAGTCGGGATAGTGATTGTAAAGGATAATGTAGTGATTAACGCTCTCGCCTTATAATCAAGAAGTAGAAGGTTCGATTCCCACTGGAGATTCTACTTTAATCTAGTCTCGATTGGATATCTGAGAAAAAAAGGCGCTTCTGTCTCGAAGGTCAGAACAGTGACAATGGGACTCGATGTTCTGACCACACGTCACCCAATGGAAAAGCCGTTCTGTCAGGCCCTAGCCATCTTACATTTGTTAGATTAAAGCTGCTCGTAAAAATTATTTGCTGCTTCAATAACAGTATTGTAAATGTTTCTCACATTACAGAAATGATTGGTTCACTTGATCGTCACTTATCGTTTATTTCTTTTTAATGCTGACCTCCGCGGCGGATTGGTTATAACAGCATGCTACGACAAGGGCCTCAGGTTCGAATCCCCACCTGGGCATAGGTGTTCTTTGTGAGTGTCCCTTCGTCAATGTCATCATATTATCGCTCATTCTCATCTTCCCAATTAGCCAAAAATGGCAGAAAGCCAAGTAAAATAAACTAAATCTATCAATCAGTTATTTCTTTTTAACTCTTTTATGCATATAATTCTTCTTCAACAGGCGACTTTTTTAAAAAAATTATAATATGATTTAGAAAATGATGAAATGCTAAATGAGAACACGGACACCTTTCTGTGTAACACACAAACCAGAAAATTTCAGTAACATGGATTTTCTCTATACGTTTGCATTGTACGTATTTTGCCCCATTTTAAAAGTAGCACGTTTTCAGTTGTCACTAATCATGAAAGGAAATTTCGCTTTCAATGTGATCGTTACAACCCAGAAGTGTGCATAGTGAACCTTGTCACTACGCCGCAGGAAGTTATTGGTTAATATATTCTTAAATGCAACTGTTCGTGATTCCCAAGGCAGGGTTGGTTCTCCCCGAAGCGTAGTGGTAACGTCGTCGTCTTGTAACTAAGAGGTCGCAGGTTCGATATCCATTGGAGGTACATAGTAGTTCGGATCCCACTTTAAACTGTAAGTCAAGTCCCGATTAATTTATCTGTTAATAAAGTGTGAAAAAAACCACTCAAAACTCAAACCGCAGGCAGGTTTGCAGTGGTTTTATCTCCTTGATGAACAGCCTCTACACTATACTCTGTCCCTGTTATCTCTGGAGGAAGGACACGCATAGCGGCAGAATAGGTGGGGGAGGACTCGGTTGGACAGAGCGAAGCAGTACACACTGCTGCGAAGGCTGGTAACTGCAAACTCCTTGCCCCGTCCCCTCACGTGAGCATCTGTCAGCTTGGCACAGGGTAGAAACAACGAGATACCTCTGGGCACAGATCAGGGTGACTTACACTACGAATATATGGAAAGAAACAATAGATTTAACCCACTACAGAGGGTACAATTCGTAATATATTCTTGAATAATCATGTACAAATATTAGATAACTTTGGAAATCTTTTCATACAATATTTTTCTTCTATTTTTTATTTCTTATTAATTGTAGCCAATCTTCTTCTTTGGGCTTCTTCTTCTTGTAATAGCTAAGGCTTCTTCTTCTTATAATTGCTAAGGCTTCTTCTTCTTGTAATTAATAAGGCATCTTCTTCTTATAACTACTAAGGTTTCTTCTTCTTGTAATTACTAAGGCTTCTTCTTCTTGTAATTAATAAGGCATTTTCTTCTCATAACTACTAAGACTTCTTCTTCTTGTAATTACTAAGGCTTCTTCTTCTTGTAATTATTACATATTGTGTATTTTTTCTTCTTTGGGCTTGTTTGTCGATCTTATCCAAATTGACGGAAATATTAAGAAAATCGATCTCCCAGACAAACAAAGAGAAAGGGGTTGGTTTAAGATCGCCGCCTAGCCGGCGCTAACCTTAACTTGGAGCTGCAATAGATGCGCCTACCAAAAGTGCTTGGGTGCCTGCCGTGAAATGGCGCTACACCTGGGAAAAACAACCTAAAAGCCGCACGAAACTCTCAGTTCGTGGGAACCGAAATAGACTCAGAATCGTAATTACTAT
The DNA here is from genome assembly GCF_977018435.1 of Lepisma saccharinum. NCBI lineage: Eukaryota > Metazoa > Arthropoda > Insecta > Zygentoma > Lepismatidae > Lepisma > Lepisma saccharinum. Next base: position 82,632,819 of record NC_139233.1, read on the forward strand.
TCGACTTTTTTACTTTTATATAATGATCACTTATGCTATTACTGAATATTAATTACCCTTTCCACCTTATTTATATCCTGTTATTGTGCTAAGTTCATTTATTTCTTTCATTATAATTAGTATTAATATCTACAATCATTATTTCACCACATCAACGCTTTCCTTTTTCTCTTTTTACAATTGTATACGTTTTCTTGAGTGCTGCCATCTCTGACCCACTTTCTAAACTGCTTTATGCATCATTAAACATAAGCGTCGTTCTTTTTGCATGTTGCCATCTATGATCCTCTACCTCAAACAACAACAATGTAGTTTGTGTACGTGACATCCTTCTCCCTCCACGCAACCCCATTCACTCTCACGTGTTAATTTCTGGAGCCATCTCGCGTCACTACTTGCGCAGATACTTGTTCTTGTTGGTTTTCTCCAGAGATAGATAGCCAGGACAGAGTATAGAGCAGTTGTAGTTTCCGGCACAAACCCTCTCCTTTCACCTAACTTGTGTCAATGGGGGAAATAGGCGACGTAACTGGTCACTTGAAAGGTTGCCTGTCCTACTCGTCACAGCAGGCACTCGAAACAGCCAATCAGACGGAGGTTTTCTTGGAATTTTCCTGCGCTCTTACACTGTTGGAGGCTGGGCCCTGTGTTAACAACCGAATGATTTTGTAGGTAGGATTCCGTTCCAAAACAGCCCGCATTTTTGTTTGGTATGCTATACCTGCGGTCCCATTAATTGCCTGGGAAGGACAGCGTTTAACAACGGAGAACGCCTCACGGTTTGATCCACATTTTTCCAATTTCGTGATGCAAGCTGGAAGATTTGAAGATGGCGGAAATTTGCACAGACGTTGACACCCCTTTGCTGTTCCATTGCTTATTTTGTCGCTCGGATTCGTTCAAGGTCTTAAAGTTGAAGGGTCAGAAACCTTTGTGGTGGAAATTAAGGGTCATTCTTAATAAAAGTAATTTCTGAACTTAAGCAAATTATTTAAAAGGCGTTTTTCAAGTCACAATAGGGTTTTTAGGAATTTATAGGAATTTTTAGTTCAATTAGGTATTTTTAGGTCCTATAGAATTTCAGTAGATGTGTGCTGTGTATATAAATCGCGAAGATCTGTAAATAGAATATCTAGGGCCTAGCAAAAAAAAATAGACCTAGAAGTTCGTTCCCTAGCGATAACCCTGGTCAATAAATTTAAACTTTTCGTTTCTTTCCGAAATGAAATAAGCCATTTCTTTCGATGTGCTGAGTTCAAAAATGACAAATACATTTCTTATTACCTCCGATAACCAAGATAAATCTACTTTAATGAAGTACACAGGGCCGGCGGAAGGGGGAGGGGAACCGTGCCACCGCCCAGAGCGGCAAATTTTCAGGGCGTCAAAATTTAAAGAGAATAAAAAAATAAGCCTATTGAAAACTTGAAAGTTATAATATTATATTATATTATATAACTTGGAAGTTAATAAATGTCAACCCACTGTTTTGAAGGAACAGATCAGTAGTCACTTTAAAACCGCTGAGTGCCATAATGTGGGAAAGCAGATTCGATATCAAGTGGGAGAGGTATATGATGCGCTCTTTCAAATAATTCGCGACAATAAAACTGTATTACAAACCAGTTGTGTGGCTTTACATTCCTTTGCTCATTAGTTATCTGGGATGACTTTTTACTCCGCGTAATGTCTTCAAAACATTAATCTACGATGTGTTATATGCTGTTAGATGGTTTCTTGCAAACATATCAGCATTTTGAAAAAAGCAGGAGTGATGAAAACTTCAAAGTTTCTTAGACGCCACTTGGCAGCCTGGCAGGGCCTCCCTCTCTTCACTCGTGGAGGCGTCGGGGGGCGGCGACCTGTGAGTCCCGGTTGATGAGAAAGAATTGGCATTGAATTTAGATATAGATGATCCAAGCAGTGGCGAAGCGTGCTGTCTCTGGAAGGGTAGGCACAGGACGGAGCAGGGATTGGGGGGAGGGGAAGATGTGATTTTTTTTTAACAGTAGTATGTTAAAATGTAGCCCCTAGAAAATAAAAGATAACATATTGCCTGAATCTAGTCTACTACTGTTCGAAAAAGTCGGGATAGTGATTGTAAAGGATAATGTAGTGATTAACGCTCTCGCCTTATAATCAAGAAGTAGAAGGTTCGATTCCCACTGGAGATTCTACTTTAATCTAGTCTCGATTGGATATCTGAGAAAAAAAGGCGCTTCTGTCTCGAAGGTCAGAACAGTGACAATGGGACTCGATGTTCTGACCACACGTCACCCAATGGAAAAGCCGTTCTGTCAGGCCCTAGCCATCTTACATTTGTTAGATTAAAGCTGCTCGTAAAAATTATTTGCTGCTTCAATAACAGTATTGTAAATGTTTCTCACATTACAGAAATGATTGGTTCACTTGATAGTCACTTATCGTTTATTTCTTTTTAATGCTGACCTCCGCGGCGGATTGGTTATAACAGCATGCTACGACAAGGGCCTCAGGTTCGAATCCCCACCTGGGCATAGGTGTTCTTTGTGAGTGTCCCTTCGTCAATGTCATCATATTATCGCTCATTCTCATCTTCCCAATTAGCCAAAAATGGCAGAAAGCCAAGTAAAATAAACTAAATCTATCAATCAGTTATTTCTTTTTAACTCTTTTATGCATATAATTCTTCTTCAACAGGCGACTTTTTTAAAAAAATTATAATATGATTTAGAAAATGATGAAATGCTAAATGAGAACACGGACACCTTTCTGTGTAACACACAAATCAGAAAATTTCAGTAACATGGATTTTCTCTATACGTTTGCATTGTACGTATTTTGCCCCATTTTAAAAGTAGCACGTTTTCAGTTGTCACTAATCATGAAAGGAAATTTCGCTTTCAATGTGATCGTTACAACCCAGAAGTGTGCATAGTGAACCTTGTCACTACGCCGCAGGAAGTTATTGGTTAATATATTCTTAAATGCAACTGTTCGTGATTCCCAAGGCAGGGTTGGTTCTCCCCGAAGCGTAGTGGTAACGTCGTCGTCTTGTAACTAAGAGGTCGCAGGTTCGATATCCATTGGAGGTACATAGTAGTTCGGATCCCACTTTAAACTGTAAGTCAAGTCCCGATTAATTTATCTGTTAATAAAGTGTGAAAAAAACCACTCAAAACTCAAACCGCAGGCAGGTTTGCAGTGGTTTTATCTCCTTGATGAACAGCCTCTACACTATACTCTGTCCCTGTTATCTCTGGAGGAAGGACACGCATAGCGGCAGAATAGGTGGGGGAGGACTCGGTTGGACAGAGCGAAGCAGTACACACTGCTGCGAAGGCTGGTAACTGCAAACTCCTTGCCCCGTCCCCTCACGTGAGCATCTGTCAGCTTGGCACAGGGTAGAAACAACGAGATACCTCTGGGCACAGATCAGGGTGACTTACACTACGAATATATGGAAAGAAACAATAGATTTAACCCACTACAGAGGGTACAATTCGTAATATATTCTTGAATAATCATGTACAAATATTAGATAACTTTGGAAATCTTTTCATACAATATTTTTCTTCTATTTTTTATTTCTTATTAATTGTAGCCAATCTTCTTCTTTGGGCTTCTTCTTCTTGTAATAGCTAAGGCTTCTTCTTCTTATAATTGCTAAGGCTTCTTCTTCTTGTAATTAATAAGGCATCTTCTTCTTATAACTACTAAGGTTTCTTCTTCTTGTAATTACTAAGGCTTCTTCTTCTTGTAATTAATAAGGCATTTTCTTCTCATAACTACTAAGACTTCTTCTTCTTGTAATTACTAAGGCTTCTTCTTCTTGTAATTATTACATATTGTGTATTTTTTCTTCTTTGGGCTTGTTTGTCGATCTTATCCAAAGTGACGGAAATATTAAGAAAATCGATCTCCCAGACAAACAAAGAGAAAGGGGTTGGTTTAAGATCGCCGCCTAGCCGGCGCTAACCTTAACTTGGAGCTGCAATAGATGCGCCTACCAAAAGTGCTTGGGTGCCTGCCGTGAAATGGCGCTACACCTGGGAAAAACAACCTAAAAGCCGCACGAAACTCTCAGTTCGTGGGAACCGAAATAGACTCAGAATCGTAATTACTATTCGACTTTTTTACTTTTATATAATGATCACTTATGCTATTACTGAATATTAATTACCCTTTCCACCTTATTTATATCCTGTTATTGTGCTAAGTTCATTTATTTCTTTCATTATAATTAGTATTAATATCTACAATCATTATTTCACCACATCAACGCTTTCCTTTTTCTCTTTTTACAATTGTATACGTTTTCTTGAGTGCTGCCATCTCTGACCCACTTTCTAAACTGCTTTATGCATCATTAAACATAAGCGTCGTTCTTTTTGCATGTTGCCATCTATGATCCTCTACCTCAAACAACAACAATGTAGTTTGTGTACGTGACATCCTTCTCCCTCCACGCAACCCCATTCACTCTCACGTGTTAATTTCTGGAGCCATCTCGCGTCACTACTTGCGCAGATACTTGTTCTTGTTGGTTTTCTCCAGAGATAGATAGCCAGGACAGAGTATAGAGCAGTTGTAGTTTCCGGCACAAACCCTCTCCTTTCACCTAACTTGTGTCAATGGGGGAAATAGGCGACGTAACTGGTCACTTGAAAGGTTGCCTGTCCTACTCGTCACAGCAGGCACTCGAAACAGCCAATCAGACGGAGGTTTTCTTGGAATTTTCCTGCGCTCTTACACTGTTGGAGGCTGGGCCCTGTGTTAACAACCGAATGATTTTGTAGGTAGGATTCCGTTCCAAAACAGCCCGCATTTTTGTTTGGTATGCTATACCTGCGGTCCCATTAATTGCCTGGGAAGGACAGCGTTTAACAACGGAGAACGCCTCACGGTTTGATCCACATTTTTCCAATTTCGTGATGCAAGCTGGAAGATTTGAAGATGGCGGAAATTTGCACAGACGTTGACACCCCTTTGCTGTTCCATTGCTTATTTTGTCGCTCGGATTCGTTCAAGGTCTTAAAGTTGAAGGGTCAGAAACCTTTGTGGTGGAAATTAAGGGTCATTCTTAATAAAAGTAATTTCTGAACTTAAGCAAATTATTTAAAAGGCGTTTTTCAAGTCACAATAGGGTTTTTAGGAATTTATAGGAATTTTTAGTTCAATTAGGTATTTTTAGGTCCTATAGAATTTCAGTAGATGTGTGCTGTGTATATAAATCGCGAAGATCTGTAAATAGAATATCTAGGGCCTAGCAAAAAAAAATAGACCTAGAAGTTCGTTCCCTAGCGATAACCCTGGTCCATAAATTTAAACTTTTCGTTTCTTTCCGAAATGAAATAAGCCATTTCTTTCGATGTGCTGAGTTCAAAAATGACAAATACATTTCTTATTACCTCCGATAACCAAGATAAATCTACTTTAATGAAGTACACAGGGCCGGCGGAAGGGGGAGGGAAACCGTGCCACCGCCCAGAGCGGCAAATTTTCAGGGCGTCAAAATTTAAAGAGAATAAAAAAATAAGCCTATTGAAAACTTGAAAGTTATAATATTATATTATATTATATAACTTGGAAGTTAATAAATGTCAACCCACTGTTTTGAAGGAACAGATCAGTAGTCACTTTAAAACCGCTGAGTGCCATAATGTGGGAAAGCAGATTCGATATCAAGTGGGAGAGGTATATGATGCGCTCTTTCAAATAATTCGCGACAATAAAACTGTATTACAAATCAGTTGTGTGGCTTTACATTCCTTTGCTCATTAGTTATCTGGGATGACTTTTTACTCCGCGTAATGTCTTCAAAACATTAATCTACGATGTGTTATATGCTGTTAGATGATTTCTTGCAAACATATCAGCATTTTGAAAAAAGCAGGAGTGATGAAAACTTCAAAGTTTCTTAGACGCCACTTGGCAGCCTGGCAGGGCCTCCCTCTCTTCACTCGTGGAGGCGTCGGGGGGCGGCGACCTGTGAGTCCCGGTTGATGAGAAAGAATTGGCATTGAATTTAGATATAGATGATCCAAGCAGTGGCGAAGCGTGCTGTCTCTGGAAGGGTAGGCACAGGACGGAGCAGGAATTGGGGGGAGGGGAAGATGTGATTTTTTTTTAACAGTAGTATGTTAAAATGTAGCCCCTAGAAAATAAAAGATAACATATTGCCTGAATCTAGTCTACTACTGTTCGAAAAAGTCGGGATAGTGATTGTAAAGGATAATGTAGTGATTAACGCTCTCGCCTTATAATCAAGAAGTAGAAGGTTCGATTCCCACTGGAGATTCTACTTTAATCTAGTCTCGATTGGATATCTGAGAAAAAAAGGCGCTTCTGTCTCGAAGGTCAGAACAGTGACAATGGGACTCGATGTTCTGACCACACGTCACCCAATGGAAAAGCCGTTCTGTCAGGCCCTAGCCATCTTACATTTGTTAGATTAAAGCTGCTCGTAAAAATTATTTGCTGCTTCAATAACAGTATTGTAAATGTTTCTCACATTACAGAAATGATTGGTTCACTTGATCGTCACTTATCGTTTATTTCTTTTTAATGCTGACCTCCGCGGCGGATTGGTTATAACAGCATGCTACGACAAGGGCCTCAGGTTCGAATCCCCACCTGGGCATAGGTGTTCTTTGTGAGTGTCCCTTCGTCAATGTCATCATATTATCGCTCATTCTAATCTTCCCAATTAGCCAAAAATGGCAGAAAGCCAAGTAAAATAAACTAAATCTATCAATCAGTTATTTCTTTTTAACTCTTTTATGCATATAATTCTTCTTCAACAGGCGACTTTTTTAAAAAAATTATAATATGATTTAGAAAATGATGAAATGCTAAATGAGAACACGGACACCTTTCTGTGTAACACACAAACCAGAAAATTTCAGTAACATGGATTTTCTCTATACGTTTGCATTGTACGTATTTTGCCCCATTTTAAAAGTAGCACGTTTTCAGTTGTCACTAATCATGAAAGGAAATTTCGCTTTCAATGTGATCGTTACAACCCAGAAGTGTGCATAGTGAACCTTGTCACTACGCCGCAGGAAGTTATTGGTTAATATATTCTTAAATGCAACTGTTCGTGATTCCCAAGGCAGGGTTGGTTCTCCCCGAAGCGTAGTGGTAACGTCGTCGTCTTGTAACTAAGAGGTCGCAGGTTCGATATCCATTGGAGGTACATAGTAGTTCGGATCCCACTTTAAACTGTAAGTCAAGTCCCGATTAATTTATCTGTTAATAAAGTGTGAAAAAAACCACTCAAAACTCAAACCGCAGGCAGGTTTGCAGTGGTTTTATCTCCTTGATGAACAGCCTCTACACTATACTCTGTCCCTGTTATCTCTGGAGGAAGGACACGCATAGCGGCAGAATAGGTGGGGGAGGACTCGGTTGGACAGAGCGAAGCAGTACACACTGCTGCGAAGGCTGGTAACTGCAAACTCCTTGCCCCGTCCCCTCACGTGAGCATCTGTCAGCTTGACACAGGGTAGAAACAACGAGATACCTCTGGGCACAGATCAGGGTGACTTACACTACGAATATATGGAAAGAAACAATAGATTTAACCCACTACAGAGGGTACAATTCGTAATATATTCTTGAATAATCATGTACAAATATTAGATAACTTTGGAAATCTTTTCATACAATATTTTTCTTCTATTTTTTATTTCTTATTAATTGTAGCCAATCTTCTTCTTTGGGCTTCTTCTTCTTGTAATAGCTAAGGCTTCTTCTTCTTATAATTGCTAAGGCTTCTTCTTCTTGTAATTAATAAGGCATCTTCTTCTTATAACTACTAAGGTTTCTTCTTCTTGTAATTACTAAGGCTTCTTCTTCTTGTAATTAATAAGGCATTTTCTTCTCATAACTACTAAGACTTCTTCTTCTTGTAATTACTAAGGCTTCTTCTTCTTGTAATTATTACATATTGTGTATTTTTTCTTCTTTGGGCTTGTTTGTCGATCTTATCCAAAGTGACGGAAATATTAAGAAAATCGATCTCCCAGACAAACAAAGAGAAAGGGGTTGGTTTAAGATCGCCGCCTAGTCGGCGCTAACCTTAACTTGGAGCTGCAATAGATGCGCCTACCAAAAGTGCTTGGGTGCCTGCCGTGAAATGGCGCTACACCTGGGAAAAACAACCTAAAAGCCGCACGAAACTCTCAGTTCGTGGGAACCGAAATAGACTCAGAATCGTAATTACTATTCGACTTTTTTACTTTTATATAATGATCACTTATGCTATTACTGAATATTAATTACCCTTTCCACCTTATTTATATCCTGTTATTGTGCTAAGTTCATTTATTTCTTTCATTATAATTAGTATTAATATCTACAATCATTATTTCACCACATCAACGCTTTCCTTTTTCTCTTTTTACAATTGTATACGTTTTCTTGAGTGCTGCCATCTCTGACCCACTTTCTAAACTGCTTTATGCATCATTAAACATAAGCGTCGTTCTTTTTGCATGTTGCCATCTATGATCCTCTACCTCAAACAACAACAATGTAGTTTGTGTACGTGACATCCTTCTCCCTCCACGCAACCCCATTCACTCTCACGTGTTAATTTCTGGAGCCATCTCGCGTCACTACTTGCGCAGATACTTGTTCTTGTTGGTTTTCTCCAGAGATAGATAGCCAGGACAGAGTATAGAGCAGTTGTAGTTTCCGGCACAAACCCTCTCCTTTCACCTAACTTGTGTCAATGGGGGAAATAGGCGACGTAACTGGTCACTTGAAAGGTTGCCTGTCCTACTCGTCACAGCAGGCACTCGAAACAGCCAATCAGACGGAGGTTTTCTTGGAATTTTCCTGCGCTCTTACACTGTTGGAGGCTGGGCCCTGTGTTAACAACCGAATGATTTTGTAGGTAGGATTCCGTTCCAAAACAGCCCGCATTTTTGTTTGGTATGCTATACCTGCGGTCCCATTAATTGCCTGGGAAGGACAGCGTTTAACAACGGAGAACGCCTCACGGTTTGATCCACATTTTTCCAATTTCGTGATGCAAGCTGGAAGATTTGAAGATGGCGGAAATTTGCACAGACGTTGACACCCCTTTGCTGTTCCATTGCTTATTTTGTCGCTCGGATTCGTTCAAGGTCTTAAAGTTGAAGGGTCAGAAACCTTTGTGGTGGAAATTAAGGGTCATTCTTAATAAAAGTAATTTCTGAACTTAAGCAAATTATTTAAAAGGCGTTTTTCAAGTCACAATAGGGTTTTTAGGAATTTATAGGAATTTTTAGTTCAATTAGATATTTTTAGGTCCTATAGAATTTCAGTAGATGTGTGCTGTGTATATAAATCGCGAAGATCTGTAAATAGAATATCTAGGGCCTAGCAAAAAAAAAATAGACCTAGAAGTTCGTTCCCTAGCGATAACCCTGGTCAATAAATTTAAACTTTTCGTTTCTTTCCGAAATGAAATAAGCCATTTCTTTCGATGTGCTGAGTTCAAAAATGACAAATACATTTCTTATTACCTCCGATAACCAAGATAAATCTACTTTAATGAAGTACACAGGGCCGGCGGAAGGGGGAGGGGAACCGTGCCACCGCCCAGAGCGGCAAATTTTCAGGGCGTCAAAATTTAAAGAGAATAAAAAAATAAGCCTATTGAAAACTTGAAAGTTATAATATTATATTATATTATATAACTTGGAAGTTAATAAATGTCAACCCACTGTTTTGAAGGAACAGATCAGTAGTCACTTTAAAACCGCTGAGTGCCATAATGTGGGAAAGCAGATTCGATATCAAGTGGGAGAGGTATATGATGCGCTCTTTCAAATAATTCGCGACAATAAAACTGTATTACAAACCATTTGTGTGGCTTTACATTCCTTTGCTCATTAGTTATCTGGGATGACTTTTTACTCCGCGTAATGTCTTCAAAACATTAATCTACGATGTGTTATATGCTGTTAGATGATTTCTTGCAAACATATCAGCATTTTGAAAAAAGCAGGAGTGATGAAAACTTCAAAGTTTCTTAGACGCCACTTGGCAGCCTGGCAGTGCCTCCCTCTCTTCACTCGTGGAGGCGTCGGGGGGCGGCGACCTGTGAGTCCCGGTTGATGAGAAAGAATTGGCATTGAATTTAGATATAGATGATCCAAGCAGTGGCGAAGCGTGCTGTCTCTGGAAGGGTAGGCACAGGACGGAGCAGGGATTGGGGGGAGGGGAAGATGTGATTTTTTTTTAACAGTAGTATGTTAAAATGTAGCCCCTAGAAAATAAAAGATAACATATTGCCTGAATCTAGTCTACTACTGTTCGAAAAAGTCGGGATAGTGATTGTAAAGGATAATGTAGTGATTAACGCTCTCGCCTTATAATCAAGAAGTAGAAGGTTCGATTCCCACTGGAGATTCTACTTTAATCTAGTCTCGATTGGATATCTGAGAAAAAAAGGCGCTTCTGTCTCGAAGGTCAGAACAGTGACAATGGGACTCGATGTTCTGACCACACGTCACCCAATGGAAAAGCCGTTCTGTCAGGCCCTAGCCATCTTACATTTGTTAGATTAAAGCTGCTCGTAAAAATTATTTGCTGCTTCAATAACAGTATTGTAAATGTTTCTCACATTACAGAAATGATTGGTTCACTTGATCGTCACTTATCGTTTATTTCTTTTTAATGCTGACCTCCGCGGCGGATTGGTTATAACAGCATGCTACGACAAGGGCCTCAGGTTCGAATCCCCACCTGGGCATAGGTGTTCTTTGTGAGTGTCCCTTCGTCAATGTCATCATATTATCGCTCATTCTCATCTTCCCAATTAGCCAAAAATGGCAGAAAGCCAAGTAAAATAAACTAAATCTATCAATCAGTTATTTCTTTTTAACTCTTTTATGCATATAATTCTTCTTCAACAGGCGACTTTTTTAAAAAAATTATAATATGATTTAGAAAATGATGAAATGCTAAATGAGAACACGGACACCTTTCTGTGTAACACACAAACCAGAAAATTTCAGTAACATGGATTTTCTCTATACGTTTGCATTGTACGTATTTTGCCCCATTTTAAAAGTAGCACGTTTTCAGTTGTCACTAATCATGAAAGGAAATTTCGCTTTCAATGTGATCGTTACAACCCAGAAGTGTGCATAGTGAACCTTGTCACTACGCCGCAGGAAGTTATTGGTTAATATATTCTTAAATGCAACTGTTCGTGATTCCCAAGGCAGGGTTGGTTCTCCCCGAAGCGTAGTGGTAACGTCGTCGTCTTGTAACTAAGAGGTCGCAGGTTCGATATCCATTGGAGGTACATAGTAGTTCGGATCCCACTTTAAACTGTAAGTCAAGTCCCGATTAATTTATCTGTTAATAAAGTGTGAAAAAAACCACTCAAAACTCAAACCGCAGGCAGGTTTGCAGTGGTTTTATCTCCTTGATGAACAGCCTCTACACTATACTCTGTCCCTGTTATCTCTGGAGGAAGGACACGCATAGCGGCAGAATAGGTGGGGGAGGACTCGGTTGGACAGAGCGAAGCAGTACACACTGCTGCGAAGGCTGGTAACTGCAAACTCCTTGCCCCGTCCCCTCACGTGAGCATCTGTCAGCTTGGCACAGGGTAGAAACAACGAGATACCTCTGGGCACAGATCAGGGTGACTTACACTACGAATATATGGAAAGAAACAATAGATTTAACCCACTACAGAGGGTACAATTCGTAATATATTCTTGAATAATCATGTACAAATATTAGATAACTTTGGAAATCTTTTCATACAATATTTTTCTTCTATTTTTTATTTCTTATTAATTGTAGCCAATCTTCTTCTTTGGGCTTCTTCTTCTTGTAATAGCTAAGGCTTCTTCTTCTTATAATTGCTAAGGCTTCTTCTTCTTGTAATTAATAAGGCATCTTCTTCTTATAACTACTAAGGTTTCTTCTTCTTGTAATTACTAAGGCTTCTTCTTCTTGTAATTAATAAGGCATTTTCTTCTCATAACTACTAAGACTTCTTCTTCTTGTAATTACTAAGGCTTCTTCTTCTTGTAATTATTACATATTGTGTATTTTTTCTTCTTTGGGCTTGTTTGTCGATCTTATCCAAAGTGACGGAAATATTAAGAAAATCGATCTCCCAGACAAACAAAGAGAAAGGGGTTGGTTTAAGATCGCCGCCTAGCCGGCGCTAACCTTAACTTGGAGCTGCAATAGATGCGCCTACCAAAAGTGCTTGGGTGCCTGCCGTGAAATGGCGCTACACCTGGGAAAAACAACCTAAAAGCCGCACGAAACTCTCAGTTCGTGGGAACCGAAATAGACTCAGAATCGTAATTACTATTCGACTTTTTTACTTTTATATAATGATCACTTATGCTATTACTGAATATTAATTACCCTTTCCACCTTATTTATATCCTGTTATTGTGCTAAGTTCATTTATTTCTTTCATTATAATTAGTATTAATATCTACAATCATTATTTCACCACATCAACGCTTTCCTTTTTCTCTTTTTACAATTGTATACGTTTTCTTGAGTGCTGCCATCTCTGACCCACTTTCTAAACTGCTTTATGCATCATTAAACATAAGCGTCGTTCTTTTTGCATGTTGCCATCTATGATCCTCTACCTCAAACAACAACAATGTAGTTTGTGTACGTGACATCCTTCTCCCTCCACGCAACCCCATTCACTCTCACGTGTTAATTTCTGGAGCCATCTCGCGTCACTACTTGCGCAGATACTTGTTCTTGTTGGTTTTCTCCAGAGATAGATAGCCAGGACAGAGTATAGAGCAGTTGTAGTTTCCGGCACAAACCCTCTCCTTTCACCTAACTTGTGTCAATGGGGGAAATAGGCGACGTAACTGGTCACTTGAAAGGTTGCCTGTCCTACTCGTCACAGCAGGCACTCGAAACAGCCAATCAGACGGAGGTTTTCTTGGAATTTTCCTGCGCTCTTACACTGTTGGAGGCTGGGCCCTGTGTTAACAACCGAATGATTTTGTAGGTAGGATTCCGTTCCAAAACAGCCCGCATTTTTGTTTGGTATGCTATACCTGCGGTCCCATTAATTGCCTGGGAAGGACAGCGTTTAACAACGGAGAACGCCTCACGGTTTGATCCACATTTTTCCAATTTCGTGATGCAAGCTGGAAGATTTGAAGATGGCGGAAATTTGCACAGACGTTGACACCCCTTTGCTGTTCCATTGCTTATTTTGTCGCTCGGATTCGTTCAAGGTCTTAAAGTTGAAGGGTCAGAAACCTTTGTGGTGGAAATTAAGGGTCATTCTTAATAAAAGTAATTTCTGAACTTAAGCAAATTATTTAAAAGGCGTTTTTCAAGTCACAATAGGGTTTTTAGGAATTTATAGGAATTTTTAGTTCAATTAGATATTTTTAGGTCCTATAGAATTTCAGTAGATGTGTGCTGTGTATATAAATCGCGAAGATCTGTAAATAGAATATCTAGGGCCTAGCAAAAAAAAATAGACCTAGAAGTTCGTTCCCTAGCGATAACCCTGGTCAATAAATTTAAACTTTTCGTTTCTTTCCGAAATGAAATAAGCCATTTCTTTCGATGTGCTGAGTTCAAAAATGACAAATACATTTCTTATTACCTCCGATAACCAAGATAAATCTACTTTAATGAAGTACACAGGGCCGGCGGAAGGGGGAGGGGAACCGTGCCACCGCCCAGAGCGGCAAATTTTCAGGGCGTCAAAATTTAAAGAGAATAAAAAAATAAGCCTATTGAAAACTTGAAAGTTATAATATTATATTATATTATATAACTTGGAAGTTAATAAATGTCAACCCACTGTTTTGAAGGAACAGATCAGTAGTCACTTTAAAACCGCTGAGTGCCATAATGTGGGAAAGCAGATTCGATATCAAGTGGGAGAGGTATATGATGCGCTCTTTCAAATAATTCGCGACAATAAAACTGTATTACAAACCAGTTGTGTGGCTTTACATTCCTTTGCTCATTAGTTATCTGGGATGACTTTTTACTCCGCGTAATGTCTTCAAAACATTAATCTACGATGTGTTATATGCTGTTAGATGATTTCTTACAAACATATCAGCATTTTGAAAAAAGCAGGAGTGATGAAAACTTCAAAGTTTCTTAGACGCCACTTGGCAGCCTGGCAGGGCCTCCCTCTCTTCACTCGTGGAGGCGTCGGGGGGCGGCGACCTGTGAGTCCCGGTTGATGAGAAAGAATTGGCATTGAATTTAGATATAGATGATCCAAGCAGTGGCGAAGCGTGCTGTCTCTGGAAGGGTAGGCACAGGACGGAGCAGGGATTGGGAGGAGGGGAAGATGTGATTTTTTTTTAACAGTAGTATGTTAAAATGTAGCCCCTAGAAAATAAAAGATAACATATTGCCTGAATCTAGTCTACTACTGTTCGAGAAAGTCGGGATAGTGATTGTAAAGGATAATGTAGTGATTAACGCTCTCGCCTTATAATCAAGAAGTAGAAGGTTCGATTCCCACTGGAGATTCTACTTTAATCTAGTCTCGATTGGATATCTGAGAAAAAAAGGCGCTTCTGTCTCGAAGGTCAGAACAGTGACAATGGGACTCGATGTTCTGACCACACGTCACCCAATGGAAAAGCCGTTCTGTCAGGCCCTAGCCATCTTACATTTGTTAGATTAAAGCTGCTCGTAAAAATTATTTGCTGCTTCAATAACAGTATTGTAAATGTTTCTCACATTACAGAAATGATTGGTTCACTTGATCGTCACTTATCGTTTATTTCTTTTTAATGCTGACCTCCGCGGCGGATTGGTTATAACAGCATGCTACGACAAGGGCCTCAGGTTCGAATCCCCACCTGGGCATAGGTGTTCTTTGTGAGTGTCCCTTCGTCAATGTCATCATATTATCGCTCATTCTCATCTTCCCAATTAGCCAAAAATGGCAGAAAGCCAAGTAAAATAAACTAAATCTATCAATCAGTTATTTCTTTTTAACTCTTTTATGCATATAATTCTTCTTCAACAGGCGACTTTTTTAAAAAAATTATAATATGATTTAGAAAATGATGAAATGCTAAATGAGAACACGGACACCTTTCTGTGTAACACACAAACCAGAAAATTTCAGTAACATGGATTTTCTCTATACGTTTGCATTGTACGTATTTTGCCCCATTTTAAAAGTAGCACGTTTTCAGTTGTCACTAATCATGAAAGGAAATTTCGCTTTCAATGTGATCGTTACAACCCAGAAGTGTGCATAGTGAACCTTGTCACTACGCCGCAGGAAGTTATTGGTTAATATATTCTTAAATGCAACTGTTCGTGATTCCCAAGGCAGGGTTGGTTCTCCCCGAAGCGTAGTGGTAACGTCGTCGTCTTGTAACTAAGAGGTCGCAGGTTCGATATCCATTGGAGGTACATAGTAGTTCGGATCCCACTTTAAACTGTAAGTCAAGTCCCGATTAATTTATCTGTTAATAAAGTGTGAAAAAAACCACTCAAAACTCAAACCGCAGGCAGGTTTGCAGTGGTTTTATCTCCTTGATGAACAGCCTCTACACTATACTCTGTCCCTGTTATCTCTGGAGGAAGGACACGCATAGCGGCAGAATAGGTGGGGGAGGACTCGGTTGGACAGAGCGAAGCAGTACACACTGCTGCGAAGGCTGGTAACTGCAAACTCCTTGCCCCGTCCCCTCACGTGAGCATCTGTCAGCTTGACACAGGGTAGAAACAACGAGATACCTCTGGGCACAGATCAGGGTGACTTACACTACGAATATATGGAAAGAAACAATAGATTTAACCCACTACAGAGGGTACAATTCGTAATATATTCTTGAATAATCATGTACAAATATTAGATAACTTTGGAAATCTTTTCATACAATATTTTTCTTCTATTTTTTATTTCTTATTAATTGTAGCCAATCTTCTTCTTTGGGCTTCTTCTTCTTGTAATAGCTAAGGCTTCTTCTTCTTATAATTGCTAAGGCTTCTTCTTCTTGTAATTAATAAGGCATCTTCTTCTTATAACTACTAAGGTTTCTTCTTCTTGTAATTACTAAGGCTTCTTCTTCTTGTAATTAATAAGGCATTTTCTTCTCATAACTACTAAGACTTCTTCTTCTTGTAATTACTAAGGCTTCTTCTTCTTGTAATTATTACATATTGTGTATTTTTTCTTCTTTGGGCTTGTTTGTCGATCTTATCCAAAGTGACGGAAATATTAAGAAAATCGATCTCCCAGACAAACAAAGAGAAAGGGGTTGGTTTAAGATCGCCGCCTAGCCGGCGCTAACCTTAACTTGGAGCTGCAATAGATGCGCCTACCAAAAGTGCTTGGGTGCCTGCCGTGAAATGGCGCTACACCTGGGAAAAACAACCTAAAAGCCGCACGAAACTCTCAGTTCGTGGGAACCGAAATAGACTCAGAATCGTAATTACTATTCGACTTTTTTACTTTTATATAATGATCACTTATGCTATTACTGAATATTAATTACCCTTTCCACCTTATTTATATCCTGTTATTGTGCTAAGTTCATTTATTTCTTTCATTATAATTAGTATTAATATCTACAATCATTATTTCACCACATCAACGCTTTCCTTTTTCTCTTTTTACAATTGTATACGTTTTCTTGAGTGCTGCCATCTCTGACCCACTTTCTAAACTGCTTTATGCATCATTAAACATAAGCGTCGTTCTTTTTGCATGTTGCCATCTATGATCCTCTACCTCAAACAACAACAATGTAGTTTGTGTACGTGACATCCTTCTCCCTCCACGCAACCCCATTCACTCTCACGTGTTAATTTCTGGAGCCATCTCGCGTCACTACTTGCGCAGATACTTGTTCTTGTTGGTTTTCTCCAGAGATAGATAGCCAGGACAGAGTATAGAGCAGTTGTAGTTTCCGGCACAAACCCTCTCCTTTCACCTAACTTGTGTCAATGGGGGAAATAGGCGACGTAACTGGTCACTTGAAAGGTTGCCTGTCCTACTCGTCACAGCAGGCACTCGAAACAGCCAATCAGACGGAGGTTTTCTTGGAATTTTCCTGCGCTCTTACACTGTTGGAGGCTGGGCCCTGTGTTAACAACCGAATGATTTTGTAGGTAGGATTCCGTTCCAAAACAGCCCGCATTTTTGTTTGGTATGCTATACCTGCGGTCCCATTAATTGCCTGGGAAGGACAGCGTTTAACAACGGAGAACGCCTCACGGTTTGATCCACATTTTTCCAATTTCGTGATGCAAGCTGGAAGATTTGAAGATGGCGGAAATTTGCACAGACGTTGACACCCCTTTGCTGTTCCATTGCTTATTTTGTCGCTCGGATTCGTTCAAGGTCTTAAAGTTGAAGGGTCAGAAACCTTTGTGGTGGAAATTAAGGGTCATTCTTAATAAAAGTAATTTCTGAACTTAAGCAAATTATTTAAAAGGCGTTTTTCAAGTCACAATAGGGTTTTTAGGAATTTATAGGAATTTTTAGTTCAATTAGGTATTTTTAGGTCCTATAGAATTTCAGTAGATGTGTGCTGTGTATATAAATCGCGAAGATCTGTAAATAGAATATCTAGGGCCTAGCAAAAAAAAATAGACCTAGAAGTTCGTTCCCTAGCGATAACCCTGGTCAATAAATTTAAACTTTTCGTTTCTTTCCGAAATGAAATAAGCCATTTCTTTCGATGTGCTGAGTTCAAAAATGACAAATACATTTCTTATTACCTCCGATAACCAAGATAAATCTACTTTAATGAAGTACACAGGGCCGGCGGAAGGGGGAGGGGAACCGTGCCACCGCCCAGAGCGGCAAATTTTCAGGGCGTCAAAATTTAAAGAGAATAAAAAAATAAGCCTATTGAAAACTTGAAAGTTATAATATTATATTATATTATATAACTTGGAAGTTAATAAATGTCAACCCACTGTTTTGAAGGAACAGATCAGTAGTCACTTTAAAACCGCTGAGTGCCATAATGTGGGAAAGCAGATTCGATATCAAGTGGGAGAGGTATATGATGCGCTCTTTCAAATAATTCGCGACAATAAAACTGTATTACAAACCAGTTGTGTGGCTTTACATTCCTTTGCTCATTAGTTATCTGGGATGACTTTTTACTCCGCGTAATGTCTTCAAAACATTAATCTACGATGTGTTATATGCTGTTAGATGATTTCTTGCAAACATATCAGCATTTTGAAAAAAGCAGGAGTGATGAAAACTTCAAAGTTTCTTAGACGCCACTTGGCAGCCTGGCAGGGCCTCCCTCTCTTCACTCGTGGAGGCGTCGGGGGGCGGCGACCTGTGAGTCCCGGTTGATGAGAAAGAATTGGCATTGAATTTAGATATAGATGATCCAAGCAGTGGCGAAGCGTGCTGTCTCTGGAAGGGTAGGCACAGGACGGAGCAGGGATTGGGGGGAGGGGAAGATGTGATTTTTTTTTAACAGTAGTATGTTAAAATGTAGCCCCTAGAAAATAAAAGATAACATATTGCCTGAATCTAGTCTACTACTGTTCGAAAAAGTCGGGATAGTGATTGTAAAGGATAATGTAGTGATTAACGCTCTCGCCTTATAATCAAGAAGTAGAAGGTTCGATTCCCACTGGAGATTCTACTTTAATCTAGTCTCGATTGGATATCTGAGAAAAAAAGGCGCTTCTGTCTCGAAGGTCAGAACAGTGACAATGGGACTCGATGTTCTGACCACACGTCACCCAATGGAAAAGCCGTTCTGTCAGGCCCTAGCCATCTTACATTTGTTAGATTAAAGCTGCTCGTAAAAATTATTTGCTGCTTCAATAACAGTATTGTAAATGTTTCTCACATTACAGAAATGATTGGTTCACTTGATCGTCACTTATCGTTTATTTCTTTTTAATGCTGACCTCCGCGGCGGATTGGTTATAACAGCATGCTACGACAAGGGCCTCAGGTTCGAATCCCCACCTGGGCATAGGTGTTCTTTGTGAGTGTCCCTTCGTCAATGTCATCATATTATCGCTCATTCTCATCTTCCCAATTAGCCAAAAATGGCAGAAAGCCAAGTAAAATAAACTAAATCTATCAATCAGTTATTTCTTTTTAACTCTTTTATGCATATAATTCTTCTTCAACAGGCGACTTTTTTAAAAAAATTATAATATGATTTAGAAAATGATGAAATGCTAAATGAGAACACGGACACCTTTCTGTGTAACACACAAACCAGAAAATTTCAGTAACATGGATTTTCTCTATACGTTTGCATTGTACGTATTTTGCCCCATTTTAAAAGTAGCACGTTTTCAGTTGTCACTAATCATGAAAGGAAATTTCGCTTTCAATGTGATCGTTACAACCCAGAAGTGTGCATAGTGAACCTTGTCACTACGCCGCAGGAAGTTATTGGTTAATATATTCTTAAATGCAACTGTTCGTGATTCCCAAGGCAGGGTTGGTTCTCCCCGAAGCGTAGTGGTAACGTCGTCGTCTTGTAACTAAGAGGTCGCAGGTTCGATATCCATTGGAGGTACATAGTAGTTCGGATCCCACTTTAAACTGTAAGTCAAGTCCCGATTAATTTATCTGTTAATAAAGTGTGAAAAAAACCACTCAAAACTCAAACCGCAGGCAGGTTTGCAGTGGTTTTATCTCCTTGATGAACAGCCTCTACACTATACTCTGTCCCTGTTATCTCTGGAGGAAGGACACGCATAGCGGCAGAATAGGTGGGGGAGGACTCGGTTGGACAGAGCGAAGCAGTACACACTGCTGCGAAGGCTGGTAACTGCAAACTCCTTGCCCCGTCCCCTCACGTGAGCATCTGTCAGCTTGGCACAGGGTAGAAACAACGAGATACCTCTGGGCACAGATCAGGGTGACTTACACTACGAATATATGGAAAGAAACAATAGATTTAACCCACTACAGAGGGTACAATTCGTAATATATTCTTGAATAATCATGTACAAATATTAGATAACTTTGGAAATCTTTTCATACAATATTTTTCTTCTATTTTTTATTTCTTATTAATTGTAGCCAATCTTCTTCTTTGGGCTTCTTCTTCTTGTAATAGCTAAGGCCTCTTCTTCTTATAATTGCTAAGGCTTCTTCTTCTTGTAATTAATAAGGCATCTTCTTCTTATAACTACTAAGGTTTCTTCTTCTTGTAATTACTAAGGCTTCTTCTTCTTGTAATTAATAAGGCATTTTCTTCTCATAACTACTAAGACTTCTTCTTCTTGTAATTACTAAGGCTTCTTCTTCTTGTAATTATTACATATTGTGTATTTTTTCTTCTTTGGGCTTGTTTGTCGATCTTATCCAAAGTGACGGAAATATTAAGAAAATCGATCTCCCAGACAAACAAAGAGAAAGGGGTTGGTTTAAGATCGCCGCCTAGCCGGCGCTAACCTTAACTTGGAGCTGCAATAGATGCGCCTACCAAAAGTGCTTGGGTGCCTGCCGTGAAATGGCGCTACACCTGGGAAAAACAACCTAAAAGCCGCACGAAACTCTCATTTCGTGGGAACCGAAATAGACTCAGAATCGTAATTACTATTCGACTTTTTTACTTTTATATAATGATCACTTATGCTATTACTGAATATTAATTACCCTTTCCACCTTATTTATATCCTGTTATTGTGCTAAGTTCATTTATTTCTTTCATTATAATTAGTATTAATATCTACAATCATTATTTCACCACATCAACGCTTTCCTTTTTCTCTTTTTACAATTGTATACGTTTTCTTGAGTGCTGCCATCTCTGACCCACTTTCTAAACTGCTTTATGCATCATTAAACATAAGCGTCGTTCTTTTTGCATGTTGCCATCTATGATCCTCTACCTCAAACAACAACAATGTAGTTTGTGTACGTGACATCCTTCTCCCTCCACGCAACCCCATTCACTCTCACGTGTTAATTTCTGGAGCCATCTCGCGTCACTACTTGCGCAGATACTTGTTCTTGTTGGTTTTCTCCAGAGATAGATAGCCAGGACAGAGTATAGAGCAGTTGTAGTTTCCGGCACAAACCCTCTCCTTTCACCTAACTTGTGTCAATGGGGGAAATAGGCGACGTAACTGGTCACTTGAAAGGTTGCCTGTCCTACTCGTCACAGCAGGCACTCGAAACAGCCAATCAGACGGAGGTTTTCTTGGAATTTTCCTGCGCTCTTACACTGTTGGAGGCTGGGCCCTGTGTTAACAACCGAATGATTTTGTAGGTAGGATTCCGTTCCAAAACAGCCCGCATTTTTGTTTGGTATGCTATACCTGCGGTCCCATTAATTGCCTGGGAAGGACAGCGTTTAACAACGGAGAACGCCTCACGGTTTGATCCACATTTTTCCAATTTCGTGATGCAAGCTGGAAGATTTGAAGATGGCGGAAATTTGCACAGACGTTGACACCCCTTTGCTGTTCCATTGCTTATTTTGTCGCTCGGATTCGTTCAAGGTCTTAAAGTTGAAGGGTCAGAAACCTTTGTGGTGGAAATTAAGGGTCATTCTTAATAAAAGTAATTTCTGAACTTAAGCAAATTATTTAAAAGGCGTTTTTCAAGTCACAATAGGGTTTTTAGGAATTTATAGGAATTTTTAGTTCAATTAGGTATTTTTAGGTCCTATAGAATTTCAGTAGATGTGTGCTGTGTATATAAATCGCGAAGATCTGTAAATAGAATATCTAGGGCCTAGCAAAAAAAAATAGACCTAGAAGTTCGTTCCCTAGCGATAACCCTGGTCAATAAATTTAAACTTTTCGTTTCTTTCCGAAATGAAATAAGCCATTTCTTTCGATGTGCTGAGTTCAAAAATGACAAATACATTTCTTATTACCTCCGATAACCAAGATAAATCTACTTTAATGAAGTACACAGGGCCGGCGGAAGGGGGAGGGGAACCGTGCCACCGCCCAGAGCGGCAAATTTTCAGGGCGTCAAAATTTAAAGAGAATAAAAAAATAAGCCTATTGAAAACTTGAAAGTTATAATATTATATTATATTATATAACTTGGAAGTTAATAAATGTCAACCCACTGTTTTGAAGGAACAGATCAGTAGTCACTTTAAAACCGCTGAGTGCCATAATGTGGGAAAGCAGATTCGATATCAAGTGGGAGAGATATATGATGCGCTCTTTCAAATAATTCGCGACAATAAAACTGTATTACAAACCAGTTGTGTGGCTTTACATTCCTTTGCTCATTAGTTATCTGGGATGACTTTTTACTCCGCGTAATGTCTTCAAAACATTAATCTACGATGTGT
Organism: Lepisma saccharinum; assembly: GCF_977018435.1. NCBI lineage: Eukaryota > Metazoa > Arthropoda > Insecta > Zygentoma > Lepismatidae > Lepisma > Lepisma saccharinum. Next base: position 82,655,066 of record NC_139233.1, read on the forward strand.
TATATGCTGTTAGATGATTTCTTGCAAACATATCAGCATTTTGAAAAAAGCAGGAGTGATGAAAACTTCAAAGTTTCTTAGACGCCACTTGGCAGCCTGGCAGGGCCTCCCTCTCTTCACTCGTGGAGGCGTCGGGGGGCGGCGACCTGTGAGTCCCGGTTGATGAGAAAGAATTGGCATTGAATTTAGATATAGATGATCCAAGCAGTGGCGAAGCGTGCTGTCTCTGGAAGGGTAGGCACAGGACGGAGCAGGGATTGGGGGGAGGGGAAGATGTGATTTTTTTTAACAGTAGTATGTTAAAATGTAGCCCCTAGAAAATAAAAGATAACATATTGCCTGAATCTAGTCTACTACTGTTCGAAAAAGTCGGGATAGTGATTGTAAAGGATAATGTAGTGATTAACGCTCTCGCCTTATAATCAAGAAGTAGAAGGTTCGATTCCCACTGGAGATTCTACTTTAATCTAGTCTCGATTGGATATCTGAGAAAAAAAGGCGCTTCTGTCTCGAAGGTCAGAACAGTGACAATGGGACTCGATGTTCTGACCACACGTCACCCAATGGAAAAGCCGTTCTGTCAGGCCCTAGCCATCTTACATTTGTTAGATTAAAGCTGCTCGTAAAAATTATTTGCTGCTTCAATAACAGTATTGTAAATGTTTCTCACATTACAGAAATGATTGGTTCACTTGATCGTCACTTATCGTTTATTTCTTTTTAATGCTGACCTCCGCGGCGGATTGGTTATAACAGCATGCTACGACAAGGGCCTCAGGTTCGAATCCCCACCTGGGCATAGGTGTTCTTTGTGAGTGTCCCTTCGTCAATGTCATCATATTATCGCTCATTCTCATCTTCCCAATTAGCCAAAAATGGCAGAAAGCCAAGTAAAATAAACTAAATCTATCAATCAGTTATTTCTTTTTAACTCTTTTATGCATATAATTCTTCTTCAACAGGCGACTTTTTAAAAAAAATTATAATATGATTTAGAAAATGATGAAATGCTAAATGAGAACACGGACACCTTTCTGTGTAACACACAAACCAGAAAATTTCAGTAACATGGATTTTCTCTATACGTTTGCATTGTACGTATTTTGCCCCATTTTAAAAGTAGCACGTTTTCAGTTGTCACTAATCATGAAAGGAAATTTCGCTTTCAATGTGATCGTTACAACCCAGAAGTGTGCATAGTGAACCTTGTCACTACGCCGCAGGAAGTTATTGGTTAATATATTCTTAAATGCAACTGTTCGTGATTCCCAAGGCAGGGTTGGTTCTCCCCGAAGCGTAGTGGTAACGTCGTCGTCTTGTAACTAAGAGGTCGCAGGTTCGATATCCATTGGAGGTACATAGTAGTTCGGATCCCACTTTAAACTGTAAGTCAAGTCCCGATTAATTTATCTGTTAATAAAGTGTGAAAAAAACCACTCAAAACTCAAACCGCAGGCAGGTTTGCAGTGGTTTTATCTCCTTGATGAACAGCCTCTACACTATACTCTGTCCCTGTTATCTCTGGAGGAAGGACACGCATAGCGGCAGAATAGGTGGGGGAGGACTCGGTTGGACAGAGCGAAGCAGTACACACTGCTGCGAAGGCTGGTAACTGCAAACTCCTTGCCCCGTCCCCTCACGTGAGCATCTGTCAGCTTGGCACAGGGTAGAAACAACGAGATACCTCTGGGCACAGATCAGGGTGACTTACACTACGAATATATGGAAAGAAACAATAGATTTAACCCACTACAGAGGGTACAATTCGTAATATATTCTTGAATAATCATGTACAAATATTAGATAACTTTGGAAATCTTTTCATACAATATTTTTCTTCTATTTTTTATTTCTTATTAATTGTAGCCAATCTTCTTCTTTGGGCTTCTTCTTCTTGTAATAGCTAAGGCCTCTTCTTCTTATAATTGCTAAGGCTTCTTCTTCTTGTAATTAATAAGGCATCTTCTTCTTATAACTACTAAGGTTTCTTCTTCTTGTAATTACTAAGGCTTCTTCTTCTTGTAATTAATAAGGCATTTTCTTCTCATAACTACTAAGACTTCTTCTTCTTGTAATTACTAAGGCTTCTTCTTCTTGTAATTATTACATATTGTGTATTTTTTCTTCTTTGGGCTTGTTTGTCGATCTTATCCAAAGTGACGGAAATATTAAGAAAATCGATCTCCCAGACAAACAAAGAGAAAGGGGTTGGTTTAAGATCGCCGCCTAGCCGGCGCTAACCTTAACTTGGAGCTGCAATAGATGCGCCTACCAAAAGTGCTTGGGTGCCTGCCGTGAAATGGCGCTACACCTGGGAAAAACAACCTAAAAGCCGCACGAAACTCTCATTTCGTGGGAACCGAAATAGACTCAGAATCGTAATTACTATTCGACTTTTTTACTTTTATATAATGATCACTTATGCTATTACTGAATATTAATTACCCTTTCCACCTTATTTATATCCTGTTATTGTGCTAAGTTCATTTATTTCTTTCATTATAATTAGTATTAATATCTACAATCATTATTTCACCACATCAACGCTTTCCTTTTTCTCTTTTTACAATTGTATACGTTTTCTTGAGTGCTGCCATCTCTGACCCACTTTCTAAACTGCTTTATGCATCATTAAACATAAGCGTCGTTCTTTTTGCATGTTGCCATCTATGATCCTCTACCTCAAACAACAACAATGTAGTTTGTGTACGTGACATCCTTCTCCCTCCACGCAACCCCATTCACTCTCACGTGTTAATTTCTGGAGCCATCTCGCGTCACTACTTGCGCAGATACTTGTTCTTGTTGGTTTTCTCCAGAGATAGATAGCCAGGACAGAGTATAGAGCAGTTGTAGTTTCCGGCACAAACCCTCTCCTTTCACCTAACTTGTGTCAATGGGGGAAATAGGCGACGTAACTGGTCACTTGAAAGGTTGCCTGTCCTACTCGTCACAGCAGGCACTCGAAACAGCCAATCAGACGGAGGTTTTCTTGGAATTTTCCTGCGCTCTTACACTGTTGGAGGCTGGGCCCTGTGTTAACAACCGAATGATTTTGTAGGTAGGATTCCGTTCCAAAACAGCCCGCATTTTTGTTTGGTATGCTATACCTGCGGTCCCATTAATTGCCTGGGAAGGACAGCGTTTAACAACGGAGAACGCCTCACGGTTTGATCCACATTTTTCCAATTTCGTGATGCAAGCTGGAAGATTTGAAGATGGCGGAAATTTGCACAGACGTTGACACCCCTTTGCTGTTCCATTGCTTATTTTGTCGCTCGGATTCGTTCAAGGTCTTAAAGTTGAAGGGTCAGAAACCTTTGTGGTGGAAATTAAGGGTCATTCTTAATAAAAGTAATTTCTGAACTTAAGCAAATTATTTAAAAGGCGTTTTTCAAGTCACAATAGGGTTTTTAGGAATTTATAGGAATTTTTAGTTCAATTAGGTATTTTTAGGTCCTATAGAATTTCAGTAGATGTGTGCTGTGTATATAAATCGCGAAGATCTGTAAATAGAATATCTAGGGCCTAGCAAAAAAAAATAGACCTAGAAGTTCGTTCCCTAGCGATAACCCTGGTCAATAAATTTAAACTTTTCGTTTCTTTCCGAAATGAAATAAGCCATTTCTTTCGATGTGCTGAGTTCAAAAATGACAAATACATTTCTTATTACCTCCGATAACCAAGATAAATCTACTTTAATGAAGTACACAGGGCCGGCGGAAGGGGGAGGGGAACCGTGCCACCGCCCAGAGCGGCAAATTTTCAGGGCGTCAAAATTTAAAGAGAATAAAAAAATAAGCCTATTGAAAACTTGAAAGTTATAATATTATATTATATTATATAACTTGGAAGTTAATAAATGTCAACCCACTGTTTTGAAGGAACAGATCAGTAGTCACTTTAAAACCGCTGAGTGCCATAATGTGGGAAAGCAGATTCGATATCAAGTGGGAGAGGTATATGATGCGCTCTTTCAAATAATTCGCGACAATAAAACTGTATTACAAACCAGTTGTGTGGCTTTACATTCCTTTGCTCATTAGTTATCTGGGATGACTTTTTACTCCGCGTAATGTCTTCAAAACATTAATCTACGATGTGTTATATGCTGTTAGATGATTTCTTGCAAACATATCAGCATTTTGAAAAAATCAGGAGTGATGAAAACTTCAAAGTTTCTTAGACGCCACTTGGCAGCCTGGCAGGGCCTCCCTCTCTTCACTCGTGGAGGCGTCGGGGGGCGGCGACCTGTGAGTCCCGGTTGATGAGAAAGAATTGGCATTGAATTTAGATATAGATGATCCAAGCAGTGGCGAAGCGTGCTGTCTCTGGAAGGGTAGGCACAGGACGGAGCAGGGATTGGGGGGAGGGGAAGATGTGATTTTTTTTTAACAGTAGTATGTTAAAATGTAGCCCCTAGAAAATAAAAGATAACATATTGCCTGAATCTAGTCTACTACTGTTCGAAAAAGTCGGGATAGTGATTGTAAAGGATAATGTAGTGATTAACGCTCTCGCCTTATAATCAAGAAGTAGAAGGTTCGATTCCCACTGGAGATTCTACTTTAATCTAGTCTCGATTGGATATCTGAGAAAAAAAGGCGCTTCTGTCTCGAAGGTCAGAACAGTGACAATGGGACTCGATGTTCTGACCACACGTCACCCAATGGAAAAGCCGTTCTGTCAGGCCCTAGCCATCTTACATTTGTTAGATTAAAGCTGCTCGTAAAAATTATTTGCTGCTTCAATAACAGTATTGTAAATGTTTCTCACATTACAGAAATGATTGGTTCACTTGATCGTCACTTATCGTTTATTTCTTTTTAATGCTGACCTCCGCGGCGGATTGGTTATAACAGCATTCTACGACAAGGGCCTCAGGTTCGAATCCCCACCTGGGCATAGGTGTTCTTTGTGAGTGTCCCTTCGTCAATGTCATCATATTATCGCTCATTCTCATCTTCCCAATTAGCCAAAAATGGCAGAAAGCCAAGTAAAATAAACTAAATCTATCAATCAGTTATTTCTTTTTAACTCTTTTATGCATATAATTCTTCTTCAACAGGCGACTTTTTTAAAAAAATTATAATATGATTTAGAAAATGATGAAATGCTAAATAAGAACACGGACACCTTTCTGTGTAACACACAAACCAGAAAATTTCAGTAACATGGATTTTCTCTATACGTTTGCATTGTACGTATTTTGCCCCATTTTAAAAGTAGCACGTTTTCAGTTGTCACTAATCATGAAAGGAAATTTCGCTTTCAATGTGATCGTTACAACCCAGAAGTGTGCATAGTGAACCTTGTCACTACGCCGCAGGAAGTTATTGGTTAATATATTCTTAAATGCAACTGTTCGTGATTCCCAAGGCAGGGTTGGTTCTCCCCGAAGCGTAGTGGTAACGTCGTCGTCTTGTAACTAAGAGGTCGCAGGTTCGATATCCATTGGAGGTACATAGTAGTTCGGATCCCACTTTAAACTGTAAGTCAAGTCCCGATTAATTTATCTGTTAATAAAGTGTGAAAAAAACCACTCAAAACTCAAACCGCAGGCAGGTTTGCAGTGGTTTTATCTCCTTGATGAACAGCCTCTACACTATACTCTGTCCCTGTTATCTCTGGAGGAAGGACACGCATAGCGGCAGAATAGGTGGGGGAGGACTCGGTTGGACAGAGCGAAGCAGTACACACTGCTGCGAAGGCTGGTAACTGCAAACTCCTTGCCCCGTCCCCTCACGTGAGCATCTGTCAGCTTGACACAGGGTAGAAACAACGAGATACCTCTGGGCACAGATCAGGGTGACTTACACTACGAATATATGGAAAGAAACAATAGATTTAACCCACTACAGAGGGTACAATTCGTAATATATTCTTGAATAATCATGTACAAATATTAGATAACTTTGGAAATCTTTTCATACAATATTTTTCTTCTATTTTTTATTTCTTATTAATTGTAGCCAATCTTCTTCTTTGGGCTTCTTCTTCTTGTAATAGCTAAGGCCTCTTCTTCTTATAATTGCTAAGGCTTCTTCTTCTTGTAATTAATAAGGCATCTTCTTCTTATAACTACTAAGGTTTCTTCTTCTTGTAATTACTAAGGCTTCTTCTTCTTGTAATTAATAAGGCATTTTCTTCTCATAACTACTAAGACTTCTTCTTCTTGTAATTACTAAGGCTTCTTCTTCTTGTAATTATTACATATTGTGTATTTTTTCTTCTTTGGGCTTGTTTGTCGATCTTATCCAAAGTGACGGAAATATTAAGAAAATCGATCTCCCAGACAAACAAAGAGAAAGGGGTTGGTTTAAGATCGCCGCCTAGCCGGCGCTAACCTTAACTTGGAGCTGCAATAGATGCGCCTACCAAAAGTGCTTGGGTGCCTGCCGTGAAATGGCGCTACACCTGGGAAAAACAACCTAAAAGCCGCACGAAACTCTCAGTTCGTGGGAACCGAAATAGACTCAGAATCGTAATTACTATTCGACTTTTTTACTTTTATATAATGATCACTTATGCTATTACTGAATATTAATTACCCTTTCCACCTTATTTATATCCTGTTATTGTGCTAAGTTCATTTATTTCTTTCATTATAATTAGTATTAATATCTACAATCATTATTTCACCACATCAACGCTTTCCTTTTTCTCTTTTTACAATTGTATACGTTTTCTTGAGTGCTGCCATCTCTGACCCACTTTCTAAACTGCTTTATGCATCATTAAACATAAGCGTCGTTCTTTTTGCATGTTGCCATCTATGATCCTCTACCTCAAACAACAACAATGTAGTTTGTGTACGTGACATCCTTCTCCCTCCACGCAACCCCATTCACTCTCACGTGTTAATTTCTGGAGCCATCTCGCGTCACTACTTGCGCAGATACTTGTTCTTGTTGGTTTTCTCCAGAGATAGATAGCCAGGACAGAGTATAGAGCAGTTGTAGTTTCCGGCACAAACCCTCTCCTTTCACCTAACTTGTGTCAATGGGGGAAATAGGCGACGTAACTGGTCACTTGAAAGGTTGCCTGTCCTACTCGTCACAGCAGGCACTCGAAACAGCCAATCAGACGGAGGTTTTCTTGGAATTTTCCTGCGCTCTTACACTGTTGGAGGCTGGGCCCTGTGTTAACAACCGAATGATTTTGTAGGTAGGATTCCGTTCCAAAACAGCCCGCATTTTTGTTTGGTATGCTATACCTGCGGTCCCATTAATTGCCTGGGAAGGACAGCGTTTAACAACGGAGAACGCCTCACGGTTTGATCCACATTTTTCCAATTTCGTGATGCAAGCTGGAAGATTTGAAGATGGCGGAAATTTGCACAGACGTTGACACCCCTTTGCTGTTCCATTGCTTATTTTGTCGCTCGGATTCGTTCAAGGTCTTAAAGTTGAAGGGTCAGAAACCTTTGTGGTGGAAATTAAGGGTCATTCTTAATAAAAGTAATTTCTGAACTTAAGCAAATTATTTAAAAGGCGTTTTTCAAGTCACAATAGGGTTTTTAGGAATTTATAGGAATTTTTAGTTCAATTAGGTATTTTTAGGTCCTATAGAATTTCAGTAGATGTGTGCTGTGTATATAAATCGCGAAGATCTGTAAATAGAATATCTAGGGCCTAGCAAAAAAAAATAGACCTAGAAGTTCGTTCCCTAGCGATAACCCTGGTCAATAAATTTAAACTTTTCGTTTCTTTCCGAAATGAAATAAGCCATTTCTTTCGATGTGCTGAGTTCAAAAATGACAAATACATTTCTTATTACCTCCGATAACCAAGATAAATCTACTTTAATGAAGTACACAGGGCCGGCGGAAGGGGGAGGGGAACCGTGCCACCGCCCAGAGCGGCAAATTTTCAGGGCGTCAAAATTTAAAGAGAATAAAAAAATAAGCCTATTGAAAACTTGAAAGTTATAATATTATATTATATTATATAACTTGGAAGTTAATAAATGTCAACCCACTGTTTTGAAGGAACAGATCAGTAGTCACTTTAAAACCGCTGAGTGCCATAATGTGGGAAAGCAGATTCGATATCAAGTGGGAGAGGTATATGATGCGCTCTTTCAAATAATTCGCGACAATAAAACTGTATTACAAACCAGTTGTGTGGCTTTACATTCCTTTGCTCATTAGTTATCTGGGATGACTTTTTACTCCGCGTAATGTCTTCAAAACATTAATCTACGATGTGTTATATGCTGTTAGATGATTTCTTGCAAACATATCAGCATTTTGAAAAAATCAGGAGTGATGAAAACTTCAAAGTTTCTTAGACGCCACTTGGCAGCCTGGCAGGGCCTCCCTCTCTTCACTCGTGGAGGCGTCGGGGGGCGGCGACCTGTGAGTCCCGGTTGATGAGAAAGAATTGGCATTGAATTTAGATATAGATGATCCAAGCAGTGGCGAAGCGTGCTGTCTCTGGAAGGGTAGGCACAGGACGGAGCAGGGATTGGGGGGAGGGGAAGATGTGATTTTTTTTTAACAGTAGTATGTTAAAATGTAGCCCCTAGAAAATAAAAGATAACATATTGCCTGAATCTAGTCTACTACTGTTCGAAAAAGTCGGGATAGTGATTGTAAAGGATAATGTAGTGATTAACGCTCTCGCCTTATAATCAAGAAGTAGAAGGTTCGATTCCCACTGGAGATTCTACTTTAATCTAGTCTCGATTGGATATCTGAGAAAAAAAGGCGCTTCTGTCTCGAAGGTCAGAACAGTGACAATGGGACTCGATGTTCTGACCACACGTCACCCAATGGAAAAGCCGTTCTGTCAGGCCCTAGCCATCTTACATTTGTTAGATTAAAGCTGCTCGTAAAAATTATTTGCTGCTTCAATAACAGTATTGTAAATGTTTCTCACATTACAGAAATGATTGGTTCACTTGATCGTCACTTATCGTTTATTTCTTTTTAATGCTGACCTCCGCGGCGGATTGGTTATAACAGCATGCTACGACAAGGGCCTCAGGTTCGAATCCCCACCTGGGCATAGGTGTTCTTTGTGAGTGTCCCTTCGTCAATGTCATCATATTATCGCTCATTCTCATCTTCCCAATTAGCCAAAAATGGCAGAAAGCCAAGTAAAATAAACTAAATCTATCAATCAGTTACTTCTTTTTAACTCTTTTATGCATATAATTCTTCTTCAACAGGCGACTTTTTTAAAAAAATTATAATATGATTTAGAAAATGATGAAATGCTAAATGAGAACACGGACACCTTTCTGTGTAACACACAAACCAGAAAATTTCAGTAACATGGATTTTCTCTATACGTTTGCATTGTACGTATTTTGCCCCATTTTAAAAGTAGCACGTTTTCAGTTGTCACTAATCATGAAAGGAAATTTCGCTTTCAATGTGATCGTTACAACCCAGAAGTGTGCATAGTGAACCTTGTCACTACGCCGCAGGAAGTTATTGGTTAATATATTCTTAAATGCAACTGTTCGTGATTCCCAAGGCAGGGTTGGTTCTCCCCGAAGCGTAGTGGTAACGTCGTCGTCTTGTAACTAAGAGGTCGCAGGTTCGATATCCATTGGAGGTACATAGTAGTTCGGATCCCACTTTAAACTGTAAGTCAAGTCCCGATTAATTTATCTGTTAATAAAGTGTGAAAAAAACCACTCAAAACTCAAACCGCAGGCAGGTTTGCAGTGGTTTTATCTCCTTGATGAACAGCCTCTACACTATACTCTGTCCCTGTTATCTCTGGAGGAAGGACACGCATAGCGGCAGAATAGGTGGGGGAGGACTCGGTTGGACAGAGCGAAGCAGTACACACTGCTGCGAAGGCTGGTAACTGCAAACTCCTTGCCCCGTCCCCTCACGTGAGCATCTGTCAGCTTGGCACAGGGTAGAAACAACGAGATACCTCTGGGCACAGATCAGGGTGACTTACACTACGAATATATGGAAAGAAACAATAGATTTAACCCACTACAGAGGGTACAATTCGTAATATATTCTTGAATAATCATGTACAAATATTAGATAACTTTGGAAATCTTTTCATACAATATTTTTCTTCTATTTTTTATTTCTTATTAATTGTAGCCAATCTTCTTCTTTGGGCTTCTTCTTCTTGTAATAGCTAAGGCCTCTTCTTCTTATAATTGCTAAGGCTTCTTCTTCTTGTAATTAATAAGGCATCTTCTTCTTATAACTACTAAGGTTTCTTCTTCTTGTAATTACTAAGGCTTCTTCTTCTTGTAATTAATAAGGCATTTTCTTCTCATAACTACTAAGACTTCTTCTTCTTGTAATTACTAAGGCTTCTTCTTCTTGTAATTATTACATGTTGTGTATTTTTTCTTCTTTGGGCGTGTTTGTCGATCTTATCCAAAGTGACGGAAATATTAAGAAAATCGATCTCCCAGACAAACAAAGAGAAAGGGGTTGGTTTAAGATCGCCGCCTAGCCGGCGCTAACCTTAACTTGGAGCTGCAATAGATGCGCCTACCAAAAGTGCTTGGGTGCCTGCCGTGAAATGGCGCTACACCTGGGAAAAACAACCTAAAAGCCGCACGAAACTCTCATTTCGTGGGAACCGAAATAGACTCAGAATCGTAATTACTATTCGACTTTTTTACTTTTATATAATGATCACTTATTCTATTACTGAATATTAATTACCCTTTCCACCTTATTTATATCCTGTTATTGTGCTAAGTTCATTTATTTCTTTCATTATAATTAGTATTAATATCTACAATCATTATTTCACCACATCAACGCTATCCTTTTTCTCTTTTTACAATTGTATACGTTTTCTTGAGTGCTGCCATCTCTGACCCACTTTCTAAACTGCTTTATGCATCATTAAACATAAGCGTCGTTCTTTTTGCATGTTGCCATCTATGATCCTCTACCTCAAACAACAACAATGTAGTTTGTGTACGTGACATCCTTCTCCCTCCACGCAACCCCATTCACTCTCACGTGTTAATTTCTGGAGCCATCTCGCGTCACTACTTGCGCAGATACTTGTTCTTGTTGGTTTTCTCCAGAGATAGATAGCCAGGACAGAGTATAGAGCAGTTGTAGTTTCCGGCACAAACCCTCTCCTTTCACCTAACTTGTGTCAATGGGGGAAATAGGCGACGTAACTGGTCACTTGAAAGGTTGCCTGTCCTACTCGTCACAGCAGGCACTCGAAACAGCCAATCAGACGGAGGTTTTCTTGGAATTTTCCTGCGCTCTTACACTGTTGGAGGCTGGGCCCTGTGTTAACAACCGAATGATTTTGTAGGTAGGATTCCGTTCCAAAACAGCCCGCATTTTTGTTTGGTATGCTATACCTGCGGTCCCATTAATTGCCTGGGAAGGACAGCGTTTAACAACGGAGAACGCCTCACGGTTTGATCCACATTTTTCCAATTTCGTGATGCAAGCTGGAAGATTTGAAGATGGCGGAAATTTGCACAGACGTTGACACCCCTTTGCTGTTCCATTGCTTATTTTGTCGCTCGGATTCGTTCAAGGTCTTAAAGTTGAAGGGTCAGAAACCTTTGTGGTGGAAATTAAGGGTCATTCTTAATAAAAGTAATTTCTGAACTTAAGCAAATTATTTAAAAGGCGTTTTTCAAGTCACAATAGGGTTTTTAGGAATTTATAGGAATTTTTAGTTCAATTAGGTATTTTTAGGTCCTATAGAATTTCAGTAGATGTGTGCTGTGTATATAAATCGCGAAGATCTGTAAATAGAATATCTAGGGCCTAGCAAAAAAAAATAGACCTAGAAGTTCGTTCCCTAGCGATAACCCTGGTCAATAAATTTAAACTTTTCGTTTCTTTCCGAAATGAAATAAGCCATTTCTTTCGATGTGCTGAGTTCAAAAATGACAAATACATTTCTTATTACCTCCGATAACCAAGATAAATCTACTTTAATGAAGTACACAGGGCCGGCGGAAGGGGGAGGGGAACCGTGCCACCGCCCAGAGCGGCAAATTTTCAGGGCGTCAAAATTTAAAGAGAATAAAAAAATAAGCCTATTGAAAACTTGAAAGTTATAATATTATATTATATTATATAACTTGGAAGTTAATAAATGTCAACCCACTGTTTTGAAGGAACAGATCAGTAGTCACTTTAAAACCGCTGAGTGCCATAATGTGGGAAAGCAGATTCGATATCAAGTGGGAGAGGTATATGATGCGCTCTTTCAAATAATTCGCGACAATAAAACTGTATTACAAACCAGTTGTGTGGCTTTACATTCCTTTGCTCATTAGTTATCTGGGATGACTTTTTACTCCGCGTAATGTCTTCAAAACATTAATCTACGATGTGTTATATGCTGTTAGATGATTTCTTGCAAACATATCAGCATTTTGAAAAAAGCAGGAGTGATGAAAACTTCAAAGTTTCTTAGACGCCACTTGGCAGCCTGGCAGGGCCTCCCTCTCTTCACTCGTGGAGGCGTCGGGGGGCGGCGACCTGTGAGTCCCGGTTGATGAGAAAGAATTGGCATTGAATTTAGATATAGATGATCCAAGCAGTGGCGAAGCGTGCTGTCTCTGGAAGGGTAGGCACAGGACGGAGCAGGGATTGGGGGGAGGGGAAGATGTGATTTTTTTTTAACAGTAGTATGTTAAAATGTAGCCCCTAGAAAATAAAAGATAACATATTGCCTGAATCTAGTCTACTACTGTTCGAAAAAGTCGGGATAGTGATTGTAAAGGATAATGTAGTGATTAACGCTCTCGCCTTATAATCAAGAAGTAGAAGGTTCGATTCCCACTGGAGATTCTACTTTAATCTAGTCTCGATTGGATATCTGAGAAAAAAAGGCGCTTCTGTCTCGAAGGTCAGAACAGTGACAATGGGACTCGATGTTCTGACCACACGTCACCCAATGGAAAAGCCGTTCTGTCAGGCCCTAGCCATCTTACATTTGTTAGATTAAAGCTGCTCGTAAAAATTATTTGCTGCTTCAATAACAGTATTGTAAATGTTTCTCACATTACAGAAATGATTGGTTCACTTGATCGTCACTTATCGTTTATTTCTTTTTAATGCTGACCTCCGCGGCGGATTGGTTATAACAGCATGCTACGACAAGGGCCTCAGGTTCGAATCCCCACCTGGGCATAGGTGTTCTTTGTGAGTGTCCCTTCGTCAATGTCATCATATTATCGCTCATTCTCATCTTCCCAATTAGCCAAAAATGGCAGAAAGCCAAGTAAAATAAACTAAATCTATCAATCAGTTATTTCTTTTTAACTCTTTTATGCATATAATTCTTCTTCAACAGGCGACTTTTTTAAAAAAATTATAATATGATTTAGAAAATGATGAAATGCTAAATGAGAACACGGACACCTTTCTGTGTAACACACAAACCAGAAAATTTCAGTAACATGGATTTTCTCTATACGTTTGCATTGTACGTATTTTGCCCCATTTTAAAAGTAGCACGTTTTCAGTTGTCACTAATCATGAAAGGAAATTTCGCTTTCAATGTGATCGTTACAACCCAGAAGTGTGCATAGTGAACCTTGTCACTACGCCGCAGGAAGTTATTGGTTAATATATTCTTAAATGCAACTGTTCGTGATTCCCAAGGCAGGGTTGGTTCTCCCCGAAGCGTAGTGGTAACGTCGTCGTCTTGTAACTAAGAGGTCGCAGGTTCGATATCCATTGGAGGTACATAGTAGTTCGGATCCCACTTTAAACTGTAAGTCAAGTCCCGATTAATTTATCTGTTAATAAAGTGTGAAAAAAACCACTCAAAACTCAAACCGCAGGCAGGTTTGCAGTGGTTTTATCTCCTTGATGAACAGCCTCTACACTATACTCTGTCCCTGTTATCTCTGGAGGAAGGACACGCATAGCGGCAGAATAGGTGGGGGAGGACTCGGTTGGACAGAGCGAAGCAGTACACACTGCTGCGAAGGCTGGTAACTGCAAACTCCTTGCCCCGTCCCCTCACGTGAGCATCTGTCAGCTTGGCACAGGGTAGAAACAACGAGATACCTCTGGGCACAGATCAGGGTGACTTACACTACGAATATATGGAAAGAAACAATAGATTTAACCCACTACAGAGGGTACAATTCGTAATATATTCTTGAATAATCATGTACAAATATTAGATAACTTTGGAAATCTTTTCATACAATATTTTTCTTCTATTTTTTATTTCTTATTAATTGTAGCCAATCTTCTTCTTTGGGCTTCTTCTTCTTGTAATAGCTAAGGCCTCTTCTTCTTATAATTGCTAAGGCTTCTTCTTCTTGTAATTAATAAGGCATCTTCTTCTTATAACTACTAAGGTTTCTTCTTCTTGTAATTACTAAGGCTTCTTCTTCTTGTAATTAATAAGGCATTTTCTTCTCATAACTACTAAGACTTCTTCTTCTTGTAATTACTAAGGCTTCTTCTTCTTGTAATTATTACATATTGTGTATTTTTTCTTCTTTGGGCTTGTTTGTCGATCTTATCCAAAGTGACGGAAATATTAAGAAAATCGATCTCCCAGACAAACAAAGAGAAAGGGGTTGGTTTAAGATCGCCGCCTAGCCGGCGCTAACCTTAACTTGGAGCTGCAATAGATGCGCCTACCAAAAGTGCTTGGGTGCCTGCCGTGAAATGGCGCTACACCTGGGAAAAACAACCTAAAAGCCGCACGAAACTCTCAGTTCGTGGGAACCGAAATAGACTCAGAATCGTAATTACTATTCGACTTTTTTACTTTTATATAATGATCACTTATGCTATTACTGAATATTAATTACCCTTTCCACCTTATTTATATCCTGTTATTGTGCTAAGTTCATTTATTTCTTTCATTATAATTAGTATTAATATCTACAATCATTATTTCACCACATCAACGCTTTCCTTTTTCTCTTTTTACAATTGTATACGTTTTCTTGAGTGCTGCCATCTCTGACCCACTTTCTAAACTGCTTTATGCATCATTAAACATAAGCGTCGTTCTTTTTGCATGTTGCCATCTATGATCCTCTACCTCAAACAACAACAATGTAGTTTGTGTACGTGACATCCTTCTCCCTCCACGCAACCCCATTCACTCTCACGTGTTAATTTCTGGAGCCATCTCGCGTCACTACTTGCGCAGATACTTGTTCTTGTTGGTTTTCTCCAGAGATAGATAGCCAGGACAGAGTATAGAGCAGTTGTAGTTTCCGGCACAAACCCTCTCCTTTCACCTAACTTGTGTCAATGGGGGAAATAGGCGACGTAACTGGTCACTTGAAAGGTTGCCTGTCCTACTCGTCACAACAGGCACTCGAAACAGCCAATCAGACGGAGGTTTTCTTGGAATTTTCCTGCGCTCTTACACTGTTGGAGGCTGGGCCCTGTGTTAACAACCGAATGATTTTGTAGGTAGGATTCCGTTCCAAAACAGCCCGCATTTTTGTTTGGTATGCTATACCTGCGGTCCCATTAATTGCCTGGGAAGGACAGCGTTTAACAACGGAGAACGCCTCACGGTTTGATCCACATTTTTCCAATTTCGTGATGCAAGCTGGAAGATTTGAAGATGGCGGAAATTTGCACAGACGTTGACACCCCTTTGCTGTTCCATTGCTTATTTTGTCGCTCGGATTCGTTCAAGGTCTTAAAGTTGAAGGGTCAGAAACCTTTGTGGTGGAAATTAAGGGTCATTCTTAATAAAAGTAATTTCTGAACTTAAGCAAATTATTTAAAAGGCGTTTTTCAAGTCACAATAGGGTTTTTAGGAATTTATAGGAATTTTTAGTTCAATTAGATATTTTTAGGTCCTATAGAATTTCAGTAGATGTGTGCTGTGTATATAAATCGCGAAGATCTGTAAATAGAATATCTAGGGCCTAGCAAAAAAAAAATAGACCTAGAAGTTCGTTCCCTAGCGATAACCCTGGTCAATAAATTTAAACTTTTCGTTTTTTTCCGAAATGAAATAAGCCATTTCTTTCGATGTGCTGAGTTCAAAAATGACAAATACATTTCTTATTACCTCCGATAACCAAGATAAATCTACTTTAATGAAGTACACAGGGCCGGCGGAAGGGGGAGGGGAACCGTGCCACCGCCCAGAGCGGCAAATTTTCAGGGCGTCAAAATTTAAAGAGAATAAAAAAATAAGCCTATTGAAAACTTGAAAGTTATAATATTATATTATATTATATAACTTGGAAGTTAATAAATGTCAACCCACTGTTTTGAAGGAACAGATCAGTAGTCACTTTAAAACCGCTGAGTGCCATAATGTGGGAAAGCAGATTCGATATCAAGTGGGAGAGGTATATGATGCGCTCTTTCAAATAATTCGCGACAATAAAACTGTATTACAAACCAGTTGTGTGGCTTTACATTCCTTTGCTCATTAGTTATCTGGGATGACTTTTTACTCCGCGTAATGTCTTCAAAACATTAATCTACGATGTGTTATATGCTGTTAGATGATTTCTTGCAAACATATCAGCTTTTTGAAAAAATCAGGAGTGATGAAAACTTCAAAGTTTCTTAGACGCCACTTGGCAGCCTGGCAGGGCCTCCCTCTCTTCACTCGTGGAGGCGTCGGGGGGCGGCGACCTGTGAGTCCCGGTTGATGAGAAAGAATTGGCATTGAATTTAGATATAGATGATCCAAGCAGTGGCGAAGCGTGCTGTCTCTGGAAGGGTAGGCACAGGACGGAGCAGGGATTGGGGGGAGGGGAAGATGTGATTTTTTTTTTAACAGTAGTATGTTAAAATGTAGCCCCTAGAAAATAAAAGATAACATATTGCCTGAATCTAGTCTACTACTGTTCGAAAAAGTCGGGATAGTGATTGTAAAGGATAATGTTGTGATTAACGCTCTCGCCTTATAATCAAGAAGTAGAAGGTTCGATTCCCACTGGAGATTCTACTTTAATCTAGTCTCGATTGGATATCTGAGAAAAAAAGGCGCTTCTGTCTCGAAGGTCAGAACAGTGACAATGGGACTCGATGTTCTGACCACACGTCACCCAATGGAAAAGCCGTTCTGTCAGGCCCTAGCCATCTTACATTTGTTAGATTAAAGCTGCTCGTAAAAATTATTTGCTGCTTCAATAACAGTATTGTAAATGTTTCTCACATTACAGAAATGATTGGTTCACTTGATCGTCACTTATCGTTTATTTCTTTTTAATGCTGACCTCCGCGGCGGATTGGTTATAACAGCATGCTACGACAAGGGCCTCAGGTTCGAATCCCCACCTGGGCATAGGTGTTCTTTGTGAGTGTCCCTTCGTCAATGTCATCATATTATCGCTCATTCTCATCTTCCCAATTAGCCAAAAATGGCAGAAAGCCAAGTAAAATAAACTAAATCTATCAATCAGTTATTTCTTTTTAACTCTTTTATGCATATAATTCTTCTTCAACAGGCGACTTTTTTAAAAAAATTATAATATGATTTAGAAAATGATGAAATGCTAAATGAGAACACGGACACCTTTCTGTGTAACACACAAACCAGAAAATTTCAGTAACATGGATTTTCTCTATACGTTTGCATTGTACGTATTTTGCCCCATTTTAAAAGTAGCACGTTTTCAGTTGTCACTAATCATGAAAGGAAATTTCGCTTTCAATGTGATCGTTACAACCCAGAAGTGTGCATAGTGAACCTTGTCACTACGCCGCAGGAAGTTATTGGTTAATATATTCTTAAATGCAACTGTTCGTGATTCCCAAGGCAGGGTTGGTTCTCCCCGAAGCGTAGTGGTAACGTCGTCGTCTTGTAACTAAGAGGTCGCAGGTTCGATATCCATTGGAGGTACATAGTAGTTCGGATCCCACTTTAAACTGTAAGTCAAGTCCCGATTAATTTATCTGTTAATAAAGTGTGAAAAAAACCACTCAAAACTCAAACCGCAGGCAGGTTTGCAGTGGTTTTATCTCCTTGATGAACAGCCTCTACACTATACTCTGTCCCTGTTATCTCTGGAGGAAGGACACGCATAGCGGCAGAATAGGTGGGGGAGGACTCGGTTGGACAGAGCGAAGCAGTACACACTGCTGCGAAGGCTGGTAACTGCAAACTCCTTGCCCCGTCCCCTCACGTGAGCATCTGTCAGCTTGGCACAGGGTAGAAACAACGAGATACCTCTGGGCACAGATCAGGGTGACTTACACTACGAATATATGGAAAGAAACAATAGATTTAACCCACTACAGAGGGTACAATTCGTAATATATTCTTGAATAATCATGTACAAATATTAGATAACTTTGGAAATCTTTTCATACAATATTTTTCTTCTATTTTTTATTTCTTATTAATTGTAGCCAATCTTCTTCTTTGGGCTTCTTCTTCTTGTAATAGCTAAGGCCTCTTCTTCTTATAATTGCTAAGGCTTCTTCTTCTTGTAATTAATAAGGCATCTTCTTCTTATAACTACTAAGGTTTCTTCTTCTTGTAATTACTAAGGCTTCTTCTTCTTGTAATTAATAAGGCATTTTCTTCTCATAACTACTAAGACTTCTTCTTCTTGTAATTACTAAGGCTTCTTCTTCTTGTAATTATTACATGTTGTGTATTTTTTCTTCTTTGGGCGTGTTTGTCGATCTTATCCAAAGTGACGGAAATATTAAGAAAATCGATCTCCCAGACAAACAAAGAGAAAGGGGTTGGTTTAAGATCGCCGCCTAGCCGGCGCTAACCTTAACTTGGAGCTGCAATAGATGCGCCTACCAAAAGTGCTTGGGTGCCTGCCGTGAAATGGCGCTACACCTGGGAAAAACAACCTAAAAGCCGCACGAAACTCTCAGTTCGTGGGAACCGAAATAGACTCAGAATCGTAATTACTATTCGACTTTTTTACTTTTATATAATGATCACTTATGCTATTACTGAATATTAATTACCCTTTCCACCTTATTTATATCCTGTTATTGTGCTAAGTTCATTTATTTCTTTCATTATAATTAGTATTAATATCTACAATCATTATTTCACCACATCAACGCTTTCCTTTTTCTCTTTTTACAATTGTATACGTTTTCTTGAGTGCTGCCATCTCTGACCCACTTTCTAAACTGCTTTATGCATCATTAAACATAAGCGTCGTTCTTTTTGCATGTTGCCATCTATGATCCTCTACCTCAAACAACAACAATGTAGTTTGTGTACGTGACATCCTTCTCCCTCCACGCAACCCCATTCACTCTCACGTGTTAATTTCTGGAGCCATCTCGCGTCACTACTTGCGCAGATACTTGTTCTTGTTGGTTTTCTCCAGAGATAGATAGCCAGGACAGAGTATAGAGCAGTTGTAGTTTCCGGCACAAACCCTCTCCTTTCACCTAACTTGTGTCAATGGGGGAAATAGGCGACGTAACTGGTCACTTGAAAGGTTGCCTGTCCTACTCGTCACAGCAGGCACTCGAAACAGCCAATCAGACGGAGGTTTTCTTGGAATTTTCCTGCGCTCTTACACTGTTGGAGGCTGGGCCCTGTGTTAACAACCGAATGATTTTGTAGGTAGGATTCCGTTCCAAAACAGCCCGCATTTTTGTTTGGTATGCTATACCTGCGGTCCCATTAATTGCCTGGGAAGGACAGCGTTTAACAACGGAGAACGCCTCACGGTTTGATCCACATTTTTCCAATTTCGTGATGCAAGCTGGAAGATTTGAAGATGGCGGAAATTTGCACAGACGTTGACACCCCTTTGCTGTTCCATTGCTTATTTTGTCGCTCGGATTCGTTCAAGGTCTTAAAGTTGAAGGGTCAGAAACCTTTGTGGTGGAAATTAAGGGTCATTCTTAATAAAAGTAATTTCTGAACTTAAGCAAATTATTTAAAAGGCGTTTTTCAAGTCACAATAGGGTTTTTAGGAATTTATAGGAATTTTTAGTTCAATTAGGTATTTTTAGGTCCTATAGAATTTCAGTAGATGTGTGCTGTGTATATAAATCGCGAAGATCTGTAAATAGAATATCTAGGGCCTAGCAAAAAAAAATAGACCTAGAAGTTCGTTCCCTAGCGATAACCCTGGTCAATAAATTTAAACTTTTCGTTTCTTTCCGAAATGAAATAAGCCATTTCTTTCGATGTGCTGAGTTCAAAAATGACAAATACATTTCTTATTACCTCCGATAACCAAGATAAATCTACTTTAATGAAGTACACAGGGCCGGCGGAAGGGGGAGGGGAACCGTGCCACCGCCCAGAGCGGCAAATTGTCAGGGCGTCAAAATTTAAAGAGAATAAAAAAATAAGCCTATTGAAAACTTGAAAGTTATAATATTATATTATATTATATAACTTGGAAGTTAATAAATGTCAACCCACTGTTTTGAAGGAACAGATCAGTAGTCACTTTAAAACCGCTGAGTGCCATAATGTGGGAAAGCAGATTCGATGCCTTAACTCCGTTGAGATATCAAGTGGGAGAGGTATATGATGCGCTCTTTCAAATAATTCGCGACAATAAAACTGTATTACAAACCAGTTGTGTGGCTTTACATTCCTTTGCTCATTAGTTATCTGGGATGACTTTTTACTCCGCGTAATGTCTTCAAAACATTAATCTACGATGTGTTATATGCTGTTAGATGATTTCTTGCAAACATATCAGCATTTTGAAAAAATCAGGAGTGATGAAAACTTCAAAGTTTCTTAGACGCCACTTGGCAGCCTGGCAGGGCCTCCCTCTCTTCACTCGTGGAGGCGTCGGGGGGCGGCGACCTGTGAGTCCCGGTTGATGAGAAAGAATTGGCATTGAATTTAGATATAGATGATCCAAGCAGTGGCGAACGTGCTGTCTCTGGAAGGGTAGGCACAGGACGGAGCAGGGATTGGGGGGAGGGGAAGATGTGATTTTTTTTTTAACAGTAGTATGTTAAAATGTAGCCCCTAGAAAATAAAAGATAACATATTGCCTGAATCTAGTCTACTACTGTTCGAAAAAGTCGGGATAGTGATTGTAAAGGATAATGTAGTGATTAACGCTCTCGCCTTATAATCAAGAAGTAGAAGGTTCGATTCCCACTGGAGATTCTACTTTAATCTAGTCTCGATTGGATATCTGAGAAAAAAAGGCGCTTCTGTCTCGAAGGTCAGAACAGTGACAATGGGACTCGATGTTCTGACCACACGTCACCCAATGGAAAAGCCGTTCTGTCAGGCCCTAGCCATCTTACATTTGTTAGATTAAAGCTGCTCGTAAAAATTATTTGCTGCTTCAATAACAGTATTGTAAATGTTTCTCACATTACAGAAATGATTGGTTCACTTGATCGTCACTTATCGTTTATTTCTTTTTAATGCTGACCTCCGCGGCGGATTGGTTATAACAGCATGCTACGACAAGGGCCTCAGGTTCGAATCCCCACCTGGGCATAGGTGTTCTTTGTGAGTGTCCCTTCGTCAATGTCATCATATTATCGCTCATTCTCATCTTCCCAATTAGCCAAAAATGGCAGAAAGCCAAGTAAAATAAACTAAATCTATCAATCAGTTATTTCTTTTTAACTCTTTTATGCATATAATTCTTCTTCAACAGGCGACTTTTTTAAAAAAATTATAATATGATTTAGAAAATGATGAAATGCTAAATGAGAACACGGACACCTTTCTGTGTAACACACAAACCAGAAAATTTCAGTAACATGGATTTTCTCTATACGTTTGCATTGTACGTATTTTGCCCCATTTTAAAAGTAGCACGTTTTCAGTTGTCACTAATCATGAAAGGAAATTTCGCTTCAATATCCCTTTCCTCAAATAAATAAAATACTTTCCCTCTCTGAATCGAGATTGGTGTGGTGTCACATCCAGCAGCTAACACTTCGCGAAAAGCGGTTGCTCAAAAGAGCTGAAAACACCAAACGTAACACTGTAAACCAACTTTCATGCATTATTTGCAGTTAGAATTCTAATAATGCCTACTTTGATAGGTTAGGAGGCCAGGCTTAGAGATGTTAGCAACACATTTTCACTACATGTTAGCAGCTGGGTGTGCTCCGCTCCCGGCACAGCTCTGAATCTTCCATGGAAACGCTGCTTCTCAACAAGCTCTGTACGTCCACTGCCTGCTTCGTCACGCGCTCGTACACGATCTGCACTCTTCGGAAGTCAGGGAGAGAGGGTGAGAGAGAGAAAAGAGGCCGGCCTCTCAGGTTACATTACAGGCGTACGCGCCCCTGAAATTATGCTTTCCCGCACGAATCGTATAGGCTGTTATGGGACCAGCTGAGGCACTCTCAGGCGGGCCTCGCTGAATGCGCAGATACGGTTCCAGACAGGGTTGCAAACTTGCGGTAATTATCGGAAGACCTAGAATTTCAGTTTTCTTTTATTAAGCGTCGTTTAATTACATTTATAAGTTATAAAATATTCCATAATAGGGTAGGCCCGGCCTCCGGGCCTCATAGGACGCTTCGCCACTGGATCCAAGGATAGAAAACACTGTACAGGGGCGGAATCGAAAGGAGAAGTAGTTTCAGTATGATAAACTGTTGAAGATCCATCCACAAAACGGTACAAAGTTGATATTTATTACCAGGTCCTAGACGATTATTTTAGCTCTAAGAGAAAGATTTGAGCAGCTTAAACATCATAGTGAATTTTTCAACTTATTTTATATTAGTAAGCATAAAGACATGCCATTTGGTCTCTTGTCTGAAAAATGTAGAAAACTTGCCGGAAGGTTAACACATGAAGGCTACTGAATTAAAAGATGAACTAAAAGTGCTTTTGGCTATAATAAGTCAATTGCACCACAGAAGACCTTAAACTGATAAAGCGTCATGATTTTACACTTAATGTGAGGGTAGAATTTCAAATTTATTAACTTTGTCGGTAACCGTAACAAGTGGCGAAGGAAGTTTCTTTTTTTAATTAAGGCTAATAAAAATACTATATCTTCCTTCAATCATGTCTGAAATACGCTTGTTTCCATTTTATGCAAGATAGCATATTCGATAAAGAATATTACATGTAAAGGTAAACGTAAAGTTTCCGGCAATATACAAGGGGAGGCTGATAAGTATTGACCCCTACTCAGAAAATATTGAGCTATGAGGCTGAAATTTGCTGGGTGTACTGGTCAATACTTCCATATGCAATGGTGAAAAAATCGACTGTCTATGATGTTAACTTCCCTTTGACAATGCCTCGCCACACACTGTAGGTGAAACAATGGCCACACTGACCTCCTTAGGCTTTCAATTGTTGCCCCATCCACCCTATTCGCCTGACCTGGCTCCATCTGACTATCATCTGTTTGTCCATCTGAGAAAACACCTAAATGGAAAAGGACTTGGAGTGTTCAGGAGGCAACTTTTGGACCTAAAAAACATATGGAAGTTAAAATCATAGATTTTTTTGCACCATTACATATAGAAGAATTGACCTGCGAATTTCAGCCTCCTAGCTCAATTTTTTCTGGGTAAGGCTCAATACTTATCAGCCTTCCGTCCTAGCACCATGTCATGAAGGTACATTTAGGGAATGCAGGGGTAGGGCCACAAACATTCTCGATCTCGGCCATTTTGGAGGTGATGTGATCAGCCTTTACCTCCCATGGTTGCCTCCAGGTACCCATTAATTTCAGGCTGGGAGAACCCCAGAGCCGCTTTATGCGGGGACAATGCAGGAATAATTCAGACCTTAGATCACCCACGCGGGAGATCCGGGAATATTACATGTAATTCTTTTAAAAATTCATTCATATATCACTGACGGTAAACAAAAGAAGTCAAACCTTCATTTCTTTCCTAATACTTGTTACATTTAAGATACGTTTAAGAGAGAGAGCAAGAGAGAGAGAGAGAGAGTTTTCATAAAATATAACAATAATATAAAATTAGTGTCGCATTTTCAAAAGTTTAACTGTGGTTAGTGTTGCCCACGGGACGAGACGGGACAGGCTTTTAAAAATTCGAGACGAGACGAGATTGATCATGGGTTCCCAGGACAAACTAATATTTTCGAGACGAGACAGCATTTCCACGAGACGAGACAGGCCAAAGTCTCGTCTCGTGGGCAACACTAACTGTGGTCGGGCGAGATATCCTTTTGTGCTTAATAGTATTTAAATAGCGTAAGAAGTCTCATTATTTATTTTATAGTTTGATGTTTTACTTAGGAATATATTGATTTTCAATTTCTCGTTGCTGCGTAATAACGGGGGGGGGGGGGTCGAAAAGGAGCGGCATCTGCCGCCACCGCCCAGGGCGGCAAAATTACTAGCACCGGCCCTGAAAGTACACCATATGCGTACATATACATACAATGCAGTATAGGCAACTTCCAACGAGTCTCAATATTACTTATTCTCTAGTCATTACAATTTAAATGTAAAGTTGGAAAAGAGAATGAACACATTGTATCACTGCAAACTCGCTTGTACGACGCTTCTTTGCACTACTTTTGTATAAATCATCAAATGTTTCTAGGATAGCACTCCAACAATGGTCTGCTAGCATTGATGACCAGCAAGTCAAGTCAATATCTTGGCGGGTTGTGTTTGTATTTGAGTGTCAGCCCTTGTTGGGCTCTGACTCATTTTCATTGCACTGACGACATTGCAGGATTTTCTTTACGTTAGCTCCATTGTCCATTTGAGTTTTAGCGTTTCTCCACACCTGCAATAGCATGATACGTATAAACGCTCTTCATGGTCACCACTGACAGAACCACAGTTGTCGGGGTAAATGGGAGTGCAGAAAATGAATTTTCAGACATCTTGCATCCCTCTTTTTTTTATAACATGACAGCATAGTTTCTACCAGTTCTTTGTAATTCTCAGCTTTTTGGTGTCCACGAAAGTTGTTTGCTATCATCTTGCTTCTTTTTCATCACCACCAAGTACTTCACCGAAGTGTAAATCCTTAAACAACTTGCAAATCGCGGTGTAAGTCGTTACTTACATGTGGAAACTTGTCTCTGAGGTAACGAAATGCTGCTCCTTCATGGTCCATCCTTTTGACGAAGTATATAGTTAGTTATAATTTAAGTGCAACCGTGGTAATATTATCAAATTGGGGTCAACGAGAGATGTACTTACATCGTTATTTATTCTAAGTTCCGAAGATTTTTGTGGCCATTGTCTCCTCTTAAAATATGCTCTTCGATCTCCCTATCTCATTCAACATAGTAAACAAACAGTATTTTCAATGACCAAGTTGAAGTATAAGCACTATACCTACAATTTTCAAGTATAGCTAGAGCTATAGCAAGTACAGTCTATACCAGTGATATTTCGCTCTTGCGATCAGGAACTGACGACCGATTGAAGTATGATTCAGTCTGTGTTTGGTATCAACCAGCACCAGATAGCGGCCGCAGCCCGCATTAGTATGTTCTTTCCGGAGTACTTTGTCATCCTCACATTTCAGCAGAAAGAAAGCACTCCTCACGTGCGGATATCCGCAGATTTTTTCCCAGGGAAGGTCAATTAAGGTACTCTATCCTTTGTGGGTGGAGGCAAATGAGTAGGGTGACCACACGTCCTGATTTTCTTCCTATTATCCATACGAATTGTTTACCTCTGTGAACTAACTGTTAGTGCCTTTTAAATTAATAGTATTGTTAATTTGCATAGAAATACTGGTAGATCTAAAAAATTTCACGCTTGCTTCGCTCGCGAAATTACTTTTGCTGTAAAGCTTATATTTATGGCTTAGCAGCAGATATTACATGCAGTCTGTTCATGGCATGCAAGGTGCCGAGTGGTGACTGAAATATATGAAAGGGCCCTTTGAAAATTGAAAATAGAACAATTCTGGGGGTTTGCATGTTTGATGCATTGATGAGATGCAACAGACAAATATATTCTCAGTATTGATTAATATTTTAATATTATTTCACAGTGTATGGATGTTTTATGGTAACAAAGTAAGGAAACAGAAGAAAAACAGTAAGAACGAGAGATAGGAAGGTTAATCTGTAAAATTAAAAAGAGAAGCAAGAGGAGGAACGAAAAAGATAGAAGTGAAAAGGGAAATAAAACAAGAGAACACTATGAATTTAATCATATCATTACTCATATTCATTGTTGCAATTAGCCAAAAGTGACAGAAAGGCGACTATAAATAACAAAAATCAAATCAAAACAAGAAGAAAACAGATTAAAGAGAATTGTGTAATATTTCAGGAGACATGTAAGCAGCATGACTTTCCCTTTGCCAAAGCAGGGGTGTGATTAACTTCACCCTGTACTCCCCTCGGGAACTATGCACAGCTGCCACCGTTTCTGGAGGTCATGGAAGCAAGCAGAGAAAGCTTCATCTGGGATGCTTCTCAGCATATCTGTCACAACCGTTGGATTTCTGTAATATCTTCATGAGACTTCCCTTTCAGCGGTGTTTTCACACGGGAAAACAAAAGTAAAAAAAAAATCGCACAGCGACAGTTCGGGTGAATATGTGGGATGTGGTAGAGCAGGGATACGATGCTTGGCCAGATATTCCTGGACTGATAAAGCAGTATGCGACCTTGCATTGTTGTGCAATAAGAACCACTGCCCACATGCCAACAAATCAGGACCGAGCTGCCAAATTTCTTGACGCAAGCGTTTCAGGATGTCAACATAAAAGTTTTGGTTTATCATTTGTCATTCAGCCAGATATTCATGGCGCACCAAACATTTAGCATCAAAAAATGCGATCAACAGTGTATTTTGTCATCTTGCACTGAATCTCTGCTCTCCCGAAACCTTTTGTGCTTCTCAAAGACGCGCCTTCTCGATAATGCCTCGTCACGATATGCTTCCAGTATCATATTCCATATTTCACTATGGGTTTTCATAGCTTAATGCAGAACTTAATGTTAACTCTCTGCTTGGAATCCACGTCCATCATGTCACTCGTGTAACTTCCAACTAAATGAGTCAACAAGCCGAACTGTGAGTTTCTAAGCAAAGCCCTGCCACCTAGTGAGATTATATAGAAACACTTCCAAGGCCATGTATACTCAGAACACATATCAGGTGACTGAATAACACCCATGTCTTGTGTTTGAATATCACAGGTAAAGAATAAAAAAAAAATCAGTCCTGGAACTTTTCTAACAAAGTTTTCTCTGGCTGAAATTGAATTATATGTTGAATATGTAATGTTTAGTGGACCGCTACCGCTGCGCCGTCGGGGAGGCCATTGCATCATATTATACTGACAATTAAAATAGTAGATTTTTCAACCTATTTATAACGATTTTCTTCCAATTCTTTTAGAACTAGAGCTAATTGACAATTTTCATTGTTGTATTCAGTAGCCTGTAATTATTAAAATTCTGGTACTTGGTTTCAGAAACATTTTGGCTGTTGACCAGTGTAATTGAATGTATGGAAAGGGGATGCGAGGTAATGTAATGTCCGGGGGTTACTCGAGGGAGAAAGTTTTACGGTTAGACTATTCTTATCTAATTAAAAGGGATGGTCTGCGCTTAATGATTCGATCGATTTTAATTCTCGAACGCTGCGAGGTACATGTCTATCGGACTATAATAGTTTCTAACGAAGAGAGGCTGCTGTTTTTTTGTAATGGTATTCTAGGGTTTATATTTGCGGGATCAGTCACTAGGTTTCTGCTGGAAAAGTTGAGACATGTTTAGAATGAGAGGCGACAATCTTGCATTGTGTTGTAATGTCGCTGTGTAATCAAGCAATCTTAGGTTCCATGCCCAATGGAATTTTCATTTTAAATCGTATACCCAAGACCAATTAGCCTATCTGAATAAAAAGAGACTGACACCAAACTCCATCAAATTATTATTTTGAATATCAAAGTAAATTCCGTTTTTTATTTGCTTTTGAAGACACTACAGTCACAAAAGTGATGAATGTTTTTCAGATTTATCGAGGATTATTATTATCCAAAGCCTGGAGGAGGGACCAACCAACATGCCGTTCATTTACAGTTGGCACATTTGTTTTGGCAGAATGTGCTGGAAAGAAGTGAAACATTGGTATGTTCACAGATTTCATCAGTATCAGAATACCCTGATTGCTATCAAGTTTTGAATATGCGTAGATGCGACGTGGAAGAAACGTGTATTTTTTACAAAATAGTAAAAACCATTGTTGGAGTGAAGTAGATTATGTAACACGTATTCCCGTGTTCAAAACTGTGATGATGCAATTTCACATCAAAAGGTAAAAAAGAGTTTTTAAAAACATGATTCACCGTATTCATTGTGTGAATCTCACACTTCCAACATTTATTGTAAATATTGTACAATAAATCGTTTCCCATAAGGTTGCGTCTTTTTTTTATCATCCTGTAGAAAATAGAGTTTTTCGTAATAAAAGTATATTTTTTTGCATGGCAGGTTACTTACTCTGTTAAACATTATTTTTTGTTGTGTTAAATATTGTTTGCATAAGTAATTCAAACGTAATTGTAATTCGTCATCATCATGAACATCATAATCTCTTAATCTCTTTCAACATTTACATACGTACGGAAATATTTAATAATGTATGATAAATTGTGATGCATGATAAAACCAGTTATTAATACCACAGGGAAACAAGATATGCTCCAGAGGTGATAGACGTTAACGATCCCGAGACGTTGAAAGCTTGCAGCTATGATCCTCAGTTGCCCATAAAGCTCATCATCCACGGTTACACAGGCCACAAGGACTTCGCGCCAAACCCTGAACTGCGAGAGGGTAAGAGAATATTTGCGTTTATTTCTATTTTGACTAAACTGACTTTTGAACGAGGGCCTCCCTGATGGCGTAGTGGTAACGTCGTCAACTTGTCAAGGGTTCGGTAATTGGTGGAGGAACATTGCACAGTGGTTCTAATCCGACTTTAAACTGTAGGTCCAGTCCCGATTAGCCTTTCTGTGCATACATAAACTCAAAAGACAAATTCAAACACAAAACTTTTGAACGCAAAAATACAGACAGTGGAACTGAGCAACATGTATAGAGTGAGTGTGAATTCTACATCGTGCCTCTGCATGATCCTGGATGAGTTCCATACTTTGATTATTTCAATTAATTTAAATATATTTCCTTGTTCAAACAACAACAGTTAAAAATCAAATGACTAGAAAGTAATTTCGTTCTATTGCTTCGATAAGTATATACCACGTAGATATATATGTAGATCTCTACTACTTAATAGTAGTAGTAGTAGTGGTAGTAGTAGCATTATTAACAGCAACAGCATTAGTAGTAGGGCTGAGCCGATACCACTTTGAACCAATGCCGGTACTCTCACCGATACCAACCGATACCAATACCGATACTTGTATAATTCCAAATATAAAATAACAAAGGTTATATTATACAGGGTGATTCAGAATTCCTATTACACACTTCTAGGGGTTGTAGAGGGGATTTAGTAGATCAAGTTTTGATAAGGAACCCTTGTCCGGAACGTTACCGTTTTGGTACTACACAGATGACAAGATCACATAATTTCACATCTCACGCTTCACGGCAGGCAACCCACATTGACGGAGGGCAATGTCTTCAGTCACCTGATGTCATGTGTGCTGCTTCCAACGTCCTCTGTTTACAATCTGTTTACACAGCACATGTGGTTCCAACATGATGGCGCTCCAGCACACTTTTAACATGACGTCCGACAACATCTCAATCAAGCATACGGGGACAGGTGGATAGGTCGAGGTGGACCAACTCCTTGGCCACCACGATCGCCGGATCTAACTCCTCTTCACTTTTTCGTATGGGGCCACATGAAGGCTCTTGTTTATGACTCCTGTAGTGTTGAAGGAAGACCTGGTTGCACAAGCTCTGTCTGCAGCAGACACGATTCAGCGTTTGTATGCAAACATCCTTCGGAGGTACACTGTTTGCAATGAACTTTAGGGTTGCCGCATGGAGCAGCTCTTGTAGTGAAGCAGGTAAAGCGGGAAATGTTAAATTATGTGATCTTGTCATGTGTGTAGTACCAAAACGGTACGTTTCCGGACATGGGTTCTTTATCAAAACTTGATCTCCTAAGTCCCCTCTACAACCCCTAGAAGAATGTAATACGAATTATGAATCACCCTGTATATATATATATATATATATATATATATATATATATATATATATATATATATATATATATAAATTATATATGTGTGTCTGTGTAATTATTATTATTACATGTTATACGTATGCATTTCTGACGAGGGGCAATGAATAAATTAACCCACCAAACGATGCATCTGAACTTTACATTTTTTTTAAGTGACAATCGATCAGATGTTTTAAATATTAGAGATATATTAAGTGAAGCTAAGAGCAAGGCAATCATGTGGTCGTCGTCCCCCGTTGATAAATGAGATCATGCATTTTCAACCTCCTCTAAAAGTAAGGGAACACTCTTAACATTAAATCATCCGTGCTCCATACTTGGTACTAGGCCTATTATTTTTATTAATTTAAGCACAATAGAAAACCTATTTTGACGATGTTTTTGTCGATTTTATACTATTGTAACTCTGTGATTTTTCACCTCCTACTTGGTACGAGTGGTACGAGGCCTATTATTTTTATTAATTTAATCACAATGGAAAACCTATTTTGATGATTTTTTGTTGATTTTATAGTATTGTAAATCTGTGTTTTTTTTTGATCTCGTACTTCGTACGAATGTCATAATTTCTTACGAGTTAAAGTACGTAACACCTACACCTACACCCACGACTACACCCATGCACGCCTACACCCACGCACGCCTACACCTATTTACTTCCTGTTTACTTCCGGTCTACTTCCGGCCCACTTTCTGTCTACTTCCGGTCTACTTCCGGTCCACTTGACAGACACTTGTGAGTTTTTCCAGTTTTTTTTAAAGTATACACCCACGCGCACCCACGCACACCCACACAAATTTACTTTCGGTCTACTTCCGGTCTACTTCTATTGTCTCTGGAAATTCTGTATAAATAACATAGCTGAAAATTTTGTTGTAATAGCTACAATTATTTTATTTTGAAGAGGTTTAAGGTCGTTTTTCACACAGATTGAATTTGTATGAATTTGTATTTGTATTGAATTTTGTATTTTTTTCGGAGAAAATTTATATATAAATACCAGACGTGAAAAAAATAAATTATAATTATAACTATTGTCTTTTTTAAGTTACATTATATCAATTATCGTAAGTTTAAAATTGTCTTATTGAATCTTGACTGGATTGTGCATCTTATTGTTATTTACTTAAAGCATATTAAAAAAAATGTCATCTACCACTTTCATCGAATGTGTCATTTGTGGAAAATTCATCTCCAAAACTAATATTAGCAAGCATAGGGCAAGATGTTGCGAAGCAGGTTCGAAAATAAATCGTCTGTTACCTACTAGGTCTTGTACTCAATGCGGAAAAATTATTAGCATTGCTAATTTAAGTAAACACATGAAAAGTTGCAAGGCATCAACCGGACATGGAACATTGAAAAGAAAAATTGATCATCCTGATACTGAAGCTTCTTCTTCTAAACAAATTAAGATGTCTAATGACCAAAAGCCGATTAGATCTGCATTCAACGACCAACTGTTGGATTTCTGTTTTACTTCGAACCCACGCTGTGATATTTCTAGTTTCTTGAGTGAAATTAAAACATCTATCATAAATATTCTGAAAAATAAACTAGAAAACAACTGCATAAAAATATATGTTGATCTAATTTGTGAATATGAGAAACCCAATGGTACAAGAAATGTTTTATTTCACAAAACGAGAAACCAAGTTTTTTATATGGCAGACATTGATAATTTGAACGTTTTTTATTCTAATCTTACAAGTGAATTGATTAGGAAACACGATGAGTTCGAGGCTAAGGGATCAGGTTGGTCTCTATGCGAAAGTCCTCACAGGTTAATCGCTTATATAAACAAATTTAGACCTTTTTCTGCTTCGAGCTACGTTCCACTTCCGGTAGAAATTCTGCATAAGAGAGCTGTGCTGAACATTTATAACACTGACAATAAGTGTTTCATGTGGTGCATTTTAGCAGCACTTCACCCGGTTCATCGTTCAAATCATCCAGAACAGGTTAGTCATTACACACAATATATCGACGAGATTGAATATGCTATGACAGGCATCGAATACCCTGTTGCTATTTCCGACATAGCAAAGTTTGAAAACAGGGTACGAAATAGAGAAGGACAACGATTAGCGATAAATATATATTCGTATACTTCAGTTAAGAATTTTGTGCATCCTGTTAGGATAACTAATATTGTTGATGACGAAGCTGTGGAAATCTATCTGCTTCTCATTGCTGATAATAACAAGATTCATTACACGCTAATTCGTTCACTCTCCCGCTTAGTCAGAAGCCAAACAACCAAGCTTGAACACAACATCGAGTCTGTCCAATGTGCTTGACCACGTTCGACGATCAAAAACAAGTCGACTACAGAAAATACACCGGACGTCAAATTGCTGCTCAAAAACTTGCTGAACATAAAGTCTACTGTAGAGTTAACAGACCGGCTCGCATGTTGATGCCCAAAGCAAATGAATTCGAAGAATTTAAAATGCACAAGGCCTTGTTGGAACATCCTGCCATCATCATTGCGGACTTCGAGGCTTTTCTCAAACCATTGTCTTATTACGATCCGGATCCAGAATTGTCTTCCGCAACACCGTACCAGGTTCATGATCCAAATAGTTTTGGATATGTTGTTGTTTGGCAAGATAGGATAGATAAGCCATATATATATCGCGGACCGAATGTTATTGAACACTTTTTCAAGAAGATGGTGGAGGAGGTTGAGAACATTGGCAGCTTCTTATGTCAATCAAAATCAATGCTTCCACTATCCAGTGATGAACTTCAATCTTACAATAACATTGAGACGTTTCCAGTGTGCGATCAACATTTCACGCATGAGAATCGGAAAGTATTTCACCACAATCACTTCACCGGAAACTACATTAGTGGAATCTGTAACACCTGCAACCTCAAGATCCAGAAGCCCCAATTCGTACCAATATTTTCCCACAATGGATCCAATTACGATTTCCATTTCTTAGTTAGAAATCTTGGATACGATACGCAAAGAATAGATATTCTTGCTCAAAACGAAGAGCGTTATATTTCTATAAGTAAGAAAGTTAAGATTCCAGCAACGAATGAAATCATAGAGATGCGGTTTCTAGATTCTTTCAGATTCCTATCGGCAAGTCTCGATGCTTTAGCGAGTAAACTTACTGAAGAACAGTTTAAAATTACAAAAGCTAGTTTTCCCAACGTACACCTAGAGCTGATTAAACGTAAAGGCATTTATCCTTACGAATATGTAACCGATGAGTCTAAATTTGACGATGACACTCACCCATCTCAAAAAGAATTCTTCAGTCAACTGAAAAGAACCGGAATCACGAACGAAGAATACGAACATGCGAAATTAATATGGAAGGAATTGAGATGCAATACTCTTGGCGATTATCACGATGCGTATCGCAAATTAGACGTAACGATACTTGCTGATGTATTCCAAGTGTTTAGAAAAACAGCAATAAATATTTATAAATTAGATCCAGCACACTTCTACAGTCTTCCAGGTTTGGCGTGGTCTGCTATGTTGCTCCAGACAAGGATCAAGTTGGAATTGATATCGGACGTGGACATGTCACTTTTTATAGAAAGGGGGATACGTGGGGGGATGGTGAAATGTTCACAGAGATACGCAAAGGCAAACAATATTCACATGTCTGAGAATCAATACGATGCAAATCGACCATCGAATTACATATTTTACGCTGACGTGAACAATCTCTACGGGTTTACAATGATACAGAAACTTCCATACGGAGGATTCGAGTGGCTGGATCCTATTTCAATTGATATTAATCGTTTCGACGATCGTGAATTTGGTTTGTTCATTGAGGTGGACATTGAATTTCCAAATACTTTGCATGCTACTTTTTCCAATTTGCCTCCGGCTCCAGAAATTAAATGTCCACCTGGTTCTAATCAAAGCAAGCTTATGTTAACTCTAGAGAGAAAAGACAGATATGTCGTCCACTACAAGAATCTCCAGTTTTTGATTGCGAAGGGTGTTCAGGTAGTAAATGTGAGAAGAATTCTCAAGTTCAAACACTCTGCATGATTAAAATCTTATATTGAGACCAACATGAGACACAGAACAGCTGCCATTTCAGAATTAGATAAAGATTTTTATAAACTAATGAATAATGCGTTTATGGAAAGAAGATGGAGAACGTCAGAAAGCATGTAGACATAAAATTGGTTTCGGATAACAATAAATGTAGAAAATTAGAATCTGATGCTAGATTCAAATCGCGAAAAATTTACAATGAGAATTTAACACTTTTTAATCTAGATATAAAACTGATAAAATTCAGAAAACCTATTTACGTTGGCGCAACGGTTCTCGACTTGTCGAAATTGTACATGTTCGAATTTCACTATAATATTATGAAACCTTTCTATAATGATAAGCTGTCAATTTTGTACATGGACACTGATAGTTTTATTTATGACATACAAACATCTAACCTCTACGGAGATCTTAAACATCCTTCCATGCTTCGGTATTTCGACACTTCTTCCTATCGGCAACCCAAGAGATTTGGAATTCCTTCCCACAACAAGAAGGTTCTCGGCAAGTTCAAAGATGAGTGTAACGGCGATATTATTGTTGAGTTCGCTGGTTTGCGTTCGAAGATGTATACATTCAGAACAGAGAGCAGGGTCACAAAAAAGCGAAAGGAACGTGCAAAGATACTGTGGAAAACAAACTAACATTCCAAGATTATATTTGTTGTCTTTCTTCACAGTCGAGGATACTTCGAGAGGATAATAGAATACAAAGCTCAAACCATGAGATTACAACGAATAAAATTAAAAAAAAGTAGCCCTGGATCCACATGACGACAAGAGGTGTATTCTCGAGTGTGGAATCCATACTTTGCCTTGGGGGCACTTTAGTTTAGAAGTTAATAATAATTGCAGTCAACACGTAGTTTAATTTTTTATATATTATTCTCTACTATACTATTAAAATTTTTCTATCACTCTTTCATTTCTTACATCATAAATATATGATTTCTCCACAATTAAAATTGCACTGCATGTAGTATTTTCATATAGAGTTTCATGAAATTCACATACCAATTTAATATTAGTTTGATCATTTATAACTGCTACTTTTCTTTTTGACGCATTGATTAAAATCATTGGTCTGTGAATTATGAACTCATCTGGATTATAATACATGTCTATGCTACCTTCAGTTACTCGTTTAAATGCACTGTAAGCTTCATATAATTTTAAATAATCTTGATCTGCAATGTTTAAATTGTAATTTTCACGAGGAAATACTTCATTTCTGCCATTCTTCAGATACACATTTTTAACTTTACAATTATCAAACTGGCTTTATCCTTTTCCTGATTGTCATCGCTCCCTGTCTGAAACAGCACAGCGACAAACTCTGGCATGTCATATTGCAAAGATTGGAACTGATTAGTAAGATAAAATTCAAACAATTTACCCTCCACTGACCTCTGTATGCATTGGTATGTATAAAACTGAATCGGAATTTGAGGATTTTTCAAAATGTTCGCTTTGTATTTGAGAGCAAAATTGGACTCATATTCAACAATAGGCATTCGCAACTCCATAGACTGGATCACACATTTCGCAGCTTCGGGTAAACTAGCCTCATTGGCTGTTCCATCTGCATTCAAAGTTTTGTATCTCATGATGGCATTATGATCATTGCGAAATATGACACTCAAACCATCTTTCCACATAATTTCTTTATAATCAGAGAAAAATCCAAATAGCAATCTCATGGGGAACAGTACTGTGTGACTTGTTGCTTGAATTTTTGTTCCAGCTTCGAACCCACAAACTTTATAATATGCACTCTCTGATTTGGACAGTTTCAATGTCCCTACTGTAGTGATTGCAGGGTAATCAATCCTGTCAGTCACTGTACTATGCTTTCTGACTTCAATTTGAGAAAATTAGAATGGAACAAAATTATCTATAAGTTTTATATTAGCCCCAGGGAGGGGATATTCTTCACCATTACTTTGTTTTACAATATCATATTTTATATACAGATCAGATCTATGTGGATGAATGAACCCATCCCCTACTGTGATGTCATACTGTATCTCCTTGTTGTGCTGATTCAAATTTGCAAATGTTCTCTTGTTTGGAGGGAAGGACTGTAATTCATAACTCTCGATATTTTCCATCTTGGTATTTATTTATATATTTTAAATATTAATTTCTATTATCGCAGTGCTATTAGCACCGGCAAAGTCGATGATCTCATTTTTCTCATTCGTAATAGTTATCTCTATGCAATTAACTTTATCAATAGCAACAGGGAAATAGACTGGTGGGATTGGGGAATAGAAGATAGGTTCCATAAATTCGGAATTCGGTTTAAATGTAGCCATGATACCTGTCTCCTTGTGGCTGCCAATCGAATTTTCTTCTGCTTTGATAATCATACCTTTGGCAATGTTACAGTGAATATTCAATGTCTCTATAGCTAAGAATTTCGGTATAAATTTACCTACGTGCCTAACACCTGGTTCTAATTTGCTATTGTTCTCGAATCCTAAAAGTTCCCCCATGGTAGATAAGTCCACTGTTTCATTAGTAGTTACAATCTCTACTCTGTGTGTTACAGAATTTTGAGAAAGCAAGACAGTGGTTGGAAGTTCAAACTGTAAAGTAGATAAGTTATACTGTCCAGGAGGAATAATTATTTTTTCATTACCTACTAATATAGTATTGTTGTAGGTAGTTATATTCGGAATCAGATACATACTGTAGAATGCTCTCAGAGCTATGGATTTTGGATAGATAATATCATCGTGAAGATGTAGTTTCAAAACCGAAGTCTCGCTGGAGAGATGGAAAATTCCCATACTTAATATATAATACAGCTTTTTGAAAATCTTTTAATTTGATGTTTGGTATTTTATTTAAAATTCTGAGCATCGTAATGCAAACATGGCCACATATAAGTTGATCGAAATCTTGAATACGATCGTCGTTGTAATAAATTTTAACATGCTTCAAGTAACGAATTAATTCTGTAGGGGGTTCCCCTCCGAAATAATCGAAAATAAAAGCATTGTCATTTTGTTTATAATAGCATATCCAGTGAGTACCAACGTTTTCGGACTTGTCCAAATTCACCACGCCACATTCTCGAGAGTGAGGACTACCTTTAGGGAGAGTAATTAGACATGAAAACCCCCCTGAAGTGTTTAATTTTAAATATTTTATCTAAAGATTCAATGTCTTGGTTCGTGAGTGCTTCTTCTCTTTTTTTTAATTTTCTAAATGCTCTATTGCCTATTTTTTTTCTCCATGGCAAGATTATGACGCATTTGCTCTTCTAGTTCTGCCTTATTCTTCTTCGAATCAATGACAGTTTTGGCAATAGCAGCACTACCCCCAGCTAAGCTCCCAACTGCTCCCAATGCAGCCAGGATAGTTGGAATGCTGAATATGAATCCACCACTGTGATTTTTCTTTCTTGCATTTTGCAATCGTTTTAATTGTGGCGTACTGAGTAATAATTTCATTCCGTTCCCTTTGGCTATACATTTCCTCTTTTTTTCTTGTTGTTTTTTTAGTTAAAATCGAATTAAGTTTTAAATTTTTAAGATCGTGATATGGTATTTGGTACACAACTCCTTTTGGTTTCATGTTGTTGTTTATATTATTATTATATTTCAGTGTATTTATATTACAAACCCCACCCTAATTTTTGTTTTGTATTCATAGCAATAGTTGTACCCAACGCTGTTATTTTTCACCCAATGATGCATCTCTGCTTGTTAATCTTCCAAAAGCTGCCTCTTTCAGTTTTTGATCAGCCACATGACGATCATTCAGATCTTTGTGTGTGTTGTATGCAATATCATGCTCTTTGCAAGCTGCCCCTGTCTCCTCTCTCTATTCGTTTCTCAAGTTTTGTACCAGGACTACAATATTGGTAACCAGGTACGTGTAACTCGTACGGAAGTTTATTAATAATATCATTCACTAAACCTCGACCCTCTGATATATTCCAGAATCTAGCAGGTAGAGTATTGATAATTTTAATTAAGTATCCTATACCTTTAGGATCGTTTACAATAAAATTAGCTAATTTGTCACTAATCATGTTTTCAATACTCATTTTCTCATTGTGGAAATTATTGTTCCCAGCATTTTCCTCCCCTGCTATAACAAGCAACCTATCTATAAGTTTTCTCACATCGTTTACCCATACAAATTCCTTAGGTAGATTATTGTATTGTTTTATACCACTACCGGTTTTGAGTTGATTCCAGATATGTTTAATCAGATTTTTGTATTTATCCCCGCTGCTCGATTTTACACGCTTTTGACTAGCATCGTTATTTTGATACAAAGCATCACAGAGTGTCAAAATTTCAGAGTAACTTTGATAATCATCTTCTGTAAAATGTTTTGGTTGTTTCTTAGTGATGAGCTCCCATAGCCCTACGGTACCAGGATATCTAGACCAGCTGTTTCTCCCACTCAAATTAATTTTTATGTTGTCCCCTTCGAATGTTACTTTAGACTTGCCAATTTTCCATACTACGCCTTTATTACCCTCCATAGTTGGATACAATCCAAATACTTCATCTTTTTCGAATTTTCCTGTATTCAAATAATCCCTTGCCAGGTGACCCAACTCGATTTTTTCTGATCCTTCTATAGCTGCTTTAGCAGGTGGTTCCTTGAGTACTAGAGGAGTGTGGATGCTAGATAATGGCGTAGGAGGAAATTCTGCATAATTTTTAGCAGTAAGAGGTACCAATTCATTGATGAGGTTTTTATTTTGTTCTGTAACACTCTTAATCTCTTTACCGAGACCACTGATTGCATCGATAATAGGTTGGTCTTGACGCTTGTGTTGTTCGTAAAAACCTCGATTCTCTGATTTCCAGCCTTTGAAACGTTTGGACAAGTACTTTCGTAATTTCGAATTATCTTCTATTTTACGTTTCGTCAGATTGTTTGTTTTTTGATTAATGGTTATTTTATATCGTTTCAACGTTTAAAAAGTCGTTGATTTTATTTCTAAATTTACCATTGTTAGGTTTACGAGTCATGTCGATAGTGACAAATTCAAAATCGTCGCTGTTCCAACAAGATGAACAGAATTTTGAAAATTGATTGTAATTTAAGTCTCCTCTCACATAATTATCGTACACATGTTTCAAATTAGTATGATCTTGACGAAACAAACAGATTAAGTTTGTATTATCTCGTAGTAACTGTTTGGGAATTTTGGAATAAGTTTGAGCTAAATAAAAGCCGTCTATTTCTTTGTGACGACCCTGTGTAAAAAAATGTCTAATCTCATTCTGATTTTCTAGAATAACATCATCGAATACCACAACAGAATTTTTCAAACATTGGTCGAGAGGTTTTATTGTTGATGCAAATGTAGCTATGCCCAGTCCCTCGTACAGCTTCACGAGTTGTTGGTATTTCGGTTGTTCTAAACTCTTTGAGAATACATACAAGTGTCTATTTTTTCCAATCTAGCCAATTGGGGGCAAGCAAGAAATTATCAAACAAGAAAGTTATTTTTCCACAACCTGATGGGCCTGCAATGAGGCATCTTATGTTATCAGGTAACAACTCTCCATTTTTCTTATTAGTTTCCACTACATCTGGTAAACGCTGTACCACATTCCATGTTGGTGTCAAAGAATCACCTGGTTTACTTCTATCCAACTTTTGTCTTGCAGACCTAGCCATTTCACATACAATTTATTATTTTTCTTCTTCAATAATTTCTCGATTAGATATGTATCTCGATATTTTGTTTTACTAAGTTCCTCTTCATAGAATCTCCCTTTCAATATTTTGTTATCATTATCTTTTATGATATATGTATTACTATTCCCTGGTAAAACTTGAACCACTGAGAATAACTCCGTACTCCAATTTTTAGTGAATCCCTTCTCGAATAACTGTTTATATTTACTGACCCTTACCTGATCCCCTATTTTAAGCTTTGGCTTCTTGGTTGTATACTTTTTACAATAAACAGTAGAAATCAATCGTTGCTCATCAGATTTGGTTACCTCAGCAGGTTTCATGCGAATAGTACTGTGTACTGTATTGTTGTAATCATGAACTAGCTTGGGTAAAATTTGCACCCACTTATAATTGCCCTGTAGAGTGAATTGTCTCCACATGCGATTTTTTAATGTTCTGTTGAATCGTTCCACTATACTAGCTTTCAGATCACTGTACGTAGAATAATGTTTAATATTATGTTGTTGCATTAACTTAGCAAATGTAGCATTGTAAAATTCTTTCCCTCTATCTGTCTGTAAATATTTTGGTATCCTTCCTTCACTAAATATCGACTTAAAAGCCTGTGTAACACAAGTACCAGTCTTGGATTTTAGGGGAACAGCCCATGCATATTTGCTAAATGTATCAATAACTGTAAGCATATATTTGAGTAGTATAATTGATGCTATAACAAGGACCACTTATAAGTGTAGAAAAGAAGAGGTTATTTGATTGAACAACCCGATTTGCCTACACTTAAAACAATGCCAAGAGGGGCTTATACCCCAATTCTTCAAGTGTGATATGCTCTGAATTTTTAAGAATTTTGAATTCTAGTGTAGAAAAGATGAACCCCCCTCAGACAGATTTGCCTACACTTAAAACTATGCCAAGTTCCCATATCATCTTATTGTTTATAGTGTGTTTTTCTGTCAAAATCGCAGGAATCTTGAATTTTAGTGTAGAAAAGATGAGCCCCCTCTCAGATTGATTCCGCCATGTATATTAATATAAAGCTCATAGCTCCTGGGTTCTGAGACCCAGTAGAGTGTGGTGCATAGCCCCATGGTTTTTATTGCCTTGTAATCAAGAGGCTTCTGGGTTTGAGTCCTGATAAAATGTGAAGCCTCCCCTGATTGCAAAGTGTTAATATTGTTGCCTTGTAAACAAGAGGCTCGGGTTTGAGTCCTGAAAAAATGTGTAAGATTGAAATACATGTGGCAAAATAATATCTCCACACGAGAGATTTTGAGAATAATTACTGCTAGTTGATATACAACTGATAGCTCCCAGATCTGAAACCTGGTAAAGTGTGTTGTACAACAGCATAAAAGAGCAAAATTATTTTATATTGGGGATTACCAGAGCCTAGTTATTGCTGTTGTCTGGGTATAAAAGCACCAGCTCAGCCACTAACTGCTGTTATAATTGTTTTGGCATAGTTCTGTTTTTTTTTGAACCAAGAAATTTTATATAAATAAACAATAAAAATGCCAAATCAAAAATATTGCAATCAGTGTAATAAAAATATATCTAGTTCTAATTGGTCTAGGCACCGGCATATTTGTGACTCTAAGAAATACAGAAAGGCAACAAAAATGTGTCCAAGATGCCATAAAATATTAAGCAAGGCATATTACAAATGGCACAAGTGTAATTCTTATGTACAGTCATCAAGATTGCCCTCACAGCCATCTACATCTGGTCTGAAAAGAAAGCATGAAGCACCTGTTAATGCTGGACCAGCAAAGCAGCCACGCTATGCACCACCTATCCATAGCAGTTTTAATGGCCAATTAAGGGATCACTGTTTTGTATCAGAGCCAAGATGTGGTATTAAGAATTTTTTGAATAGTGTAAATCCTGATGTGCGGGCAATTCTAAATGCACAAAATGGCTCTTATAAGCTGTCCCTCAAATTGTTTACACAATATAAGAAACCAAATGGCACAAAATTTACACAGCCCCACATAACAGAAACTGTACCTGTATATTCAAATACAAATTCAGACAAAATAATAAGCAGTTTGATAGATCAATTGAATATTAAACACTCTGAATTTGCAGCAAAAGAGTCTGGATGGAGCCTATGCGGTTCTCCACACAAGTTATATATT
Organism: Lepisma saccharinum; assembly: GCF_977018435.1. Taxonomy (NCBI): domain Eukaryota; kingdom Metazoa; phylum Arthropoda; class Insecta; order Zygentoma; family Lepismatidae; genus Lepisma; species Lepisma saccharinum. The sequence continues at coordinate 82,696,946 of NC_139233.1, forward strand.
AATATTTCTGAATTCAGCCCATTACAAGGATCTACATATCTGCCATTACCTGCCAATATTAAAAACAAAAAAGCCGTGGTTAATATAGAAAATAATGATGAGAAATGCTTTTTGTGGTGTATTTTAGCTGCTTTGTTTCCAGTTTCAAGGCATCCTGAGAGAATAAGTTATTATAAACAACAAGAAAATGATTTTGATGATGCAATGGAGGGTTTAGAATATCCAATGTCTGTTCAGAATATTGATAAATTTGAAAAAAAGGCCCGGGATATCAATGGTAAACAATTATCTATTAATGTATTTATTTGTTCCACTGGCCGTGGCAATTGCTTGATAGCACCTCTCAGAATCAGTACATTTGATGATGATTCTGCTGTTCCGATTGATCTGCTCTTAATTGAAGGGGATGATACACACCATTACACTCTGATACATAATCTTGAAGCTTTAGTCAGAACACAACTAGACAGATCTAATAGAATATTTAAGTTGTGCAGAAGATGTTTAACTGTATTTGATGGTCAAAAAATGGTGAATGGGGTTCGTGAAAAAAAGGCAGAAATTGCTAAAAACAAGTTAATTGAACATTTAAAATATTGTGGCAACCATAAACCCCTTCATATGGTGATGCCAATACCAAGTGAAAATGTCAAATTCAAAAAGTTTGAAGCCTTGTTGGAACACCCAGCATATATAGTCTGTGATTTTGAATCAAATCTCCAACCTCTTGCATTCTGTAGCCCAGATCCTGAGGAATCTTCAATTACATCATATCAATTACATGAACCCTCCAGTTTTTGTTATATAATTATACAGGATGTGGTTGTTAGTAAAAAAGATTTATACACAGGACCAGATGCCATCAAAAAATTTGCACATAGAATAGAAAATGAGTGCCGTGACATAGCATCTAATGTCTTATTAAAATCAAAACCCATGTTGCCTTTAACAGAGAAACAGATTGAAGATTTCAACAATGCAGAAAAATGCCCGGTATGTGATTCTGAATTTTCAGATATAAATATCAAGGTACATCATCATTCTCATGCAGATGGTAAATTTTTAATGGCCCTGTGTAATAGCTGTAATATTAAGATCCAGAGACCAAAATTTGTCCCCATATTTTGCCATGGAGCATCCAATTATGATTTTCATCATTTGATCAGGTACGAGGGGTTTGACAAGGAGAATTTAAATATTTTAGCAGAAAATGATGAAAAATATATTGCCATTAGCAAAATAATTAAAGTTAATGGTGTTCCTATTCACTTAACATTTCTTGATTCATACAGAATTTTATCAGCTAGCCTGGCTACACTGGCCACTCAATTATCTGATGATCAATTCAAAATCACATGTGCTTTGTTTCCAAATCAGGACCTGCAATTAATTAGGCGGAAGGGTGTATATCCATATGACTATGTTACAGATTTTTCTAAATTTGATGAGTGTTCTCTGCCACCACAACAAGAGTTTTACAGCAAATCAGAGCATCTGGAATTACTGATGATGATTATCACCATGCCCAGTTGATGTGGAACAATTTAAAATGCCAGACATTTGGTGATTATCACAAGGCTTATTTAAAACTTGATGTAACCCTCTTAGCTGATATATTGCAGGCATTCAGAAAATCTTCCATGCAAAATTATAAGCTGGATCCAATGTGTTTTTACAGTGCTCCGGGCCTAGCATGGTCTGCAATGTTTTTAAACACTAAAATGCAATTGGATCTGATCCAGGATCAAGATATGTACTTGTTTATGGAGCAATGTATAAGAGGAGGCATGGTGCAATGTTCTCAGAGATATGTCAGAGCAAATAACAAATATATTCCTGATTATGATCCAGCACTGCCATCAAATTATATACTGTATGTGGATGCCAACAGCCTCTATGGTTATGCTATGATGAAAAAACTGCCATATGCAGGTCTTGAATGGGTTGAAGATTTCAATATTGAAGATCTTAAGGATTTTGATGACAGTAACTATGGCCTGTTCTTAGAGGTTGATCTGACAATTCCTGATGATTTACACAACAAATTTTCAGATCTGCCCCCAATTCCTGAGGTTAAGTGTTCACCTGGCTCTAAACAAAAGAAATTGATGATGACTCTGGAGCCAAAACAGGGCTATGTCATATATTACAAAAACCTCCAGTTCCTGATGCATCATGGTGTTCAAGTGACCAAAATTGGCAAAGTTTTGAGGTTCAGGCACTCAAGATGGTTGAAGCCATATATTGATACAAACACACAGCTTCGAACATCTGCATTGAGCCAATTTGATAAAACTTTGTTTAAATTGATGGTCAATTCAGTGTATGGCAAAACAATTGAAAATGTCAGAAAACATATTGATGTTAAAATAATTACTGACCCCAGCCGGAGCAAAAAATTGATAGCAAAGCCCAACTTCAATTACAGAAGAATTTATGATGAAAATATGGCACTTTTCAACATGAAAAAAACAAAGATCAAATTTGATAAGCCTATTTATGTAGGGGCTGTGATATTGGAATTGGCCAAATTACACATGTTAAAATTGTATTATGATGTGCTGAAACCTTTTTATGGTGATAGTGTAAAATTGATGTACATGGATACAGATAGTTTTGTTCTTGATATTCAAACAGAAGATGTTTATAAAGATATGTCACAGCCTTCATTGCTTGAATATTTTGATACCAGTGAACATACAAGGATTCAACCCCACAACAAAAAGGTGCCTGGCAAGTTAAAAGATGAGACACTTGGTGATGTTATTGTGGCATTTGCTGGGTTAAGGGCCAAGATGTACAGTTTTGAAACATGTAGTGGCGCTGTTGCCAAAAAGGCCAAGGGCATTGGCAGAGTAACTGTGGACAAAGAGCTTGAATTTGAGGATTACAAAAATTGTCTCAAATCATGTGGCACAATCAGAACATCAGAAAATAGAATTCAGAGTGTGGATCACTTATTGACTAGCAATATTGTAAGAAAAGTGGCTCTGGACCCACATGATGATAAGAGATGTATTTTATCATGTGGCATACATACTCTACCATGGGGGCATTTTGATTTGAAAAGTGGCAAACAATGCCCAATTACAGAGCATGATTTGAAATAAATAAACATGCCTATGAACTTATTTGGGTTCAAAAAACAGGCTATTATGGACCTGCCAACACCACAACCCTCTTCTGATATGATATCTAAACTAAGTGCTTTGTTAATTATTCATCTGAACAGCATACTTACAGATGTTGATGATGAAACAGGTAAAACATTGTACATATTTAACAATAATTTAAATCATTACCAATTACCTGTAGGTGGTCAATTGCAATTTATTACAACTCCTGAGGGTGATGTCAAAATTTCAGTAGGGAGAAATATTTATAGAATTAAGCACTCAAACATGATTTCTGGCACTGTTTATACTGTTTCTGCTGGTGACTGCTTATATATTGAGGTCCCTGGATCCTATGACAAGCTTATACCATTTTTTATAGAATTAAGAATCAGATATTCAATAATAAATAACCACTAAAACAAAATGCCTAATGATATATTTGGCCATACAAGGCATGAAGATCACAGTGATGAGATTCTGATGCTTGATGTCAGAGTCAAGAAATTAAGAAGTGATTTACAAGCTTTACAAACCACACTGAATGCCAGTCTTCAACTAGAAATTACAAATTTACAATCACAATGCATGGACCCCCTTCTTAAAATTGATTCTGAACTCAAATTGCTGCTTCAAAAATATACTGATTTGGCCACATTGGATAATTTTCAAAGTTTAGAAGAAGCTGTAGCAGCTCTTCAAGCCAAATTTAAGACCCAGACCACCAACTCTGAGCAATTGAAACAACAATTGGAAGAGCAGATAAATAATGTCCAGACACAGCTCCAAACAATTGTCAAAAGCATAAAATCACAAGAAGATTTTGATCTAGTGATTTCCACTCTAAAAGAACAGATTCAATCACTCCAAATACCTAATCTAGACCCCTTGAACAATGCCATAGCCGAGGTTAAAGAAAAAATTGAGACACTTGAAAATTTTATGAACAACTTGCCATCTTCTGATGCTTTGAGTGCAATAACTCGGAGTGTTGCCAATATTAAGCTGCAACTTGAAACATATGAAGATTTTGGAAAAATTCAAAGTACCATAACCCATCTTGAGGGTACAATAGCAGCAGTGCAAAGCGATTTGACAAATATACAAGAATCTCTAGAATCCCGACTGCCTGGTATTGTAGACACACTTGTCAGTGTCCAGGAACAGATCACAAAGCTTGAAAACCTCAACACTGAATCTGAGCTATCTCATTTTCATCACTTGATCGATGATATCCAGACAAAACTTGAAATTTTACAACAATCAACACCCACTCAGGCAGATATAGCTCTGCTCCAAAATGCTATGCGTGGTGTGGCTGATGCTTCTGAATTAAATGATGTGAAATTGGCACTTGAATCTTTGCAAAATACTGTAACAAATCTCCCTACATCACAGGAACTTAAAAATATTAAGAGAGCAGTGAATCGCATATTGAAATCAGAAGATATCAAGAATATCCAGACAGAGATCAAACAACTTACTCAGACAGTGGCCACTCTACCAACTAATCAACATATTAATGAACTGCATGCCCTGTTTGAGGATATCAGAAGACAGGTCCATGATCTTACTGCTCAAAATTCAAAATTGGCAGTTATTGAAAATTTGCAACAAATTGTAGCTAATATCAAGCAACAGCTAGGGACCATGGAATCCAATCAAGCAAATGCTTTGTCTGTTTTTGCCACCCAGCTACAAGAAATTGTGCAACAATACAAAAAGCTTGTTGTGGACATAAAGATCAAGCCAGGCCATGATGATGTTGTTAGGACTATCAATGAGCACCTTGAATCTGTAACAAGTAGATTGCTTACAGCAGAAAAAGAAATAACCGGCATAATTGAGAATCCAAAACATACAGTAATTCTTGAATTGTACAGCATCACCAACAAAGAATATGATTCACCATTTACACCAGGTGGCAAAATATATATGCTGTCCCCTGCACAATTTTATTACCAGTTTTTTGTTGGGGGCACACTGAGACCAATCAAGATCAAATATTGGCTTCAACCACAGGCACACCACTACCCCACCTTATCAATAACAAATGCTGATAACAAAGTAAAAATCACCAGTGTAGAGTTAGAGGATTTTACAGATCCCAATACATTAGAAACAGCCTATGCTGAAGATGATGGCTCTCTGGAATTTAAAATACAAATAGGGGACAAATTATATTTAGAAAATCCTGTAGTATCAGCTGCTGAACACCCCATAGTTGCAATATTCTTGTTTTCATATTATGTCTAGACAAATTATTGTTGATGAATTACACAGACAAGCCAGACATAATTTTAAGAGACTGCCAGTAGTCACAAAAGGCATAGACGATTTATGGCAGAGCGACTTGATTGAGATGGCAAGTGGACAGCTGAAAAACTTAGACAAAATCAACAAGGGCTACAAGTATCTACTTACTGTAATAGACACATTTTCAAAATTTGCCTGGGCTGTGCCACTCAAATCCAAGACTGGAAAATGTGTTACAGAAGCCATCAGGACAATCATCAATCAGAGTGGAAGATCACCGCGCTATTTGCAAACAGATAATGGCAAAGAATTTTATAATTCTGTGTTCCAACAATTTATTAAAAGCCAGTCAATAAAACATTATTCGAGTTACAGTGATCTCAAAGCCTCAATTGTAGAGAGATTCAACAAAACCCTAAAAAATCTTATGTACAAACAATTTACACTTCAAGGTAATTATAAATGGATTAATATTCTTCCAGAGCTTCTACATAAATATAACAACTCGGTCCATTCCACAATCAACATGAAACCCTCTGAAGTAACTTCATCTGATGAGCAAAAATTGATCAGGACTGTTTATTATCCTAAATACCAGCCAACAACAAGAAAGGCCAAATACAAGGTGGGTGATCAAGTAAGAATCAGCAAATACAGGCACTTATTCAAAAGAGGCTTTACAAGAAACTGGAGCACTGAATTATTTACAGTGGTTCAAGTTAAACCTGGGACCCTTAACACATATATAATAAAAGACCACCGAGGAGAAATTCTCAAAGGCAGATTCTATGAAGAAGAACTCAGCAAAACTAAACAGCCTGACACATATCTCATAGAAAAAATCATCCGCAGAAAAGGCAACAAGTTATTTGTCAAATGGCTAGGACTTCCAGAACACAGCTGGATCGATGCAGACAAAGTGATAATATGAGCACCTGGGATGTTATAAAAAGGCTGCCAGAACCTGAACAGCAGATTAAGAGAAATGGCAAGTTGCTGCCTGAAAATATTAGATGTCTTATTGTTGGGCCATCGGCTTGTGGTAAAACTACACTAATGATTGATAATTTTTTATTGGCACCCAACTGGTTAGACTGGAAAAACAGGCACTTGTATGTCTTCTCTAAGAGCTTGGAACAATTAAAATATCAACAGTTGATGAAGCTATATGATGGATTGGATATAGCCACTTTTGAACCAGATGTTAAGCCACTTCATGAATGTCTCGATAATTCTGTTGTTGTGTTTGATGACATTATACTGGATAATCAAAACAAGGTTAGAAATTTCTTTACACAGGACCGACACAAAAACATTGATTGCTTCTACCTTGCACAGACTTTTTCAAAAATACCCAAGCAGCTGATCCGAGACAACAGTAATTTTATATGTGTGTTTCATCAAGATCATACCAACCTCAAACACATACATGATGAATATGTAGGTGGGGACTTGAGCTACAATGATTTTTCCAAGTTTTGCAGTAGGTGCTGGAACCAGGACAGTTATGGGTTTGTCACAATTGATATGACAAGAAAACCCAATAGTGGCAAATACAGAAATAAAATCAACAATTTTCTAGATATTGAAACATATATAAATAACCATGAAAAGGCCAATCATTGATGATCTTAAATTAAGAGATTATCTTGTAAAAAGATTTAAGGGATGGAAATCACAGAACCGAGGAATTTATGAACAACACAAACAAACAGAACAGCCTATTATTGATGCTATTAGTGAATTAGGTAAAAATATCAAAATTGTTACAGAGCAAAATCAAAATTTGATCACAGAGCTTGTACCTGTAGCTGCAAGGAACATATTAGATTATCCAATCACCCCACTTTCCAGTATTCATACACCTAGTCCTGTTGCTCCTCGAAGAATTGAAGCTACTCTGGATCCTATTGAATTGGGTCTTCTTGCTCAAAAATATTTAAGCACACCTAAAGACAACAAAGATGAGGTTTTTGGCTTATATGCTGACACAGAGCGTGATGGTAGCATCATACATAGAATTGGCAATTTCAGAGTAACATTTATGGGAGATGATCTAATTGTATATTCAGAATCTCATCTTGGAGAAAAAGGTGCTTTGTTAAGTATCTTGGCACACCTGGATTGTGGGAACTGATGACTAGGAAAAGGCCTGGCAGCTATACAGATCAAGATTATGAACATTACAAAGAAATATTAATAAAATCAGATGCTCTATACCAGAACAATGATCCCACACAAAAAAGAGTCAAGTCTAGCAGTGGAGCAAAATATAACAACTTAATCAAGCCCATATGGTCACAAATTAAGACAGGCAGTGGAATCAAACAATACAACACCCTGCCTAAAGAATTTGTGTGGGTTGATGATGTCAGGAAACTTGTAGATAGGTTATTGGTAATAGCTGGGGAGGAAAATGCTGGCAACCACAATTTTTACAATGAAAATGTTGGAATTATGTGCATGATAAGCACAAAATTGTCTAATTTTATAGTGAATGACACTAAGGGGATTGGATATCTTATAAAAATTATTAATACTCTACCACCTAAATTTTGGAATATTTCTGAGGGTCGGGGGTTGGTTAATGACATTATAAACAAGCTGCCATTTGAACTACACATTCCAGGCTATCAGTATTGTGGTCCAGGCACAAAATTGGACCATAGATTAAACAGAGGGGATCCTGGTGTTAATCCCCTAGATGCTGCTTGTAGAGACCATGACATAGCATACAACACACATTCTGATCTTGACAAGAGACATGTTGCAGACAAAAAATTAGAAGAGGCTGCATTTGGTAGATTTGTAAGCAAAGATGCTTCTTTAAGTGAAAAAATAGCAGCATTGGGAACCACCATAGCTATGAACACCAAACAAAAACTGGAGTGGGGGCTGTGAATATGTATATAATAAACCTACAATGAAGGCCAAGGGTGTATGTACCTTATGCAGGTCTTAAATCTCTTAAAACTATTGATAGTCTTTTAACCAAAAAGCAGCGGAAGAAAAAAAATTCTTGTATTGCAAAGGGCCATGGTATGAAATTGTTGCTTAGTACCCCCCAATTAAAAAAATTACAGCAATCCAGGAAAAAATCACATGTGGGGGGTTTCATATTTACTATCCCTGCCATCTTAGCTGCTCTCGGGGCTGTTGGGAGCTTGGCCGGGGGATCAGCCGCCATAGCAAAAACAGTAATAGATGCCAAGAAAAATAGGGCAGAATTAGATGAATTGAAGCGCCATAACCTGGCCATGGAGAAACAAGGCAAAGGTGTTAAGAGAGCCATGAATAAGTTTAAAAAAAACAAGAGCCGCTTACAAACCAACATATTGAAGCTTTAATCAAGCCACTGGGCATCAAAAATTTTAGAGGTGTGTACATGTCTGATTCTTTACCAGAACAACCACTCAACAAAGAGTGTGGCATTGTTAATTTGGATAAGTACAAAAATCAGGGCACTCACTGGATCTGTTACCTTAAATATTTAAACAATAAGGCATTTGTCTTTGATTCATTTGGAGGTGTTCCACCTGAAAATTTAGTAAAATATTTAAAATCAGTTAATCTTTATTACAATAATGCCCGTGCTCAAAACTTCAAAGATGTTAATTGTGGACATTTGTGTTTATCTGTTCTTAGATATATGTCTCAAATAAATAAACCATGAATTGAAAATTTTCAAAAAGCCTTGTGGTATTTAAAACATCATGGGGGTATTCCATCTCACCAGCCAAAATTCAATATTGAAACTCAAATTACATGATGATATAGTGTATCCCAAAACAATAGCTCTCAGAGCATTTTATGGCATGCACTTGATCCCTAATATTACACACCACAACAACACAATTGCAGTAGGGGATAAAAAAATTGTCATCTCTCCAGGGCAGTATAATCTGTCCACTCTAAATGCTCAATTACCCAGAGGTATAGTATTAACTCAAAATTCTGTCACTCACAGAGTAGAGATTGTATCTGCTACAGAAACAGTGGATCTGGGTACTATAGGAGAGCTGTTAGGCTTTGAGAACAACACAAAACTTGAACCAGCCATCAAACACACTGCTATTAATATACCTAAATTCTTAGCCATAGAGACTCTGAATATTCACTGTAATGTGGCTGAGGGTATGATCACCAAATCAAATGGCATAGGCACTCACAAACAAACTGGCATTATTGCAACATTTAAACCTAATTCTGAATTTATGGAGCCAATCATCTACACTCCATCCCCAACATTATATTTTCCTCTGTGTCATAATAGAATAGATAATATTGAATTGATGGTCACTAATGAAAAAGAAGAATTAGTTGATTTTGCTGGAGCCACAACAACTGCTATCATAGAGATTAATATTTAAATAAAAATACATACAAGAAAAAAATGGAAAATATTGAGAGTTATGAGCTACAATCATTCCCCCCAAACAGGAGGACATTTGCAAATTTAAATCAACCCAACACAGAAATTGAGGTTGATCTTGATGTAGGGGATGGCTTTATACACCCCCACAGAGCAGATCTATACATCAAATTTGATGTTGTAAAGCTCGATGGAACAGATTATCCGGCAAATTCAAATATAAGATTGGTGGACAATTTTGTGCCGCATCTGTTCTCTGAAATTGAGATCAGAAAGCATGGTGTTGTTATAAACAGAGTGGATTATCCCGGCATTGGCCACACTAAAATTATCCAAAACCGAGGCTTCTTACTACAAAATAGGTGGATTTGAGGCTGGTGATAAAATTATATCTAAGAACCACACAGTGCTGTTCCCTATGCGCCTGTTGCCAGGATTCTTTTCAGATTACAAAGATATTATGTGGAAGGGTGGTTTAAGAATCACATTTAGAAGAGCTGCCAATGATAATAATGCTTTGATGAGGTACAGCACATTAAACTCTACAGGGGAAGCTTTCCCTAATACCCTACCTGATGAAGGCAAATGCATTATTCAGACTATGGAGCTAAGAATCCCAGTTGTTGAATATGAAGCCAGTTATGCTCTTAAATACAAAGCAGATATAATAAAAAGTCCACAGATTCCTTTACAATTTTATACATATCAATGTGTGCAGAAGCCCGCATCTGGTACCTATTATGAGTTTGATGCTACAAATTCATTCTCCAGTATACAATATGACATGCTGGATTTTGTGGTGGTATTGTTTCAAACTGGAAGACACAATAATCAGGAAAAAAATTCAAGTAAATTTGATAACTGCAACATCAAGAACATATATCTTAAAAATGGCAGAAATGAGGTATTTCCTAGAGAAAATTATAATTTAGATATGTCCAAGGATGATTTTCTTAAATTATATGAGGCATTTACAGCATACAAAAGGGTCACTACTGGCAATACTGACATGTATTACACACCAGATGAATTCAAAGCACAGAGACCCATGTTTGTCATCAACACTTCAAAAAGAAAACAAGTTGTGGCTAATGATAGGACAAATATTAAAATTATCTATGAATTCCATGAGGCATTACCTGATGACACCATATGTAGTGTTATTCTCATAGGTGAAAAATCATATGTTTATGATATAAGAAATGAGAGAGTCACAGAGCAATTCTAGAGGGCCGACTCAAACACAGAAACTTCTTGATTACAAGGTAATAATACGAATATTTTGCCATCAGGGAGGCTCAGACACTCTGCTAGGTTTCGAACCTGGGGACCTTTTGATTATAGAACATATAGGCCATGGAATTATGTCTACAGCACCTCTGCCAAATACAATTCAAAGTGGGACTTTGAAATATGGAATAAATATCCTTGTAACTCTCTCTCGGTATATATTACTAGAAGAAGGCAAAATGAATTGGCTCGGGCATGCAAGAATAAAGTTCAGTGCTCTTCCAGTAAATTGGAGATTATATCTGCTGGCATGGTAATTTTCCCTGAAAAGGCATACAAGAAATATAATCTTCCGGGCAAGCATGATTAATTGCTGGCCGAGACATGGGACTGATCAAAAGATTAGAAAAAACATGGAAGCAATTAATTATGCATGCCTGCCCTTGTGCTATTGTATTGATCGAGAAGTTTTGCTTGCATGCCGGCATATAAGTATTTTTCGCTTAATTTCAAGTATAGCCAATACAATATGAAGGGGGCATATTTTTAACAAGCTTTGAGAGATTCAGCTTTTGTACACATGGCTGAATCAATCTGAGAGGGGGCTCATCTTTTCTACACTAAAATTCAAGATTCCTGCGATTTTGACAGAAAAACACACTATAAACAATAAGATGATATGGGAACTTGGCATAGTTTTAAGTGTAGGCAAATCTGTCTGAGGGGGTTCATCTTTTCTACACTAGAATTCAAAATTCTTAAACATTCAGAGCATATCACACTTGAAGAATTGGGGTATAAGCCCCTCTTGGCATTGTTTTAAGTGTAGGCAAATCGGGTTGTTCAATCAAATAACCTCTTCTTTTCTACACTTATAAGTGGTCCTTGTTATAGCATCAATTATACTACTTATTTGTAACCATGATTTATCTTATCCACATTTTTTAAAGTGCCCCCCTTGAGGCGAGGAGCCATCTCGATCAGATCTGCCTGGAACAGATCATTTATACCTTTCGTTACTACGCTTAATCGCTTGTAATTGCGACGGACTGGTTTGTGTAATTCATGAACTATATCTTGTCTTGACATCGAGTTCGAAGTGAGAATATCGCATAAAATGGATTGTCCTCAGGGTATAACCGCTTTATGTCAAATACTAGCTTGTCACCAATTTCAATATCAAAAACTGATAATTGTTCGTCGTCATGTACTTTATATTTATTTGTAGACTCATCCCAGTATGCAATAGGTATTTGAACTGCCTTGTGTATACCATCTTTTCGCACTATAGTAAAGTGAGGAACTTCAATATGTTTTCCATGTTTTAGAAAACTAAACTTCAGAAATCGTAAACTACCAGCGACAAAAAATTCATGTACCTGAGTGTACGGATATAATTTGTAAACATTGCCAGCATTTACGTACGTCCAGTGCCCTCTAGCATTTGGAACACTTTGTAACCTAGCAATTTCCATAGAATAAAATTGACGAGTATCTACGTCATCTAGTCTGCTTAATACCGATTCCAAGTGTTCGTTGATAGTATGAACCAACTCATCGTAGATAGGTTTGATTTTTACATCAACATACAGTTGTTTATATTCCTCTTTGAGTTCGTGAAGTTGAGTAGCAAAACCTGATAAAGCAGATACTTGACTTGCTTCAAGAGTAGTAATTTGTGACGTAATATTAGAAATAATCTCTTGTAAATTTTCTACAAGTTTCAATTTAGAACTCTGAGTTGCAAGATCGTGTACTTGACTTCTGATTTCTGTAAATAATGCATGTAGTTCGTTAATTATTTGATTGTTGGGGAGAGTGGCAACAGTTTCTCTGATTTGCGCAATTTTGCTTGAATGTTTTTGATATCTTCAGATTTTAAAATTCGATGTACTGCTCTCCTCATAGCTCTGATTTCTTGAGAAGTAGGCAAAGCAGCTACAGTATTCTGAAGTGTGGTGAGAGTTAATTTTATAGCATCGAGTTCTGTTGCATCAGCTGCTGTTTTCAAAATTTCTTGCAGTTGCGTTATGTCATCCTGCGTAGGTGTAGACTGTTGCAGTGTCTCTAATTTACTCTGAATGTCGTCAATAAGATGATGGAAATGCGATAATTCTGATTCAGTATTCAAGCTTTCAAGCTTAGTAACTTGCTGTTGAACTATAGCTAGGATATCAGTAATGCTAGGCAGTTTCGATTCCAGAGTTTCCTGTACGCTTGTTAGCTCATTTCTCATAGTTGCCATATTATCTTCTATGTGAGCTATGGTACCTTGTCTCTTCCCAAAATCTTCGTAAGTCTCCAACTGCAATTTGATGCCGGCAGCGCTCCGAGCAATAGCATTTAATTCAGAAGATGAAGGTAAATTATTGATAAAATCTTCCAATGTCTGCAGTTTCGATTGAACTTTTGTTATAGGTGTATGCAGTTCATCTGCCTGTAATTCAGATTTGATACTTTGCAATGTAGGAACTTCGAAAGATTGCAACTGTTCTTGCAATTTAGCAATACTAGCATTTACCTGCTCATATTCTTCTTGAGTTTTGATATTCTGGATGATGGTATGCAGTTCGGTACGAATACTTTTTGCCTGGTCATTTAATTGCTGTTTCAGCTGTTCGGTATTCGTTCTCTGGATTTGTCTAAATTTATCAAGTTCTTTTTTAAAGTTGGCAATATTCTCTTCTAAGTTCTGAAGATTATCTATTGAAGCTAAATTAGCATATTTCTCAAGCAATTATTTGAGTTCTCCATCAATTTCTACTATAGGATCAATCAGTTGAGTTTGAAGATTTGTAATCTCCGCTTGAATATTTAGATTTAGCGAATTCTGTAATATGAGTAAACTGATTTCAGTTTCTTTAGACGTACATCTAAACTAGCAATCTCGCTTGAATTATCTGGAATCTCCTGTCGCCTTCTATTACCAAATATATCCATGTTTTTTTGTTTTAGGTATTTTATATATTTATAAGAGGATAGATTATTCTTATTTCGGCAAACAGTGGAATCAATTTATCATACTCTCCAATTATCTCAGCATACAAAAATTCACCAGCTTCCACATCATAAGACGTATCAGGAAGTAATGTACTATGTTTAATTCTATACAAATTTCGACCTATGTGCCAAACTGCCGCATTGGGTGGTGAAACATTTATTTGAATTTTCCCACTAACAGGTAACTTATATGATGATAAGTTATTATTAAATACAAATAAGTGCTTTCCAGTATCCTCGTCAACATGAGATCAAATAGTATTCAAGTGAACAAGAAGTAACCCTTTCAATTGATGATAAATTTATCTCAAGACATCCATGTTCACTGGAATTCTCTCTACAGGCTGATTATGTTGTTGCTTTTTAAATCCAAAAATATTCATGCGTTTTATTTTATATTAGCTATTTTTTATTATATATACATCAGAAACAGTAAGCCAATCAGAAAACACCCATCACGTCATAATCCAACCAATCAGAAAACAACACGTCAAATACAAGATCATCATAATATTGCAACATAATGCAATAGAAGTAGACCGGAAGTAAATAGGTGTAGGCGTGCGTGGGTGTAGGCGTGCATGGGTGTAGGCGTGGGTGTAGGTGTAGGTGTTACGTACTTTAACTCGTAAGAAATTATGACATTCGTACGAAGTACGAGATGAAAAAACACAGATTTACAATAGTATAAAATCAACAAAAACATCATCAAAATAGGTTTTCCATTGTGGTTAAATTAATAAAAATAATAGGCCTCGTACCACTCGTACCAAGTACGAGGTGAAAAATCACAGAGTTACAATAGTATAAAATTGACAAAAACATCGTCAAAATAGGTTTTCTATTGTGCTTAAATTAATAAAAATAATAGGCCTCGTACCAAGTATGGAGCAGAACCGATTAATCTACTCTACTAACACTAGAATAATTGGCAATTCACCAGCCCGGAAACGACGTCTAAAACTAACAGTAAAGCTGCAATGTGAAACCAATCTCGTCTCTTGTTTGTCCTTTAACAAAGAGAATAATAGTTAGTAAACGAAATGTAAGGGGATAATGAAAACTTACCAGTCTCTGGCTTCTATATCAGGCGATTGACTTCAGCACAGTGATATTCCGAAGTAACTTTGCTTTCAACATACTTTCGGCAAATGATTTCCAAGAAAAATTAAATGCATCAAATTTCTATCGCTCAGCGTGGGAGGAAATCCAAACCCAGAAACGAACTGCCGTCATCTGTCGTTCAAAGGAAATTATTCCCCTGCCGCGTTCCTTGCGCCGAAGCAAACAAAAGTCTAAAGTTGGAAAGGAAAAGGGGGATTAGCCCAGGTATTTGAATTTCCAGGAAAATGCTATGTAGTCTGAGACACGTCCACCACTTTCATGGGCGATGACCATTTTGACTGCAGAAGGTCACTAAAGAGAGGGATGTCCGCAAACACCAAAGAAAGTGAAAGGATTACCCACAGGTGTATCGTTGGCTTTCGGGACCTCATTGGGGTTATTGTTACACGAGACAGGGTCTGTACGAACAAAGCCTGGTAGACTTCGAAGAGAACTAAACAGAAGCAGGGAACTCCTATGGGGATAATTTCACGTTATTCTTGATTTACAAGATACTTGACCGTGAGTCTTCTCTGCGTACAGATCTTTGTGTCACGCACTTGCTGTTCCCGGAAACTTGAGTAGAGGTTCATTTAACAAATTCAGAACTATTTTTCATTTTTTTTTTCAAAACCAAAGGTAGTTGGAAAAGGTGAAAGAAACTTTGAAATGGAAAAAAGACAATTGGCCGCGCCTCTAGCGCCTCAAAAACAATGGTTTCGCCTAGTATGGGTTCCAAAATATCAACCGATACTTACCGATACCGATACCCCCGGTATCGGTATCGGATCAGCCCTAATTAGTATTAATAATAGTAGGAATTAAACTATAATAAAACACTGGTAATGGGAATTTGGATAAACAGTTTTAGAAATACCGCCCTCCTTGACGAAATCCTACGTGCCCTACTGCACAGATGAAGCAATTCCTTGCATGAAAACGTGCTTCAAGTAAGAGTGACATCTTCGAAAGTAGTTATAACTAACTATTCAATAAGAAAATAAGTACGTCATGACTTTCAAAAGAGTGTTTAGTGTTTAGAGATGTAACAACATTTTCGTGTTTGGCAAGAAAACGGACTTTGCTAAAATACGTAAATAAAAATTATTTTATCCCCGAAAATCTACGGCAAGTGAGTAGTACTTGAATTTTCATTTTTCTAAGTATGTGGCTCAGGATTTATTACAGATGAAAGATAGGAATTTAAGGATAATAATCAAAAACATGAAATGGTTTTGCTTTCATAATTAGGTCCATTATTGGATTCGATTATGTAAAACATCTAACTATCATATTCAGGAGATTCAGTTCAGATATAGATATTGGTATTCAATACTAAAATATCTACATCGTGGCTGTTTTAATAAAATTTTTAGAGGTATGACAATTATTTCAAATTTGCCATGTTTGTTATTGACCATAGAAATGAAACGTTCGTTGGTAGGGAAATTAAAGAAATCTATGGTAAGTGAGCTAAAATTGAATTTTCGTATTTTAAAATACGAGGGTCTGAATTTACTATTACAGAGCTAGATAGGAATGTTCGTGGAATGACGGAAAGCAATTATTCTTTCAATTATTTTTAGAAAGGTAAAAATTACAAAAGAAGTAAATATTGCTTTTCCAATTTTGTGTCGCTGGTGAATTCGTTTACGTAAAACATCTAACTAACAATTTTGAGAAGGACAGTATTTAACCTGTTCATTATTAACATAAAATGTTTTGAGTATTTGTGCAATATTAGAGCATGTTCACACATAACGTTAAATTCTAAACTTTTCAAATCAGCAAAGGTACTGACTTGTTTGGCAAGAGAGAGAAGTCCCAAGAGATTTGACAAAGGGACTAATAGTTCCCACATTCAAGAGGGGACAGAAAATAATGTAAAACTATAGAGGAAAAACACCAATTTGACACTCAGCAAGGTATATGAGAAAATATTAAAGAAAAGAATAAGGGATGTAACAGAGCTGAACATGAGAGAGGAACATTATGGATTTACAAGAGGCAGATCAACAGTAAATCTGATATTCACCATAAGGCAATTACAGGAAAGGCACTACGAGTATGAAAATGATTTGATTATGGCATTCCTAGATATAGAAAAGGACAGAACAAAAATTTGGAAGGCTCTAAGAGAGAAATGAGTCGATAAAGAGATAGTAGGTAGAGTTCAAAGCACAAACATGGCCAACCACAGCTGTCTGAAGACACCAGTCGGAAGAACGGAGTGGTTCAGTATAAGTAATGGACTAAATCAGGGAAGTGTTCTTTCCTCACTGCTCTTCATAATTACAATGGGTGCAATTTACGAAAAGGTGGGGAATGAGATAGGAGAGGAAGAGATGAAGGCCCTGTTGTTTACTGATGAGTTAGTAATATTGGGAAACAGGGAAGAAGTAGTACAGAGACAGCATGCTAGTTAGAATCAGAAGAGCAGGAACGAAATTTAGTGCAGAAAAGAGCGAGGTGCTAATAACAACAAGGAACAGAGCCAGAATGAACCAAGAATAAAGATGGACACGGAAGAGTTGAGGGTAGTGGAGAGCTTCAAATATCTAAGAAGCATAATTGAGAGAAGGGAAAGAATTGATTAGGAGGTAAACAGAAAAGGACAGTGGGTGGTGGACTCTTATGAATGATTTAGAAGATTAATATGGAACAGGGATGTACCTATGAAATGCAAGAAGGTAATATATAACACATACCAAGTGTCAATAATTACGTAAGGGGCAGAGACTTGGACAATAACAGAGAGAAACAAAAGAAAGATGGTGGCAGTGGAGATGAAATTTTTAAGGAGTATGTTGGGGAAGACTAGAAGGGATAGAATAAGGAATGAGGCAATCGGACAGACAGGGTGAAGCTTCAGGGCAGGATAGATCAGGCACAGATGAGATGGTTTTGACACATGAAGAGGATGGATGCAGAAAGATTACCAGTAAGAGCTTACAATGCACAAGGAGTGGGAATAAGGCAAAGGGTAAGACCAAGATGTCTGGGGAAAAAATAGATAGTGGAGAATGTTAGGAGAAGGGGACAAGATTGGAACACCGTGGAAAGAGAGGAGTGGTGGAAGACCAGAAGAAAATGGAGAGGCTTGACTTCTATGCCGACCCAGCCAGAGGGCAGGAAATGACGAAGGATATTGATGACTGACTTGTTTCCCTTCTTCCAATACTACATCCTTACATTTTCAAAGAAATTAACAGCATTGAGGAAATCCATCTCTAATATGAGAGCGAAAACCATGGCTAAGGTCATGTCGAAAGTGCGAGAACCCAACATATATTATAACGACCCTGCGTGGTTGCCACTTACTTATTAATAGACCCTGCGTGGTTGCTATATTCCTTTTAAATTAACATTTCCGTTAAAAGACTTGAGCGGAATATCCCTGGAAGGCGTACGCTTTGAGTTATAAATTCAACTTGTTTCTTAAATGTTAATAATTGTCACTTATATTGTTATATCCATTGTTTAGTAATGCAGAGTCCTGAGTGTGTGTCTTAATGCACACAGTTTTCATTTATGTTAACACGTGCATCTATTGATTTTTCCACTAGTGATTTCTCAGTATAAAAAACATGATAATTGTCAGTACGGATGTTGCAACATCTGAACGAGAAGTGAGTTGGCTACGCGTAAAGCCAGTGCAGCGAGCCGGAGAGCTCCACTCCCCGCCTCGGACCTGTAGAGACAGGATGTCTCAGACTTCGTCGCCCGGAATGAGGTCGAAACGCCGCAGGGAGAGTCCGTCGTGGAGTTAAGCTCCAGAAGGATATTGTTCGCCAACACCATATTATTTTCAACGATACGATGAGACACCATTCTGCACAGACAAATACGTTCGACCAATTTTCGTCCGAACCTCTCACTGTGCACATTACGCTGCTAAGATACGAGGGTTACTTCTACATCACCAACATTCGGCGCGCTGGATAACCAAGTCAAGGTTACCTGCAAGAACGTTCATGACTTTCAAAAGGTATTGCAGTATCTTGGAGGCCTGGATAACAATTCCTTATACATGGCCGCAGGATCCGCTATAAGAAACTACCGCAAGGTGGTAATTCGACTATACAAAGGAACAACTTTATAATGCCATACAGGACCTCGGTTTTTACGTGGAAAATGTTCGTCGCCTTCATGAAAGACAAACTACTACGTCGGCTGTTAGACATACTGCTGAACCCAGCTTTACTTCAGTCACTACGCCTGTTGGTGGAAGGACTACAGGCCATCCACCGCGCTGAAGACTCAGATGTCAGACTTCAGATCCTCCAGGAACTGTTAGCTGCCATCTGAATTGGTTATATGTTTCTTGTTTGTGTTCGTTTTGTGCCGTCTTGGGAACAACACAGATTTTATCCTCCCTGCGACAGTTGCGGGAGGTATAACAAAATTATGTAATGCCACAGAAAATCGTGTAATTATTTATAATAATGAAAAAAGAGATGTCAGTATAATAAATAAAGGCAACTGATGTAAAACCCGTCATGACGACGAAGCAAAAAAACAATAAACGAGAGCTCAGTTGGTTCCCTGATGTCAACTGGCGAACGTCGATGGACTGGTGGCTCCAAGCGCCGGTGTTGGACAGCTCTCTATCAAAATTTGGGAAGGGAGCTCTGGCATTGCAAGAGTGGCAGCTTTCATAAAGAACATGACCGAGTCCAGTACCAGACCGCAGGCAGCGAGAACGATGACGATTTTCTACGATAGGAGCCGGCGAGCATCTTGGGATTTCGGGGACCACTTCGATCTCCACAGCGAACTTAGGGGGAAAGAGGGAGCGCGCGCGTGGATACCTAACGGAGACAACCAAGCGCAGAGCTCGACACACGACTCACGTACCCGGACGTACGTTCCAGTTTGCCTGCCGGACGAGACGACTTATAAGTTCCTTTTTCCAACGGGGAAAGCTTAGAGTAGGTAGTTCACTGGTTGCCACTACGAGGATTATAAACACCTCCCGAGTGGCGGCGGTCCTTCTTAGGGCCACCAACGCTCGTGGAGGAATTCAGGATGCCCTTCAAGGGAAAGAACCAACACCGCTATTGTTGGAGGTCCTTCTCAGGACCGGAAGCACCGAGCAAAACTCTCCCCCACTAAGCGCTGAGTCCTTTTCAGGACAAAGCACTTTCTGGCGGAAACATAATAGGAAGACGAATGTCATATTAGGGACCAAACAGTGCAACCCAGGGTAAGTTAACAACTCCCGATGCGGCTAACTGCCTGGCACAAGCCCTAGTAGTGAAAAATAAGACGGGAAGGAACGCAAGAACGAGGACGCGGGAGGGAAAGTTACCTAGTAACGGCCGCTCGAAAGCTCATCCTGCTGAGGAGGGAGTGAGTGGAACTGGGCAAAAGCAGGGATGTGAAGGAGAAAGTCGAATGGCAGCAGAAACTAATCAGATCCGACTGGGTTAGTGGCCCTTATAAGGGCCGATTCACCCAAAGTCTGCTGGGGAGTAGTGACCCCTGGCAGCACCGCATTCCTGCGGGCGTTCGGGCACCGGGACTGTCGTGCTCCCGAAAGACGGGTGGGTTTAGCCCCGATTGATCCCCCGGGCAGGTATGCACCCGCCGTACAAAACTCTCCTTTATTCGCAAGGATCGAGGGTGCGGCAAAATTCCGATGGGCTCCAGTCCGTACGAATTGGTCCCGACGAGAAGTCACAGTGTCGATGCTCGGGGAGCAGACGAGATGTCTCCCAACGGACTTAACCTGACATTGACTTCTCCTCCTTCTACATGTAATTACATAGACGTCTTTTTAAATCTTCGAACCGGCTAACTCTTCGGCCTGTGTATCAAAAATAATCTTCGTTCGGCTTCTTGTCCAAAATTACGGTTGTCAGTCGGAATGTGTAGGTCCTACTAACACTTAGAAATTCCTGATGACCTTCGGGCTGAACCTGCACCTTTTTGTTTTCCTTAATTACCGACATCATCCTCTCTCCTAGGAATGAACCTTTAGGGTGTGCGAACCCCTTCTAACGTGTGGGTTGAAACTCATGAACTAGATGAAGCTCATGCTAATTCAAGATGCGGCCGAGGTTTTCCCCAGCTTGCTGAGTTTTTACTCGGGAGTTTTCTTTCACTCTCTTTTTTTTTATTATTATTAAACACAACAGGCGAAAGCCCAATTACAGTCTTCTAAATTTCTTGCTTTGAGTTTGTAAATTTATAGTTTGATAAGAAATATTATTGTGCAGAAATGTAAATAAACATAAAACATGTCAACGCTAAATTATATGTGTATACAACAGTTAACAAAGCGAGTTATAATAATACATGTTAATTGAAGAGAGTGGAATAAAATATCAAAGTATTATCTACAAAAATAGCCTACATGAATACAATATTTCAATTATCACAACGCACAACGTATTTATCTTTACACTCAGTATTTCAGATCTTTAACACCATGTACAAAAAATATATATATGTATATAAGGAGATATTAATATAATGGAAATAAAATAAACACAGTATAAATCAAGGATAGAAGTTATTTGCCTTGAAGAAATACATTAATTATGTGTGTAACAAAAGACCTGTAAATACTTGACATTCTTGAAAGTACGTACATATATGTAATTGAGTATAAACTACGAAAGAAATATATATATATATTTACAAAAATTACGCTTATGTTTACATTGTTGACATTTATTCTTCCATTCCTTGAATAACTTTTTTGAATGTCCCAATAGGCATGTGAAATATATCTAATTTTGGTTCCCTTTCGGAACATCTGTTGTACAGTTCACACAATCTCCTGATAGGTGATTTATTTATAAATGTTCGATCTTCTGTTACTACAGTAAAAGAGGCCCCCTTTGGATCGTGTCTTGGAGATAGGAACACGTATGTGTATTTGTTCTAGAAGATGTTGCACTTGAATATTATTGTTCATGATTTTGTATAAGAAACAGAGCAATTGCATCTTCCTTCTTTTGCTGAGAGAAGGCAGGTTGTGGTGTTTACAGAGGGAAGTGTATGATTCGTATCGGGGATATATGCATGTTTCTTTATAAGTGGCGTACCTTACGATTTTAGACTGTAGCATTTCTATTTTATGCGTGTACTTTTTGTCCTGAGGAACCCATATTGCTGCTGCATATTCTACTTTGCTTCGCACTAAAGCGTTAAATATTATTTTCATTATTTCTTTGTTCATAAATTCTTTACTCATTCTAATTGCGTACCCTAGGTTCCTGTGTGCCTCATTTACGACCCTTTCAACATGTGTTGTAAATGTAAGTTTTGAATCAAATGTAACTAATAGATCTCTCATCTCGTTAACCCTTGTAATTTTTGAGTTATTTATTTTGTAATTGAATTCAATTTGCTTTCTGTTGCGCGAATATGTCAATTGCGCAGCATTTTTCTATGTTCAGATTAAGATAATTTATTCTGCACCATTTTGTTACTGTATTGATTTAAGTTTGTAACGATTTGCAGTCATCAATATTACAAATAGTCCTACCTAATTTTAAGCCATTCACGTATAAGAGTCTGAATGAGTCACACAGGTACTTTGCTAAGTCATTGATTAGAATTAAAAACAGCAGAGGTACGAGATTCGAACCTTGGGGGACTCCTGAGAAAACTGCGAACTCTTCTGTTAAAATTCCATTATAAGAAATGTTCTGCTTACGGTCTTTTAGATAAGAAGCAAAGACATTTAGTGCTGGTTTGGAGAGGTCGTAACACGAGAGTTTACTCATCAAAATATCGTGGTTTACCCTATCGAAGGCTTTGGATATATCTGTATAGATGACATCTACTTGCTTTCTTTCTTCTAGATTAGTTGCAACGAAATGACTTAGGAGGGATAGGTTCGTAACAGTGGATCTACCCGGGACGAAGCCTTGTTGGTTTGCAGATATTACTGGGGATATGTGTGACAACAATCTTTGATAAATAATACTTTCGAAAACTTTTGGGTACGCTATGTGCCTATGGTCTTCAATGTTACCGGTACGTCTGTATTTCATGGGAAATACAGACGTAGCTAGGGAAAGATTGAATATTTTCATTAAGGGTAGGGCTAATAAGCTTGCACAACCTTTTAACACGTAGGGCGGAATGCCGTCAGGGCTCCAGGATTTATTTTGTTTTAACTTTTTTAATGCGTTTTCAACATCTTCAATACTGACTGCGTTTAGTACGTACAAATGCTTCACCTTCGTCTATCTTTTCGTGGTCTTCGATTAAAATGCAGTCGTAATTCGAAGGCGTGCTCTTATAGGTGGAAAGGAAATGCTGGACGAAGGCGTTCGCAATTGCCTCGTCATCGTCTAGTGTAGTGTCATTGTATTTGAGGGGCATGGACGTATTTTTCCTTCCTTTATTTTGTGCGAAGGAACAGAAGTGTCTAAAATCGAGTTTTATATAATTTTCTGTTTCTGATATGTAATTCCTGTAAGCTTTTTCACTTTGCCTTTTGGTTATTTTGCGGAGAGTTTCAAACTGTACACGATGAAAGTTGATATTACGAATTCCGCGTTTCTATTTCTTATTGTGGTGGGATTTGCTTTTACTGTTTTTAATTATGCCACTGGTGAACCAACTAGGATAGCGTGATGTTATAGATTTGTTTCTGTACGGGATGGTGGCTTCGAAAACTTTATCAAGATTTTCGTAAAAAATATCAAGAGCATCATTTACATTCTCTTGATTGGATATTTCTTCCCAGTTGATGATAGCAATTTCACGGTACATTATTTAAAAGTTTGCTTTTTGGAAATTACGTATGCTAATTGTTTTCTATTTATTTGCTTTAACGTGTTTTGAAACAAAGAATTCGATGCTAAGTTGGGGGTGATGTTCATCCTCCAGTACTAACGTTTCAGTTTCTTTACAGACCGACACGTTTTGGATGTTAGTCAGAACTAAATCTAGTGTTTTGTTGTTGGTGTTTAACACATTGTTTATACTACTTAAATTATAGTAAGACATAATGTTGGAGGAAGTTTTAAATTTTTGCGAGCCTATGCTTTTGAGCTCTTTCTAATTTCGACACTTGGTAAAAGTCTTCTTTAACAAGACTATAAACCAGGACGAATTATAACAGATATCCTGTAGGTAGTTCGTTACTAGTGCATGCCTGCATGAAATGGAGGCTTCCCGAAGGGAGAAATCCGGCTTGACTGGACCTGTTCTGAAGGGAAGACTACGCCTAGGCAAAATACCAAACATGGGGCTATAATGTATTTGGAGAGTACATTAGTGTCTCGTTACCCCCACACTCCCTATACGCCTTCATGGCGTCGTGCTAAGCACAGGGGAGCACTTTACCAGGCAAGGTCTGCGCCTTTCTGTGTGGTTGCCGGTTGACTCAGGTCGGGCACCACTCACCCCCGCCAGCTCCTTTGTAGGCGTTTTTTTCCTTTTTTTTATGTCAACGGACAAATACCTAGGGAAAACTTGCCTAGCAGCCATCCCAGAAGGAAGGAGGAAGAAGAAAGAAGAGCCTAGCAGCAACCTACCTACCTGGTCCAATCGCTTCGGCTGATAGGTACTCAGGCCTACCTGCCCGGCTTGACTGGAAGTATCAGGCCCTTCCTTCCTAACCTGCCGTCCCTGTAAAGGAGAAACAGGTTGGCTTACCAATTCCCAGCTAACGCCGGTGGTGTCGCGGCATCCTTTGTTCCCTGATCCAGCGCCCGCTTGTCGGAAGCATCAAACCGGTTACTGGCCGGGGGGTGCCGCTTCTCCTACGTCCCGCTCATTGGGGATGCCAATTGGCTATGGCCAGTTCCCAGCTAAGGTTGAGTTCCCGCGTGCTTCCTACTTTCTTTAACAGGGGAGCCCTTGACGTAATCAGCGAACAAGACTCTAAATAAAATTATGTTCCCCTGGCGCCTCACTGCTATGTTGTGTTTATTATAAACACACACACACACTCACACACACACACACACACACACACACACATACATTTGCAGGCTTCCCGCTGAAATAGCGCTGTCACCTTGTAATCAGAGGACCCTTTACCCTATGGAGTCACACGGTGGTTCAGATCCAACTCTTAATTTATAGGTACAGTTCCGATTAGCCTATCTGTGCATAAAGCGGACTCATAACAAAACATTGACATTATTTAATGCACAGTGGTTTGGATTAAAATTTAAACTGCATATGATTTGCTTAACTGACGTGAGTATAAAAGTGAATTACAACAAACTTTTTCAATTTTCTCAAATTTCCCATCATTCCTTTTCACGCCTTAGTTGTAGAATTTATTGTTATGGTTTTCGAATTGTCTGGCAGAAATATAGGGAAGGCAAAGGCACAACAAATGCTTCAGCGCAAAGTACCAAGATCCTAATCACACAGTGTTGCCATCGCCTTTTCTCATGTGCCATGTGAACCAGAGGCGCCAACTTCAGATCAATTTTTGGGGGAATTGGGCGGGGGGGGCAAGGTTGGCATAAACAATATTTTATATGTGTAAATATGTATACAATCTGTCCCTCTACGAAGTGGAGTGCCCAAGGGGGAGTTGGTGGGGGTTATAACCCGACCCTCTTTGGTCCAGTATTCCTAAAAAAAAAAATAAAAAAAAAGAACGTCAAGTGTAGGAAAAGATGGCAAATTAAGGGCTCACCAGTGTGGTATTTAAGAAATTTCCAGGGGGGGGGGAATTCTACTAGAGACAGCATTAAATGATGCTTTATATGTATATCAGAGGCGTATATTTGGGGATATCTAGGCTATCTACCGCAAATATTCATCCCTGCCTGCTACTACATCATCGTATGTAGTGAGGCATGATGGTGTTGGGGCATTCCTTTAATGATTAGTAACATAACTGAAAACACGTTACTTTTAAAAGGTAACAAAGTAAACGTGCTAACGTATTGAGAAAATCCATGTTTCTTATACTTTCTGATCGATGTGTTGCAAAGATAGTTGCCCGTGTTCTCATTTACCATTTCATCATTTTATAAATCGTTGTATAATTTTAATTTTAATTTTTAATTTTAATCGTGGCATAGTAAAGAAGAATTACATGTTACAACCATGCAGTCAGGTCGGTATTTTTCGGGCTTTGTCCCCGCATAAGGCGGCTTTAGGCCCCACCCAGCCTCAAATTAAATGGTATCCGGTGCGGGTAAAGGCGGCCGCAGCGTGGTGCTGATCACATCACCTCCAAGATGGCCGACATCTAAAATATGTGGAGCTCTACCCCCACTTACCCTAAATGTGCCTTCATGGCACGGTGCCATGCACAGGGAACTTTATCTTTATCTTTACCTGTATTTTGAGCTTCAAAGCGATAATTTAACAAATGGAGGTTTAGTTTTTTATGCTCCTAATTCCTTCATCAATATATTGTATTCGTTTCTGTACCCCTGAGTACCCAAGATTATTACATACGCATGTATGAACCCTCTACTATGTCAATGGCTGAGGGCCCCCTAGAAACTTACTTGTCTCCGCAACTGTGGGGCTATGCGCCTTGTAGATACGGCATTGGCTTTACCTTTTCCTGTATATATTGTATCAGTTTATGTACCCCTGAATAACTACGTTTATTTTTTACATACCCATGTACGAACTCTCTACTATGTCAATGGCTGAGGCCCCCCTAAATGCGGACTTGTCTCCGCCCCCCCCTGCACTGCGGGGTTTTGCGGCTTGTAGATACGGCACTGCACACCACCTTGATGCACTTCCTACATTGCTGGAGAATGATCTGCGTTGGAACACCCACCTTATTCTCCTGACATGAGTCCCTGCGACTTTGATTTGTTTCCCAAGATGAAGGAACCTCTGGGGGGGAAACTCTTTCCAGACGTCCCGAGCATCATTTCGGCCTCAGGGCGGTCTCTGCGCATACTCGCGCGAACGGGAGCTATCAATGGCATCCAACGACTGCCAGATATTTGGAAACGTGTTCACGCAGCAGCAGGAGATTACGTTGAAGGATTGTAAATGATTCCAGGTATGTACGTATCTTCTTTAATGCCTCTATCATACATGTTGCCACTACATGAAAAATGGCCCTCGTATATCTAAATGTAAATAATTTTTTTGGGGAGGGAAATATGTTTAATCTTAGAATTTTCATATTTATTAACAAATTTATGGAAACGTTGTTTTTAATAATATGCATTAACCAAATCAATAACTTCAGGTTACTTCAGTTCTTGAGCCAAATCTTCATAATTATGCTTGTCAATATGTAATTCAAGGATTAAAACATAGACACGTGATATTTAGCATGTTTCATATGACAACACAAAAAATGCAGAATATTTTTTTTATTGTGTATACGTACAATAAATTTAAATTAGTCTCTCATAAATTTAAATTTGAAGCAGGTGATGTTTATATTTCCAATGCTTTTTATCTAGTTATTACTTGAACTAATAAAATTTGCACATCACTGCAATGAAAGCTTTCTAAGTGTCAGTTCATGAAACACAATAGACATAAGTGTCCACTACGACAGACATAAGTGGCGTCGACAGAATGATGATAATCTGGTCAGGCATCCTCTTCGCTCCTTATAGAAATGAATTTCATTTTCAATGATCTCAAAACTACACTTCACATCTTGCATTAAGCTCTTCTTCGTTTCGTTAACTGACCTGCAATGAAAGTTCATAAACTGCACCGTAAGATCGTGATCGAGGCGTCTGTTTTGGACGAAATAACGTCCAACCCGCTTCTCTGAAGCAATGCGTTGATCCGTAAGCTTCCTGCATACCTTTGCTTCCAAATCCTCGATCTCTTTCGTGAATCTCGACCGTGTAGTGTTATAGAGCAGTTTTTTCTTAAGTGCGGACGTCTCGGAGTCCATGAACTTATTCAATTCTTCCTCAGCGCGTTTCCATTCGTCGTTGTAGTGCATTGTGAAAGTCTTCTCTTCGCTCCCTCCAGGTTCCTCGATATCTTTCCTTCTGCTTGTCTTCCGAGCTTCGCACTGAACAGCAACCCTGTCTCCTACCTTTGCTGCGAAAGTTACGACCTCAGCTGCCGGGAGGTTCCCTCATCTCATGGTGGATTTGCCACGGAGCCCCGTCAGTAGATGCTGGTTCCTCTCGGCCCTAGTCGAAATGGTCTTTGGGCTGTCGGCGGAGCTCAAGGAAATCCCAAAGAACTGACTTTTCTTCTTCTTCTTCCTTTTCTTCTCCTCGTAGAAACAGGCCTCTTTGCATAATCGTCTGAGGTTGCTTTCTAACTCGTTCAGGAGGTTCTCCTTCAATCGTCGCACCACATTGCGTTGAAAGTTTCCGAACTTCAAAATGCTGTCTGATGTTTTGTTTTCATTTGAGAGCAGGAAGTGTTGAAGCTCTTCCTCCTGTTTATATTGAAGCTCGATGCATCTCCATGCTAATGCGGCTTCCAATCTGCAAACTTCCTGCTGAAAAACCGAGAACTCGCCGTCCTTCAAAGTTTTCTCTTCAATGCGCTTCAGGGCGGAGAATCTTTTAGTTTCTATGGCCGAGTTAATTGTTACCATTGTATACTTCCACTCGACAAGAACGTAGTCCCTGATGAACTTTTCCCCTGGTCGAAAGTGCGGTTCGTCCTCTGCGAGCTGTGAGGGCGCTGTTTCCTCAACTTCTAGCTTGATTTCTTCAAAGTGATCTAGTTCAGTTTCGACATCTTTGTTAGATCCCCTCTTCGTTTCGCTACTGAAAGTCAAAACTCCAGTATAACCCTTGTCGCCTTCTTTGGAATCGCGGGCTGTGACTTTAGGTTCCGAACTCTTTCCTTTGGCCAAGTCTTGGCCTATCGCCAGCGATGCCTCCGATGTTACCTTTGCTGGTTTGGCAACGGTGCTGCTGTCTCCTCCGGGTGATTCATTTACATGATGTCTCATTGCAGCGTCTCCAGAATCTTGAGGTTCTGCGGGCGAAAACGCTTCAGCTGCCAGAGCGCCTTCATGATCGGTGGGCGTTTACAAACGATCTTCTGGCAGTTGACGCGTCGTGGCCTTAGTCATTCTCTCATGTTTTCTTTCCTTCCGAGCCACCTGTATCCCGTGGGACAAAGCACTGCAGTCCTTGTCGCTTCTTTCGTTGACGTACCTAGAAGACCTTGCTCCTTTCGCTGTTTGGGCTTCTGTGGGTGGTTGCACATCAGCCGACAGAGCGCCTCCATGATCCGTGGGAGATTCCGCACGGTCTTCTGCCGGTTGATGTATCACGACCTCTACCATCATGTCATGTTTTCTTTTTTTCCTTTCGAGGAAACGGTACGCCATGGGACATGAAACTACATTATATGTCTTCTCTATCGTCGCTACCTTGAATGTAGACACCCTGGAACGTTTGCTCAACACGTCTCCTCCTTGGTATTTCGCTTGATTCCTCTGTTGGTATCAATTCTATCTAACAACGACGTTTCCTAATGGCTTCTTTCGATTTTTCGGCTTTTTCAGGTGACATTCCATCGGCTAACGGAGCGCCTCCATGTTCCGTCGGTGGTTCCGCACGGTCTTCCGTCAGCTGATGCTTCACGGCCTCGGCCATCTTTTGAAGTTCTCTTGTACTATGAGGAAACTGTAAGCCGTGGGATCAGAGTCCGCAGTAACTGTCATTGCTTTCGTGGACGTCTCTCGAAGAAGACAGTGATCTTAGGTTGTGACTTGTCGTCACTGAACTTTCGGCAATCGGCTCTATTTTGTTGAAACCGTGCAGCAATGCATCGAAAGCTAACACCTGGAGCGTGTCGTCTGCCTGTCTATAACTTTTTCTTGTAGTGGCTGAAAAGAAAACTCTTGTTTGGCTGTCGGCGTGAATGAAAGCGACGCATATTAACACTGTCAAAGATTGATAAGACACAAGTCGAAAGAGGAATGTAGAACTGTATACAGAGTCTTTGAATGACCAGAGACTGAAGAATGGTTTAGTTTGTATCCGACACACACAATATGAGTAGTCATCGTCACGTAAAAATTTTGCTAAGCACGTTTCTGCCTTGTGTAGTTTTTTCATTGCCTTAAAGCAAAGTCTTGAAAGAAATGTGCTTGCAGATTTACGGCAGATAATTTCCAGCCTTGTCTTGACCGAGAGGATATAAATGATGAGTTGCGACACAAGATCCTTGGCGTTTTCCATTGCTTTTGGCTCTTTTTCTCTTCTCTTTTTTTTATACGTCTATCCCGAAAACTTGTGTACGCAGCTCTAATTACCAATCAACGTTTTTCCTTTTATATTCAGTGCCAACAATGCGCTTGATCGTTTCTTTAATTTTGCTAATCCGATAACTTATTGTGTTGTTTTCACTGAATGTATAACCTCGCCTACCCGTTCGCTTGCTGCCGAATTCAACCTCTTTTGCTGCTTTGTTAGTGAATAAAGGCCGAATCACACGGAACTGTTTTTACAGTTAGTTGGCGCTGAACTGACCGGAAGTGATGGCTGCCTGACTGGTTTTGAGAAACAAGTCATGTTCTAATTGCAACTGGCTTTCCTCGACTGGATTCTGTGGAACAGCCAATCAGAGCGAAGTTTGGCCTAGTAAAGATAATCTGTGAGTTGGCCGACGGAAAGTTTTTTGTATGTGTTTTCCGAGTGTTGGCTTGTTTCCTTCGCTTCAGTTCGTTAGGTATTTAATTTATGCAAAGCTATGAGATTTATACGTGGCAAAAATCCTTATTATAACAAGTGCATTGAATGTACGATATATTTAGTTGAAAAAATATATTTTTGATGAATGAATGCCTCGAATCTCGTGTATGAATGTGCATACCCGAATTCCTTTAAAACGCTTTTTCAGTACGGATTGATTACCATATTTTCTTTCGAGCCAATTTTTAGTCCACACTTTTCTATTTTAATTTTCAGTATTTCTCCTACAACATTCTTCAAATTGCTCGTCAATCTTTTTAGATCGACTGGTCTGCGCAATGTCTGTGGGAACAACAGTATATCGACAAGTACGGTAAGAAGTATGTGTGAGGGGAAAACTAGCAGATGGGTAACCAGTCCGTCCAGGGTATTCCTACAGGATGTCCAGTTCCGTTTGATTAAGGATTTAGTTTACGCTGGACTGGCTACCCATCTGATCTGCTAGTTATCGCCTCACACGATACTTGTTACCGTACTTGTCGGAATACTTTGAAGGAGACAGGTCCAAATATCGGGTGAATATTGCCATTTTCTTAATTTTGTAAAAGTCCTGTTTCTTTTTGTACCCTTGTATCTTGGGTCGCTTCGTCCATTAATGCTGTTCGAGCGAGTGTTGTGAGACCTGTAGTATGTTGTGGGTTTTAAAAAAAACTGAGTCGAAACTCGAAATAGTTTCCGATCAACTCACAAGATATCCATATTCGATGGATTAGTAAAACATTTGGCAAGGTGGTTATTTATAATGGAGTTGGCTGCACTACAAGCACAAATACTGAAAGTACTATCATTATGTATTCAAAACCGAAACCCTTAGGTTCTTAGAGCAAAATAAGAACTTGCCAGTGGCGTGCACACAATGAAAGCTACCGAAGTATTGCTTCGGAATGCAATAACGTAACAATATACGGGGTGGGCCAAGATAAACCGAACCCAACCAAGTAATGAACATATGAACTGCAAGGCTATTTTATTGTATATTTTTATACAAATAGATCACAGACAGAAGTCTATTCACATGAATTCCTCCGTATCTACAGATACTGCTGGAAATGTTGACCACCATGGTCCAGGCATAAGGTGGCCCGATTAATTTCAATTCAATTCAATTCAATTTTCCTTTATTAAAGGCGAGGTTCAGCCTGCGGCACGTTCAGTGCGACTTGCTGTAACTCGTTCCGTTGAATGTCGGCGATGGCGTTGCGTATGTTCTCTTTCAGTGCGTCAATAGTTCGTGGATTGTTGTGGTACACCTTGGCCTTCAGGTTGCCCCACAAATAAAAATCGCAACTGGATAGATCAGGTGAGCGTGGAGGCCATAGATCCTTTGAGACTGTTCTGTCAGGTGTGAAAACAGAATGCACTGCTTCCAAGGAGGCGTGTGCTGTGTGTGCTGTTGCGCCGTCCTGCTGGAAATACGCGAAACGTCGTTCGTGTGGCGTCAATTGATGTGCGAAGAGCTCAAAGATCTCGGCAATGTAACGCGCTGAGTTCACTGTGTCCTCGAAGAAAATTGGTCCAATAATGCTCGTTGCCGACACAGCGCACCACACTCCAATCTTTGCATCATGCAGCGGTAGCTCGAATACTTGTCGTGGATTGTCGACAGACCAATACCGCGTATTTTGCGAATTAACTTAGCCACTGAGGTGAAACCATGAAGTAGAGGTTTGGATCGAGAAAGTCACTTTCGATTTCCTGCAGTAGCCATGTGCAGTACTGTACACGTCTAGCATGGTCTGCAGGCTTTAACTGTTGCAAAGACATGATCTTGTATGGTTTCAGCTTAAGGTCCTTGAGGATACGCTGGCTTGTTGTTCGCGACACTCCTGTGACAGTCGCCTCGTGGACTTAGTTGGGCTCTGCAACATCCGCTAGCGAATATCTTCCTTCTTTGCCTCGGTCCTTTTCAAACGCGGATATTCATGCTTCTTATCAACCACGGATCCTGTTGCCTCAAACGTCTTTATGAGTTCGTGTATGGATGATTTGGCGGGTGGTGTCCTGTTGAATTCGGCACGGAATTTTTCTTGTACTCCTTTCACTGGTCTGCCCTGCGAGTAATATTCCTTTACGATGAATATTCTGTCCTCCTTCGTCAGCTTCATTTTTGTGTCTACACTGGTGATTAGCTATACCTCGATTGTTGCCTTCACACGTGTAAGCTTACCTCTCCCCGCGTCCTTCCCTCTCTCTGTTCACGATCAAGGTCAGGTCAATGTCAATGTGCGTCGTTCACAGCACACTACGCTGAAAACGAAATATTATTATTATTGCGTGTTGCTACATCGAATATCTTCTCCCATGTCGGGATCGGTTTATCTTGGCCCACCCAATATTATGTCATTATAATCACACGATTATTCAATAATATCTAGATAAAACTGTTCCATTTCTTCGCTAAGCATAGAACAAATACCAGCCCCTGCAGACCTGCACTGAGGTTGAGCCGAAGCGATCTCCCTCTCGCATCAGTTCAGCAGTGGCAGACAGTTGCGCGCGCACCTCAAGGTCACGGGCTGTGTGCGTGTATTTCTGCTACAAACGAAGCTAGCATCGGACAGGGAGTTAGTAAAGTCAATAGCCGAGCACAGACTGTCTGTTAACCATCTACGATCGTCTGTAGCTATAGCTGCTTTGGGAGAAAATAGAATAGAAACTGCGCTTGATGACCAGCTTAAAAATGAAATATCTCTACACAATCAAAAGGTAAGGCGGAACAGGCACATCCTTAAAAGGCTTGTCAATGCAGTGTGTTTTCTGGGAAAACAAGAGTTGACCTTTCGAGGACATGATGAAACAGCAAATTATATTAATCAAAGCAAATTACGTGGAATTGTTGAAGTACACTGCAGAGTATGATCCTCATTTAGGTCTAATTATTTCAATATCTATTCTTTTAATTTAAACTATTACCAGCTGTGATTTTTATCAAGCTTTATCATCAAATTTTTCACATCAGACAGACACTTGAAAAAAAGTGGGAATAAAATCAAAATGTCCATCAGCTATTCATTGATTTCAAAAAAGCATATGATTCGGTCAAAAGAGATAAATTATATAATATATTAGTGGAGTTTGGAATACCTAAGAAGCTTGTTAGTATGATAAAAATATGCACCAGTGAAACAGAAAGTAAAATTCGTGTGGGTATTAATATGTCTGACAAATTTACAATTCATGATGGGTTAAAACAAGGAGATGCATTATCTCCATTGCTCTTTAATTTTGCCTTAGAATATGCTGTTAGGAAGGTAAAAGAAACTAAAGAAGGACTAAAATTAAATGGTGTGACTCAGTTGTTAGCATATGCAGATGATGTAGACTTACTGGGGGATGATGTGAATACAATTAAGAATAATGCTAAAATATTTTTCAAAACTGCTAAAGAGATAGGTTTGGAAGTTAACAAAGAGAAAACTAAATATATGCTTACAGGCCGAAACCAAGTGTTAGGTAATAATCAAAATCTAATTATTGATAACAACTCGTTTGAACCAGTTTCCAAATTCAAATACTTAGGAGTAATATTAACAAGTGAAAATTATATTAAAGAGGAAATAAAAAGTAGGCTTAATTCAGGAAATGCATGTTACTTCTCTCTTCATAAACTTTTGTCTTCTCGTTTAATATCTAAGAAACTAAAAGTTAAAATATACAAAACAGTAATTTTGCCTGTAGTATTATATGGATGTGAAACTTGGTCCCTTACATTGAAAGAGGAACATAAATTGAGAGTATTTGAAAATAGGATCCTTAGGAAAATCTTTGGACCTAAAAGGGATGAGGAGACAGGTGAGTGGAGAAGGTTACATAATTTAGAACTACATAATTTGTATTCATGTCCAGATATTATTAGAATAATTAAAGCAAGAAGACTTAGGTGGGCAGGCCATGTGGCACGAATGGGAGAGGAAAGAGGAGTTTACAGGATTGTTGTTGGGAAACCTGATGGTAAGAGACCTGTAGGAAGGCCAAGACGAAGATGGAGGGACAACGTTGAGATGGACCTAAGGGAAATCTGTAGGGATGGAAAAGAGTATATAGAACTTGCTCAAGATAGGGAAAGATGGAAGGCCTGTGTTGCTGCAGCCATGAACCTTTGGGTTTAAGAAGGCTAGGGAGTTAGTTAGTTAGATTTTTGTCAAGGCAAGCCTGTCCCTTGATTTACTATTGTTTACTTAAAAATTATATATTCAGTGCTTCGGCTATGCAAATGGTCACCGCACGCCACGGGAACTTACCATCACTAGAACTCTTGAAACATTGAAAGCAATAATTGATTCACCGTGTATAATCACTGTAGTTCTGAAGTTACAAGAATGATTTTTACATTTACATGACATTTTAGCATTTTCTTTCAATCTTTGGTACACAAGACTTAGGTTTATTTCCAGGTATATTCGTATTAAATGCAGATACATGACCTTCAGATGAATATCCTATTTTTTCCTCACTTATGTGAATAGGTGAACTTTAATGTAAGCGAAAGCAGGCCACTAGTTAAAATTTCTCACATGCACAAAGAAAGTCCAAAACTTACTCTTGCATCATTCGACAACCTTGCGTATCAAATCGAAATTTTACCAATATCAAAAGTTGAATGTGAAATCGTGTTCGGTAATATGAATCTAACCTGAACTGATCAGAGAAATCATCTAGAAGTTGCAACACTTTCAAACTTTATTTTTCTTTCAATAAATGGACCTCCAATCCATTGCTTCCATGCTGAAAAATCTGCAAGAAAATGGATCAAGTCTAAGCATCACAGAAGCCTTGGCAAAGCAACTGGAGATACGTCATATACAGGAATAGTCCCATTCATCTAGTCTATTCAGCTGATTTTTTTCTTGTACTCTGATAAAATTATGTCATTTTGAATACATTTACGCAAGCATAAAATGGGGAAAATATAAATTCTGCTTGTAGTGATGGATTCATACAATTTCTTTCGTGACAATTGTGGAAGTATTTAATTTGGGAAAATTCCATTTGAAAAATTCGGAAGAGCAGACGTAAGCAGATTTATACCTTATCTTTCAATCGACTAATTCTTAGAAAAGTGTAACCCCCCCCCCCCCCGACACACACACACACACACAAAGGAGCATTAGCCTCCAGCGCGATTTCCTGAAAGTAAATTTCATCTGATTCCATTGTTTCACACTCATTTTAAAAACATTTAATTTAATTTGAAAGATTACCAAGAGCAAATATCAATACGAGTACAATAGGTTTCCAGTGATTTAAATTCTTTCATAAAGGAAAATAATGTTTGTAAACAATTTTTTGTGTTGAGTTATTAGGAAATAGGTTTCTTCAACAGCAGCACCTTGTATCTGTCAAATTCTTTCAGGGGGGCCTCCCCGATGGCGTCGTTGCCTTGTAATCAAGGGGTCCCGGGTTCGATACCCGTTGAAGGGACAAAGTGGTTCGAACTGATCGGATCCCACTTTAAACTGTAGGTCCAGTTACCTTACTGTGCATAAAGTGGACTTAAAACATCAAATCAATCAATCAATCTTTCAGGGTGTACAAACCAAACCAGTGTGCCAGTTGACAACATTTGAAACTTTTTGGAGAGCTTATGAAACGAGGAAGTTTTTCCCGTAATTTTTACGCTAAGTGTGTTACCATTATTTTGAGTAATCCTCTTCGATTTAAACGATAATTTCCAAATTTCTTCATGACGTGTGCTCCAATGACTGTTTCTTTCTGTGGGTATGGGAATTTTGGGCATGAATATTTTTCCCAGTAGTCACTCATTCGTCAGCTGTTAGCAACATGTCGATTAAGTGCCCAGGGTGTTGTAGTTTTTTCACAATTAGTATTTTTTTGATCGCAAGTCGGATAAATTTGTTGCAAATGTGCTCTAGTATTACCTCTTTCCAGGAATAGGTCGAATTACCAATCACCCTGTATATATAAAGTTGTATATATGTAACCTTTCCTTATCCCAGTAAGCCCTGAAATATTTATTCGAGTCTGTGTTCAACGACTGTTAAGAAGTTAAGCATTAATGGGTAAACTTTGGCCGCCCTCCTAACTGAAGTGACTAGTGTGTTGTAGTTGTGTGTACGTGGGAGGACGTTGCAATATAAAGCCCCAATCCCAAAACTCACTCTCTGACATAAATGTTCTCCATTAAGTAATCCCGGAGGCAAGAAAATGCGACATCTCATGAAATTATCTGGAAACAACGCGAAAATTTAAAAGTCACACACTAACGCCTTTTCTAAGGGTTAAAATGCCCTTTCTTGACTTCCCTAACAATGTTCTCTTCCAGGTGCAAGAAAATCCTACATTGTTTCTCTAAGATCAACATCACACAGATGATTCAATTCCAAATTAGAAGACGTGCTACAAACAAGAGTGACATCCACATAAGAAGATTAAGTAAATAGATATTGGTACTCAATAGAAATATCTACATCATGGTTGTTTTAAACAAAATGTTTAGAGGTATAAGAATTCGAGTTTGCCATGTGTTTTTATTGACCGTGGAAACGGACGTTGCTAAGGAACTTAAAAAAAAATATGTTCACCGCGAAAACTACGGTAAGTGAGTTATACTTGAATTTTCATATTTCAAAATATGAACTTATTAATTACTGAGGCACGGTATTTGCAAGGAATGACCGAAAACAATTATTTTTCAATTACGGGAGAGAACCAGGATATTTTCCACGTGTTGAAGCGGCTCCGGCGCCCACCCCGAGTCGTATATAGTGGGTACCTGGATTAAACTGTACGGAGTAAAGGCGGCCAGGAGCGTGGTGCTGATCACATCACCCCCACCTTCGGCCGTGATGAAGAAAGTGTGGGACTCAATCTCCACATCCCCTATACGCCTTCATGGCGTGGTGTAAAGCACAGGGGAGTAGTTACTTTTCTTATTTTTACTTTTTTTTAAAAAAAATGTCAACATGAATAGAAGAAGTAAATATTTCTTTTCCAATTTCATGTCCCTATTGAATTCGTTTATTACAACATCTATTTGGAAATTTTATTATTAATAAAGTAGACAATAATATTTTGAATATTTGTACAATATTAGAGCCCGTACACACATAACGTAACGTTCTAAACTTTTCAAACAAGTGAACGTACTTGCTTGTTTCACTTCCTCCAATAACACATGCCGATATTTTGATAGATAATAAGAGCGTTGAGAGAACCCAAGACGTAGCCAAAGGTCACTTCTGCGAGCGAACAAAACGTGGTCAAAAGCAGGTCTAAAGTGCACGAGTGCAATATACATAAAGCCCCATCAAATTCTACCACTCACTCACTCACTGACAAAGGTTATCTATGAGAAGATAATCTTAGAGGATTTTCATGAACTGAAACCTAGAAGTGATTCAGTCATTCAACGCATATACCTAAGCCCCGCGACAGGTTAAGTTTGCAGTACGTTTTATGTATCAATCCGCGATACAACAGGGCTCAGAATCTTCCATGCCAGTCTTGCATCAACAGCCGAGCTGTTCATATCGCAGACAGTGAGGAAATCCGCAGTATTGCCAACCACACAAGAGATCAAAACCCTTACATGTATGTCAAGCGAAATTTATTTTTGCTTCTTTTTGTTTCCTAAACCATACAATTTTTAAAGGACTTTCTGTGCATAAATTATGTACTAGATGTGTCATTGCTTAATATAAATAGCGAAATATCTTCGATACATGAGAGCTACATGAGAGCGTGTGTGTGTATTTTTTGGATTGAGTTGCTGTTTTAAGCAAGGGGTGCAGTAATTTACTTGCTCATATTTTGTGCAGCATCTTCAGCAAGTTTCTGTCAAGTGGAACATACCTTATATTCTGTACTATGGAAAGAAGTAACAATTTTTCCAGTTCCTAAAACGAAAGGAAACATAAAGGTATCAAATGTTAGACCTATTTCAATTATTAATATTTCAAGTAAATTGTTTAAGCATATCGTTCTTAAATTACTCTATTTTAATTTTTAGAATAAAATTAGAATTAACCTACATGGATTTGTTCCTGGAAGATCAATAAGTACGAATCGTTCTGTTTTAATAACTGACAACTGACTACTCTCAGGCTTTCAGCAAAAAACGCCAATTAGATGTTATCTACCTAGATTTGTTTAAAGCTTTCGATTCTGTGAACCACAAAGCGTCGGTTACTAAACTTGGCAATTATGGTTGTACAGTGTCTCTCAAAAGTTTTAGGACAAGGACATTTTAAACTAGGCAACCCAATTTACACAAGGCGTTGGTGGGTTGCATATAGAGTTAGGCTCAATTTCAGGGTTGCCACATGCACATTAGGTATTTATAAAATACGCGATACTCACGACCTGATCCGGTGTTAGTTTCAATGTGTCGTTAATACATTGGTATAATCCCGTCGACGTGGGTTTGTCTCTGATGATTAATTTTCAGAGTGTTGACCCTTTTAATCGCCATTTGACGTCTATGTATTAAACTTCCACAAGACACTTCCGTAAAGCACTGGATACGCGTACACGTGATCGGGAGTTGTACGAGCAAGCGTTCGCACAACTTCCTTGTATCGCATCTCTCGCCAGACTAACTGAGCCACTGCTCAGTGCCACCTATTGATGAGTCACTGCAGATATTTAAACAAGCCCAGTATTTTTCAAGTTTAGATCTAGCTTCAGGCTATTTACAGATTCCTTTGAAACCAGAATGCCGAAAATACACTGCTTTTTCGTACAAAGGTCGCCAGTACGAATTCTTGAAGATGCCTTACGGCTTATCTAATGCTGTGTCAACCTTTGTGTCGGTTATGCATACAGTTTTTGGAACTGAAACTGAAAGTTATCTCACTGTGTATATAGACGATCTTCTGATCTTTCGACAGCCATATCCAACATATAGAAGAGGTGCTCCATAGATTAGAAGAGGTTGGACTTATGGTGAAACTTCGAAAATGTAACTTTGCAAAAGGTGAATTGGTTTATTTAGGCTATTTAATTTCGGGAGATAAGATTAAAATAGACTCGAAAAACAACGAAGCCATCCTGAAGTTTCCACAACCTAAAACTAAGAAAGATGTCAGGAAATTTTTGGGACTCTCAAATTGGAGACGGAAATTCATAAAAGATTTTTCGGTTAAGACAGAACCATTGCTAAAGTTACTCTCTACAACTGCTAAATGGAATTGGGGTTCAATGCAACAATCCGCCTTCGACCAGCTTAAACAAGAACTGGTAACCGCTCCTGCCCAGGCTCAACCTGATTTAAACCAGGAGTTCTGCATACAATGTGACGCTTCGACCAAAGGCTTAGGATGTGTCTTATTTCAGGAGCAGAACGGAGAGAAAGCTGTAATCCAGTATGCTAGCAGGAAGCTAAAGAACAATGAAGTACACTACTCCATTCATGAACTGGAATGCCTGGCCATACTTTTTGGAGTAAGCAAAAATCTCAAGATTTATCTTCGCGGGAGCTATTTCAAAATCTGCACTGATCACAAAGGGGTAGTTTAGCTCCAAAATTCCAGGAACTGGAACTGTCGACTCACCAGATGGTCCCTGAAACTACAATCTTTCTCTTTTGAAATTATTTATATACAAGGAAAAGAAAACACGGTTCCCGATATACTCAGCCGATATCCATCCGAAGAGAGCACGAAGGATGAGGACACCAAATTTTTCCACGTGAACTACGTTTGGCAAGAAAGGGGGGAAGTGGAGGATGTAGAGAATTGGATCCAGGCCCAAGAAGAGGATGATTTCTTCAAGCCGGTCTTAAAGATTCTGAGGCAAGAGGAAGTTAACGACTCCCCAGTTGAATCCAGGATGAAAAGATTGTATCAAGTGTATGGAAACCTCTTATTTAGGAAAACATCTGGAGATGAAGTCTCCTGGAAATTGTGTCTTCCCGAAAATCTGAAAAAGAGGGTCCTAAAGGAGAACCATGACGAACTAGGTCACTTCGGCATGGCTAAAACCCTTTAAGAGAATTAAGAGTAGATATTTTTGGCCTAAATTGAAGATGGATATAGCCAAACATGTTAGGGATTGTCTCACCTGCGCTAAAACGAAAATGGACAAATTAGGTATTTTGAAGGATAAGCTACACATTAACCAGAAAAATCCTCATGAACCTTTATCAGTCAACCTAATTGGAAAGTTACCTATGTCTCATAGATACCAGTATATTTTGACCATGGTAGATGTAGGAACCAAATTTGTCTCCACTTACCCTCTGAGACGAGGAACGACAAGGGAAATCCTTAATGTAATGGAGAGAGGATGGAGAGAGCCCTAAATAAAATTAGGTCCCTATACTCTCCCTGTCGCCTCACAGCGAGGAATAAATTGGATGTTCCCTGCCCTCCCTTATCTTTTCGAGGCCAAAGGCGGCACAGGTAAAAGAACGTGCGTAGTACAGGTAAAAGCACGTGTGTGGTACAGGTAAATGCACGCGCGTGGTAAGGATTTCAGGTAAATACACGTGTGTAAGTGTGCTAACGGACCCCCTTGTGTTAAGATTATAATAAACATATATAAACTGCTCGCCATTAAAAATGCAACACCCAGAAGGAGTAATCGGAATCGGACGAAATGTGCACAGTGTGTAGAGGAGAGGTGCAGAAGGAATTAATTAGGTGTTCAAGGCCGTCATGCGTCATGTGCGCCTGCCACGCAGAAGAGCAGTGAAAGTGCATGGTCGTGAGTGTAGTGTGTTAAAATCGGTCAGCAATGTCACGTCGTCGAATACGGCAGCGATTCCAGCAGGTTTCCCAGTTCGATCGCGGCCGAAGTGTTGCATACCGTGAATGTGGATTATCCTACCGTGAGATCGGTGCCCGTGTAGGACGGAATGCATCCACAGTAATCCGTGTATGGAACCAGTGGGTCCAGGAAGGCACTGTAGAGCGACGTAGAGGTTCACAACGTCCGTGTCGGACGACGGAAAGAGAGGACAGACGTCTGATACGCATGGCCCTTACAGACAGAACGGCCACGTCAACGAGGATTGCGCATGAAGTACGGGATGTTTTACAACGTCCAGTGTCCCCACGAACCGTGCTTCGTCGTTTGGCGAACCGGGGAATTTTTTTCCCGGCGCCCACTGTTGCGGATTCCTCTGACGCTAGAGCATAGGCGTTTGCGTCTGAGATGGTGCCAAGACCGTCGTGCATGAATGGCGGAGTGGAATGCTGTAGTGTTCTCTGATGAATCCCGCTTCTGTATACAACATCATGATGGACGTACACGCGTGTGGCGCCACCGTGGCACTAGGCTTCATGACGCCTGCATCATGCATCATCACACAGGGCCTTCATTGGGTATCATGGTATGGGGTGCCATCGTCATAGGTGTTCGTTCGCGTCTCGTACGCATTCAAGGGACATTGAACAGCCAACGGTACATCACACAGGTTCTCACCCCTGTTGCTGTCCCATTAATCCATGCACTGCATAATGCCACTTTTCAACAGGATAACGCGCGCCCCCATGTTGCAAGGAATGTCCTCGCATTTATGGAAGCTAACCACGTGCCCCTGCTTCCTTGGCCAGCACGTTCGCCGGATATGTCGCCAATTGAACATGTCTGGTCCATGGTGGGTCGCCGGCTGGCCCAACTCAGGTTTCCGGCACGTAATGTTGAAGACCTCTGGCACCGTGTGGAAGCCGCTTGGGACGCCATACCGCAAGCAGACATCGATAGACTCATTCTGTCCATGCCTCGCCGTGTTGCAGCAGTTATTGCCGCCCGTGGAGGCTGTACACGCTACTAGCTCCTTGGGGCTATGCAACCATGTTCTACGTGTCACATGTCACACCACCGAGTTCTAACTGTAATCATTGTCTTATCTTATTATGAACTACAGTACATATTTGCCAAGTTTCGTGTTTCTATCTCATTTCCTTCTGGGTGTTGCAATTTTAATGGCGAGCAGTATATATATATATATATATATATATATATATATATATATATATATATATATATATATATATACAAAAAGCTGGTATAATCTTTCCTTACACCCAGCAAGCCCTGAGATAATTCTGAGTCCATATTCTACGACTGACAAAAGGTTAGCACATATGGGTAGAATTTTTTCGTCCACCTAATTGCACGGTTTAGTGTGTTGAACGCAGCCCGTGCCAGTACTCCTGCGCTGTGTTATTAGTGTAGTGGGGAGGACGTTGCATCCTTCCTGGATATCATATGGATGTCCCCTGGACGAACATAGGGATATCCAGGGGATGTCCTATGGATGTCTACTGGACATTCCGTGACATCCAATGAATATCCAGAATTTCGGCACGAATATCCAGATGACATCTATTAGACGTCTCCTGGATATTTGTGTGCTGTATGGGGAGTCGGCTATATATCGTCACGATATTTTGGCGATATATATATATATATATATATAGTGTCGGCGATATATCGTCATGATATTTGGCGATGTACGGACAGAATATCATATCGTATCTTCTGTGACGATATTTTTTTGACTATATATCGCAATATCAAATTTCCGCTCTCGTCCATCCCTATTAAAATCTGCTTGCGGGGGAATTGAAACACATTTTCGGCAAACGGGTGGCGAAGTATGACCTTCATTACTGAAGTTGTTTCTGGAAAGTTTGTTTGCTGCTATTCAAGCGTCTTATCAAGAGTGCCTCGGTGTGTGCAGATTTGCCAAATTATTTCCGT
The DNA here is from genome assembly GCF_977018435.1 of Lepisma saccharinum. Taxonomy (NCBI): domain Eukaryota; kingdom Metazoa; phylum Arthropoda; class Insecta; order Zygentoma; family Lepismatidae; genus Lepisma; species Lepisma saccharinum. The sequence goes on from NC_139233.1 coordinate 82,740,295, forward strand.
TGGGCTTGTTCCTTCTGTTTAATGTGCACCCGTTTGTACCACCATCTAACAACATTAATTATAACATCTATAAGAATAATGCATGAATATTGAACTCGTCAAATACTACTGGGTTCTCACACATCTGAAAACCTGGACATCTCAGGGATTTTAAAAAACAATTCAGGGAAATTTTCTAATTTTTCAAAAAGTCTCAATGAATCACTTCTGAAAAACTAATAATTACAACTTCAGTCACTTGCTTTAAACAAATAATATGACGTTTTTTAAATACATTTCGTGCGCTGTAATACAGTACAACTTGCAAACTCCCACAAAAAAATGTAGGCATGTTGGTCTCCTTCATTATGTACACAAAGACAAGCCGGCCTCCGTGGTAAAGTGGTTAGCACATCGCGCTGCAACACCAGGGGTCTCGGGTTCGAATCAAGGCCTGGACATGGATGTTTGTGAGTGTCCATTCATCAATTTCATTATATCATCGCTCATCCCCATCTTTGCAATTAGTCAAAAGTGGCACAAAAAGCGAAGTAAAATAAAACTAATTCATCAATCAATCTTTTGTAATGCATTGTTAATTACCAGAGAGAGAAGTAAGACCAATTACGTACTTCAGACTGTTGCTGCTAAACAGTTTGTGTGCTTGTTTTCCATTATTAGCTAACGTGAAATTAAAGGTGTTGAAAAATACTTTAAATCACTTGTTCCAACACAAATGCATTAGCACCGACTTCTACCCCCTTTTTGCGTGATTTACCAGAATATTAACATCTTTGACAATTCTTCTACACTGCCTCCACCACTATAATAATAATAATAATAATAATAATAATAATAATAATAATAATAATAATAATAATGTCATTCTTATTATTATTATTATTGGCACGTTTATCCTAGTACTTGCCCCTCCCTCAGAAAAAAAATCGTGGTTGCGCCTCTGAAGAAATTGTTAATCACGCAATAACCTAATCCTTTTCAGCCTACTTTACGAAGGGAGACTATAACCTGTTCACGGTGGACTATTCCCCTTTGGTGCGGTCCCCCTGCTACCTGGAAGGCTCCAACAACGTCCGGCTGGTGGCGATGTGCACCGCAGCCTTCATCAACTACCTCGTCGATGGGGGAATCCCCTTCGAGGACATTCACGTCATTGGCTTCAGCCTCGGCGCACAAGTTGCTGGGAACACGGCTCATTTCTTAAAGCCCAAAATTCTTTCCAGGGTAACAGGTTGGTATAATTTGTAAAGAACGTAAATTATGATATTTTCTTTTACACACTTCTCTTTTTTTGTTTAAAAGATACATAATTTTCATTTGAAAGCCAAATAATAAAAATATCTAGGGCCGAGATGATACCACTTTCAACCGATTGCGATGCCGATACTCTTACCGATCACCACCGATACCGATACCGGTACTTAAAAATTGCAATAATTAAAATTTGTTGAAAATATTAATAAATTTCGGTGTGTAAATATTCTTCTCCAATTATGAATATTCAAGAATTGTATCAGAATATTAAAATAGATGTTATGTAATAGAAAATACAGTTTTCGTACAAATTTGTGCAAAATGAAAATAAAGTTTGCATTATTATACTGCGAAAATGTCACGCGACATTTTTCGCGGATCCGTGAAAGGCCAATATGCCGGGTAAAGTATCGGCTGTTATGTGTAAATAAATTCCAACCGATACTTTCCGAAACCGATACCACTGGTATCGACCGATACAGATACATCGGCATCGATATCGGCTCAGCCCTAAAAATAACATAATCAGTAGCGGGATGTAAGCGTTAGTCCTTCCACGTAGTACACCCAGTTCTCAACCTCACTTCCACTGGACTGCAGTTTGCAGACTGTCGAGGCTCTGTCGTCTGGACCCATAGCTAGTATAATCTTCGTAGGACTGTGTATGTGTGTGTTGTCCTGTGTTTTATCCTTGTGTTTGCTGAGTTCCCCTTTACAGCCTCAGCTTTTAACTGAAGTCAGAATATTTTAGTCCCGACATTACAGTTGTGTTCTTAGCTATATTTTACATAAGACAAGGGGCTGGATCCCGTATCATTTGGCGGGTGCAAAATAGCCTAAGTGCTGGCGCACCCAAAATTTTAAATGCAATTAATAGTGAGACTCCACTAACCAGATGCTGTAACCAAACAACCTAAAAGCTTCGTCTAGTTACTATGGTACTCTTAGGCCAGCCGCACACCGGATCCGACCCGACGCAACGAGTCATTTTTCTTGCAAACCAACTCGAGGAAGGTTTAACATGAGGTTCTTATTGGCAGTGGCACACCGGATGAAACATTTGACTCGAGTCACCTTGAGTCACGTTGCAACGGTTCGCGACAAAACAGCGAATATCTGGGGAATTTGGTATCGCAAGGAGCAGGTTGCGACAAAACGATCTGCGCATGCGCGAATCCATTCAATTCAGCCACAGATATCTAATTACAGATAGGAAAATTACACGTGATTATATTCGGACACAGGAGATTATGAAACAGAAAACACGGATGACCAAATTAATGTTGATGCAAATAATTGTTTGTGTTCAACCAGTGCAAAGTACAGCATTTAAGAATTTGTGAGCATAGCTAAATGGCAATATTAATTACATTGATGCCGACCTTGTAACTATAAATAGACTATTCCTCTATTAACACGAAAAATGTTGATTGCTATTTACATGTTCGTATTACTGCTCATACGTTGTCTGAAATTGTGCAGTTCAAAGTGCAAGACTCACGTGTTGAACACATTTACTTTCTCGTCACAATAGAGGATATTCACTTCCTTCTTCACGTTATGTTCCAGTTTACAAGAATTATGTTCTTGATGATATACATGACGTGAAATTGGATTTATTGATTTGGTGTTTTAAGTCCACTTTATGCGCAGTAAGGCTAATCCGGACTGGACCTACAGTTTAAAGTCTGATCCGAACCGCAATGTGCCTCCACCGGGAATCGAACCAGAGACTCCTTGATTACAAGGCGACGACGCTACCACTGCACCATGGGGGAGGCCATGACATGACGTGACAGAAATATAATGTACATCAATGGAATTTTACGACTTTGTTCAATTTTATTAGCCTATTTCACAAATATATTGTGGATAATGTTGTACCTTTGTACTCAGTAATGGATGTTATATTTTCCCTTTGTCGATTATTCTGTTAAAAACAGGAAGATCTTTTTGATTATTGCGATGTAGTTAGCGTACTATATAAAAACGTGCACTTGTGTGACAAACATTTAAAGTATTTGGAAATGTAGACAAGTTGCCTAAGTAAAAATTTACTATGTAAAGACAACGATTAGTGCATTTGATAGTCAGTCAAAGTCATTGTGATTTCATGTAACATATTTGCTTTATTTACATTTATCCTCTGTGGAAAAATATAGGAGAGCGAGATACGTATCTCAACCTGTTCTAGATATCACAAGTATGTACAAGAGGAAAATATAATTATCAACTTACATGTCAGCGAACACGATTTCAGTACATGTCCAGGTACATTTAGAAGTAAATTGTCGTTGTTATAGGGATGAATGAAAAGCACGGTGATATTCCTAGGTATATTAAAACTTACGCGTTATCCTGTCTAACTTGTCTCTTGGTTTTTACCAATATCTAGCTTCTTTACCGAAAAGGGATATAATTATAAGGACTTCAGAATACGATATTCTTTTAACAATAATCTACTGATAGAACATGAGATTTATTGTCTCCTGTTGCTTCTTTTCTTTGGACTTCTTAATTAAAGTAAGTTGCTTGCATGTTGCATTAATATTCTCAACGAGTTTCATTTTCCGTGTGATAGTAAATCCCTTTTCATAGGCTTGAATTAGATCATTTAAGATTGGTGTTCCTACATCTTGGTATTGCGAATAAATAGGTTTGGCTAGTACGTTTGTTGCATTAATGTATGTACACTTTTCTCTCTTTGCTTGATGTAAAATTGTAACCTACAACCAAACCAGTCAAACTTGTGCAGTCAAATATTTACCGGATTTCTAGAAAGTTCAAAATTTATTCAAATTCCACACGGGAATTGAGTTTCCAAAGTTGGAAAGCTTATTTAATACGAAATTCCAACCTTAAAAGCTCTTTCCTCATCCTTTTTGTACGTAAACGTTTACAAAATTATCTTGCATACATAACCTAGACAGTACGTTTTTATTCCACAACAATTTAATAGCAATTATATACAAACGATGATAATTCTTTACAAACTTACAGTAAGTTCCAAATGTAGGATGACATTTTATCTATCGCCTTTTTTCCATTGGCAATTTGAAAAATTAAGGTGCGTACATTATGCAGAGCGGTATAGATTGGATTTTACTTTTATAAATATTATTTACGTATTTTCTAATGTCATATAACATTTTAAATGTTCTTAAGATGAATGCAACGTTCTGAACGAAAAAGAGAGGACTATTCAGCCAGAAAACTAAATATTATACTCTTACAATGCACTTTGTTAAATGTTTTAAAGAACTATACTTGACTAATCCTGTGACCTTGGAGAGTCAGGTATAATTTACAAGATATTGCCTTTTAAGGTAATACATACTTAATGAAGTCAAAATACTCATTTTGGCTTTCATTTCAAGTTTTTTATGAATAATACCTCACAATTCAGTTTTCGGGGCATATTTTAGACATGTCTGTTGTCTCTACCTAGGTATACATATATCCTTCTGTTATGAGGAGACAGGTGAGTAGAGAAGGGTACATAATTTAGAACTGCACAATCTGTATTCCTGCCCAGATATTATTAAAATACGTAATTAAATCAAGAAGACTTAGGTGGGCAGGCCATGTGGCTCGAATGGGAGAGTTTACAGGATTCTTGTTGGGATACCTGCCGGACCCTGTGGCCGAGTGGTTAGCACACAGCTCGGGCTTGGTTGTTTGTGAATGTCCATTCATAATTTCATCACTCATCCCCATCTTCACAAATTAGGCAAGATGCACAAAACGCGAAGTAAAATAAACTAAATCAAATCAAATCAAATCTTGTTGAAAAACCTGATGGTAAAAGACCAATAGGAAGGACTAAGACGAGGATGGAGGGATAATGTTGAGATGGACCTAAAGGAAATCGGCAAGGATGGAAAAGATTGGATTGATCTTGCCCAGGATAGGACAGATGGAAGGCTTGTGTTGCTGCAGCCATAAACCTTCGGGTTTAAGAAGACTAGAGAATTAGTTAGTTAGCTATTGCTTCATAATTTGGCTCACAGTGGAGATCCGCTGCTTTGAAATTGAAACGAATTCTAGCTTCGACTAAGACTTGAACATGGGTCTCTGGCCATGCTGTACCAACTTTTAGCCCCCGAAGCGCAAATTTCCCCTGTGTTCATCTGTCTTCCATTTTTCTCCCATCAGTTTTACTCTATCTCTACCTTCCCATCCAGGACAGACATCCATATAGTCGAACCCAGGACTCGTGCTGACAGAGGTTGATACTGAGCTACCCGGGACATAAATTCAAGTTTACCAAAGTTATCAGTTTTTAAACGTATTTTAGAATAGAATAGAATAGAAAAGTATTTTTATTTGCTTCAGAGTGAGGTTCAGCCTAAGGCTGCTCTACGACCTAACTCTGGAAATTAATGTTACAATACATATATTTATAACATAAAAATCAAATATATAGCATGAATGAATTTAACATAAATGAGAAATAAAATGTTAAGATAATACAATGAATGACACATTAACAAACATATACGCACACATACACAATTGTACATACGGACTTTCCAAAACGAGACTAAAATAACATATATATATATATATACACACAGTTTGAAATATTCGTTGTGTGAGGTAAGTGTTCGTTAAATACGGGGTTTTACTTTCCTTGGTTCTCGTTGATTAGGCGTACGAGCTAATGCTAAATTGAATTTATAATTACTTAAGAGAGAAAGTTCAGCTACTAAATGTAATGGTTGTTACAGAATGATGCTTTGCCACTGATGCACTACAAGTCAATAAATTACCATGAAATTTTTCCACCTTCCCCGCAAAACTCCAAAATTTCGTAGCAACAAGCACAGTAGTTATGAATTTTAATGTTTTTTGACGTTCATAAGAGACACTTATCTTAAATTTTCGTATAGGCTACTTAATTTGCATGTTATTCTATGTCTCATTTCCAACTGTTTAAATCAATCGGGGCAAAAGAAAGAATAATGATAATGCATGAATGAGACTGATGAAATAACAAACACCATGGCCTGACTGAGACTTGAACTCAGATCATGGCTTAAATATTTAAGGTTGCCTGGGCTAACGAAACGAGACTACTTGAAGTTGAAACAAATTTCTAATTACAGGCTTAGATCCAGCACTGCCAAATTTTGCTACAGTTTTTAAGTCAAAACTTCTTGATAAATCTGACGCTAAATTCGTAGATGTGATCCACACGAATGCAGGTAACATGGGAAAGGTTGGACCGAACGGACACGTGGATTTCTACGTCAATGGCGGGACTTACCAGCCGGGTTGCGGGGAGGAAAGGAACTACTCAGGTCAGTCTCTTACTTTGATCTAGTCTAGGAAGTGTGCTAGCCGAGGTCGACACTGAGTTAATGGTACATACTATAGAGGTAAGAAGCTACATGACTCTTCAATAAATCAGGAAGAAAATGTACTATATTAATTCCAATCGAACTCCTTCATTTATACATTTTGCTTTACACATTTATTTCAATGTTCCAGAATGTTGTTATACAGAGGTTGTTCGCTTTATATCCGACCATTGTCGATTCGGTGCTGCCACCTGGCGTATCATGCTGGAACTATGGGTCTGCTGGCGGGAGCAGTGTTGTGTCTGACTTTGTAGGTGCGTGAGTGTTGGTAGTGAATGTTATCAAATGGCGCCGAAAATCAACCGGTATTGGGAGGGTGACGTAATGGCCCTTTTGCATGCTAAGTTTTCATACGTACGCATTGTGAAACAGTGTCGGGAGAATGGGTTAACACTCGTTGTGACTACTGCGAAAGCTATTGTGGCCCGCAGTGACGTGCGGTGACGTCGACACTTGGGGTAGCAATCAGTGGCGTGCTCAAGGGGCGGAGGGGGGGGGTTGTTGTGGCTCATACCCCTCTTCCCTTTAGGGCCCAGTATTCCTAAAAATAGAACGTCAATAACAGGAAGAGATTGCAAAATGATGAATAAGTACTTAAAAAAAGTACACGTAACGCCCACACCCATTTGAAAATAAAAAATAAATGATTTGACTACTAAGCCAGAGATCCCGGGTTCGAATCTCGGCTTGGCCATGGGTATTCTTTGAGTGTGCCCCTTCATCAATTATGTTGTATAATCTTCGCGATTAGCCAAAAGTGGCGGAAAAGCGAAGTAAAATAAACCAAATCAAGCAACCAACCAAACATTTGGTTAATTGCGAAGATGATACGATAAAATTAATGAAGGGACAAACACAAAGAACACCCTTGCCCAGGTCGGAGTTCGAACCCGTAGCGCGCTGTGATAATCATTCCCCCACGGTTATTTGATTTGGTGTTTTAAGTCCACTTTATGCACAGAAACAAAACAGGTAACAAAACACACTTTCTTGTAGTTTCTTCAATAATATTCATTTGGCTAATTGAGTTCCGAGATACATTTTTCATTTCAAATTCTTTCATTATTCACTGCAGAGTACAACACAGAATCAAGAATGTACGCTCATCACGGGTTCGAATCCCGGCCTGGATTGTTCGAGGTCCCTTCATTAATTTCATCACATCATCCTCATTTTCGCGATAACCAAATGTGGCAGAAAAGCGAAGTAAAATAAACCAAACCAACAACAATATGAATGTGCGATCTCTTGCCCAAATAAATACATCCGTTGGAGGCCAAGAGATTAGTATATTTAAAAAAAAAAACACTACTAAAACGAGAGCGAGAGAGAACCTGAGCAAATATTAGTAATTTAGTCATTATATATTCCATATTTGAAAAACAAAGAAACAAATATATAAAGAAAGCATAACATTATTGTCTGCACATAACACGTTCCCATTTCATAAATAATAAAACTACATCCCATATTATACATACATATTGTACAACGTGTAAAAGGTTGTGTAAATACAGAGAACATAAGTACTGCAGAAAATTTTCCCTTGAGTTCTTTAGAGAATTTACAAAGGAATCTGTCCTATAGGAGATAGACTGAGGGACCTGAAAGCACGGGCTTTCCACCATTGCAGCGGGGGCGAGGGGGCAAGGGAGGTAGAGGCAGAAATCTTCCCTTTTCCTTCGGAAACCCGTTTCTACCTGGAACTGCTAAGGCGGAAGAAGAACGAGCTAGGCCAGTTTTGTCCGCGGATCACACCGAGGGACGAGAAGCGCGTGAAAAAGAAAGTGTTGCATATGAACTGTGGCTTTAACAAGAAAATAAATATTGTGATTTGAAAATAATTAGAGATGTGAGATTGATTAATCTATCTCTGCTAGACCAGCTACTCCTCAGTGCACGTCGCTGGTGGCCCGTTACACATAACAGGCTCTCCTTGCGAACTATTCACCCACGAAAACCACCAGGAGAAGGGCTGCAAGCAAAGTGTCACCCGTAGTGCTAAGGGGGATCCGTCGATTGGCGTGCCAAGAAAATCCCCCGACTCAACGTGATATGGCTCACAGATTTCACCTCGCACCGTCAACTGTGAACAAAAAAATTCGCAAGCGCCTCAGGTTGAAGTGTGTGCGGAAGGCCCGTGTACACCACCTTCTACCGCGTCACATTGCCGAACGTAAGACGAACTGCAGGAAACTGTATGAAAAGTACCTGGCGGGTTCCAAATGGAAGAAAGTTGTCACAATGGATGAAGCATATGTCCATCTCACTGCTGGTGGTCACATTCGGGCGATCACATACCGTGACATTGACGGCAAGGGGCGCAGCAACTTTGTTCGTCAGTGCAGGGAAAGTTTCCCGCGTGTCTTTATGGTTGTGACGGGATTCGGATATGATGATACGCAAGGTGGACAGAAACGCGAAGGTGAATGCCAGATACTTCCAAGACTCCATTCTGACACCTATCTATCGGAGAGACATCTCACAATTGTATGGAATGGACGCGAACCAGGTGATGATCCAAATGGACAAGGCTTCGAGTCATACCGCCAGAACATCACTACGTTTTTATCAGGAAATGGCAGAGGAATTAGGAATTCGTGTCAATCCGTTTGAAGACATTCCTGTGGAAAGCCCAGATGCCAGTCCAATGGATTTTTGCGCATTTGGACTGTTGAAACGACGTCTTCAACATCGCCGCCCGTGCACCCTGGATGGTCTATGGAAAGCTTGCAGGGAGGAGTGGGACAGAATTCCCATGCCTGTACTGCGCCGGAACTTGCTGCAATGGAAACTAAGATACCAAGCGATAATCCACAATGCTGGGGGTCAAATAGAACATGATCGGTGGTGGCGGCGCGGTATCTCTTAAGGTGAGTACCCGTCAAAAATGGTCGGATATGAAGCGAACAACCTTCTGTAGTATGCATTCTAATAATATTTCGCACGTATGCCATATGAAAGTTTCCTGATAAATAAATAGCCTAATATCAAACACAGACAAATATACTCCGCTGGTCTTAAAAAATATTTCATTATTTATTATAAAGAATAAAACAGGCAACTGCCCAATTACAGCGTGCTAACAAAACAGCTTAAAACGGAAGATTTACAGCGAAACTGATTTTTGTACATCCATAAATAAAGTTATAGACTACCTGCAACAGCTAGTACGAGGGTAAAGCATTTCAATGTTCACAAATTTGTATATGTAACGTAATGTTATTAATATATCTAATATGAAAACGATATTATCTAATAATTATAATAAACATATCAATAAATAGGATATAATGAAATTATAGAAATTATCAATTTTAACACTTGAAGGTGATGTGTGGTTTACAATGGAATATACTGGCAGAGTTTTCCTCTAAATTCTTTTAGATTCATAATAAATATGTCAATATTTTAATTTTCAACTAATGACTTGTTAACGGTGACTTTTTAGCCTGCGAGATCTTGCCCTCTTAAGTAAAAATTTTTCATTTTCCTATCTCGTTTTCATTGAGGGATCTCGAACTGTGATTTTTGATATGAGCATAATAATGAAGTGTAACAGCAGCTTCATTATTATCAATTTCCACAAAAAATATTTTTAGTGAGGTATACTTCAGTCGTACTGCTTTGTGATGTTGCCCACGCCAACACGATTGTCATAGTGTTCTAACGCAGGATATACCTTCTGAATTTATATATATATATATATATATATATATATATATATATATATATATATGTGTGTGGGGGGGGGTGGGGGGTGTGTATATATATATATATATATATATATATATATATATATATATATATATATATATATCTCGAAATGCAACTTTTTCGATACCTTGCATATATTTACTGTACTTTCACTCCATATGACGGATTCGTAAATTCAAGTTTCGTTGCAATATTGTAGCGCGCTTCTGTAATTTGAAAATCCACGATTTGTGGACTTCGCTGTCTTTTATTTACACCTTTCAAATATTACTTTCATTTTGATAATAGAGTTCGCATATAGTAAAGACCTGCCTGGAAGTGTACCCTGAATATTCTAAACAACGTGGTTGCTCCTTGTCCCTAGATTCGTCGAGCTGCGCCCACAACAGAGCGCCAAAGTACTACGCTGAGTCCATCACCACAGACGTCGGCTTCTGGGCCAGTCCTGGCTGCAACTGGTTCTACCACAAGCTGTTTCTTTGCAGCCTCAACGACACCGAGAAAATATTAATGGGCGAATACGTACTCCTCAAGTAAGTGAAAGGAGGTTGTTATTGCTAACGGAAAGATTCTCTCGGGCTATCGACCAGGTGAGTTGAGTGAGTTCAACTCACCTGGTCGATAGCCAGAGAGAATCTTTTCGTCATTCGTCGCCAGGAAAGCTTCAAGTCTTACTTGTTATTGCTGTTCGTTGTTGTATAACATCATTTAAGTTTAACTTTCTGCTGACAGTTAAAGATTTAAAAGGTTGAAAATTTCTATTTTACATTGATTGGTTTATTTTACTACGCTTTTAAGTCACTCTCGGGTTATCGCGAAGATGAAGGTCAGTGATGATATGATGAAATTTATGAAGGGACACTTACAGAAAACACCCATGCCCGGCCGGGATTCGAACCCGTTATCCAGGGGGTCCTGATCCCCCTCCAAAATTTTGAAAATACTATGGTTGATTCATAATACTTCCCGATGAGACATGCTGTAGCAGACACAGAACAATTCTCTCTGTGTGTATTATTTGTGGATTTGAAAGTAATATCCACTAAAAGTTCTTATGTAACACCAGGGGTGCCCACAGGGGGGATTATGACGCAGGCTGCACAATCGAGATTTTTGGAGGGGATTATTTCCCTTCAAATAATGTAAAATTTAACATTTATATTAAGCCTTAATTAGCAGGTGGATTCTGGGGAGATTCTGAATTAAGCGTTGGGGGGGGGGGGGGGCAGTATCCAACTCTAGGTCTTAGATTATGGAATGGGAATTGAGTATTAAATATAAATGGAGACATATGAAGCACTTGAGAAGTGTTAAATCTTAGATTGTCAAGCGATTTCTGTAGCGAAGAGAGAGTTCCAACATTAAATTTTGGAGATTGTATTTAGCGATATGGTATTCGCACGTATTCGACCCCGAACCTGCCAAAAGAGAAATTGGAAAAGGACTAAATATCTCGGGATCCTAAGAAAGTATTGACACGCCATTAAATTAATATTCTTGAAAGCCTGCAAAGAAATGTATGAAAAAATTTTCTTGCTCGCTTCGCTCGCAAAAGTGTATTGCAAGAAGGTGTGCTTCGCGCTTTACTGAGGTCAATGTAAAGTTTTATGCTGCATTACAAGACATAAGCGATATTCATTAATAATATCACTTCTTAAAATATAATGCTTAGTGTTGGTATACTGCTTAATTTAAAGCAGGTGCATCATTTGGAACAAAAAGCTTAGAAATAAGGGATTACGATATGGTTTGAGGGTGCGAATTATATGATTTGGGGGGATACCGGGGGAAGGGCACACCTGTGTATCACACTGGGTAGTAATATGTCAGCTGAAAATCTGACAGTTCTTCTTGAACAATGCCACATACTTGATCTTGACATGAAATAAATTAATGAGTCAAGATTATGATGTGAGTGGCACTCTGCCAGTCATACGATAAATGTAGCCCTGTCTTCAGCCATGTCGAACTCCACCGTGAGAAACTATTTTGGTACAGTAAGTAAAGTTTTTTTTTGTCAGAATAATGCATGCAGTGGTGAAATACTAGAAACAATATATTGCATTGTGCACCAGGCAGTACAAAACATTATTTGTCAGCGTGTGTGTGTCTAGTAATATTATAATTATTAATATTTAATAGGATAGTATTATTAATATATCACTGCCGTACACAGTCTTAATTTAAAACTTTATGGGGATTATGACATGCATTTGAGAATGGGCACCCCTGCCTGGACCCCAAATTTTATTTCCGGATACGCCCCGGACGTTATCCTGTCGCAGCACGCTGTGCTAACCACTTTCTTCATTTTTAAAAGAAACCCCGAAGTGACAGTTTTCCTCACACATCAATCTCATATCAATTAAACTCAATTCTCTACTTTTCATTCAGGACAAACACAAATATCCATGTCCTATCCGGAATTCGAACACATGACCCATGGCGTCGTAGTGCGCTCACCACTTTTTTTATTAATATCAATAACTTATATACATGAGAATGAGGGTTACATATAAATATAAACCACATGTAAGTACAGACTACATTGTACAGTCACGGACACTTCTGGGTTGTAACAATCCCATTAATTTCCAATTAAATTGTTACAACCCGGAAGTGTCCATCACTGTACAGGAGTTTGAGGAGTAATTTTAAGTGTATACTACATTTAAGTATAACTCAATTTAAATATAGCGTGCAATTAACAATTTTGCATACAATTCGTTCCTGGTTAGTGCATTAATATTCATTGTGTTCTTTCAAGAATAGACTGAAATCTTTTTAGACACTGCACTGTTCATTAGGGAATATACAGAGTGTCTGATAAGCCGATTCCTATTTTTAAGTTGATAATACCTACATAATGCATAAACCAATGTGTAATGGTAACTATGACAGGGAATGAAAACTAATTCTGTGCCATTTATGTTGCAGGTAACAGAACATGCCCCCAACGCGTAGCACAGAAGAGCGATCAAGAATTGCTGCAAGATACGAGGTTTGGAAATCGGTAGTTCAAGTCCAGCATTGGTGGAGAACTGAGAATGGTCTAAATGCAACGTTGAATCCAAAAATCATCAAAAAATGTCACAGTAAGAATAGGTTCTGTGATGGACGTACTGGTCGAAGATCGGAAGAGAATATTACACACGTGTGGGGAAATGTTTGAAAGAAGCCCTCAAAAGTCCATCCTTGAGGTCAGCAGAGAGAGAGAGCGAGCTATCACGCTATGCCATTGAGATTGTTTTGAAAAAGAATTACATTTCCGTTCCTCAAAGCCTCTTTACGTCGAGCAAATCTTTTCCGAGGACTCAATGGAATTTGCAGAAACCATGTTCGGGTGGAAATAGAAAAATCCTTTACTGATTTCTAAACCTCGTACCTTGCAACAATTCTTGCTCGTTCTTCTGTGCGAAGCGTTGGTGGCATGTTCTGTTACCTGTAACATAAATGGCACAGAATTAGTTTTCATTCCCTGTCATAGTTACCATTACACATTGGTTTATGCATTATGTAGGTATTACCAAGTTAAAAATAAGTATTGGCTTATCAGTAGGTGCAGGGACTTTATGTTATTATATATATATATATATATATATATATATATATATATATATATATATATATATTCGGCATTGGATCGAATACTGGGGTGAGATCTTTACGTATCTGATAAAAATTAGCCGAAATAGACGAGCCTGATAAGGCATATCTTGACATATTTTACCAACATGCCTCTCCTGAGTTTTAATAACTTGCACACATTTTACAGCATGATTTACATGTAACAGTGTCACTTCTTCCGTTTTCTTCTGATGACTTATAAACTGATTAGAGCAATTAATATTCATATCATCACCCGATGACCACATCATAGAAACTGAGCATAGAATAAAGGGTTACTTGGCTCTTGTAACCTCGGTGTGAAATCTCCCTAAGAGTTTGATTCTGCTTTCAGCGCCAGCGGACAGTACTTCCTGGAGACGAACGCGAAGCCGCCGTACGCCAAGGGCAAAGAAGAAGCGAAGACCCCGGAGGGCAGTGAGTGGTGGTGGTGGTTCTGGTGAAGAAGAGAAAAAGAGATTGGTCAAGACAACCAGCACGAAAGCACTTCGTATTTCAAGAAACTACACTACTCTTCAACAACATCTTCCATGATCTGTTTTACGCTGCTATATCTTTCACCGTGTAAAAAGAAACGCCTACTACTAACGACTATTGTTAAAATATCGGGAAGAGAACAAAATATTGAGTACACTATAACGCAGGAGTTCCCAAAATTTTATAGTCGCGGAGCACTTTTCAGGAGAGAAATTTTTCGTGGAGCAGTATGCCAGAAGCGTGTGCAGTTTTGAGTCTTTTTACCTTATACAAGTTATTAATCGATTTTATCGTGTGGAAAGAACGAATTACTTTTCGACTTATAAATAACTATAAATATTTAATCTAACCTTCATTTTCCAACATTATAATTAAGATCTGGAGTTCTAAATAACGTTTTCTCAAAACGTTAACTTTGCGCATACATGGATTTCACTGTATATTCACGTAGCATCACATAAGCACAAAACCGAATGATTCTCAGTTTTGACAACAGAATGTATTTTTAAGCATCAACGTTTATTTCATTCGAAATGCTGTTTTCCCACTAATTGAAGATAAAGATCATAAAGTTGAGTTGAGTTGGTGTACACTTTGTGCACAGTAAGGGTAATCGGGACTGGATCTACAGTTTAAAGTGGAGTCCGAACCACTATGTGCCTCCACCGGGTATCGAACCTGGGACCCCTTGATTACAAGGCGGACGACTCTACCACTGCGCCATCGGGGGGCCCCAAAAATCATAAAGTATGTCTAAACCTTTGAGAATTAATCAAAGCAAGTATTACAAATACACACATGGACATGGATTAAATTCATTTACGCAGTTGAATAACCAAACATCTTGCTTGGATAGCCTTATGAGAAAGAATGATAATGGATAGTTATAGTCTTTCGGGGATGTACTCCTACCAAAAAAAACTGGACCCATCGGAGGTCCTTAATGCTAGACAAGTGACGGGATTTTCAGTACTCAAAGTGTAACAACTTAATCCAACCAGGTAGATATATAGTTATATATTTTACAGATATGATGCTTCAATACAATTCTCTGGGTACAACATTTATTTACTATAATTCAAGATTCTGGGTTCAGTAAGTACATGTTTGATATGAGTGAGAAAGCTCATATGAGAGTGAGTGAAATTCATTTTCTATATGACGGGTTTCTAGGAACTCAACTAAATTATCTCTCTTTCTAATCGATGAACTAATCAAGTGACCAACTATCTATAGTTATGATCGCAAAATAACGATTTAACAAAAATGTTAAATTTACTAATACTTAACTGAAAAACTGAAGATCGATTGCTCTCTTTCCCAATAGACAAACGCAGTTTCTCAGCTGCAGGATACGGAGTCTCGTCAACCAATCAGTCCTCTCGTGACGTCGCTCACTGTTGCAAAATATTCTATTATATATGTTATACCTCAACAAAATAAAAATAAAATATCCATGTGATAGAAGGGTTATATAGTCCAATGAGACGGTTCGTTGTCTTTTAATTTGCACGTAGTGACTATACATATATGGTGAAATTCGGGACAGCTGCAATCGAATAACTGGACCTGCCTTGAAGGGGATTTTGTTTTAGTAGCCACATTTTTGTCTTGTCCGACAGAGTATAAATTCGTCTGATGTCAAATCTATCATACTGCTCTTATGTCAAACATTTGGCTTTTCGTCGCAGAATAATAGGGTTTTAAACTCGATAGTTTTGCTCAATTTTTTCGTGGTAATTACAGTTGAAACGCTCAAGCAAACTTTGAACGCGAAAGTTAAGCTCGTTTAAGATATCTCCAAGTCCGTTGGAATCTTGATCTCCAAATTATTTTATTATTTGGAAGCTGTCTAGAATTCGATTTTTCATAGCTATCACCCAAAACCTGACATTGTCACACGTTCGTAACAGTAGCGGCTCTGACGGTTATGCTCGGCATGATCTATTTTACAGAAAAATAAAACTTACAGGGAGGTTATTTCAGTCGTTTACCGCGTGTGCGTCGGCCGCTCAGCGGCCCCTTCATGCAACATTTCCCGGCAAATTGCGTTACAGGAAGTCCGTAACAGAAACAGCTTGTTTTGTAATGTTTCCACTTTTCACAATTACAGTTACAATTACAATTGAAATAAGTAGTACGTACCATGTCGCAAGGATGCTGGAAAAGGTGTCCTCCCAAATACAAATATTTCTGGCACCTTATTTCTAACATCTAATCTTATATTAGACATAGCTACTTTATCCTCAGTTGTCGCGAGAGCGCCAGCAGCTTATCGGGTGAGTTGTCGACTGCGAGAGGGCGCTTCATACTGCACGAATACGACACCTGTCGGCAGTGATGCCAACCGTAGGGATATGTCCCTACGCATAGGGGCTTTTCACTATATTTCGCTCGCGTAGGGAAACGTAGGGACTTTTTCAATCTTGGAAAATAACATTTTATTGTGCAAAGATGCAAAGCTTACTCGCCAGTCAGTTGCACTTTCTTCGTGCTCGGTTTGGAATGAATGGATTAGTTTATCTGGATACTTTAGCGAGGAGAAGAAAAAAGACTAACTAACAAATCTCCATCAGAATTTTGGAACATGTTATCGGTTACCAAGAACTTTCAAGGCAAGTTCTTTTTTGAAAACATTTCCACTCTCGCGAAAATAGTGCTACCATTGCCACATTCTAACGCGGAAATCGAAAGTATATTTTCAATATACAGGGATACAAAAACAAAAAAGATAAATAAAATGGGACCAGAATTGTTCAAGACTGCAGGAAATACAGCATCACCAATCAACATCTATCTCTTCACAGCAGCAACATGTATGACTTCAAATAACATAATCAACAGTAAACGACTCAACGTTATTCATTAGGGGTGTGCGGGATAACGAAAAGTCAGGACCGGGATCGGGAAAAGAAATTTCCTGTCCCGATCCCGACTTTTCGGGATCCCGAGCAGTCGGAAAATACAGAATGATCACTTTAAAAAGTCGTTAATTCGCGGCGTTTTCTGCATTGTAAGTTTCTGGTACTTATCGGAAATTGTAAGTTTTTATTCTAGAAATGCAAAAACAATCACTTAAAGTGAAAATGACGTGTAGAATTCGACATTTCCAGAGCTTCGGGAAATTTCGAACATTTCTTGTCCCGAATGTCAGAATATAAAAATATTCTCGTCCCGATCCCGTCCCGACCCAAAAAAATTCTGTCCCGCACACCCCCATTATTCATTAAGGCAAGAATTTACAATACCTGACCCTTCTGTAATTTATATGGTACGTTTTATGCTCACGAAATAATTAGTCGTGATGATTTATCTCAAGTTAACATATTGGGGTGAGGTGAAAAAAATGTTCATTAACGTGTAGAAGTTGTAAAATAAGCTTTTCAATTCTCAATGATACTCCGTATACAAGTATGGTAGCCATATTTGTTGATATGAGCAATTGACGTTCGCAATTACTTGTACTTACGCTGTCTATAGCGTTGCCACACTGTTGATTCCATACTTGGAGAGCATGGATCGTGTAAGAATGGCGGAAGAGAACAATAAAACAATGGTTAATGTTGTACAGATTGTTAGGTGGAGTGTGCAGGAGGATGGCTGTGGGCTAATTAATAAACTTGCCAAAAGAAGGTGCTTACATGTGACAGTGACAATCACGATGTAGAAGAACATGTGAAATGTGGACTGATTTGATTACAGGTAAGTTTGGCAACAGTGTATCGATCGTAAAATTGCAGGATACGAAAATGGCGTCTTCGATGATGAACGTTTGCCGTTAAAGTGCTACAAAAATAAGATTTTTTATCGGTTCGTAATCACAATTAGCGCAAAACCATTCGCGGATAGCCCCACTGACCATTCTCGGTAAGGTTAGGTTATAAGTTAGGTTAGGCAAGGCAAACATAGTTAAAATTTGGGGTCGTAGTAATATCAGGAATGTATATTTCGTTTTTTAAGTATTGGAAACACAAAATCTTCCGGTAAATAACTAGACAATCGTGCCGATCGCGGACCACTCAATTTAACTTATTTTGCAATTTCTACACGTGACCCCCAAATTTTAACTTCAAATTCGTGATTAGGAGGCCTCAATTAGTGAGTATGCGAAAATTACAAAAATCCGGGAGGGGTCCTGTATTGTAAATTCGCTCCTTCATTAATTGTGGAAGCACCGAGCAGAAAGATTTTATCTTCTATTTTGCATGTGGTCAGTTGTAGGAACATTTTGACTACGTCTGTAGGAACATTGCCGAAAAATGGTTAGCAACACTGCCGGCTACAAGACGTAGTGAGTGTACGCACATGTTCACTTCTGTTTGCGTTTATCAGTACGTGTGTTGATTATACTGTGTTATTGAGTTAGTGCGATATTCAGTGCTAGTGCTTTTTTGTGTGGTAATTGTTATTCATTCATTATATATGCCGCTAAACAAATGTCTTGAACAAAGAGTTTTTATGTACGATAATTACGTGAAAACGAATTCTTGCAGAAAAGTGGTCAGGCAATTACGAGAGACAGGATCTCTTGAACCTAAGAAACGTGTTGTATTGCTGTTGAAGGAGGTCATTTTCAACATCTCTTATAACACAGGAGGTTATTGATCATCATTATTATTACTTTTAAGTATCATTTTACGCTTTCGGTTTGCTTTATGCGCCGGTATACTGTCTTCCCTTTCTGTCAAGTGAGGATAAAGTAGCGATGTCTAATCTAAGATTAGATGTCAGAAATAAGGTGCCAGAAATATTTGTATTTGGGAGGACACCTTTTCCAGCATCCTTGCGACAAGGTACGTGCTTATTTCAATTGTAATTGTAACTGTAATTGTGAAAAGTGGAAACATTACAAAACAAGCTCTTTCTGTTACGGACTTCCTGTAACCCAATTTGCCGGGACCTGTTGCATGAAGGGGCCGCTGAGCGGGCGACGTTCTAGCGGTAAACGACTGAAATAACCTGCCTGTATTTGTGCTTATTAACATGAAAATATAAAATCCATACTGTGACATCCTTTTCTTGCCTTGTTTTTCCTTCGAATTCTTCGTTTTTCTCAGGCGCACTGCACAGTCATGCTCCTCGTTCGAAGCAGCACTTTTGCAATGGGAACGTCGTCTGCTGCAGAAGCTCCCGTCGCTTCGCGTTACGTGAGAAGTCATGCCATTCTCCTTAGGCAGTGCTTTTCTCTGATTGGTCGAGACTTTGACAGCACCTACGCTGACACATGCGTCACCTCAGTGGTTTGAAAAGGGCATGCGCGCAAGCGAATTGGGTCAGCTGCGGTTCCTCTCCCGAGGTCTAAGTAGTGGTTTGTTATGGCGTTCGAACGGGAGTTTACACCTTGTGTATCGAAATTCAAGCGTTCGGCGGACTGCGTTCTGCTAATTGGTGAGCATGACCATATTGATTTATTTCCAGCAGCCACTGGTTCGTACTTTATCGCTGGCATCAACTGACTGAATGTGCGAAGTAATGATGCACGGTACGTTGAACATGGCAACACCGCAAGCGCTGACTGTCAGTGCCAGCCAGCAGTTTCCACGGTTCAACGGACACCGCTGTCTGCCTTGTTGCTACTTCAACGTACGATTACATCGTTACTCCGTTGTATAAAAATATGTATAAAATCGATTTGGCAATGTGAATTGACAATGATATAGGATTTTGAAAACAGATGCAAAGAACTTCAAAAGCAGATCAATATTGTATTTGTAGGATTACCCAATACTAAGAAAAAGTTGTTTCTCAATATTGATAAGAATTGATTTTTGACAAATTTTAAAAATCGGAAAATTAATTTACATCCTTTCTGCCTGCACACCGTACTAAAATTTCATCACAATCGGCCAACCCGTTTTTGATTTATACAATTTAAAAGAGAGCGATCGTTTGCAAAACTAAAAATTACCGGCCTTTTTTTTTTTCTTGTTCTCACGATGATAAGCGAGTCGCGGTAGCTCAGTCGTTAGGGAGTCTGACTACCATGCGAGAGACCCGGGTTCGATCCTCGGCGAGGGAGAACCGGGATTTTTTCCACCTGAGCTCACCCAACGTCGTATAAAGTGGGTACCTGGAGGAAACTCTGGAGGGTTAAAGGCGGCCAGGGGTGTGGTGCTGATCACATCACCCCACCTTTGGCCGTGATCAAGAAAGTGTGGGGCCCTATCTCCACACCCCCTACACGCCCCTAGTGCTCCTTCTCTTCTTCTTGTACCTAGTAGTCAGATACACAGCATAAGTGGAATAGGAAGCGTCCGTTAAAGAAGTAGCTAGAAGAAGGTCGGCCGGAGAAAACAAAGGAAGCCCGATTCTTATGGCGACAAGGTAGTTGGTCAGACTAAGCGAAGGATAAATCCTTCCTTTATTTTTTCTCCTTACTTCTTTCTTTCTTAAAAAGAAGTCTCCTTCTTTCGTTTTTTCCCTCCAGCAAGCCACAATACAGTTATGCAAAACACTACCGATGATATGCATAAGAGGTATCGTGATTGGTACAGATGGACTAAAGCTTGATTACAGTAAAAACACTACCACAAAAGTAAAGAAATAAGAAAGACGATTTCATAAATTGGCCTGGAGTTCTCCTCTCTCATCTACTCACGTGAAGTCACGGTCAGTCGTTATGAAATAGATAATAGTCAAGTAAATTACTTATTAATAAAAAATTAATAAATCAAATGTTGTTATTATTTATTAAAATGATTCAATCCAAACAGTAGAAATGTTATTAAACTTATTGAGTTGAGTTTGAGTTTTAAGTCCACTTTATGCACAGTAAGGCTAATCGGGACTGGACGTACGGTTTAAAGTGGGATCTGAACCACTGTGCCATGTGCCTCCACCGGGTATCGAACCATTACCTTCTCTATCTGAAAGCCTAATGGCTTGCTCCGGTCACATGACTAATCGTCATCAACTGGAGGCGAGATAACCGCCATGTTTAATTTGCTTCTTCGGAATCAATGTTGAACCTTTTTAGTGAATATGGAATTGTAATGGAAATTTAAGAACTGTAATTGAGTTTACATGACGTGTAAATATGCTTAATGTGCAAGAGGTTTGGTGTATAAGTGTTGTGTGCTCAATTGCAGAGGCAATTATGATGAAAAAGGTAAGAGTAACGTTCACATTTCTTCAAGATGTTGCTGAAAATGAGAAATGATTAGGGCAATTCCATGCCATTCGGTCCCTACGAAAATATACAAGTTAAGTAACAGAGGTTTTATACTCATAAATAAATAAGAGTAATAGTTCATGATGTAAACATTTCATGTGTCCGGAATAGGCATGCAATATACTCTTAAATGTGTTCATGTTTTATCTCTTGTCAACAATTTTTTTTTAAAATTTACCCTGATTTACAAACGTTGGTTGACGTTAAGATGCGTTGTTGCTTATGATTGCAAATTAATTTCAAGATTTAGTCAACGTTTAAAATATACGTTCGTGTCTACAAGCAGTTTGTTAGTGTAACTTTTATGCAAGCATTCGATAACATATTCATATTATTTGCACAAATTTTCAGTTTCGAAATATGCTTAATGAAAGAAAGCTATACGACAGGGCAAAGTTGATACATGTGTACATTTGCATTCTTATTTTAGCTCGCTTTATGCTTCTTTAGGCTAATCGGAGGCTAATGGAAGATATGTTGTGCATTCAAATACGAGGGTGCGATGTGTAACAAGAACCTCGATGAAATATTCGTGTGTAAAATTATCTAAGAATATATTACTTATGTTTCAAACACAAATGTTTTCACACAGAAAACATTTTGTTACCTAGCTATGTTAATATGAACTACAAATGTATTAAATTTAATAAAACTGTTTCATATGAACTGCTTTTTATTTTTGTATTTGTGAAGCTTCGATGTTCGTAACTTTGATTATTAAATCAGTGATAATGTTTATTGTTTCATAATTTTTTTAACATTCTTCACGATTTTATTAACAGAGTAAAGACAGTGTGAAGAAATATTCCAAATGTTTGTTTCCCAAGTGAACGCTAAGATCGAAATATTAATCTGCTTTTTCTTTTCAATGAAAATGTTGGAAACTCTAGTTATTGTCACAGATCTTACTAACTACAATGAAAAGATTCAATTTGTTTATTATCTTTCGTTCAATAAGTCAATAAGGTCGAAATTACAATGTGACAAATGATTACCGTTTATTCTTTATACACAGAAATGTAACATTGCTCTTGTACCAATAACTTTCGCTTTTGCTGCAAGGATATAGAAATTATGTTTTTGTATTGAGATTGTATAGCTACACAGAATATCTGCATTATCTGGTTGATTAATTTGGTAAAGTTAAAGACAATTTAATTCATTAGGTAACTTGGAAAGTTTGCGGTCAACCTAACATGCGGGGTTTTGATTTAATCAATTGATTTTTACATGCAACAGTTCATACAAAAGGGGTAACGAGTTTTACTGTAGCTGACAAATATTCCCAATAATATTTTTCAAATATATACAATGTCTAAATTTTTCCGCCAGGAAGTTTCTAACGGTTTTCAACCCGTTCTTTGTGCTATGCTAGGAATTTTTGTGGTGGCCATAGTGACTTCCTGAATGAAAATTTTGGTATAAATATTCAATATTCTATTTTTCTCTTCTAACTATATTCGTCGGGAAGGTAAATGTCAAAATTTATCTTCATAAAAGAAATAAATATAGCTTAATTCTCTATGATAAAAATACGACAAGGGGTTTACAGCGTTAAGACGATCGCCTCCAGATGATGACGTCTTGACTGAGCGCTGTGGCCTGAATCTCAAGATGGTCTTGCATGCATACGCTTATGTTTTCGACAGACACGAATCACCAAAGGCCTTTTGTAGCATGTTCAACGATTCAGCACACGACAGTCCGTTTTGCAACACAAAATTTCAAACACATTCTTTGCTCGATATTTATCTCCATTCTGCAAATCGCAGGACACTAGTCAACACAACTAACGTAAACAGAAACTGTGCACAAACTGATGGATAGATTACTCCAAGGTTATTAGAAGTATAGGTTGGGCCAATCCGTTGTTTACTCGTGATGACGAAACGACGGTAAGAGGTGAATTTATCCATGAAATGAATTCCAAATCTATGCGCTAGTGTTGCACTATGCAGATAGGAAACCATACCAGAAACTGAACACACGAAATCGAGTACACAAATGAGCATTTCCACCCATTTACATTTTGTGGCTTCAGACAAATTGAAAATAAATATCGATGGCTACTTTTTGTTATGCGGGACAGAATATGATTGATCGGAACGTTATTTTTTTAAAATCCCGACATTCAGGACGGGAAATATTCGCAATTTCTCGAGTATTCGGGAAATATTTGGGACGGAAAATTTCCGAAATTTCCCGAGGCTCTGGAAATCTCAAATTCTACGTCATTTTCACCTTAAGTGATTGTCTTTGCATTTCTGGAATGAAAACTAACAATTTCCGATAAGCTCCAAACACTTGCAATGTAGAAAACGCCAAGAATGAATATCGTTTTAAAATTACCATTCGGTATTTCCCGACTGCTCGGGATCCAGAAAAGTAGGGAAGTCATTTGCTGAAGTCGGGATCGGGACGTAATTTTTCTTCCCGATCCCGGTCCCGACTTTTCTAGATACCGCACACTACTTGTTATTATTATTTATTTTAGTTCAGCACAAGATACATCTTCCAAGTACGTTGAACATAATATACTGTGCATACCAGAAAAGAAAAGTTCAAATGAGAATTTATGTACGCTATATTTACACTAGGCTATGCACTTGTATGTTTTCTTCAGTGCACAACATGTTTCCGCGAATATATCAAAGTCTGCCTAACATGAAATGTAATACTGTTCAACTTTGCTTTCACGCAAACTTGGCATGCTCTCAGGCAGTGCCGTGCCCTAGGGGAAGTTGGTGCGGGTTATAACCACCCACCCCCTTTGGCCCAGTATTTCTAAAAAAAAAAAAAAAAAAAAACGTCAAATGTAGGAAAAGATGGCAAAATGACTACTAAAAATAGTGTACGTAACCCAGGCGCGGCTCGTGCATTATTTACCCGGGGGTTCACTGAAGTCATGTGACATATATTCAGTTTTCGCAAAATAGACTTCCTTCGCCTAACAAAAGGATGGGGGGGAGGGCTTAAAAGATTTGTCCAGATTTTTTTTTTATCTGGGAGTATAAGGTTTTGTAGTAGGGGTGTGCGAATAAATTTAGGGCTGAAACTATAATAAATTGTGCCTTTATGAAAAAAGTTGAGTTTTGTTGGAATATCATGGACGTCCTCAAGTAGGGGCAAGTAATATATTTTTTTCCCAGGAGGGCAAAAAACACTCCTTCAGTCTGAAGTTACTGCAACGCTTTTATAATAATTACCAAAAATTACTGTGACTGAAATTAAATTATATGCGTGTAATATATAATTTTTGGTTGTCATTCAATTTCCATGGGAGGCGGCCCCCTTTTCCCCTTCCGGACGTCCATGCCGACTAATCAGAACTGGTCCTACATTTATTAAAGGGAAATGGCAACTAATGGCATGTGCATACTAGGGATGGCCAAACGGATCCGGATCCGAAAAATCCGGATCAGTTCGGATCCAAATCCGGATCCGAAAGTTACGGATCTGGATCCGGATCCGAAAATTCCGGATCTGGATCCGGATCCGATAGTTCCGGATCCGGATCCGAAAGTTCCGGATCCGGGTCCGAAAGTTTCGGATCTGGATCCGGATCCGAGAGTTTCGTATCTCAATCCCATTATAATATTACCACACCTTAAAAGGTATTATGATCTTCGATTACAAATACATTTTTCATTAGTTAGTCCTACAATAATTCTTTTCAAGTGTTGTTCCTAAAATACTTTGCTACGCATCGGCTAACACACACGTGCACAAAAATAATCTTACTTGTTTAACATAAAATGTCAGAGGTGATTTTGTAAATGCCATTGAAACGAATATGTATTCATTCGAATGTATTGGAAATGGAAACAAACATAAATGTGAGACATTCCATTCCAGGATGAAACCTTTAACGCATATAACAAGATAGAAATGTTATACAAAAATTATACAATTTTTCTACAGTTACAGTTTTACAAATTGATATATGCAGTGTTATATAATTACAAAGTATAAGACTAACAAGGGAGGTGTTCTAAGTGTCCCCCTCCGATTTCCATGAAAATTGGCAGGTTCATAGTGGAGCCCAATGGAAGAAATACGTATTTTTTGTTTCAGCTAAAATACTGTCTTAGGGGCAAAACCCCCAAGATGAGGACAAATTGAAGTGAGGATCTGACCCCTGTGTCCCCTTCCAATTTCCATGATACTTGGCAGGTGTGTGAATAAACGGGCCCAAAGGAAGAAATACGTGTTTTTTTTCGGCTAAAAACTGTTTTAGGGGGCAACCCCCCTCAAATGTCAATATGAGGACAAATTTAAGTAGGCATTTGACCTCCGTGTCCCCCTCCGATTTCCATGAAACTTGGCAGGTTTATAGTGGGGCCCAAAGGAAGAAATACGTGTTTTTTGTTTCAGCTTAAAAACGGTTTTAGGGGGCAAAACCTACTCAAATGTCAAGATGAGGACAAATTTAAGTGGGCATTTGACTCCTGTGTCCCCCTCCGATTTCCATGAAACTTAACAGGTCTATAGTGGGGCCCAAAGGAAGAAATAGTGTTTTTTTTTGTTTCAGCTTATAAACGGTTTTAGGGAGCAAAACCCACTCAAATGTCAAGATGAGGACAAATTGAAGTGAGAATCTGACCCCTGTGTCCCCCTCCGATTTCCATGATACTTGGCAGGTGTGTGAATAAACGGGTCCAAAGGAAGAAATACGTGTTTTTTTTTCGGCTAAAAACTGTTTTAAGGGGCAACCCCCCCCCCCTCAAATGTCAATATGAGGACAAATTTAAGTAGGCATTTGACCTCCGTGTCCCCCTCTGATTTCCATGAAACTTGGCAGGTTTATAGTGGGGCCCAAAGGAAGAAATACGTGTTTTTTGTTTCAGCTTAAAAACGGTTTTAGTGGGCAAAACCCACTCAAATGTCAAGATGAGGACAAATTTAAGTGGATATTTGACTCCTGTGTCCCCCTCCGATTTCCATGAAACTTGGCAGGTCTATAGTGGGGCCCAAAGGAAGAAATAGTGTTTTTTTTTGTTTCAGCTTATAAACGGTTTTAGGGGACAAAACCCACTCAAATGTCAAGATGAGAACAAATTTAAGTGGGCATTTGACCCCTCTGTCCCCCTCCGATTTCCATGAAACTTGCCAGGTGTATAGAGGGGCCCAAAGGAAGAAATACGTGTTTTTTTTGTTTCGGCTAAAAAACTGTTTTAGGCGCAAACCCCCTCAAATGTCAAAATTAGGACAAATTTAAGTGGGCATTTGACCCCTGTGTCCCTCTCCGATTTTCATGAAACTTCGTAGGTGTATAGAGGATCCCAAAGGAAGAAATACGTGTTTTTTTTATTTCGGCTAAAAAACTGTTTTAGGGTGCAAAACCCGCCTCAAATGTCAAGACGAGAACAAATTGACGTGGGGATCATCTGACCTCTTTGTCCCCCCTCCGATTTCCATGAAATTTGGCAGGTGTATAGAGAGGCTCTATGCCCCCTGTTTCTTCCTATGCCATATTTACGTAGTTTCGCGGTCAGATCCCAACTTCAATTTCTCCTCATCTTGACATTTGAGTGGGGGTTGCCCCCTAAAAGAGTTTTTTAGCTGAAACACGAAAATACGTATTTCTTCCTTTGGGCCCATCTATACACCTGCCAAGTTTCATGGAAATCGGAGGCGGAGACTTGGACCTCCCTTGTAAGTGTATTAATTAATTACAAATCGCGCACGCACACACACACACACTATATATATATATATATATATATATATATATATATATATATATATATATATATATATATATGTTAGCAGGTAACAATATGTTATAAACACATTCTTACTTTCCAAAGAAGCGCATATGCGATGGCAAAAGGGATCCGGATCCGAAAGTTCTGGATACGGATCCGAAAGTTCTGGATACGGAACCGAAAGTTCTGGATCCGGATCTGGCCATTCCTAGTTCATACTAATAATCGAACCTGAGACCCTTTCGTTGATACGCGACAGCTTTGTTCAAATTTGGTGCTGGTCGACCAGCACACGCTTTTTTTTTCAGTGGACAAGGAAATTTGTTCACGTTAATTATGTGCATTTCTATCGGTCATTTCTTACCTGCGCGGACAGCAACGCCTATACTGCATCAAATGAATAAACCTAGGCAAAGTCCATCCCTCGCTTCACTCGCAGCATCACTTAATACTTTCCAACAGATATACAAGCACTTCAAAAACTAACAAACTTGAGACGATTGACACCTAGCGACAGCGAGTCACGTCTTCGCGCCATTCTTTCTCTTTCGCGAACCCGAAGTGTTTCCACCTTTAAGGAAAAACCTCTGAATGCATGCACGAGCTATTTTGGTAATGTATCTCCTTTATTTTAATCCATTCCATCTAATTCCAGCTTTTATTTGTTTCCACTCATCCATCTCTGCCACAATCTTGCATTTATTCCAAGAAGTTCGGAGCAAAAATGATACAAGAGAAGATTGAATATGTAATGTGTGCGCTTCAAACTTGAACCGCACACAGCAACACTGGAACGGAGGAAGCAGCGAGATCGGAGCCTTGTCCCGCGGCTTCTGCGAGAGAACAAACTGCGCATCACCGTTGGGTGGAGACATCGGTTCTGCAATATCATCTTCCATGTATTTTGCCCTATACCCTCCTCGAGCTTCTGCTCCAACACGAAGCTTTCACAATGGCACGAGCTGTCCTGTGGGGGTTCAACTGAGGGTCTGTATCAGGGCGGCCGATTCGCGGTTTCTTCTTCTCAGCAAAAGAGTTCGCCGTATTACGGACACAAATACATGACTTATTGTGTAGAATTTTTAGCGAAATCATGTGAAAATGTAAAGACATTGTTTATTGTTCATTCTCGAGGTGATTATCGTCTCGTATTACTGGGGGTTCACTGATCCTGTGCGCTATAGGGCCAACCGCGCCTGACGTAACCCCTCCCTTTCGAAAATCCTGGGCACGCCACTGCAGTCTCAGGTTAACATGCAAGGGCACATTTTGTCCACCTTTCGATGTGTAGTCTTTAATTTCTGCAGTAGAAATTTACCAATGTGTAAAATGATTAATACGACAACTTTCGTGTCGATATTTTATAAGAACAAAATATACACGAAGTTTGATATGGGATATGTCAATAATATTAATGTCTAATTTTGAATACAAGAAAATTAACCTATAGTCTAGTTATATCTATTAAATTAGTAAAAACAATAATACTTTAAGAAAGTTAAGAAGTAATGTAGTGTATTTTGTAATAATAAGAAAAAGTTTTAAAGTTAATGTCCATTAATGGAAAATGTGACACAAATAATCTTCTATAAACAAATGTTACATTAGCAAGCTCTTTAGTGTGGTTCTAAATTTAGATGTATTTTTATTCTTGAAGAGATAGTAGTAGTAGGCAAATTGTCCATGGCTATTTTCATTTTTTTTCTACATCCTGTGTTGTTTTAAATAATGGAAAGCAGATGTTTTCCTCTGCTTATTTCAATTTGTGATCACCAGATTGGGGGGAAAACACTGGAGGAAAATGATGATGGGCAATTCGCCTACCATTTCTTTTGCCATTGGTTTACAATTTTCTCTCGCTTTTCCCTACATATTCACATAAAGCAATAACAATACAAACTACTAATTTTTCATTCTATTTTGGTTATTTATTAAACGGTACGTGTGTGTATTTATATTGGATAAATTTACTTTGCTCTTCCGGTCATTTAAACCAATTGAGATGATGGAGAAGTGATAAAATAGATGGATGACCAATCACAGTTCCTTATAAGAGCGACCACAAGAAAAAGAACCTTCGTCGAAAAGTCCCCGCGCACCTTCCTCCTCTTTCGTTCAACTCGGGCTGTAAGAGAGCATGCTCCACTCTCCCCCTCCCCTCCACACTGGAGTACCTTACACAGGAGTCGCGAGTCTGCACAGATTTCTTTACTTGTGGTTCCATTATAATAGTAATATAAAAATGTACACTCCGGCAGTTTGTTTCTTTATACATCATATTTGGGTAAGATACAATTCAATCTATAGGTGTACACTGTATATAACACACACTATTACTGACTTCCTTGACCCTGGATGTACAGGGACAAGGAAAACAAAGAAATGAGCATAATTTTCTCTTCGGAGAAGATGTTGAACCTAAACCAAAAAGAACACAAATAATGAAGTCGACAATGTAAATTGATGAGATTTAGTAAATCATTTGATGAAATGAACTAATTCTGAGTGGACTAATCGCAAAGGACATAATCAGCTCAGATCCTATTACTTCTTCATGGTATGTGACGTAAAGTTCCCGCCCAACCGTTTGACGGCGTTAGTGGCTATCGTATCTCCTTTTCCACAGCCTGTAGTACACATCCTCATCTAGACATTGTTCTTGTTCTGGAGTTTAATATCTGCATACTGCAACACTGTCGTTCTGTCATTTTACGTGAATTTACATTGAAGTGATGCATTCACTTGGCCGGTTACACGTCATCGCAAGCAAAAACTTCAACCGTTACCATGGATATGGGCCAGGGCTGGATTACTCTACCGTTCTACGCACCAACACGGATGTTGTATTAATCATTTTACACATCGATAAGAAGCCACACTTGGTTTCTACTGCAGAAATTAAAGACTACACATCGAAAGGTGGAAAAAAATGTACCCTTGCATGTTAATCTGAGACTGCAGTGGCGTGTCCAGGATTTTCGAAAGGGAGGGGTTACGTCCACTATTTTTGGTAGTCATCCCTCATTTTGCCATCTTTTCCTACATTTGACGTTCTTTTTTTTTTTAGGAATACTGGGCCAAAGGGGGGGTTATAACCACCACCAATTCCCTCTTGGGCACGCCACTGCCTGAGAGAATGAAATATTACTTCATGCCAAGTTTGCGTGAAAGCAAAGTTAAACAGTATTACATTTCATGTTAGGCAGACTTTGATATATTCGCGGAAACATGTTGTGCACTGAACAAAAAAATACAAATGCATACCCTAGTGTAAATATAGCGTACATAAATGCTCATTTGAAATTTTCTTTTCTGGTATGCACAGTATCTAATGTTCAACGTACTTGGAAGATGTATCATGTGCTGAACTAAAATAAATAATAATAACAAGTAGTGTGCGGTATCTCGAAAAAGTCGGGACCCGATCCAGACTTCAGCAAATGACTTTCCTACTTTTCTGGATCCCGAGCAATCGGGAAATGCCGAATGTTCATTTTAAAAGGGTATTAATTCTTAACGTTTTCTAGATTGCAAGTGTCTGTAACTTTTGGAAATTCTTATTTTTCATTCCAGAAATGCATAGACAATCACTTAAGGTGAAAATGACGTGTACAATTTGAGATTTCCAGAGCCTCGGGAAATTTCGGAAATTTCCCTTCCCGAAAATTTCCCGACTAGTCGAAAAATTGCGAATAATTCCCGTCCCGAATGTCGGGATTTAAAAAAATTACCGTTCAGATCAATAATATTCTGTCCCGCATAACAATAAGTACCCATCGATATTTATTTTCAGTTTGTCTGAAGCCACAAAATGTAAATGGTGGCGTAGCGTTTCAACCTGAACGCGAGTATCTTAAATAGGGATGTAACTTGCCCCTCCCGATTAGTACTAGTTGATGGTAGAGACAGCCCTGAACGGGCAGGTACAAATATCTAACTTATCATTAAAATAGACTCATGATTCGTTTTAGACTGAAGTGAGCAATGCGAATGGCGGAATGGGGTGTAGACTAGCTTACCCTGTTCGGTTCAGAAATAAGACCAGTAGCTCCTGCTTCTCCGATGATTCCAGATTAAAAGACCTCGTGTCGCTCTCCTGCGCACCTATTTAAACCCTCGCTTGGCCTCTCGTCACCTCTCGCCAAAGGCCAGTGTTCTTACCATTTCCTGTGAAAGGCTTACCCTACACATTTCTGAACAGGAGCTGACAAGGTCTGCCAGGGTCAATATTTCTTAATCGAACAGGGTATGGTACGACACTCCCTCTTGCGAGACAATTTCTAAAATTGAAATTGTAATCATTAAAAGTTTAAATTGAACCTTCTGCCATTCACCAAAATTTAAAAGGTTTTTGTTTATTACATGAAAAAAAAGGTTACATAAAATAAAATAATAAAAAAAAATGTCGGACACCCTTCATCGAAAATTAAATGGAACAGAATTAAGCTCAAACTTGACTGCTGAAATAAAGTCTTTTGTTTTCATTAGCCACACGCTGGAAGAGTCTTTCGTAATCAACAATGCTGACGTTTGGTCAACATGCGATAGCAAATGTTGTTCGCAGGTCCGTGGAGTCAGCGGAAAGTTCAACACACTGCATCGTAACGCGAGACATGCGAATGGCTTCTGAATAAGTTCTAACTAAGCACCGAACGTAATCCGTGAGAAATCTTAAGGCCGCATGCTCGCAGTCTTCCACCTCATCAGGATGACAGTTCGAGGCGAGAGCAAAAAGACCGTGGTAAACACCAATCTCCACTGGACTGCGCGGCATGGAAGTGGATGCACTGAAGCCAATAAAAAAAACAACACACGCAGTATTGGCTACGCACAACCACACGAAGATTAAAAAAATAGTTGAAGATTATATTTTCACTTGCCATTGACGTTCGTAGCACACTATGTGTGCACACTATGACCTGAGAAATCAGAAGGCAGGGCAATCCAGATACACTCAAACCCCGGAGTCCTGGGGTACGAAGCACTGTGCCGGGAAATACACGGTCCTTGACCGATCCCAATTGCACTGGGGGGCCGGATTCGAATCCCGGTGTGGAAAGTTCAGGAATACTGTTCAGTAAAGGTCAGATGAAAAGACGTTGGCCGTGGGGCGGGCGAACACAGGGTAGTCCATGGAAAGCCACTACAAGTAGCGTTTCCAAGCCCCAAAATATACGTTGTCCAATGGCGAACACGGGGGGGGGGGGGGGGCGGGGCGGTATTTATGATAGGCCCCCGAAAGTTCACAGCAGACGCCATTGCATATTTCCGGCACACATCGTATAGCGACACATTTCGTACGCTGGTTGCATGCGAAAACGGAAGGTGTACCGTACCGTTGCATACAGTATGCAAGGTGTCCGGGGCTGCGATCACTCCAAGAAGGGGAACAGTAAACATGGCCACTGGTAGGATGAAACTGTTCACAGGTGGCCTGGCAGGTTGCTGATCCACAGGGGTGGGTCTCAACACATTTGGGTCGTTGACTGTACCCGGAAAGTTCCAATATGTGGTGAAGTACACTGCCTGGCCTTACAGAGCAAAAAGGGACGATGTACATGAAAGATGTTCATGCTTCTTCTTAAGGGGGTTAGAGTCGTGGAGGGGGGGGGGGGGTTGCTCTGTAAGATGAAATTTCTTCTGATGTTTCTGACGATGTTCCGATCCTGGGATGTCACTTGGAATAGGATTTTCGTTGCTGCTACGCTGGTCCCAATTGGTGGTAGATAATAGGAACAGGGGCGGAGACGACCAAAAAAGGGGATAGGTCGTTCTGATTGTGATTATCGAAGATGCATAACAGCAGCAGGGGCGTCTTGAGGTGAAAATCCCTGGCGATTTCAGCTCTCACACCAGTGACATACACCGCTGAAATCCAAAGGAGGCTGGTGAGCTCCAAAGCCTTCAGGAATGCGGTCTTCTTCCGGCCTCAAAAAAATCGCTGGACTAGTTTCGAAATTCCTTGAACTCGTGGAATTTCCGAACAGGGTAGGAAACAGGTAGGACATTGGAAAGACTACATTGCTCTCAGTCAGTCAATATTTAAAATATATAAAAATGTGTAAAGTAATCGTCTTTTATAGGCAAGTGAAAATCATGAGTAAAGATAAGTAAACTAAATTAAAATAAACTGCCCAATAAGTGATATAAGTTATAAAACAAAGTTTGAATGAAGGCTAAATAAAATAAAAGGGGGAAAATGTCATTTGACGCCTTAACACTGGAACACCATTAAAATGAAAATATGACTTCATCAAAAGTAATATATGTATATATTGACTAAATTATATATATAGCCCCTGGCTTCTCCCAAAATATAGAATAATATGCAAAAGAAACTGAAGTTATGACATGGCACTAAATGCCCTTTGTTGGTACATGATCAATATACAATAAATTAAACGAAAATATCTAGGATTAAATATTGATAAGTATATAAAAGTAATATGTAGATGGTATAAAATATATCCCCTGGTATCAGAAAATTAACCCGACGAAATCCATTAATATCATGTCAGAAGTGTCAAAGCATTGTAAAAAAATGAGGAACTGACGAAAAAAAATAATTAACCCAAAATTTGGTAACGTCACAGCTGTTAAAACGGACCTAGCCACAAATAAAATAAAGGGTAAATGACATGGCTCCAATGACGTTAAAATCATTAATTACGAAAGATACATAATAAAATGGATGAATAAATCAAGGCGACATAGTGACGCATTGTTAACGCTCACTAGTCAAGGTTGGTTTGCGCTTGCATACGCCTGACGTATAGCATAAATAAACAGTTAAAATGAAGTTTCAAATTAGTAATAGGATAACAGTAACGATTTCCTCACCCCTACAAATATCCTGGGAATCACGTTCCTTTCGTATGATATTACTTCAACTAAAGTCTATGACGTGTGGGAGATTAAAATATAAGCACAATTACTCACTATTACCTACTTTACGAAGATTAACACAAAATTAATCTGTAAGAAGTAATTAATTTCATTCGGGAAACTTTTGAAAATTCTGAAGGAACGAGGAAAAAATCGCATAAATAAGCGCCCTTGAAGAGGTTCTTATTAACATCTCGGTTGAAGGCTAGGAATTTCAGTGTCGAAGCCACCTGAGTGTAAAGTTCATCTACAACAAATTCCGCATCCATCCCGACACTAGACGAAAGGAAAGGTGTCATCAAATTCTCTCTCTCCGAGACTGAAATAAGATATGTGTCTTCCGCTAACTCGAATGTGGAGTAGAAACTGCGCACCGAAGTGGTAACTGCGAGGGAAATGCAATTCAGCATAAAGCAGGAACTCGAAGAGTCTAGCTAAAGACATCTTTTCAACTCTACTGGATGTGTGATCGGTGTAGGGGGGGGGGGGAAGGAAGGGAAGGGAAGATATATGGCGACCGTTCTGGATGGGCGGAGCCCCTCGTGAGTGATGACCAATAACAGGAACGTGTTCTTTCTCTGCGAGGAACACGACGATAGAAACTTAGGACTGGTAACGAGGGAGGCGGTGCCAAGGAACATGCGCTTTGCCAGATCACAAACAATTTGGCGTATACAGTATTTCATATATACTAAGGACTCTTGAGAGCCAATTGTCACATATTCCCCTGTGAGGAGGGAGAGGTTTTACATTTGCCTATTTTCTGAAGACGAAAATATTTCGTATTGTGTGCTTTGAGAGTTGAAGTTTTATTTAAAGGAACTGAATTGCTTTACTTCTCACTATTCAAATGTTAAAAATAAGAAACTTGCATTTAAGGTAAAACGAGGAGAGACGCCGCAGGCGGAGAGATGCCGCACATGCTGTAGTTTGCCTAGTACACATCAGATGGCAGCAACATTCTACAAGGATGTGTAACTGTCGTTCATTCCACCACGCCAGTGCAGTAGAGACGAGTGAAGTGAAGTGGAAAGGAGTGGGGCGCCTTCATATGAAAATTTCCTGTTGAATTGACCTTCGAAATTTTATGAAAGGTAAGTGTGATATATCCTAATAGAGTGCACGCTAGTTTCTACGTGACAAATATTTTATAGAATACTTGTTAGAGTATTTAGATTACCTTTCGCTCGATTTTGCACTGAAACTACAAAACCAGTAAAAAGCAATTGGTGCGGCATCTCTCCTCTCGAAAAAGGATTGTTGCCGCAGTGAAACAAAGGAGAGATGCCGCACATTTTTCTGTTAGGAGAGATGCCGCACTTTTCTCACCCTCATATTATAAGGTGTACAGTGTCATTTATTTCACCTTTTGACACGTTGAATATTTTGAACACAGTGTTACATATACTGTAGGCTATGTATTTTAACAAAGAATGCAATACAAACACAACAATATACACATGTTATTTATGCTTGTATATAAGTTATGTAAAATAGAGTGTACTTAAATATTAAATTGTCTAAAAGTTTCTAAGCACTCGTTTCTTATTATTTTCAGAATTCAAGATGCCCAACACATACAGAAGAAGATCTGCTAGAGCTTCGTGGTCTGATGAGACCCTGAAAGAGGCATGTACAAGAGTGCAAGCCGGGGACATAGGGAAAAGAGAAGCTGAACGATATTACGGCATTCCAGCGAGAACCATATGTCGAAGGATTGAAAAAGGCGATTTCTCCAAGAAGAGTCTTGGACCTGAAGGGGTTTTCGGTGCACATAATGAAAAGAAATTAGTTTCCCATATTCAACGTCTAGGTGCAGCAGGTTTCGCTCCAGACAGACAAGCAGTTAGGGTGCTGGCGTACAAATTTGCTGAAAAATTAAATATTAAACACACGTTCTCGCATGAATCGCAGATGGCAGGAAACGTATGGTTAAATTCCTTCCTGAGGAGAAATCCTGAACTTTCTTTGCGACAAGCTCAAGGCCTCTCTATCAACAGAGCTCAAGGAATGAATCGTGAAGATGTGAAAAACTATTTTACGTTGCTAGAAAAGGTTATGGAAGAACACGATCTAATGAATAAACCAGGTAACATTTTTAACGTCGATGAAACAGGATTCCCACTCATTAACAGACCTAGAAAGGTTGTGACCTCCAAAGGTGCAAAGACTGTGCACACATTGACTCCAAAAGAAAGGGGAGAAAATGTGACGCTGATAGGGTGTTGCAGTGCAGAAGGAACGTTTCTTCCTCCTGTTCTTATTATGAAAGGTGTGAATAAAAAACCTGAATTCGTTGATGGACTTCCTGCAGGATCCGATGTCTACATGAACCCTAAATCGTCGTACATCAGTGCTGATCTGTTCATGAAATGGTTCAAAGAACACTTTGTTCCCAGGAAACATCCAGGCAAAACGCTTCTACTCCTAGATGGCCATTCATCACATGTCCATGCATTAGAGCTTCTGGAGTATGCGGCTGAAGTCGGTGTTATTGTTTTGTGTTTGCCAAGTCACACTACACAAGCCCTTCAACCCTTGGACCGATCTGTATTTGGTCCAGTAAAATCATATTACAACAAGGAAGCAACATCATGGATGAGAACCCATAAAGACAGAAATATCACAAGATACCAAGCAGGCTCTCTCATTGGTGCGGCGTGGAATAAAGCTGCTTCTGTTGGAAATGCCATTTCAGGTTTCCGAGCCTGTGGCATTTACCCTTTGAATTCAAATGCTGTTCCCGATTACTTCTTTTCCTTTTCTGGTGCTTGTCAGTCAGGTCCTAGTCCACTTTCATCCACCCACACCATAATATCTGACCATAATGATTCGCAGGATCTAGAGTCACCTTCATCGAGTACCTTAGGAAGTCTCTCTCCTGTCACAGTTAAACCAACAACCTCGCAAGCAACACAACTGACACCAAAAGTAACTCAACAACCTCATTTTGTGCCCCAGAATCAATTACCAGGAATAAATTCAAACCCTTCAACATCTACCTGTAGTTCTACACCCACGGAAAGCCCCAGTAAGTACCTCCGCCAGCTGAGTCCCATTCCGGAAGTTCCTCGTCAAGGTAAAAGGTTCAAACAGTCAGCCGAAGTGCTCAATTCCGCTTCCAGACTTGCAAATATGAAATCAAAAAACTCGCAATCAACTTCCAGGATCAAAACAGGACAGAAAGAAAAAACAACCGGCACAAAGCAACCTGCGCCAGATGCTACAGCGAGTGGATCTGAGCAAGACATCAACAATTGTGTGGAATGCTTGGAGAATTACTTCCTCACGGCTTCCAAATCTGACTGGATCCAGTGTGTTACGTGTTCAAAATGGTTACATGAAACCTGCACTGTGTATGGAACAATGTGTGTGGACTGTGGAAGGAAGAATGTTCGTGAGAAGAACTTAAAGAGACAGAAGTGAGTCAGTGCGGCATCTCTCCTCGTGTTTTTCATGACACTCAAAATTCAATGCTTTTGTAATTTGAAAAAATATCCATTTAAATTCTTCCTAATGGATGCCAATTATTTTTTTTCTTAAAGTGCAAGGACTGTAGTTAAGTTTTCATGTCAATAAATTTCCACAAAAGCAGAGATGTTGTTTTTCTATTCAGTTATGAAAAGGTGCGGCGTCTCTCCTCGTTTTACCTTACCTCACAAAGCTCAGTTCACTAATTTTCTTCATTTAAACATGTTACAATCAGTGCTCGAAGTGAGGGGAACGCTGGGGTGCTAGCTCCCAGATCTCATTATCACCAAGTTGAAGCATCCCCCAGCTAACCCCAAGACTCGACCAAATTTCCCCTAAGCTCATATTTTCCACTTAAAGCGTTGATTAAAATCATATACCTGTGAAGTGATTTATTTTTAATTTTAAATGACATAATAGGTAATGCACTTCATAGAATTGTATTCCAGTTTGAAAGTTGGAACGTAATTTTCCTGTACGAGAATAACATAACTCATATTCAGTTTATTTCTACAATTTTGAAAAAGAAACAATTGTAAGTCACATAGAGACAAATTGCCTAGAACTAAGTCATCAGAGATAGTAAAAAATTCAACTTTCCTTCAGGTTAAACTTCATTCTTCTTCTTCTGATAAAAAAATAAATTATCAGTGAGAATTGGTAAGCGTGCTGACTTTTAGCGTCCACTAAATTACTTTCGATGACAGGTTGTGTCGTTACAAGTATCTAATCGCAAGAGGAACTTCTTTAGAAAACAGAATGTAAAAACATATCCTGACTGGATTGACAGTTTAATTTGCTGGCGATGCCCTAGAAAACATATTTTGAATTATTCGACTTTCTAGCTGTTGCTTCTAAACATACGATTTTCACTGTTCAAGCAGTAATTAATTGACAAATAGCTAACAAACAAATTTACAATTACGTAAATTTATTAAACCTTAACGATAAGGAAAGTATAAAATGCTTTAGTGATGTAAAAACATCCATAACAATCATTTGTGGCTTTTTTCTTTACATTTGAGAGGTATGTGGTTGATAGAGCTGTTTGTGTAATATTGTGGAAATATTAATAGTTGTTAATTTAGTGAGTACTGTTTTCAAAGAGAGAATTTTGTGACTGGAATTCAGTTAAACCCATATACTTATTTACTTTTTAAGTTGAAGATTAAACTACGGAAAAATGAAATATATACATTAATGTGATTTGCGTAAGGCAGTTCTTGTTAAGGCCATGGCGGATGCCTTAGGTTATATGGAACTTAATAATCAAGTAGAAATTATAACAAATTTGTAAGAAGACAATGAAACTTTTATAGAAGAAAACATTATGGAAGAAACATCTATGAAACAAGCTAAAAGAGTCAGATCTCCTGAAGATGATCAAGTTCCAGCAAAAGCGGTAAGGATGGACAGGTTAAATAATAGAGATAAAGTAAACATGCTTGGAGAAGGTCGAAGAGAAAATAATGTAGATAAGAGTAAAATGTATTATGATACACATAATGGGTCATATTTAGTAATAATAACTAGTACAGAAGGTGTAGAAAAAAAATAGCTGTTTGAAAATAGGAATTGAATTGCGAAAGAAAGATATAAAGGTCAGATATATCCAACCAAGTGGCTTATACAGCATAGATTTATTTTTACACCAGGAATGAAGCTAACAATTTCATGAAAAATATACATTTTCATAAAGAAAGTAAATAATATTGATGTGTTCATCCCACAATCCTTATTGATAAGGGAAGGATTAATATATGGTATGCCAACTGAATTTGAAGAAGAGGAAATTAAGGAAAGTATTGAAGACCCGACAGTAATATCAGTGGAAAGGATGAAAAAGAGAATTCGAAGAGATGATGGATCATATTATTTTGTTCCTATTAAGCTAATATAAATCACGTTTAGATCTCAAGAAAGCCCTAAACAGATTATAGTGGTTAGTCACATTTTCGATGTTACACCTAAAGTTAGAAATGTTTTGCAATGTAAGAAATGTTACAGATTTTCACATTCAGCAGCCATATGCAAGGATAAAGTTAAGTGTGCTAGATGTGGAATAGAGGAACATGCAAATTGTAATGAAACTCCGAAGTGTTTAAATTGTGGAGGAGAACATGTTGCTACTGATAAGTCATGTGTAAAATGGGAAATGGAAAGATAAATCATGAGAGTTATGGCATATAATATAATTTATCCCGGCAAGAAGCAAAAGAGAGAAAGTATATAACAGGTAATGTTCCAAGCAATTATGTTATACAATGCTGATCAAATAGAAAAACCATATAAACAAAAGTCAAGCAAGTGAAATTAACACAAGAAAGACCGGTGTTGTACGAAATAGCATAACAATACAAAACAGATTTGAAGCCTTAAGTGATTGGGGTGAAAGAAAATCAGATACATACTTGGAAAATGTTTCATGGAAAAGAGTTCCTCCAGAAGGTCATAGAGACTATTTCAAATTTGAAAATAAATTTGGAAAAAAAATCAGATTAAAGAATTATAATAGTGGAAATCCTCAAGGAGAATCAAGTAAAGGTACTCTAAAGAAATTACAAAGTAATCAAAAACAACTAAATGGAAAGTCTACAGAACTGTAATTCAGACAAGGAATAATGAGGAAGATGTGGATAATACAAACAGAAACATGCAGGAGGTGAACATCGGAATCTATAACAACGAAGAACAGAAAAAAATTGTGTACTTTCCTCACACAACATCTCAGAAGGATCTTATGTATAATTTGTTACAATTAATGGCGAAACTTGTGGTGACATTAACTAAAAAGTCTGACTTATTAAGCATAAAACAACTAACAGAATGCTGTCAAATAAATTGCCAGGTGCAGAAAACATTCTACAAAATCTGAAAATACCTTATATGCATGTAAAAATAATTTGGAATCAATTAAAAAATCGTTGTTTATACTTTTACTTTCACAATAAAGTTGAGGGTCCTAGATGGACAACAAGGAGACTTCCACAGGGAAGCCCTTTACTTTTTAATATATATTTAATGGATGTTCAAAGAATATGTCCTGAGTCATTTGGATTTATACAATATGCAGACAATTTATGTATATATGAGAGTGTCAAGCAAGTAGGTAAAGGAGTCACCAACATGGAAGAGAACATAATAGAGCTAAAGAAATTTCTTGAGAATAGGTCTATGAATATATCGTCAGAAAAATCAAAGCTGATAATATTAAGTAAAAAAGGACCTCCGAAAAATGTGAATCAATACACAAAAAGTTACACATACCCATAGAAAATATAGTAAAATATTTAGGCGTTATATTTGATAATAAATTAACATGGAAACCTCATGTAAAAATGTTAGTGAAAAAGGCAGAAGTAATTTATACATAATTTCGATCTATGGCTACTACAAAACGGGGAAGTCATCCAAGTAGCATGATGGATTTTTACAAAAACTATTACAAACCAAAAATAGAATACGGGATTATAGTTATAACACCATTAAGCCTTGTTTCCATGATTATGAAAAACTAAATATGCTGACCAAGGCAGTAATTTATTTTATTAAAGTCATAAACTAAATGTTTGAAACGTTTATAGTCTTTAATACATTACCTTTGGAAGTAATGCAGAGGAAAGTTCTTCTGAAGTGTCTAGAACTGATGAAGAGTACACCCAATATTGCAGTATTGCTACATGGAAGCATGCGAATGGAACTTTAGTTATAGGAAAAGAGAAATGTCCATTCAATATCTGTTAAAAACAATGTCACAAGTTAATCATATGTTTAACAACATTCTATTCGACTTGGTTGAATTGTATGATACAGGCAAAATTAACAAGTGCGATGATATAGGATGGGTGGAATTATATAATGAGTATATTAGGAACATTAAAAATTATTGAAAGTAAGGAGTAAACCCATTTATACTTTAAATTTTCCTGTTTGTAGATATAAAGATATTGATTTTCCTGAATAATATACAATATATGATTACATGGAAAGATAGAAAGATTATTACTTTATATAT
The DNA here is from genome assembly GCF_977018435.1 of Lepisma saccharinum. Classification (NCBI taxonomy): domain Eukaryota; kingdom Metazoa; phylum Arthropoda; class Insecta; order Zygentoma; family Lepismatidae; genus Lepisma; species Lepisma saccharinum. The sequence goes on from NC_139233.1 coordinate 82,781,983, forward strand.
ACAGATGGATCAAGAAGTAGTCAAAATGTAGGATGTGCTGTTTATGATGTACAGAAGAAAGAATCAATTATGATACATTTACTGGAAGATTTCAATTTTTACAGCTGAAGCTTACGCAATTTACCAAGCACTAATTTATACATATAAATTGCAAAAAAATATGTTAATATTAATGGATTCCAAAAGTGTATTACATTCAATTCAGTCCAATTTCGATTTATTATTTAAATACTCCCCATACATTATAAACTGTGTAAAAACTTTACAAAATTTAAGGAGCAGGGGGAAAATAATTTATTTAACCTGGGTTAAAGCACATTGTCAACATTTAAGAAATGATATATAGCAGATTTGTATGCAAAACAAGCTATGGTATTTAACCTGTCCTGGAGCTGAAAACCTGTTACACAGACCTTCTACCTAGGGTGAATAAAAAGTTGAAGGAAAATTGGAAGGAATGGTGCAAATGTGAATTTCAAAATGCAGGCAGTTTTTATGAGAGGATAGCTATTTTCAATAGAATCAGGCCTTGGTTTACAAAAGTTCAAGGTACAAGGAATGTGATAGTATTGCTAAATCGTATTAGGTCAGGACATACAACTACTAAAAGTCATTTACAAAAGATTCGGATTGTACAAAACCCCAACTGTACATGTTGCAATAAGGAAGATATACACCACATCATATTTGAGTGTAATAGATACACACAAGAAAGAGAGACATTCTACAAAATTCTTATAAACTGTGCAATTCTTCTTCCCCAGTGTTTGGAAACTTTGATTTGTGAACCTAATCTTACAGTTGGATATATATATAGTGTTATATTTTTTTAGAAAATGTGACTTAACAATTTGGTAGAAAAAGCTTTTATTGACAGTGTTTTTTTAATAATAATGTACTAAAATATGTAACTTTTTGTACAGTACATATATAGATATGGGAAAAACTATATAATTCTAATAACCTTGGTGTTGATGATAGGCTGAGAGGCGATATGGAGACGAGTAGTATCATTTATATTCTGTGTGAATAGCGTGTTGAATTGTTTGTCTTTCTAGTTTGAGATCTAATTAATTGAAGTTTGGTGTTTGATTTGATAATAATAGTTCTTGAGTTACAAAATTAAATCTCTTTATACATTATACATTTGATATGTAAAAGAGAAAAACCAAATAAAAACGCTTGTGATTTCCTAACATGGCTCAGGATGTGAAGATTAATGATGAAAATGTAATGCAAGCAATCCTGAGTGAAATGAATGTGATTGTACCTGAACATTTAGCGGAAATGGAAGTTAGTGATAAGACTTCTTTCAAAAGAGGTCGATCTAATGAAGAATGCATGGAACCTGAAGTGGAGAAAAACCCAAAAAATCCGAAAGTAAGTACAAAGGTTGGTGTTGCAAAATATAGAAGTGAGGCATATTATATGTTATTATATTATATTATATTATATTATGAGGGACATCAAGGCCTATATATCGTGTTGGTGGACAGTACATAACCTGGATCACAGAGCTTGGCTACGGTAAAATTAGGTTATAATTTGTGTAAGGAGAAGGTTGGTGTTGAATTCGTTAAACAAAGTGGTTTGAAGCAGGCAAAATTGATATTTCGCACAGCATATGATGCAAATAAATTTGCTAAAAATGAATTCATCAAGGAAAAATACCATTTAGAAGCCAGAATCTCTAAAGGTCTATTAGTGAGAGAAGGATTAATATATGGTGTACCTACCGACATTCCAGTAGACGAGATAATCGAAGATATGAGAGCTGAAGTTCCAACAATAGATGGAATAAGGATGAAGAAAACTTTTTCAATGAAGAAGGCAAAGTACGTCAAGAACCTACTAAACTGATTAGTGTAACATTTCAATCTCAACATTTACCAAAAGAAGTGAAGTTGTGGAGCCAAATATTTGAAGTGAAGCCAAAAGTAAGATCTGTGATTTTATGCAAGAAATGTTTCCGTTCCTCACACACACAAACACAGCGTAAATCCCCTCCCGTGTGTTTTAAATGCGGTCAAGCGGCATATGGAATCTGTAATGCCAGTTCTAAATGTACTAATTGCAAGGGAAACCACTTATCTACGGATAAGTCTTGTGTAAGATGGGAGAAAGAGAGACTGATTGCTTTGCTTATAACAACATATATCAAGATGCAAGGAAACAAGTACTTTTTGGAATTGATCCACGAAATGAACAGCCAACATATGCTACCTCTGCTAAAGACTTTCCTAAACTGCTAGAGATAAGAAAGGAATCAATAAAAAGGGAAAACCCTTGCACATCAGAAAGTCCTACTACAAACAGATTTAATTCCGTTACAGATTGGGAAAATAGAAGAAATGACACATATCTAAGTAACATCTGTTGGAAGAAAGTGCCACCAGAATCTGACCGGTCTTATGAAAGTTTTAAAAACAACACGGGGAAAATTTTAGATTGCATTCTGCTTCACAATTGAGGAAAATAATTAAACCTGTGTTGATAAAGGACAAAAATAAACACAAGGATCCACAAATTGCGTCAACATCATCAGCAGTGGCTAATTCAAGTGAACGTGTGAGCACGTGTTCCTCTAAGGAACAGAATAGAAAATCAGATTCAATTGGACGCCGGACAACAGCAGAGAGTCCTTCTCAGAAAGAATCGCTAGTAAATCTGCTACATCTAATAGCTGAACTTACCACAACAATTTCAGTGAGTGATGATTTATTATACACTGCTCCACAAAACTTAAGCAACTCTGTACAACGTGTACAACTCTGTACAACACTTGTATGAGACATGTACAGTGTCTCTCAAAAGTTTTAGAACAACGACATTTTAAACTAGGCAACCCAATTTACACAAGGCGTTGGTGGGTTGCATGTAGAGTTAGACTCAATTTCAGGGTTGCCACATGCACATTAGGTATTTATAAAATAAGCGAAAGAAAGATATCCAAATATTATTGCATAAAACTAGAAAAAAATCAGTATTACATTTGTTGCAATACTCTCAGAAAGAAACAACGTCGATTTTCTAGTATTTCATTTTTTGATGAGTTTGATTTGATTTGATTTGATTTAGTTTATTTTACTTCGCGTTTTGTGCCTCTTGGCTAATTTGCGAAGATGGGGATGAGTGATGAAATGATGAAATTCACAAACAACCAAGCCCGACCGGGATTCGAACCCGGGACCCTTGGCGTCGAAGCGCTATGTGCTAACCACTCGGCCACAGGGTCAGGCGTTTTTTGTTGATGAGTGTACACAAAGGAAAAGTGGAGAGAGGAAACGAAAGGGAACAAAGGAGAGGAGAAAAGAGAAAGCAATAGGAGAAGAGGAAAAGTAAAGAAGGGAAGAAAATAGAGGACGGAGGAAGTGGATAGGAGAAGTAATAAGGAGAAAGGAAAAAGATGCGAGGAGAGATGAGGAAAATTGAGCAAAGAGGAGAGAAGAGAGGAAGGAAAGCGAGGTGATGGAAGAGGAGGAAAGGAGTTTGGAGAGGAGAGGAGGAAACGAGAAGAGGGGAGTGGAGAGTAGAGTAAAAGAGAGAAAGAGAGAAGAACGAAAATATGAGGAGAACAGTGCCGTGGAGTCGGAAATATAAGACAGGAGAGGAGATAAGAGGAGTGGAGAAGAGTGGGATGGAGACAAGAGGCGAGAAAAGTAGGGAAGGCGGTATGAGATAACAATAGAGGAGAAGGACGGGAGAGAAGAAGGAGAAGGAGAAGTTAAGAACAGAAGGGACTGGAGACGAGAGGAGAGAAGGGGTAGTTGCAGAAAATACGTCTCGGCGTCAAGAACTGATGCATTGATAAAATTATCGACATGAAACATTCATTAACATTTTATAATGTATTGGAGAATGTATTAGATCGGTGCGAAATTCCTTTTGGCCGAGTTCAGAGCAAGATAAAATTTTCCACGTAAGATCTTTGATTTTACCTGCGATTATACCACTAAAAACATGAATATAATTTTCATATTTATAAGAATTTTTCTCCTCTTCTCGGTTCGTTGAAATTTTGTTATTTAACATTTCCCCTCCCCCCATCGCAAATTCCAAACTGAATCATTCCGTTTCATACGGCGTGGACAATGAACGCAAAGGGATATGTCTAAAACGTACGAAAAGTTTCTGCCACCGGAGGGGTTTGAACCTACGACCATCAAATTATCAATCCTTAACGGTAACCACTACCCCACAAGCTTTCGCTCCTGAACACACCTAGAAGGAGCTGACCAATGTGAAATGCAGATGCAACCCCCCTCCTACATGTCATGTGCAAAGAATACTTGTTTGTAACAAAGAAAACGAAGGCAATACGACTCGGCGAAAACATTTAATGGAGAATTGCACATGATGGTAACTTTTCAGTCGATGTTTGTGAAGGTATCTTTGCATTGAACTCGAGTGGAAAAGGGGGTAATATTAGTGTGTCCTGAATTGCCACAAATATAAATGGTTATTTCATTAATATTTGTCAATGTCTTTGAAGCAGAACACAATTATCGTTAGAGTATCATAAGTCAAGATCTGATACGTGAAAATATCCCTTTGATCGTGTGTCAATTCATTTATTTGTTTATTTTTTTTTTAGTAAATTCCAGTTTTAGAACAATCTAGCCACTATACACTATTATTACAAACAATGTTGCCATGCTCTTGTTTAATAGAAGGAGAAATATTTTTAAAAAGAAAAAGAGAGAACACCTCGTATGGAGGATCGAACCTAGGACCGCTTACAATGCTCTCAAGAACTCTAACCAATACACTACTTTCTTAATTATTCTGTCGCCTCAATATTGTAAACGCTATCCTGCAAAAAAAAAAAAAAGTTCAATACTCTCATATTGCTCTGTACTTGTATAATTACTTTATACACATGCATTTGAAATCTTACTCTGAATTTCTTTCTTCGTATTAGTATATCTAAGGTTGTGAATATATTTTATTTGTAATTTTATAACGGTTACACGAACATCTACGAAATAGTTCCTTATAACTTGGTATCTGTAAAGAGATACATTAAAGTTTTCAAATGATTTTAGACCACTAGATTTTGGCAAGGGATTATGTGTGATCCGTGTCCAGTCATCAATGCTGAAACAAACGTTTGAAAACTCTGTGGAATTTTCATTCTGAGATAAGTTGCCTTACTTGCTACATGTATGCGAACTACACTCTGTCCCACTTATCTCTGGAGCAGGTGAACGAAACAAGTATCTGAGCAGCGATGAACATATGAGAGGAACGGAATTGCATGGAGGGAGGAGATCCACTGCAGTTACCAGCCTTTCCAGCAGCGTGTACTGCCTCGCTCTATCCACTCGATCCCCCTTCCCCTATTTCCCCTTCTCTTCCGTTATGCGCGGCTTTGCTCCAGACATGCTGGGACAGGGCACAGTTAATTGTTTTCGCAAGAAGTATCTATGTGTGCCACACATGTAATTCTTTCTCACATGAAAAAAATGTTGTCAATTTGCATTCAGGGGGTAGTTTCACAGTTACTATCTATTTTGGCCTTTTTTGAAAATTGATTATTATTTTTGATAATTTGATGGTCGTAGGTTCAAACCCCTCCGGTGGCAGAAACTTTTCGTACGTTTTAGACATATCCCTTTGCGTTCATTGTCCACGCCGTATGAAACGGAATGATTCAGTTTGGAATTTGCGATGGGGGGAGGGGAAATGTTAAATAACAAAATTTCAACGAACCGAGAAGAGGAGAAAAATTCTTATAAATATGAAAATTATATTCATGTTTTTAGTGGTATAATCACAGGTAAAATCAAAGATCTTACGTGGAAAATTTTATCTTGCTCTGAACTCGGCCAAAAGGAATTTCGCACCGATCTAATACATTCTCCAATACATTATAAAATGTTAATGAATGTTTCATGTCGATAATTTTATCAATGCATCAGTTCTTGACGTCTCCAGTCCCTTCTGTTCTTAACTTCTCCTTCTCCTTCTTCTCTCCCGTCCTTCTCCTCTATTTTTATCTCATACCGCCTTCCCTACTTTTCTCGCCTCTTGTCTCCATCCCACTCTTCTCCACTCCTCTTATCTCCTCTCCTGTCTTATATTTCCGACTCCACGGCACTGTTCTCCTCATATTTTCGTTCTTCTCTCTTTCTCTCTTTTACTCTACTCTCCACTCCCCTCTTCTCGTTTCCTCCTCTCCTCTCCAAACTCCTTTCCTCCTCTTCCATCACCTCGCTTTCCTTCCTCTCTTCTCTCCTCTTTGCTCAATTTTCCTCATCTCTCCTCGCATCTTTTTCCTTTCTCCTTATTACTTCTCCTATCCACTTCCTCCGTTCTCTATTTTCTTCCCTTCTTTACTTTTCCTCTCCTCCTATTGCTTTCTCTTTTCTCCTCTCCTTTGTTCCCTTTCGTTTCTTCTCTCCACTTTTCCTTTCTGTACACTCATCAACAATGCAATACTAGAAAATCGACATTGTTTCTTTCTGAGAGTATTGCAACAAATGTAATACTGATTTTTTTCTAGTTTTATGTAATAATATTTGGATATCTTTCTTTCGCGTATTTTATAAATACCTAATGTGCATGTGGCAACCCTGAAATTGAGCCTAACTCTACATGCAACCCACCAACGCCTTGTGTAAATTGGGTTGCCTAGTTTAAAATGTCGTTGTCCTAAAACTTTTGAGAGACACTGTACAAACATAAACAAGAACAGGCAGTGCGAGTGCTCTCTATAATGCGTGAGCAGCACCTTATTAACCGAGATTAACAGCTTGTGCCTGCCAGCGCAAACCGCAGCCTAGTATTGTCCCAGTCTTCAAGCAGTGAAGTGTTGGTTCGTGCATAGGATATCAAGTGTAGACACCTTGACATCATTTGAGTGACGTTGGCCGATGTCGAATATTTGGACGACTGGAAATTGGTCGGTCCCAAGTGGAAGTGGCACGTGAATTCAATGTTCATAAAAGTGTTGTGTCAAGGTTGTGGCTTTGCTTCCAAAATGTTTTTACTGTCAGTAGACGTCATGGAGGAGGCCATCTGAGGACCACATCAGCAGCTGATGACCGGTTTCTCACAATCGCTACCAGACGTAACCACCAAGAGTCCTGCTCTCAACTGGCAAATGATTTGTTTCAAGCTACGGGACGACATGTTAGTCGTGAAACTGTTCTTAAGCGGCTGAATAAAGCAGGACTGTATGCCACGAGGCCTGTACTCTGTGTGCCATTGAAACGGGAGCACAAACGCTCGCAATACACATTGTGTCAAGATGAAGAACATATCGAATGAGGAGAAGACCAGTGGCCACGACTAATGTTCTCTGATGAGTCTCGATACAGCCTGTCATCTGATTCTGGTCGGATATTCATGTGGAGAGAGCCAGGAACACGATATCACCCTAACTTCATTGTTGAAAGGCCGTCCTTTGGAGGTGGTTTCATCATCGTGTGGGGTGGTATCATACTGGATAGGAAAACGGACCTCCATATTTTGGAACATGGAACTTTGATGGCACAACGTTATCGGGATGAAATTCTCCATTCACGTGTTCGCAATTTCCGTAGAGCATTTGGTCCGGACTTCCTTTTTATGGATGACAATGCATGCCCACAACGTGCACATCTTGTGTCCTATTATCTGGAGACAGAAGACGTTACCCATATTGAATGGCCTGCATACTCGCCGGACCTTAATCCAATCGAACATGTTTGGGATGCTCTTGGGCGAAGAATAGCGCGGCGCAATCCACCACCACGAACAATTCCTCAACTGCGGACAGCCCTCTTAGAGGAATGGCCCCGTCTTTCTCAAGACTTGATAACCACTCTGATCCGCAGCATGGAGGCCAGATGTCGTGCCTGTGAGACTTTTCGAGGTGGTTACACACCGTATTGACAGCCTATGCACTCGCAGATTCCATCTTTTCATGTAGAGTTATAGTGGTACTGAACTTTCTCGCCACCCTGTACACCATATCTGCTTTGTTGGTGTTCATTTGTGTTGCATTGTGCATCTGTACCTTCCTCGTGTTCATTAAACTTGGTGAATTGACATTTTCTTTTCATTTAGTCCTACTTTGTTCGAGTTGCTTAAGTTTTGTAGAGCAGTGTATATTAGGAAAATAATCTTCAAATGTAACGAAATTTCTGTACAAATTTTAAAACTAATTCAAGACTTACAAGATTTCGGGGACACCCCATAATTTAAAACAACAATGTGTTACCAGCAAAGAAAATTCTTGCCATTAATAATACAATGGAATTTAAGATCCTTTTCTGCAAGGAAACTTCAATTAATTAAATTAATAGATGAGTGTCACCCATTAATTTATTTGAGTTAGTGAGGTATGGGGTTTAAAATCAGAAAATATTTATTTTGCTCACTATCATAGTATATTAAATGATTATAATGTGGGAAATAAGGGTGTAGGAATTTTTGTTCATGAAAGTGTACCATTTCAACAAATCCAGTTTAATTCAACACATGATTTTTTTAAAAAAATATAATGTAGAAGTGGTCGGTATAAAAATTTAGTTAAACAACTTATATTATAATATTATTAGCTTGTATATTCCATCTCATTATACTTCGCAACAAATACAGAGCTCTCACCTAAATTATCTTTTGTCCGGCTTTCAACATCCCTTTATCATAACTGAAGATTTTAATTGTCATAATACATTGTGGGATGATCATAGAATTGATACTTTGGGAAAGACAGTTGTATATTTGATAAATTATAGTAACTTGACAGTTATAAATGATAGATCTCCCACACATGTACCACCAAATGGAAACAATATGCCCTCAATTGATCTGACTTTATTATTTGATAATCAGTGTTTTGAATTTGTGTGGGAAATAGACTTTGATTTACGAACTAGTGATCATTTTCCATGTTCCATCACGCTAACATCATCTGAAAAATTTCAAAAATTTATAAAACAAAAAAAACAATTCGTAAGTGGAGCGTAAAGAAGGTAGATTGGATGAAATATAATTCAGTTTTAGACTTAAAATTTTCAGCTAAAGAATATAAAAACCAATATACTGTACAATATGAAAAATTTGTGGACATAATAACTCAAGTTATGGATTATGCCTGTCCCCGACTCAAACCGCAATATGATCGAAATTTTCCTGAAATAGATTGGTGGAATGAAGAATGTTTTCAAGCTAAAAGGAAGCGAATACAAGCATTGAAACAATTTGTAAGTGCTCCTTCGTGTGCAACTTCGATAAATTTAAAACGAGCTACTGCAAAATCTAGAAAAGTATATATAAAGGCTAAGAGATTTTCATGGCAAAAATATTGCGAAGAAATAAACCCTAACACAAAATTAGATGTTATATGGCGCAAGTTCAGATCACTTAGAAAAACACATGTAAGTCGGACTTTACCTTTGTCCACTGAATGGAAAACCGATTTTATTAATAAAGTAATTCCTACACCCTTTACATCAGCCTCCGAACCTCCTAATATATTCTACACGTTCTCATCCACATCAAAATACTCAAAGAGGTTCACATCCTCTATCACTGTTAATTAAATTCATGAAATTCTTCAAGGATCTAAAGATTCTGTCCTGGCATTGATGGAATTACGTATTCTATGTTACGAAATCTTCCACAGAATGCACTAAGCATGTTATGTAAAATTTTCAATCAAATTTTCCTATCGGGTAAAATTCCCGTTACCTGGACCTCTCAAATTATTATGCTAATTTTAAAACCAGGAAAAAACACTTCGTTGTGCCAGTCATATTGCCCAATTGCTCTTAGTTCCGTATTGGCAAACATTTTCGAGAAGATTTTATTAAAAATATTAGAGTGGTTTATGGAAGGTCAAAAGGTATTTTCTCCCAGACAAATGGGATTTCGTAAAGGTTATGGAACCCAGGATGCATTAGTAACATTATCTTCTCATATTTATAGCGTTATTAAAAGAAAACAATCAGTACTTTCAGCCTTTATTGATATTCAAAGTGCATATGACAACGTAGATATTACTATTCTATTGAGACAACTACAATTACTAAAAGTGCCACATCGTATACTCATATTGACATAGAAATTGTTATCTAAAAGACAACTTTATTTTCATTTTGGTTCAGAAATGGTAGGTCCAATATATATTGGACAAGTATTACCACAGGGAAGTCCTCCGAGCCCATTATTATTTAATGTTTATTTATCAGATATTAAAACAATAATAGATTCCCCATTTCAGTTTCTACAATATGCTGATGATGTATGTATATATTTAGATTCAAGCAATCACTTAAAAGATTTTTCAATGTTTGAATATAAATTAATAGAATTTAACCAATGGTTAAAGAAGAAAAAGATATCAATATCGTTATAAAAGTCCAAAATAGTAGTATTTAAGAATAAAGGTCTTCAAAATAGTTTCAACATGATCCCTAGGAGATTACAAATTCCAATTGTTTCACAAGTAAAATATCTAGGTGTATACTTTGATGCTTCATTATCATGGCAGTATCAAATAATAGATCCGATTAAATATTTGATTTATTTAAAGCTATGGCGAATACCAAATGGGGAGCACATTCTACCAGCATGCTTCTGTTTTATAAGAATTATTATCGAGCATTATTAGATTATGGATTAATGGTCTTGTGTAATCTTCCAGTAACAAAACCTTCTCCACTAGAAGTCCAGGAACGGAAAATTCTAAAAAGATGTTTGGGATTAATGAACAGTACTCCTAATGTAGTGGTATATATGGAGTCAGTAGAATGTTCGGTTTCTGTGAGGATAAAGTAAATCCCAACAAGAATGTTATTTAAAATTCAACATTCACCATGGCATTTTTTCAATGATGTTTTATTAAATCTTCTAGAGCTGCATGATTCAGCAATAACCAATGATAAATCAGCTACGCTTCGGGTACAACTATTTAGTAAATATCACCAGGAATGTAGTCAAGTACTCATAGAAAGAACATTGCCAGTGTACTTGTTAGAATTTCCCATACAACCAATTCAAAATATATATTTCCAGAAATATAATCATTCAGCTGAGTTTAGAGAATCTTGGGTAGAATTTTATCACATACAGGGAGACTGGTAATTAGATGTATTCCCTGAAAGGGGTTAAAGTGTAAACAATTTCCAATAAATGTGACCATATGATACCTCGTCCGAAAATTAGTAGTTTTCGAGATAATCGAATTTCTTTTGTTTCTTTAAAAAATGACAATTTTCCACATAAAAAGATGAATTGAGAAAAAACTGCTCATTGTATGGAACTTATTTCAGCATTTTCTGATAGCTAACAAATAAGTGGTTTGTTGAAAAAAAAGTTTTTTCCCCAAATAACAATCACATGTAAGTACCGGGTGGGTCTAAACTTACAAGTGATGATAAAAAAATGCACTCTTAGTTTACTTGGCAACGTATTAATAACAAAAAATAGTATGACGCGAAGCGTACAAATTACTTTAATTACTTCCTTGTTCATCTGTTATCCAACAAGGTACCTTCGCAACATCTTATTTGACCGCCTCGAAAGAATTCTAAGTCCCGAAATCGTAAACTTAGCAACATTGCAATTCAGCTCCAGGTGAGAGTAGCCAACTATGAGTAGGTCCTTCCACTAGACGATAAACGCTGCGGTGATAGGTTTTCAATTTAACACTTTCCATGAACTTAGAAACTATAAACCGCTATTATAATACACAATCAAACGGATATAATAAATTGGAAAAATAACCTTGAAGGATATTTACGATTCTGCTTGCTCGACTTGAAATTTGGGGGGTTTGAAACCCTGAATAGAGTTTTTCTCCACCCGGAGGAAATTGCCATCAAGTTTGTGCAGAAAGAAGCAAATTTGTGAGGATTTTATGCGACATTTTATTTACAATACCTTGCATAATATTGAACAGTTCTCAAAAACATATATTTTACACGACTTGTCGAGAAAATGTTCTTGAAACACAGGAAGGTGGGAGACTTCATAAACGTCAACAGGTTTTTAAGGATATAAAGTCAATAAGTTAACGTAGAGCAGTTGGTTAGGCTCTGCTCTCCTTATTTTTCATCAAGCGTGAAAGGTCGCGGGTTCAAATCCCACCCTCTCCACTTCCTTTTTTTTTTTGTTTGCTGAACAGATACCGTTGATATTAGAATATTTAAAAAATGAATCCGATGCACACTTGAGGGACGTCCCTTCTGCGCATATTTCCCCTTAGAAGTTGGATATTTCCAGGATTTAAAGTTAAAACTTTTCTTTTTAGTTATTGTTCACATGTTGTGTTAACACACACATCATGATTAATTCACAAATCACTTATATGTATTCAGGATGCAAAATGTAATGTTATTTAAGTTATGTATTTTTTGTTCTTCACTGACACCTAAAATATTGATTATTTGATTTCGATATACTAAAAAAAGATATACAGTTATGTTAAATAGTGATCTAGTGTAGTACTGTGTCCTCCTCCGTAGTCGAGCGGGTTAAGGCGTTCACTCGTCTTGAGATCGTTCGCTGCGGGACGGCGTAGGTTCGAATCCGAATTTATTCGGCCTACGTATAGGCTGGTGGCAACCCACCATCGTGAGGAAATTGGGAAGCTCCGAGTTAGTGAGTGAGCGTAACCCGGTCAAGAAGATCTACAACAACGGCTGGGGGTTCGTCGGGCTGATCACCCGTCACCCCAATACTGGTCTGAGACCTCCACGCTATAACAGGTGACGGAGGAAAAGTGTGGGAGGGAGACCAGCAGTCGGTAGGTAAGCCAAGGCCCTTCAAGGGCTGTAGCGCTGTGGGTTTAGTTTAGTGTAGTACTGTAACGAAGGAGAGCGTTTAATGAGTTCAAATTGCTAAGATTGGTAATTTTATGTCCGTTCCTTCGTAATGACTGTTGTCAATCCCCTCACCACCATCTTACCTAGCGTCTAAAACTAATAGTAAATCGCTTATTAACATAAATAAATTGTTATTGCGACGAAGGCCGATTCGATAAGAAACTACTAATAAGTATTTATATAGTGAGTGACAAACAAAAAATTCAAAACCTCATAATGATCGTTAATTCCTCACTGCTTTGTATCTAAAAATGTTCGTCTTCTTTGAACAGAAAGTCCGAATATCAGATATAACAAACTTTCCGCACTAACTTCGCAATATTCGAAACCACCATTACAGACTTAGCTCTATGTAACTTGATTCTGCGCATTCCACGTGGCATGTGACTTCCTCCTATCATCGAAATAACTTTCTCTTTCCTTTCCTCTCGTGAAATACGGAGACCAATGTTAACTTCTTAGCACGGTTGATAAACTTTACACCCAACGATGTACTCCTGAAAAAAATCCTGCCTAGATGGAGAATCGAACCTACGATCTCCCTCGTAAGAATCAAGCACGCTACCTCTTCTCCAGGTAGCTCATGTTAAAATTTGCTACCAGTTTGAAGAAACCAATTCACACATAATGTCATATCTATAATTTCCTCATGGCAATTTTCATGAGGAAACGAATTCAGATAAAATCGAGAAACGCTGAAAGGGAAAAATGATGAACATGTCTATTGGCGTTTTGTCATATTTTGTAAATTTTGTAAAAATTCCGTGTTTTGAACAAGCAATCGTTTAGTTACGAAGTATTTTGTTGTTTGTTTAAAGTAGGAACAGGAGAGCGAAAAGGAGTCATTTGAACCAGACCCCGTTTGACAAGAAACTTCAGCTTTTTTCCAAAGACTGTATGAAAAGAGGGAGGAACGTATGAAATATAAAATATGTGTGAAATTAAAACAATGGAAACCTTGAAAGATAATACTAACGAACTTCAAACTATGAAAAACATATTTTCTTGGTGGAAAACTCCAAGTCATTTTCGAAATATGAGCTTGATGTTTTTCTTTATTATGAAGTGGAGATATGGGACGATACGATCCCTCAGCAAGAAAATTTTAAGTAAGCTACCTCCAACTTTTACAATGGTCATAATTACTAATTAGGGTCCGGAAGTTGATGAAAAATCAACTTTTTTTCTGACCCTTAAAAACAATGCTAAACCTGATATCATGTCCGTTTCCCTTCAATTAGAGCCGGAAAACACTTTCTCTTTTACATTTTCTTTTTGTTGCATTTTTCGGTTTTTATTTGTCAGTATTTTTAACAGTTTTTGTTGCATTTTTACTTATTTTTGAGGTTTATTTTTTTCTCCTCCCCTGTTGTTTCGTGCATTTTAAATGCATTTACTAGTAAAACTTACATATTTCTTGACATGGTCCTTTTAGCAAATTCACCATGAATCGAAAATACGGTCAATGGAAAAGCATAATATTATTCTTAACTGAAATGTTTGGCAATGGATTAAAATACTTTGTGTGAAGATCTACTTTGAGGTTCTTTCTCTGGACACTATTATCGGTTTAATCTGTAGTTTTAAAGTAAAATTAGTCACAATATTAAATGCAATTACACTCTGGTATACGCGAAGCAGAACTGTATTTTCGGATGCTGGCCGACTACAGTATCATAGAAGGCCCACTCTGAAAGGAGATGAATTGGTTGATTTTAAGTCAACTTTATGCATAATAAGGCTAATCGAGACTGGACCTACAGTTTAAAGTGGAATCCGAACCGAGTGCATAAAATAACGTGAACCGTGTGGTGTAGGGGGATCGTTTGCTTATGGAATGGAAGGTCATGGGTTCAAACCTACTTCTTTGCAAGATCTTTTTCGGGAAGTAAACGGCTTTGGACGAGAATGCTTATTTACGTTTCTTGGATATTTCCGTTGATATTTATGCCATTTATGTCCAGCATTTCCGGATGCAGAAAGTTGACATGTAAGTTCTTAATATGTGTTAACTTATAACAGCTGAATGAAAGGAAAAGTATTTCCCAAAATCCTGCCAATCACTGAAAGATTAAAAACATTAGTAGAAACATTACTTGAGGCATGCACAGAGGCGACGATTATGGAGTGTGGAAGGGCAGATGACCCAGCACTATGCTAAACTTTATCTACCAAGGGAAAGAAACTGTCCTTGCCCTCCCCCCCCCACCTTGCCCCATCAGTTTTGAAACCCAATCGCCGCCACTGAGCATGCATCGCATAAATATTTACAGTAATATCATATAATATTATATTACGTTATTAGAACACTTCGTACTCGTTAAATAAAAAGGAAAAATAATAAGGAAAGGGTGGGATTTGAACCTACGATGTTTCGATCTTGACGAAAACAGTAAATAAACGAAAGTGCTGTCATCTAACCAACTACTCCAGGAGATTGCTAACAGAAAGATCAGTAAAACACGTTAATCTCAGTTGAAGCAACATTGTGCCGGAGTTTCGAACCATTTTTCGCCAAGAACCAAGCAAAAGACACAAAAAAAAAAAAGTAAAGTGTTCCCCTGTGCATAGCACCACGCCATGAAGGCGTATAGGGGGTGTGGGGGTAACGCCCCACACTTTCTTGATCCGGTCGTGAGTGGGGGTGATGTGATCAGCATCACGCCCCTGACCGCCTTTACCCCCCAGGGTTTCCCCCAGGTACCCATGTTATTCGACGCTGGGTGGGCGCCGGGGCCGCTTTCACCGTTAGAAAAGTTCCCGGATTTGAACCGACACACTTTGCAGAATCGTTTGGTGTTGTGCAATGTATCTTTACTAAACATTTCGCATAAAATCATCATAAATTTTCCTTCTTGCATTCAAATGTGACCGCAATACTTTCCAGGTGGATGAGAACCTGTTCAGTGTTTCACAATGCACATACATTTTCCTATTTAAAATTCAGAACTAAGAATCTTGAAATATTTTCAACATTCGTATTTCTACTTAACATTTTTTTGTCTACTCATATATTTTATTACTGCTTTAGGGTATCTTTACTTTATGGAATGTGAAGTAATGAAAAAAATCACAAGAGCGTTTTCATTCAGAAAGAAGAAATGTTGCAAAGTTGGCTACTCTTAGTTGGCTCTGAAGCGCTTTGCTGCCAGATTTACGAATTCCGGACTTTGAAATTTTTCAGGGCGGTCAAATAAGATGTTGCGAAGTGTACAAATGTTGCTAACATTAACATTTGTGTACAAGAAATAATACTTCATTCATCTTCATGTGAATGGAATCAATGAACAATACAATTAAAGAACATTACACATCTTGCTCAAAGTGGGCACCTCCGTTACGAATGCAGGCACGCAGGGTTTTACGGACATTTGGTCTCGTAACTCGTGATGTGATGGTGTCCTTGATGTGTTGACCAGCTGTTAAGATCCTCTCCCTGAGTTCATCTTGCTAGTTTACCGGTGTCTTGTAAACTAATTCTTTCATGTGGCTCCAAATGTAAAAGTCGCAAGGCTACAAATCGGGTGATCGAGCCGGCCAGGGAATCGGACCGCCTCAGCCAATCCATTTCTTTGGGTAATTTTCATCCAGACACTGTCGCACGCCCAGGCAGAAGTATGGATGGGCGTCATCAACAATCATTTGATCGAGCCATTTTTCCTGCCCAAAATCTTAAATGACATCACTTATGAACATTTTTTGAGGAATGGGATGGCAATGTTGTTGGACGATGCGCCTCTAGCTACAAGACGTGACATGATTTATCAGCATGATGACTGCCCAGCTCGATCCTCCGATCGATTTGGCGCCTTGCGACTTTTACATTTGGAGCCACATGACAAGACACCGGTAAACTCGCAAGAAGAGCTCAGGGAGAGTATCTTAACAGCTGGTCAACACATCAAGGACACCATCACATCACGAGTTAAGATACCAAATGTCCTTAAAAACTTGCATGCCTGCATTCGTAACGGAGGTGCCTACTTTGAGCAAGACGTGTAATGTTCTTTAATTGTTTTGTTCATTGATTCCATTCACATGAAGATGAATGAAGTATTATTTCTTGTACACAAATGTGAATGTTAGCAACATTTGTACCTTGTTGGATAGCAGATGACACAAGGAAGTAATTAAAGTAATTTGTACGCTTCGTGTCATACCATTTTTGTTATTAATACGTTGCCAAGTAAACTAAGAGTGCATTTTTTTTATCATCACTTGTAAGTTTAGACCCACCCGGTACTTACATGTGATTGTTATTTGGGGAAAAAAACTTTTTTTCCAACGAACCACTTATTTGTTAGCTATCAGAAAATGCTGAAACAAGTTCCATACAATGAGCAGTTTTTTCTCAGTTCATCTTTTTATGTGGAAAATTGTCATTTTTTAAAGAAACAAAAGAAATTCGATTATCTCGAAAACTACTAATTTTCGTTAGGGGTATCATATGGTCAAATTTATTGCAAATTGTCTATACTTTAACCCCTTTCAGGGAATACATCTAATTACCATTCACCCTGTATATACAGATGGGTCTGAAACTAAAAGTGGAGTAGGAGCAGCTCTTATGATACTGAAAGTAATATATCAAAAATGTTGAGGTTACCAGTGGATGAATCCATATTTACAGCAGAAATATGCGGTATATCAAGCTTTGATTTATATTGGTACAGTTCCTGAACAGAAAGTTCTAATACTAGTTGATTCGCAAAGTGTTTTACAAGCAATACAATCTAATTATAAAAATGTATTTAAAATATCACCATATGTCATCAATTGTATTCGTGCAACTAATAGCAATGTAAAAATAGTCCATTATGTGTGGGTAAAATCACACATTAATATTTACGGAAATGAACAAGCAGACACATATGCAAAACAAGCTGCTCAGATGAATGAAACAATCCAGTTACCATTAACCTACATTACACAGATCTTTTGTCGAGGGTTAAGAAGAAAATTTTTGAAGAATGGAACTTATGGTGTAATAATTCATTAGAAAGTGTTGGTGAAAGTTATCGTCCTTTTGTTAATTACACTAGGAAAAAACCTTGGTTTTATAATTGTAAAGGTTCAAGAAATGCAATTGTTTTAATAAATATACTAAGAAGTGATCACGCGAGAACATATCATCATTTGTTTAAAATACCCATTTTAAAATCTCAGAATTGTGACTGTGGTGATTTAAGGGGTGATCCTCAACATATTATTTTGGAATGCCCAATTCACTCAAAGAAAAGAAAGACATGATACAAAACATTATTAAAAATTAATATTCCTTTTCCCATTAATATGACTTCAATGTTGTATGCTCCAGATCTTAGAATTGGATATGTTATACTTGCTCTTTTGAGAAAAGGTGATATAAAATTATAATATAGTTCTGTTATTGAATGAGTTAATGTAGTTATATAAAATTATATTTAAGAGCGTTTTTGAACTTTGTGTGTAAAATTTATATTAAAAGTACGTATCTTATGTACTTATAATGTATGCTGGGCATAAACAACCACCTGTAAAGCTGTAAGTCCAATAAATTTTTGTTGAGTTCTATCGTGTCGATGCGTGCCGTGCCACCCGTGGTGCATACATTGAACATTTGTAGGTGTTAAAAAAATTGTTTGAGTTCCTCGTTCGTTCTGGACTGGTTTCTTTAACGTGAGTTTATTAAATATTTGTTACCCCTCAAGTATTTATGAAACTCCCGGTACAGTATATAAAGCGCCAAACCTACTACTCACTCAATCGATGACATAAATATTCTCCATGAAGGAAGACCTGAAGGCAAAAAATTCTCTGAAACGCTCCGTTCACGGCAAGATTATTAGAATTATATACGTAAGCGTGTTTACTCAAAATACATGCGATCTGATGACGAATCGTGGGATCAAGTGAATCTAACCCCCGAAAGTTCACATAAAAGTGTTGCATTATCCACATATCAAAAAGGAGCACAAAGTGAAAACTTGAAATGGAGCACAGTTCATTTATGGTTCTTAATTACTAAAAATGTTACTTTAGAGGTGTTCACTTGAAGGGGGTTGAAATTGCTGATTTTCAGATTTAAATGCAAGCTATCTAATGTGTAATCCGAGGCCACGCTTCTGCATTTCAGATATGCATAATGAATGTTTTGTGCAACTATTTTACACAAATAGTGCTACACGTTAATCAAGATAACGTGCAAAGGCAAGTTTTTAAACTGAAAAGCAATTATAAGTTGTTAAAGCAGTATATTTTGATTCCTAGTTCAAACCTAAAAACGTTTATCGTGTAGTGGCAAATTAGTCCAGTTTTACCGTTTCTGCTTCACAATCTGAAGATTGTAAGATCGAATCCGGTAGCGATTTTTTTTCTTATTTGTATTTTGCTGATTCTGATTATCTTCGTCACTTTAATTGTATCGCATAACATATTTTCATGAAGCATCGTATGATTTAATTAATTCGAAACATGTAAATATGTGTTTATTTTAGTAAAAACTGGTAGAAATAATCAATCACATGATAATTTATGAATAATGGACATTTCCACTTTGACATGAAAATTTTTTAAAATCCCTTCATTTTACGGATAATGACACAAAAATGAGATGTGCAAAATATCTCGGCGATATTTGTTTTGGTTCTCGAGAAACACGCCTTTGAACACCGCTAAAATTCACCTCCTACGTCACTTATTTGAAAAAAGTCCTCTGCACCGACTAGACTGACGTGACGTCATCACTTAGATATGCGTGCAGGCAGGGCTTCTGCTCGTCCCGTAAACCTAGCATGGGCCATGAAAGCGAGAGCAAAAAGTCACATGTTATTGTGTAAAACAAGTACTCCCTCTGTCCCATAATTATAGTCGTATGCCAAAATGGTAGTACAGGAATTGCAGACGAAGAGGCAGATGGAAAGCACATGGATGAGGAGAGGCACAGTACATCAGTCTTCAAGATTGTGAAGAGGAACAAC
The DNA here is from genome assembly GCF_977018435.1 of Lepisma saccharinum. NCBI lineage: Eukaryota > Metazoa > Arthropoda > Insecta > Zygentoma > Lepismatidae > Lepisma > Lepisma saccharinum. The sequence goes on from NC_139233.1 coordinate 82,801,760, forward strand.
GTGACCTTATCACAACGAGCAAGAAATACCGCCCAGACGATTACCAAAAGGAGGCGTTGGGTTGCAACACACCGGTGTGGCACTGTATGGCAACCGGTCTACCAAGGCACGCTGCAAATCGTTAGTAGAGCACTCCTTCAGTGAGTACGTGTGAGAAGAACAGCCATGAAAACACAACCCATGATAGGAAGCGACAGGGGTAGCAAGAACCTCACGGACAGTAAACGACAAGCAGTGTATAATTTTTTCTTTGAAAACAGTACGACTGGAGTAGTGAAGAATGGTCACCAAACCATTAACTGTTACCAAAGATGTTTATCGGGACATGCTCATCAACAAGTTAATCCCAGCAATAGATGCACAATGGCCTCGTGGACTGCGCGCAGGGAGAATCCAGGTGTCCGTTCAGCAGGACAATGCGCGTCCGCATATCGTTCCCAATGACCGCGCCTGGATGGATGCTGCAGCGACCAGTGGAATCACTTTGGATCTCCAATGCCAACCGCCAAACAGTCCGGACATGAATGTTTTAGATCTGGGGTACTTCCGGGCAATTCAGTCTCTCCAGCATCAGGCAGCTCCACAAACTATTGATGAGCTGATCGCCGCAGTTGAAAAATCTTTCTATGATCTGACACGCGACAAACTCAACAACATCTTTTTCACTTTGCAGTCCTGTCTCATTGAAATTATGCGCCTCCAAAGGTGGGGACAACTACAGGATTCCCCATATGCAAAAAGCACACTTGAACCGACGAAACGTCCTGCCATCTCGCTTGGAGTGTCCTCGAAACATTTACGACGAGGCTAGAGCAGCACTAGATCTAGCTCGTTGAGGGGATGACAACCTTCCTGGACCAACAATATCTTTCGTTTTGATGTTTTATTTTGTCGAACTTCTTGGTCACTTTGTATTGATCCTGGATTGATTACTTTTTATTTAGGTTCTTTTGGATACTTGATCGGCCAATTTGTACTGATCCTTGAGTTATAAAGTTGTATGACTCATTCCCGTGTTTCATTTTCTTCTTCTGTATACACCAATGTCACAGTTTGAATATCGGACAATTATTATGGGACAACAAACAAAGGTGTACCGGACAATAATTATGGGACAGAGGGAGTATCTTATTATTCCAGTGCAACAATGTGTGCTCCATTTCTTGGAGATGAATTATGCCCTAACAGTATAGTAGTATTTATGGTATTTACTGCAATTCAGCCAATCGGTAGAAAGTTTTCCCATTAGGCTGACAGAGCAAAACTGGTAACAGTCAATGGCTGAACACATGAACAGCCTTGATCATTGCCAATACATAGGTTCGTTCTGACTGGCAAGAACTTATTGTTACAAGAATGCCTTTTCTGGAATTAAAATTATTTTCGTCATAATATTATCTTCGCAAATTTTGAAATAATAATATGTTTAGAACAGTCTGGTTTACAAACCAATTTCTGCAATATAAGATGTGATACGGTATAAGAAAGTACGCGGAGTTTTTAAATTCCCTGCAGTAAACGACAGTTTTCTTCAGTTAATATATATATATATATATATATATATTCCAAATGTATGTATTTATCCTACTTTTCTGTCACTTCGTTTAACCGCAACGATGCTTGATTGATTTGTTATTTTAAGTCCACTTTATGCACAGTAAGACTAATCGGGACTGGACCTACAGTTTAAAGTTGAATCCGAACCACTATGTGCCTCCACCGGGTATCGAACCAGAGACCCCTTGATTACAAGGCGAAGACGCTACCACTGCGCCATAGAAGAGTCCAACCGCAACGATGAGAACGCATCATTAATTTAGAATGTGTCTTCTCTAACGTCACATTTCTTTCCACTTTTGGCTAATCTCGAGAATGAAGATGAATAACCACAAGCAGTATTCGAAGTCGGGTTGCAGGAGAACCTCCCACCACACACACCTCCCACCACACACACCTACCACCACCACCAACCAGCACAATCTAAGTATCACCCAACCTATCCACGATACGAGACGAAACTTTTGGTCTGTCCCGCCTCATTTCGAAAACATTCGCTTGTCCCGTCTCCTTTTATGAGATGAAACGGGAAACATCCCCCCAACGTAACAATTTCTACTGCAATGAAAGGACATCAACGGTCATGCCGAGGTCGAGAGTCAAACCTGGAACCTGCGACTTCCTCAGATAAATCATGAATTTTGTGTATAATAATTACAATGCCAGTTCATTCGTGGTAATTCTGAATCGGCGTGTTTGGTTTACACATGTAAGCAGGATAATATACAGTTTTCGAGGGCTCGTAGCGTTGAAACAAGGAGTCAAACGAAAAACATCATTAAGAAAAATTTTTGTCTTTGTAATCCCTATTCACTGTGAAAGTTTGTACGATAACCCTTTGCATACGTTGTATATTCTATATTTATCGAGACTTGAGACGAGAACGAGGCGGATGTTTACAAATGGAAGCGAGACTGTCAACGAGACTTTTACAAATAAACACGAGACAGCCATTACAACTCTCAACTTTCAACTCTCGTCTCGATAGGATCCCTAGTGATGATGTTGTGAACCAACCAATTAATGCGTTCCGGTAAAGAGATGAGGAGGCTTTTCTCGCAGTACAAAATTCAAAATGTATCGTACCATTTCAGTATAGGATATAATGTTATACACAATATTTCCTTGTTTTAATTATACATAAACTAAGTATTGATATGTACTGTGCAACTGATGTAATCTTCTCAATGTATTTTCTCTTATCTTCACAAAATTATTTGATCATAATTTGCGTAACAGAAATGAAACACACACTGAAATTGCTTTATGGAAGAGAAACTCAAATAGGCTTTATAAATAAAGTGAAGAATGTGAAAATTCTTATTTTGCACTACATATTTAACGGTAAATTTCGATAAATAAGTTTAAAATATATTTTTGAAAATTTTACAAGGAATATTTTTCGCATGACCTGAGAACACGCACACAGCAGAACCATTTCATTTATCTTGCACGTGAGAACAGGGATATTTAATAGAAGTAGGAAGACCCCGAATCAGACGGCAAAAGAGCTCTCTCTAAGTAGTGACGTATTAACGCTAACCTCGCAACTTTGGAAGTCTCGTTTTTGCCTTAAACTGAACGCAGAGAAACGCGAGAACTTGCAGGGGTCATTTTTCAAGGATGTAGTTTTTAAAATTGCAGTAAAAAAATGAGTGGAAATGTTCATTTGTGTCATGATTAGTAAGTACAATCCAGTATTTATCAGTATTTATTGAATCGTAAAAAATTATAACATTACGTAATTGTGAAATTAAAACCTCATCATTTCTCAAGAAACAATGATGTCTTAGAACTCAATCTTTCAACTGAGGAAAAATACATTACAAAAAATGTTTTTTCTTATTTTCTGTTGTGTCATAAAAGAGCGTTTAATTTCTTTCTTTTGACATAGAAGAGTATCAAAATTGTGATACATCTCAATTAGGACAGTTTATGTTATTTTTACATTATTCAAGCACTGTATCCCATATCAATGATTCATAAGCAGTTTTTACACATGAGAAAAGTTGTATTGTCCTTATAAATATACTAAGCTGTTTTGTTAACATAGTTACATTATAATACTACTAGTTTCTGCTGTTGAAGTCCAAAGATACAAACAACAAACATTTCGTACAGTAAAAGATTCGTCTCCTTTGTGACCAGTGAATTCGTGCTTGCAAGCCTAAAGATGCTAGCAATATAAATAATAATAATAATCAATAACACATGGCGCGACAGCCCTCGAAGGGCCTTGGTCTATCTCTTGACTGCCAGTCTCCCTCCCACAATACTACCTAGAGGTGTGGTGATCTTCAACCAGCAAATGGGGTGATGTGGGGTCAGCCGTCGAACCCCCAGCCGTTATAGATTTCCGAGACCGGGTTACGCTACTTACTCGTAGCTCCCCAATTTCCTTACGATGGTGGGCTCCCACCGGTCCTATACACAGGCAGAGAACCAGGAGACTGAACCCAGGCGGACTCGAACCCATGCCATCCCGCCGTCGGAACCCAAAGCACAGTGCTTTATAGAAGGGCCTAGCAATATAAAACATGCAAAAATGTGTACAGTTTATATTTCATTGCAGAAGACTATGTGTGGAGTCCCCTAACATATGCAGGATTTTTTCGGAAGGGCCGGAATTGTAAAGATGTAACTAATTCTAGGAGGCAGGATACAACACTAAAATATTTCATTTTAAAAGTTGTTCCAAGACATGAATGGTTGGTTACCTGATGTCACTTTAAGGGAACTTTGCATTTATCACTTTGTTTTTCTTGAATTTTCTCAAAATTTCGGAGTCGGTCTCCTTGAAGGAGTAGTTAGCACTTCACGCTACGACGCCAGGGGTCCAGGGTTCCTGGGCATGGTTGTTTGTGAGTGTCCATTCATCAATTTCATCATATCATGACTCATCTGCATCTTCGCAATTAGCCAAAAGTGGCAGAAAAGCGAAGTAAGACAATCTAAATTAATCAATCAATCAAAATTTCGGAGGGGACTATAGCCCCATCAATTCCCCTCTGCGTACACGAGTGACGGAATTTAAACATCCTAGCACCTAAGATGATTTTAAAATCGAACGCAGGGTCAAGAAACGCCTTCTGTAAATAAGATTTTGTTCACCTTCCATTATGTGCGTAAATATGTGTTTACAGGAAATGCGAACAGCATGGACTTCACGTAGCTACGAGGAAGAGAGTTCTCTTCGATCTCGTCTCAAAAACTCTCGAAAAGTTTGGTCTCATTTTCGTCAAGTTCTAAAGATCACCGCATCAAGTTTGAAAATTCGAGACGGGACTGAGATAAAACAGAGATTTCTCTCATCTCCTCACCATCTCTAATTTCAACAAACTCTCCATCAGCCAATAAGCAAAGTTTTCCGGACAACTTTTGACAAAGTTAATAACTTTAAGTTATGGGAGGATAAATAGGTGATAAATTAATTTAGAGAAGCATTTAAGTCTAAGCTGACGCCAACAAAATCGTTTTATTAAGTTTTTTTGGTCTTTTGTATGATGAGTCTATTCGCAAAATATTAACAAGATCATTGTGCATTAAATAAATTTTAAATAAAACATATAGATTAACCTAGTCACTTTCCAATTGATTCCGTAACTTTTGAATAACAACTTGCTCCCCTTTTAAGTTCGCCTTTTTCTTCTATAGTTTAATCGGTATTCGACCTACAGCTTAAATTAGGATATAAACCTTTGAATCGAATTCAGGGCACCTTGATTCAAAGGTAATAAGCCATCGAAACTTTTAATTCGAATACATGACATCCATTTGGATTAACGTCTTAAAAGCAACTACTGTATATTAGCTTCCGAGCAAGTCATGGACAAGAATAAAATAAATAAATAAAAAATTGCAGTTATAGTGAATTATCATTTTGAAATACCTCTTGAATGTACAACTGCTTAAATGTAACAGGTTAACAAATAATATTACACCAACATATGAACTTTCATTGCGTATAAGCCTTAAATTATTTAATTTAGTAACATTTCAATATATTAAACGTACGTACAATAATATTCTTCAAGAGCTAAGAATACATTACTATCTAATATGTTACAAGATATATATATCTGCAAAGATTTGAGTAACAGATCGGACAGGGGAAGAACACAATTTTTTTTAGTTTGCGTATTCTGTCCCGACCCAAAATAGGAACAGTTTTTTTCAGACGATTTTGAACGTCTGCCATTTTCTCTAAATCCATTTTCCAGCAACGTTAATTCCATGCTGAATCTGTAAAAATGTATCAGGTCTGGTGAAAATATTAGTTCTCTCTATTAACATTAAGTATGTAAATGAACTCTTTGCTACTTGTTTGTTTCTCACAGTTGTTTCGAGTATCTGTGCTCGTTGTTCTTTATACGTGCATATTGCAACACTGTTCTTTCACATCTTGTAGATAAGTTCACAGACATGTAGAAATGCATGCTTCATTGCAAAAGCGTGGTCCTACATTCTTATCAGATAATTGTCTGTTGTTAGAAACAAGAAAAGTGTGGATTTTTTATGAAGTAGAGTGCACGACGGATCAGGCATTGTGCATTTCTCTCTCTCTCTCTGTGGTTGATTAATGCATACATGCTGTGAAATACGAAACGTTCCCACAAAATGCATCACTACAAATATTTACAATTTTTAGTATCAAATACCAATCAAATTTATCATGCGAAGGAAAATTTGTCAAATTTCAACTTCGATTTCAAAGTTCGTTACGAGCAATTAACACAGAATGAACTTTTTCATTCATGAATCTTCGTTTTAGCAGAGCATTGCACACTTCTTGTATGTGAGATTTGAAGATTTGTTCCCACGATATGTCACCAGCAAGGAAAAAAAACAAACAATTGAAGCACTCCTCAGCTACCGACCGGGGTTGGTTCAGGTCATGAAATTGTCTGAAAAAAAAACGAGATCATTCAAAAATCACTCACCCATTTTTAAGGGTTAAAATGCCCTTTTTTGACGTCCCTAGCAACGTCTGTTTCCAAGAGTTAATAATCCTACTTTTTTCTCATATTTTATCCTCGAAATGAACAGTCACGCTAATGAGTCAATCTCTAGTTAGAAAATGTGCATCAAACAACAGTGACATCTTCATAAGAAGTTTTAGTACAGAGATTGCATAAACAGTTATGTAGGTGTGTTTCACCTATGTTACAAACTGTTGCATTGCGGATTCGAGCAGCCATGATGGAACCTCTTCTAAGCATATGGAATTCAAGTGGGCGGGCGGGAGATACTAACAAAGACATGAAGTTGGTGCAGATGTAACGCACCCTACGTGGTGGATATTTCCATACAAACGACCATAAAATTGGCTGCAACTAATGTCATATTAAACCCACTTATATAACTTAGGGTAACAGTAGTATAAGCCGGAGACACATTAAATTCGTTTGTTTTCAAATAAAAATCATTGCTACTTACCTCATATGCATAGCGAAGATTTTTCAAGCTGCGGATCACTTTTTTTTCCATGAAAAAAGCGTTATTTTTAACATTATAATCATTTATTGGTCGTTGCTAATTCGGCGGGCAAATTTTGACTCACGTTGTCTATCGTCAGCTGATATGCAGTATCGTCAGCTGATGTGCAGTGTTTCAAAACTTATGAACCGATAAATGCCGCACAAACTATTCACAAAAGGTTTTTAAGCGAAAATTGAGGCTAGACTCTACTTTACGTCCTTATCTGCATGGTGATTGCTTCTTTGCGTTCGCGGTGCGCGATCGTGGTGGGGCACCCGGTATTTCTTCGGGTAAGTAAGTACCTTTTTTCTTTTTACACTTTCTGTTCACTATAGCCCCACTATCCATTCACGGGGTCGAGGTATGCCTACGAGATTAGGTTAGGCCTGTTAGGTTAGGTTCCATTAGCACTCATCTAAAAAATTCCTCAGTACGTTCAATTACGCATATCCGGACAACATCGGTTTTTCTCGATTTACTCCTTCAGGAAATTTTTGCTCGCTTTAGGATTTACGTTGTTGAATTCCTTATAAAATAAGCTTTCCAACGATATATGACACGTATTCTTTAGGAAAAGGACGTAAACTAGAGTCTTACCTTACATTGGAAAAAAAACCGCTCACACGTGGTTGCTACACTGTGAGGGGGTTACATAACCGAACGCACGGAAAATTTGATTCACGTAGTCGACGGTAATGGCGGCACGAGCTTTCGTGCAACGGAGATGCATGATTGACGAAAAATACCTTATTTACAGGCAAAATACGTTGCACGATTCTAAAAAACAATTTCCCCGGCTTCAGAAAGTCCTCAAGAACGCAATTCCGTAAGTACTTTCTCGTCTTTTCTCCTGTAAATTTTAAGAAATCCGTCTCCGGCTTATACTATCGTTACCATAACTTAGTATTCAAAATACGAAATTAGCTAAAATGTGGTTGTTTAAAATCTTTAGAGGTGTAACAATACTTTCGTGTTTGCTATGTTTCTTGTTGATCATGGAAAAGGACGTTGTCTAGCGAACCTATAGAAAGGTTATACATATTTCACAGCGAAAACAACTGTAAGTAAGTGATTCTTGAATTATCGTATTTCAAAAATTCGGAATTCATTATAGAGGCAAGTCCAATATAAAGGGTGGCGCAAAAGTCATCATCCAATTTGAACTGACCTTCATTTTGACATCTTGTAGTCAGTAGTGTTTTGTCAGATAAATAGAAGATACTCACGAAATTTATTGTGTGCGAAAATGAATAAGTATACCCCACAAGAACGTGGAAAAATTGTGACAATTTTGCGTGACACTTTTCCGGGCAGAGTAATATCTCGTTTTGGTGATTTGCCATGGCCGGCCAGGTCCCCCGATTTGGCCGCTCCAGATATTTTCCTTGGGATATTTGATGTCATTGGTTTATGTGAATAAGCCAGAGACGTTCAAACAATTAAAGGACAATATTCAGCATGAAATTGAAAACATTTCCCGCAGATTTCCAACACCATGGAAAACGCAATAAAAAGAATCCAAACTTGCATCAATTCGAATTGTGGTCATTTATTGGATATTATCTTTAATAATTGAGGACATATAACTTACACAAAAAACTACTTTGTTTAATTTAAAACCCAAGCTATAGGCTAAGAAAATCAGGTGATGACTTTTGCACAATCTTGTATATAGAGCCCAAATTCCACCAGCCACTCACTCACAGATCATTGGCTCTGGGAATGCCCTATCCTCTGGCATCTGTGGCATTGCAGTATTCCTGGAGAACGGTATGGCACTACTTTCATCTCGTAGTTCAGGATATAATCTTGACTGTAGATGTTTCGTGTTGTCTCTCCTTTGCTCAATGAAACTAGGTACAGTGGCATCGGTGTCTTGATGAAGGTCTTCGGGTCTCGTCTCTTCATCTGCTGAACTTGTTGTACTTTGTATTTTGCGCTGCTACCTCTGTCTGCATTTCTTTCGTTGATAGGTCGATTGGCAGATGTCTGAGTACTACTTTGACCGGCCTCTCTCGGCGTGGTTTGTCGGTAGCGTAGCTGAGCGAGTGCTCTTTGCAGTGGTTAATGAGCTTGTTGTAAGCTGGTCTAGTGTTGGCTTGTATCTTCATTCCATCATGTAGAATTTGGATCTTGGCTTGTTGGCCATCTATTATCTTTGTCACCGAAGTGACAAATTGATGGCTTCTATCTGCGTTGTAAATATAGACTGCTAGTATCTTGGCGGTCAGTCGATGAATTGTTTCTTCGTCATGATCTGAGAACGTTTGGTACCTGTTTGATGTGTCTATTGGTTTGACTATCGGTGGTGTTCTAGCACGTACTGACTTTTTAGGATGAATAAATGGTTCGTCCATGTCTTCTTCGTCGTCGGAAGAATTGCAGGGGTATTCCCTTTTCTTGGTTTGCATCTCGCTTGGAGTTTATGGTTTTGGCTGTTCTTCCTTGGACTGTGACATGAAGTTTTCTTCCTTCCCTCTGGTAGACTGGTGAGGACGTGGTGTTAATTGTGCCTGTTCCTTCTCTTGACGTTGTTTCTCTTCTTCTCGCTTCCTCTCCTCCTCCTTCTCTCTGTCTCTTATTTTCTTCCTCTTCTGTTTCCAGAGTTCATGGGTTTCTCTTTGTTCTTTGGTCATTGGCTTGTTTGAATTCCTTGGTCGGACGAAAGGCGGTCCGCCTCCTCGGCGTTGCTCGTAAACGTTTCTCTGCATCTAGTCTCCTTTCTTCTTGCTGCCCTTGGCAAACAATACGTCTGTTAGGATCAGAATCCCAAAGAAGAATCTATTTCTTACGCCATATATTCTTGCTTTTATACTATTTCGAGATCACAGATTGAAGTACAGATGAATCACTCACTATTTATAAAAAGATGCTACCAACAAAACTGACATCTATGCATGATTAGAAATACAAATTCGTATAGTGCACTCTCTCAAACTAAGATACATTAAATTACCCATAATGTAGCATAACATACAATAAACAATAAACAAAATATATACATTACAAAAAAAGGTGCATTATTACATATAATAACAAGGAAATTACGCTTTCTTTCACGAAAATAAATACATTAGTGACATATTTTCTACTGGTGACGTCACATAAAAATATGGATCATATCAACATTAGATTTGTGCTTGAGATGGGGTAATTAAATAACAGAGGGCCAAGAACGCTTCCTTGCGGCACACCAGATATAACAGGAAGCCAGTTAGAATTAGTTCCAGGAAGTATAACACGTTGTTGTCTATTTCTTAGATAGTTTTTCACTATTTTTAACGTGTTTCCAGTTATATTAAATCTGTTAGCTAATTTATGCAGTAAATAATGGTGATCCACAGAATCAAAAGCTTTGGACAGATCAAAGTACACAACATCCAACTGATTACGATTAGTAATTGCGTTTATGGCATAGGATTGCATAGAAGACATATTTGTAAGGCATGCAGAATTTGGAAGAAATCCGTGTTGTGCTGGGTTAATGTAAGGGGATGTGAATTTCAGAAGTCTATTTTTTAGAATCTTTTCACAGACAATAGCAAGTGTGGAAAGGAGAGAAATGGGCCTGTAACATGTAGTATCGTTTTGTCAGATTTAAAAATAGGAATGATATTTGCTTTCTTCCATTGAGTGGGAAAGCAGCCTTCAGAGAAGCACCTATTGTATAACATTGCAAGAGGAGTAGCTAGCGAGTGAGCTGTTTTTTGAAGGAAAATAGTAGGAATATTGTCTGGTCCAGATGCTCGGTGAGAAGAAAGGGAGGTAAGGAAGTGCAATACTTCACCTGGCTCTGTAAAGGCGGTAGAAAGAGTGTGAGAGCAGATAGATTTGATAGGTGGGTGATCTAAAACATCATTTGAAACAAAATTATTTTGAAATGTTTGATTGAATAGTTCAGCTCTATCATTACTAACAGCTGAAATGCCATTGTGTGTTGCTTCCAAAGGGATGCGTTTGGTTTGTCTCCGTGAATTTATCAATGTCCAGAATGTCTTCGGGTTAGTATGGAGTTCATTTGTGACTGTGTTTACATATTCTGTGTATTTCTGTTTCGTAAGGTCTTTACTATGCTTACGAAGTGCTTTGAAAGTGTTGTGTGTGTGTGGAGATTGGGGAAACTTTTCAACAGCTGCCATGCTCTCTTTTTGTTGTGCAACAGATGCTGTAACTCCTTATCGAACCACGGGGGAAACTTTTTACTTTTCATTGTTTTATGTGGCACATAGTCCTGAATTAGGGCATGAATAACGTCCGTAAACAGTTCGACAGCCTCGGTCACGTTCCCTTCGGAAAGCAGGTTCCAGTTGAAAAGGTCAATGGCTCGACGGACGACGTCCCACGGCGTTTTCTTCCACAGCGGAATCTTATGCCTGGGGGGTGCAGAAGGGGATCCTCCCGCTTTCACCGGGAATTTGAAGGTAGCGCACAGCGACTCGTGGTCCGACTGAAGCAGATTCAAAGAGGGCGTGACGTCACAGGTTTCAAACGAGGACAATATGAAGTCAAGGTTTTTATCTTTTCTCGTATTGTACATGTTGTGTTGAAGAAGACCCAGTCCATGAATAAAATTGTCAATGAACCAGTCTTCGTCTCCAGTGGTTGGTATGCCATTTACAGGATTATTCCATTTTATGTGCATATTAAAATCCCCACACAAAATAACTTCGTGGCTGGACAGAGCTGCCAAAGTGGAATCATAGCAACACTCTAAGAGTTCTTTGGGACTCCGCATATCAGGCCGATAGAAACAACCTATAAGTATTTTTCAACGGTGGTTAGTACTTACTTCTATCCAGAGTAATTCGCAGTCTCGTTGTAAATCCAATCGTATCTTGCTGTGCCACTTCTTGTTCACACACACCATAACACCACCACCACTACGCATTTCACGATCTTTACGGTAAACATCGAACTGCTTATAGAGGGGAATTTCAACACACGAGATATCAGAAATGAGCCAAGATTCACTAAATCAGAAATGAGCCAAGATTCACTAAAGCACACACAGTCGTATTCGGAGAACTCAGTCGTCATTCATTCACAGTCCAAAAACTTATTATTTAGACTCTGCACGTTTTGATAATATAGGTGAAAGGCACCATCACTTGTTGTTATCCCCGTAGACGTCCCTGGTCCAGGCTGTAGTTCGACGTCTCCGTTCAGCAACAGCAGGAGGAAGAGGTGCTGGAGCACGCACTTCCTGGCGGAGGTCCCGGGCGAGGCTTTCTTCGAAGCGTCCTTGCACGCGCTCGCCCCTCGAAGAGCACAAAGCGTTGGAAAAGCACTCAGAGTTTTCAAGTATCTCTCATAGGACTGATCTGCAAACATATTCCCATCGTTTACTGCAATTTCACAAGGTGGACAACACTTTTTCACTATGCAAATTCGCACTAGTACTAGCGCAAAACAGATAAAGAACGGAGCTACACATTTCGCACAACCTGCACTGGGCGCCATCATTTTCCTGAAAAAGAAAGAGTGTACCATGTTTGTTGTTGACCATGGAAACGGACGTTGCTAGAGAACTTACAGAAATATCATTTTCACCCTGAAATCTGCGAAAAGATATTGAAGGAACATTTCACAAAATGTACGCTGAATACAACAAAGACACGAATTTTAGATCGTTTTGAGATTCAAATCTGAATTTTATCTGATACTTTATTGTACCTAGAATTTCATTGAAAGTGCACTGGTATTTGGAACGGTAATCATTGTCCTGTCTTCCTGGCCTTCGTTCATATTTTCTATCTCCATCTTCAACATTACTTGTGGCTTCTATCTATCCAAGATCAAACCCTAATTTTCTGCAAAGTTTCATAGAAGTCATTGACTTTGTGCAGTAAGAAATGTTCATGCATTTATTTTGCAATATATCAAACACTTTGTTGAATACAATACGAAATCTAGTGTCGAACTTACACAGAAAACAAACCAAGCCTAGGGCAATGTTCACTTCGTCATTTGTCCAGTCACCATCTTCATCTTCTACTGATGAAAAGAACTTTAAAAGATGCCCTCTGTATTCCTTTGCAGTATTTACAAGCCTTGATGAGAAGTGGATCTATTCCAATTTATTTTAATCTCTCTATGTATACAGAGTGTCCCAAAACAACTTCAACAACGGTTCGGTGCTGGTAGATATCATAAAAACAAGTAACTTTTCCTTATAAACTATACCTCGAAAGCGATTACTTTCTGCGCTATAAGTGTTTAAAATCTATTCTGCAGAGTGGCGGCGATTAGGGGGGGGGCGATGGGGCAGTTGCCCTCCCCCCTTCACTTTTCGCCACTTTTGCACCTGAACTATGCTAAACCTTATCTACAAAGGGAAATATACTGTATTTGCCTCCCCTCCTAGTTTTGGAACCCAATCGCCGCCACTGATCCTGTATGTATGCAACCCAACACAGCAAACGATAGCTCTGTCATAACTTCCAGGAATGGGTAGCAGCGATGCCACTAGCGTCACTTGTCAAGAGATATGACTTGAAAACAACAGCTTGAAAGTATTTCCTGATCAAAATAGAAAATAATAATGATATTTGCGATGCTTACAGTATTTACAAACAGACCAAGACGAATAACTTCTAATAAATGCGGACTGAAATTCAATAATATTCATTCCAAATGCCTCCATCCTGTTTCTTGTATCATTCTGTTGAATGAAACATCTAGTAAAATATTCTATGGACATTCGGGCGAAACAGGATTCGGCGAAACGGGAGCAAATCTTAAGATACGAGGGAACATCAGGTTTGGTGTCTACAGCACCGCGTAATAAACATAGAGCAAATCGTCATGAGGCCAGTCACAAAATAACTAACATACAATAGGTATTCTAGAAAACAGTGGCAACAAGGATTAACTAAACACACACTGCTTACAAACCTCATTGACAACTTCGGTGGCAACTGATATAAGGAAAATTATTTGGAGTTACAAAAGTGGGTTTAAATATATTTACACCGATTATTGCAATACTAGAAAATTGCGAATTAAAAACTGTGTTACAGTAAAATTAGACACAATATAATGATTATATAATCTTATATACGCGAAACATAACTGTATTTTGTGATGTTGTCTGTTTGTGGTTGATCATCTGGAAGGAGAGAGTGGAGTAAAAATTATATGGTTTCCTCATGATCTGATGTGGAGCTTAGGTTAGGTTTTTGTAGAATAGTATTCTACTGTGGTTTCTTTGTCTTCTCGGGCGCAATCTCGTATGGTAGTCCCCATCTGTCGTTTCCAAGTTGCGTTTGAACAAATTTGGATCAATCATTTAACTTGTGATTGATTAGTTCCAGCTCATAGTCTTGTTTTTCCTTCCTATATATTTCTAAATTTGCAGCTCTGTATGCAATTATTCTCGCTTGTTGGTAGATTTTATGGGCCCTACGCATTTGTTTCTTTAGTTTCGTTAGTTTCTATGATTATGGTCTGGGATTATGTTTCTTCTTTTATGTGGGAACTGTTTCAATAATGACATCATTGGTTAATTTTCTTAAGTCTTCAATGGGTTTTCCCTCTGTTGATCTGGTCTGGTATAATTAGGTTTTCAAGAAATTTTTGCTGATCTATTTTTCTGAGGTTATATTTCAAATTATTAGATTCAGTTTCTTCGCTCCTTTGGGTTATTTGATAATATTATGATCACTTGTGGTGGCCATAACATGGACCTTCCAGGTCTCTACATGACGAGTTGCTTTATTGTTTGTAGATTTTAGGTCGATGTTACTGTTTGTCTCAGCTCTGCCTCTATAAGTGGGTGGGTTGTTTGGTTGATTCTCCAGATTCAAATTTAGTTCTGCAATGAGTTCCTCCTTTAAGTTTCCATTATCGTTTGTGGTGTTGCTTTACCACCATGGGGAGTAGGAATTCGCGTCTAAGGTAATGATGATTTTGTGGTTATTATACTTGTTGCAGATGCTGTTGATTTTTTTCATGTATTGATTATGTCTTGACTTAATTGACAGTATCCGTTTATCATTATCCATGTACAAATTGTGCACAATTTATGTGTGTGTCGAACCATTGTGATAGATTGCTGATGATGATACTTCTATTTATATTTATAATAGCAGCTTGAGGGTTGTTTCTATCTTGGATAGTAGTGGCGTTAATGGGTGTGGATGGGATCTTCTTGTATCGAATGTAGCGTTCCTGGATGGACACTATGTCAATTTTTCATCTCTAAGGAAGTCTTGAAATTCTCTCGTTGCGAGTTTACTTCTGTTGGTGTTTATTTGTGCAACGCATATGAAATTTGGATTTAGGTGTTGATTCAGAGCTACCTTACGTGTCTGTGACATTCAGACCAGTCCTTGTTTGCCAGGAATGCCACTCTCCCATGGCTGTGTACAAAGTCTGCATATACATAATTTATTTTAAGGCATTTGCCTGTCCTTGCAAGAGCAATTTCAATCGGCATTAGAAGTTCGTTGATATTTGTGGGGATGTTAACTGATCTCAAAATGATATGATCAACTGCCTTAGGAACTGGAAACGTTATTGTTTTCCCTTTTTGTGTTTGTATCTTGTTAGGAGGCGGAGTGCCGTTATCAGGGTTTCCTTTCCTCGAGTCTTGGAAAGTTGAAGTTGAGTTCGAAATTTTGATACAGGAGATAGGGATTCAGGTAGAAGGGAGTTTCTTCTGTTAAGCACTCTGGTTCCGACTCAGGTTCCGACTCTGTGTCAAAATCGAGTAAACTTTGTTTTCGTGTGGTTATTTTTGTTTTTAGTTTGTTACAGGTTTCTTCAATTTCTGGTGGAGGGAGACTTAGTGGCTGATATATTACCGGAGGTTTAAAATATTATTTGTAAGGAGAGGTTTTAAGAATGAGGGTTCTCGCTTCAAGGTTAGTTGATTTGTTTGTGCGGGTGAAAATACATTTTCCATTTTGACTGAGGTGACAGATGAATCTGTAGGTGGATGGAAATAAACAAAAGGGATAGGTTAAGGATTTGAGGCAGCATGCGAAGAGTGATTTGAAATTTGCTGCGTCACGTGGTTTTCTTCTTTTTGTAGTTTTTATTGGTGTATTATTCATAATGGGTTTTCTCAATAAGTCTTTGCAACTGGATTTTGTTTATTGGGCAGTCTTTGCAACCGCAATTGTTATTTCTGTACTTGCAAGGGATGCAAGTTTTACGTTTCTCCTTGTTCTTTCATTGGGTCTTCACATGTTCAGCCATCCCACAGGGGGAGCAAACCTGGGGGTTGCGACAGTACTTGCTTACGTGGCCTAGGTCATGACATTTCAATCATCTAGCAACTGTAATACAATGTAGTCTTTAATAGATAGAGACTGGAAGGCGACAAAGATTCTATTGGATTGTAATAACATTTTCCTTAAGTAATTGTTTACCTCCACTACAAAATGAACTGTTTCTCTCTTTTTAGGCCCAGTCTTGAATTTGATGTTGACGGCTTCGGAGTAGTCTTTCCAAGATATTTTCCTTCCAGATTCATTGCGTAGATTTTCTCTTAGAATGTTGATTCAGTCATGGGGAGGGTACATCATAGAGTATCATTACTGATACCTAGGTAGTGTTACTTATAACCAGATAGGTTATACTACTTTTTGTCTTAGGAATATTGTAGTTGTAAAGAGAGAAAAGAACTTGGATTAGGATCTGGCAACACTTGAGAGTGTTGGACGGATCAGAAACGGTTGCGTGAAATTTTTAGTGTCGCGGACTTGTTTATAAATAGTTATATCTAGTGTGCGATCTTCGGTGTAAGTTGGCTGTTGTTTTTATATGTGTTTAGTACATCAATACATCATTGTTCTATAAAACTAACTGTTGTTTCTTGTGACTTGACTAGTATTTTGCCTGTCCACGTGTAGGTTGTACTTTTCGCCATTTACCTCCTACTCGCTGTTCCGAGGTAAAGCAAATCCGGTAAGGTTTGATTGAATATCACATGTATTTGTGCCTGTATCCGGTTACAAGATTACGAGGACTCATTTACACATTTGTTTGTGTAGATGAGGTGTTAGCAGTGCTAAGTGAGTGGTGAAATAAAGGCAAAATTTTAGGCAAAATGTCACACTAAAATGATAGTGCGCTTAACAGCCAACAGATGGCAGTGGACGACAAGGCGTCCATGACTGTTGTTCTCGCCTCGCGGATTGAACCGATAGAAGACAAGGTTAACATTCAAGAAGATAGGATTAGTGAATGTAAAGTGGAATTATCACTTCTAAGCAGCGACATGAAACAACAAATGAAACAAGGAATGAATGTTCACAGTTATTGTCCGAAGTGAAGACGCAAATATTTCATCAAGTTGCTTGTCACGTGACCAAGCTGGAGTAATCCATGTTAAAGCAGTTCCGAATGTTGACCTTGAAGTTGCAGCCCCTCAGCATGAACGAAGGAACGGGCGACAATGGAGTGCGCAGCGAAGAATCATCCCGCAGTTTCACTCGTCCCGGAGGAAATGTAAACAATGGATTTGCAGGAAGCTTTCCCACGGTGGTCGATTGTAGTACGCAAGCCGACAACAATATTTTCTGTGTTGGTGAAGTGAGTGTAAATGCAACAGGTGATGAAAGTGGTACTTTATTACTACCACAAGTCTAACCGTCAGGAAAAGAGAATTAGTTTTTTTATGCAACGAACTTGTGGCAATGTTCATAGCATTAACACAACCAGTGAGTTATTTTATTCGCAGGAAAAATCAGGTAATAACCTGCGATGTAACACTCAGTTATCCGCCTCGCATGCCGATAGTTTTAGAATGAGTGCAATGTGTTGTAAGTCTAGTAGAAATCCTTTGCCTCAATCTTTGAATGGTTGTTTTAATGATGCAAGAATGGCTGAGGCATTTGGTACTTGTCATGAATTGCACAATAGTAAACAGAACGGCATGAGTACACCATGTATGAGTAGGGATAAAAAGAGAGTTCACAAACAGAAAGTGGTGCTTTTTTTGCAACCTTAACGGAAATCATCATAAGGCAAACGCGAAAGTGGTGCGCTCGTGTACTTTTCTTAGTCTAACTTAACCTAAAGCAAAAAGCTGGCAACCTTGCTTTAGGTTTGCCTTATGTAGTTCCAGTGCATAAAGCAATGTTGGCAACCTACTGGGCTCTTGCCATAGCCTTTTACGATGGGGGTTTCTAGAAGAAAAAAATGGGAGTTGGCCCACCCCCTTTGACTTAGGACCACCAAACTTGGTATATTACCTAAATCGACAAGGGTGGCATCTAGCAATACCCTTTAGGGCATTACTATTTTAATTTTTGCCCCTATCTCTAACCGTTCTTGAGATATGTCACACTGACGAAATTTAATCGTAGCGCGCTCAAACTTGGTATGGGTATTCTCTACTATCATAAAATGCTTGTTTTAAGTCAAAATCGCGGTCTGTTTTGCTCTATCTCTTACCGTTTTCGAGATATGAACAACCCCCCGAAATTTTGGGGGTGGGCCAACATGGTTCCCAGACAACAACTATTGAAAACATCATATACAGGTAGCTTATACCATGTGGTTTTAGTTAAGCTTTTCTGATTTTTAATCGTTTTTGCTCTATCTCTAACCGTTCTCAAGATATGGCCCACCCCCTGAAATTTCGGGGGTTGTTCATATTAATCGTAGCGTGCTCAAACTTGGTATGGGTATTCTCTGCTATCATAAAATGCTTCTACTAAGTCAAAATCGCAGTCTGTTTTGCTCTATCTCTGACCGTTTTCGAGATATTAAGTTTTTTTTTTATTGAGGAAACGTAGAGGGGGTAAATTTGGTTCTATGACGACCTATACCAATTTTGGTAGAGGAAGACAGAGGACACCGAGACGATGTTAACGCAAGAAACCCCACGTCTCTGCGACCTTCCGTTACGAAGTCTAGAAAAAATGCAAATTTTTGGAAGTTGGCCCACCCCTTGACTTAGGACCACCAAACTTGGTATACGTAATCTACATTACCTAAATCGACAAGGGGGCATCTAGCAATACCCTTTTGCTCTATCTCTTACCGTTTTCGAGATATTTAAGTTTTTTTATTGAAAATTTTCGGAGGAGGAGAGTGGCGCCATCTGTTAGTAAACAAAGGAACTATCTCGAGCTGGGTGGCGCTGTCAGCACCATCTATGGGGAAACAAAAAAACTAGGTGTTTTGGTGGGTATAAAAGGACAAATAGGATCTTACCTGGTATGTTGATTGTGTGTTAGGGAATATTGCAAGTGGTATTGTCATATATTAGAGTGCTCTTTTGATAATTAACTTATAACTGCACACAGGCTGCCGTAATTAACATAAAATATCCCGCCCCTGTTTCTTCTAGCTTGTGCAATGTCAGTTTGGGTAGGATCATGGGGTGAAATGTGATTCTCCTATGATAATATCTGGCTGACTAGCATATGCGATTACGAAGGACATGGCTGTGCATGTGACTTCTAGGATCAAGCCTATGAAATTGGGGTCCTAGTAAGTTGAAACAAATGGGGGTATATTTTGCAAACATTTTGCTTAAACAGTTAACATTTTTTTTTATTTCAGATATTAGGTTAGGAAAATTGTGGCTTCTACAGCTCGACAAGCAGGGATGCTTTCGCATATGCTCTTATTAGCCTGTAAGTTGTAATATATCAGCAACAAGCGACCTGTGCTAGAGGTAGATGCTCTTGACATTGTGTTCATGAAAATAAATATTATAGAAGAAAGTGACCAAGTCGGACCCCAACCCTATGTAGGACCCCCACCTGTTCTGATAATGCCCACAACTGCAACCTAACAGCGAGAGATGGAAAACTGTAGCTTGGGACGTTGTTGTGTGGTGAACAAGTTGAGACCTGTTTTTTTTTTTTGCTCGCGCCAGTAGGCCGTTGTGAGGTGTGAAAAGTGCACGTGGTGGAGTAAAATAGTCGCAGGATATTGGAGTGACGTCTGTTGCAGAACAAATTCGAAAGTGAGTACATTAGAAATGTTACTGCTAATGGAGCTAATAGCCAAGTATATGGTAACTGTGTTATTAGTCCTATAGTTTTGCGAAGTTACTGCCACGGTCGATGTTTTTTTATATAGCTGATGACCCTATGTCGGACCCCATCGTGTGTCCAATATATAACCCCTCAAGATAATAACAGAATCTATGTACTTGTATATATCGGTCATTACACATTAATCTGAGGGGTTGCAAGTTGTAAATATATAAGCAGTAATTAGCCTGCGCTAGAGGCGAATGCTTTTGATATTGTGTTTTCTGATTAGTTAAAAAATACGTAATGTGATGACTCATATCTTCTGATTGCGCAACACTGCAGCAAGTTATTACGTAATGTGATGGCTCATATCTTCTGATTGCGCAACAAATTATGACGTAGTATGATGACTCATATCTAACGTGGTCTCTTCTGATTGGTGGAAAAATACGTCATACTTAACGTGGTCTCTTCTGATTGGAGGAAAAATACGTCATAGATAAACCGAGGTTATATAAGGGGGGCCAGAGCAGTCAGTCACAGTCTGCGAGAGCAGCTTGAAGAGTACGGACGTCCTGTCGCAGTGTTCCTCGTAGATTTGCCTTACATGCTGAGTAGCAATTATTTTCTGTTTGATTTTTAAAAATTGTATACACAGTGCAGTGTAGTTTAGTTTTTGTGAGACTGATTGAAGAGTAGTTATTTTTCTTGTAGTGCTTTTTTTTGGGGTATCTATTTGTGCAACACTCAGTACCTAATTGCACAATACTCTGTACCTAATTGTACTGCACTTTATGCCTAATTTTACAACATTTTGTACCTAATTGTACAACAGTACGTGTGGATTCGGCATCTAAAAAATCATACATCAGCATATCTACATATTGTTGTAATCCCGTTTTACCTGGCATCTGAGGTCACAGGGAAGTTTCAATTATACATTTAGGTAGAGCTTAATTGTATCTGTTACCGAATCGTGACAGATGCCAAGATTCTATCCTTCGACCCTTAGCTCACCAAACCGAGCAATCCCTTGCGCCTTGTAGCATGCCAGGCAGCCGTAACTCCGTGTTCCGTCGTCGTAGTTCAGTAGTGTTAATGTGTTGTAAAGTAATCAGAGACTAATTATCCATGTGAGCGTCGATTAGAGTCAAAAATCCAAAAGAGCGTCGATGATAGGTGTAGTTCAAATGAGCGTCAAAATCCAAAAGAGAGCGAGCGCCGGGAGTGAGCTTGCTTTATAATCTTAGGCTTCGAAAGGTTGTTAAACCTTTCGAACGCGCTAGATCTTGTTTTGATCCACGCGTTTGCCTTTCAGTTCCTTGTTTAACGGAAGTTACAAGTGAGCGCATTCTTGGGATCACCCGCTGGTCGGACAATTCCAGGAAATAAACAAGCTTGAATATTACCATGACGAGGTTTTCTCGGTTTAATAATCTCCATATCTCTACATTCCCCTTGTTGAGTTAATCGAACCAATCTGCGATGGTCGACTACCTTCTCCGGAGGAGGTTATATTTAAAAATTATCATTTATTAACATATCAAAAAGCCGTAGAAAACCAATACATCAATCCATTCACCATAAGAATCACATCACCATAAAAAAATTGAGATCACCAAAATAGTCATATCATCAAAAAAAATCGTAGCACCAAACACCGTTGAAAAAAATTAAAACTGTAGGTCAAAGCCTCTTGTGTACTCACAGAGTACGAGCATCAATAACGAAGTCTTGAGACATGGATAAAAAAATAATCATATAGGTTTGACACTGAACTAGTTTTGAATTAAAGATGACAACACGATAACAGAAAAACACATGTCAGCACACTGTGAAGGAACGCCGCATAACGCACGTGGTTTTATTGACTGTGTGCGGAGTTCAAAGTACACACTGAATAACACACACGAGGTTGGGCGGGGCATTGAGGTAAAGTTACCATGGCAACGCTGTAGACTGCACGGCGCTATTGGCCGAGTGTAATCTGTAGTAGACGAAAAAAAACACAAAACAAAGAGACTTATCTCTAATCCACTAAAAGTATGGGCAGCACCCATGGTCACAACCCTGGCACTGTAAATGACATATTTGTGTACTAAATGTGTGTGCCTGACGGTAGTTGATGGAGGCTGATCACTGGAACATACTTTCAGCCGATGAAAAACGACAATGCGTATCATGTGATGGCAGTTAACAAGGGCAACACAACACGCTCTCAGTGGGAGGGGCTTTGCCGATGTAGATCGCCGTGACGTCATGGAAGGGCAGTCTGGAATTCAAGCCTACAATGGCGGTTCGGGTCGGTAGACGTCCTGAGTAAAGCGCTCCACAGCTGGGTCGCGGCCTGGAAGATGGGAAAAGCCGCCAAATGGTCCAGACAGGATTGGGTCCTTTGGTGCTGGAAGTCCACAAGATCGTCGTCGTTCTATGCGATGAGCCTAGATCTCTCGCTCGGAAGCACAGGCAGGAGATCGTCACGATGAATCCATCCGGTAGCATTCGGGGCGATGAGAATGAAACAAGCGCAAAAAGGGAAAAATTAGGAAAAATGTAAAAGGTAGTGGAGCAGAGTTACAATAAATGATGGCGGGTGATAAAGTCGACAGAAAAAGGACTTTCATATAAAACTTGGGAATTATTTTGGGGGGAAGGGGAGGTAATATCTGATCGTAGTGACGGCGAAGGGGCGTTGTTGCTTATATGACGTAGAGTTTTTAAGGGGACCTGTTTATGAGTGACAGGTTTACATGAGGGAAGTTCGCCGGGGGGGAATGGGGGGGGGGAAGTTGGTGTTGGAATAGCCGGCTTAACCAGGAATGAAATGAGAAAAGAAAGGGGAGTTCAGCGATAATAGAACGAACTAAGTGATTACGAGACATTTCCTTCTGTAATATGTGTAAATGTCGTATATAAAAACAATTGCAAGAATTTTTACGTGTATTGTGGTCAAAGGATTAAGCGCCTTCGATTCGCTGCTAATAAAAAAAAATTGAAAAAGAAGTGAAAAAGAGTAAGTAATATGGTTATAGAAAGTTCATGGAAAAAGAGAGTAGGTTTTAATTTCATGGGATATAACCTATACCATGTCGTATGGTATCAATAATTGAACTATAAAATTAAAGGAGAGAGTGGGAACATTTGCCTAGATTTATTATATGCTTTGTTAACATATTTAGTGCATTGCAGCTTTCAAAGAAGCAGTTCGCGTTACACCTGAGCGTAAATAAAAAATATTGCTATGGCCAAAAAGCCAAAAAGTTCAGCTAGTTCTACGCAGTTCATTTGTTCTTTAAATCATTCATCTTGTTCTATCTTAGTTCTTTCTTTCTTTCTTTCTTTATACTTTTTTTTTTCATTTGAGCGTATATGTACCAGCAAATGGGGAAAAAAATGTTTGCTAGTTAGAATCATAAACGCGCTAAGTACTTATTAGTCAAATCAGCTAAGTGATATGTTCTGACTATTACTATGCGTATAATCGCAAATTATAAAATGACATTAAATATCAGTAGAAATTAATTATTAGACAAGAGATTTATTATAAATGTTCCGACGATTGAAATAGCATTCTGTAATCCTGGTCTTGTTAAAAATAAAAATGAGTTCGTTCTAACGAAGAAGTGCAGTGTGAGCACGGGAAGTGAAGAGAGGGGGGGGGGTCGATGAGCGTGAGAAAATGCTGGATCATGGGATGTTAGCATGTGCAAAGTACGTAACGAGGAGGCTAAAGAGAGTGATAACGGAGTGGAGTGTTAATGAATGTTAGCGTATATGTTAGTGGGTTTTTTTATGGCACTAGTCGTAGCGGGCTTTGAGCCTAGAAACAGTAATAGTGTCGGTCTTTTGTTTATTCCTGCCGTCGATGAAAGTGACTTCATAGGAATTTTCGTTAACTTTGCGAAAAATAGTTCCTTTATACTTATAAGAGGACGCAAAGGCTTTTGACACGCCTGGAGTCGGAGTGGCATCTAGAATCCACACATGTTGACCTGGTGAGTACTCTATTTGCCTAGAAGTGCGGTCTATGTACTTTTTCTGCTGTTCGTAACGTTTATGTAAGTTGTCGTGAGGGGTCTTACGTATGGATGTCAGGAGTTCAAGTCTCTGTGCGTTCGTCTGGGAGATATTGTCAGGTTTCGAAGGAAGGACTGCATCTGCTAAAATCCTTGGGTTGTATCCAAACAAAGTAAAATACGGGCTCTGGAGGGATCCAAAATGGATTGTAATGTTGTGGCTGAACGTCGCACTAGCTAAATAGTCACACCATGAAGCCTTTTTCTCTAACACAAAAACTCTCATAACTTTCTTTAAGTAACTAAATGAACTCTCAACTAACCCATTCGTGAAATGTGCACAAGTATCTACATATTTTAGTTGTACGCCTGTAATATTAGCTAACTCTCGTAAGAGTAAACTTGAATTGGGTCTTGAACGATCTAAATAGATCGTTTCCGGGATTCCATGGATTAGAAAGACTTTCTCAACTAAAGCTGTTCCTATGTTTTGTGCATCATGATTAGCCAAAGGAGCTGTAATGACGTATCTTGTACAACTATCAACTACTGATAGAATTTTTTTTTTTTTTTGCGTTTTAGAAGAGACTAATGGTCCACAAACGTCAATATGAATTCGTTGGAAAGGAATTTGGGCTGGTTGAAATGTTTGCAGCGTATGTGGTTTAGAACCTTGTGGTTTCTTTGAGATCTGGCAAGGGATGCAATGTCGAACCTTATCGTACACAAATTTCTTCATATTAGGGAAAAAGTAGCGCATAAGCATTAAATTATATGTCTTTTGTGCACCTTGGTGACTTCCATTCATTTTATGTGCATGAATAAAATCGAAAACTTGATTTCTTAATGCATGGGGAATACAAAGTCTATCCCGATAACTATTTTTGATTTTATTAGTCCTGTATAAGACTCCATTTTTGAGTACATAAGAATACGAAAGTTTCTCTAGCTTAGGATCACTAGCTTTATCTTTGTTTTCTAAAACGTCAATAATGTCTCTTAAATAAGGGTCTTTACGTTGTTGTTTACCCTATTCGAGTGAACAACATGGAAGGTGAAGCTGTACAAGAAATCAATTTGTTACTTATCAAGAACGAGACTTGTCATCATTACACGCTTATTCGCTCTCTCTCCCGGTTAGTTTCAGGTCAAAAAAGCAAGCATAATGGTTGCATAGAAGTCTGTCGCAGGTGCTTGTCCACGTTCGATAATCAAAAACCACAAGATTACCAACACATTCAAGGCCCCGACATTGCTGCCCAGAAGCTTGCACACCACTTGCGCTATTGTAACGACAACAGGCCTGGGGTTGCAGTCTTACCCGAGCCTGGTACTGTGGAGCAATTTCGGGCGCATAGTGCTATGGGAGAGCACCCTGCTATTATTATTGCAGATTTAGAGGCCTTCCTTGAACCGCTGTCCACCTGTAAACCCAACCCAGACGTTTCTTCTACCACGCCTTGTCAAATTCACAAGATCTCCAGTTTTGCCTATGTTGTGGTGCGACGAATCAAATAATTGCCCCTGAGTCATATGTATATCGCGGTCCCGATGCAGCCAAACATTTTCTGGAGAGGATGATTGTAGAAGTGAACGAGATACGAGAAGTATTGTTAGATCCTATAGCTATGCGAGACTTAACTCCCGAAGAAAAGAGTAAACACGAAGAGGCTGTCCAGTTTGTAACGAAAAATTTATTGATAGTAGGAAAAAAAAAAGAAAGTTCGACACCACGATCACTTCACCGGAAGCTATATTGATTCTTGGTGTAACGGGTGCAACCTGAAGGCTAAGGACCCGCGCTTCGTCCCCGTATTCTTCCATAACGGTTCCGAGTACGATTTTCACCACCTTATCAGGCATCTCGGATACGACGATGCGCGCATTAATATTATAGCACAAAATGAGGAGCACTACATTGCCATCTCTAAATGGGTGCAAGACATAGAACTTCGGTTTCTCGATTCTCTGAGGTTTCTCCAGGGAGGCCTCGATGCTCTTGCTGGGATGCTCAACAACAATCAACTAATTATTACCTCAGCCAATTTCCCGAACTTGGATGCTAGTCTCTTCAGGTGTAAGGGGGTCTACCCCTACGAGTATGTCAGCGACCCTTCCAAGTTCGAGGAGGAGTCGTTGCCTCCCCAGGCTAAGTTTCAAAGCCGGCTGCGAGGTTCGGGCATCAGCGATGAAGAATATCAGCATGCTCAGTCCATGTGGCTCAAGCTCGGTTGTCGAAATTTTGGAGAATACCACGATGCCTACTTAAAACTGGATGTAACACTCCTCGCAGACGTCTTTCAAGCGTTTCGCGAAATTGCAATGCAAATCTACAAGCTGGACCCTGCATACTTCTACGGTCTCCCCGGGCTGGCATGGTCGGCCATGCTCCTTCTAACAAAAGTCAAGCTCGAGCTTATTTCCAATGTGGACATGATGCTTTTTGTGGAAAAGCTTGTTCGGGGTGGCATGGTCCAGGTGTCACAACGGTACGCTCGCGCCAACAACCAACACATGTCGACCGGGTACGACCCTTCTCAACCATCTTGCTACATCATGTACACGGATGCTAATAATCTTTACGGGCACTCCATGGTGCAAAAACTTCCATTTGGAGGATTTGGGTGGGCTGATCCTTCCAAATTCGACGTAGAAGGTTTCGACGACTCGGAACGAGGCTTCTTTGTCGAGGTGGACCTCGAGTTTTCCGAGAAGCTGCAGGATGTGTTCTGCGACCTCCCACCAGCATCGGAATTCAAGTGTCCACCTGCGTCGAAGTAGCAAAAACTCATCATGGATTTCGAACCCAAAAAGCGTTACGGGTTGCACTACCGAAATCTTCGGTGGTTGATGCAACGAGGGGTCACGATTACAGCAATTCACCGAGTTCTCACTTTCAACCATTCAAATTGGTTGAAGCAATACATCGACCTCAATACCAAACATCGTACTGCTGCTACCTCTGAACTTGAACGCAAATTTTTTAAGGACATGAATAATATAATATTTGGCAAAACAATGGAAAACATGCGAAATCGTGAAGACATAAGGTTGCTTACTAGCGTCCACCTTTGTCGCAAACTTGTTGCAAGCCCACTGTTTAAATCTCGAACAATCTACAACGAACAGCTTGCTTTGGTACACATGAATCGTGGTGAGGTAAAGCTCAACAAACCAGTCTATGTTTGTACCACAGTGTTAGAGTTAAGCAAGCTGCAAATGTTCGAGATATATTATGATATACTACGCTTGCACTATGATAACAACATCAACCTTCTCTACACAGATACGGACAGTCTGGTATATCACGTCCACACTGCTAACGCATATAAAGATATAGCCACGATTCCAGCCCTCGTTAACTTGTTCGACACGTCGAGCAATCCCCAACCAAATCGATATGAAATCCTGGCTCGAAACAAAAAAGTACCTGGCAAACTAAAGGATGAAAAAAGATGGGGATATTATATTAGAATTTGCTGGTCTTCGTGCCAAAGCATATGCAATTCAAGCTGAGAGTTCTGTGACCAAAAAAGCTAAAGGCATAGGCAAGCAGGTGGTTCAGAGAAAACTCAAGTTTGAAGACTACGTCGAGTGCCTCGAAACCAAAAAGCCGATTCTGCGAAAAGAGTATCGCATCCAGAGTGTTAAACATATACTTACAACCAACACCGTCAGGAAAATTGCTCTGGATGCACGAGACTACAAGAGATGCGTTCTCGAATGTGGGATTCATAGCTTGCCGTGGGCTCACTATCGCCTGAAAACAGGTAAAACTTGCTCTGTGTGCCCAAAATAAAAAAAAAGAGAAATTTGATTTACTAGTGTTTTTTTGCCCTCGAATGCAAAACGAGGCGGTGGAGGTGGGATATTTTTTTCAAAATATTAATTTCACAGTTTTTTTTTGTAATACATACTATATATTCAATCAACAGAATTTTTTGTTGACCTATACAAAAGAATACAAAAAATTAACAATGTCTGCAAATATATAGTATGTATATTTTTTTAACGGAACTAATTCCCGCCGTGTCCTACGGGGCGAAAATTTGGGGCATGTGCAGGGCCAAAGGGGAAGTTCCTTTGCGCGCTCAAGCATGGCTTTTTTTTTTTAAATTTCTTGTTATTTCCTATGCATATTTAAAACTGCTCCGTCACTCGCTCGTTCCTGACATCATACACAAAAGTTTTCTCTGCGATGAGGATGGCTCTGCACAGTGTGTCCGCAGGCAGAGCATCGTGGAACTCACAAACAATTTTGATGTTAGTGCGATCATTTACTACTACTTGCTTCCTTTTCGACGTGTTGATAACAAACATGGGCCTGCGAGCTATAAACTCGTTGGGATTGTAGTACACATCCACGTTACCCGAAGTCACTCG
Source organism: Lepisma saccharinum (assembly GCF_977018435.1). Classification (NCBI taxonomy): domain Eukaryota; kingdom Metazoa; phylum Arthropoda; class Insecta; order Zygentoma; family Lepismatidae; genus Lepisma; species Lepisma saccharinum. The sequence goes on from NC_139233.1 coordinate 82,830,135, forward strand.
TTTGTAAGCTGTGTACGCCTCGTAAAGTTTGAGGTAGTCCTCTTCTGCGATGTTTAGATTGTAGTTCTCGCGTGGGAAAACTTCGTTCCTACCATTTTTAAGGTAGATGTTCTTAATCTTACAGTTGTCGAACTAGCTGGAATCTTTCTCTTGGTTATTGCCCCTTCCTGTCTGGAAGAGTACGGCTGCAAACTCGGGCATGTCGTACCGGATGCTGTTGAATTGCGTGCTTACGTCAAATTCGAAATGATTGCCGGAAGCAAGTATGTAAAAGTATATAGGATAAACTCGATAAATGATGAGCCCCCCTCAGGTAGATTTGGCTACACTTAAAACTAGCTCAAGATGTGCATATGAGCTTATTGCTCAAGTGTGGTACTCTGTCTAACCCAAGATTTTTGTAAAAATGCCCTCGGGAATTTTCCGTGAAATGATGAGCCCCTCAGATTGATTTACCTACACTTACAAAAGTGGCCGCGGTGGCTCAGTCGGTAACGCGTCTGACTACCATGCTCAAGGTCCCGGGTTCGATCCCCGACCGGTTCAAATCCGGGAACTTTTCTAACGGTGGAAGCGGCCCCGGCGCCTACCCAGCGTCGAATAACATGGGTACCTGGGGGAAACCCTGGGGGGGTAAAGGCGGTCAGGGGCGTGATGCTGATCACATCACCCCTACTCACGACCGGATCAAGAAAGTGTGGGGCGTTACCCCCACACCCCCTATACGCCTTCATGGCGTGGTGCTATGCACAGGGTAACACTTTACCTTTTTTACACTTACAAAAGCTACATCTGTGAGATTGTTGTCCATAAGCTTGTTAAAAATATGGCCCTCTTGATATTGTTTTTGCTACACTTACAACTAAGCCAAAGAGCCACCCACACCCACCCACAACCACCCACACCCACACATATTTACTTCCGGTTTATTTCCGGTCCATTTTCGGTTTAAGTTCAATTGGACACCAGGCTCAACTCATATATCTAATACTAAGACAATGTAATATGCAGATGCCTTCTAGAATTGCTCTGTGACTCTCTCATTTCTTACATCATAAACATATGATTTTTCACCTATAAGAATAACACTACATATAGTGTCATCAGGGAGTGTATCGTGGAATTCACAGATAATTTTAATGTTTGTCCTGTCATTAACCACAACTTGTTTTCTTTTTGAAGTGTTGTTGACAAACATGGGTCTCTGTGCTTTGAATTCATCTGGTGTGTAATACATGTCAGTATTGCCAGTAGTGACCCTTTTGTATACTGTAAATGCTTCATATAATTTAAGAAAATCATCCTTGGACATGTTTAAATTATAATTTTCTCTAGGAAACACCTCATTTCTGCCATTTTTAAGATATATGTTCTTGATGTTGCAGTTATCAAATTTACTTGAATTTTTTTCCTGATTATTGTGTCTTCCAGTCTGAAACAGTACCACCACAAAATCTGGCATGTCATATTGTATACTGGAGAATGAGTTTATAGCATCAAATTCATAATAGCTTCCAGTGGCAGGCTTCTGCACACATTGATATGTATAAAATTGTAAAGGCACCTGTGGATTTTTTAGGATATCTGCTTTGTATTTAAGAGCATAACTGGCTTCATATTCAACAACCGGGATTCTTAGCTCCATAGTCTGAATAATGCACTTGCCTTCATCAGGTAGGGTATTAGGCAGAGCTTCCCCAGTGGAGTTTAACCTCATCAAAGCATTATTATCATTGGCAGCTCTTCTAAATGTGATTCTTAAACCACCCTTCCACATAATATCTTTGTAATCTGAGAAGAATCCTGGCAACAGGCGCATGGGGATATTATTTTATCACCAGCCTCAAATCCACCTATTTTGTAGTATGATGCCTCAGTCTTGGATAATTTTAGTGTGGCCAAAGCTGTAGAGGTAATACCAGGGTAATCTACTCTGTTTATAACAACACCATGTATTCTGATCTCAATTTCAGAGAACAGATGTGGCACAAAATTGTCTACCAATTTTATATTTGAATTTGCAGGATAATCTGTACCATCGAGCTTTACAACATCAAACTTGATGTATAGATCTGCTCTGTGGGGGTGTATAAAGCCATCCCCTACATCAAGATCAACCTCAATCTCTGTGTTGGGTAGATTTAAATTTGCAAATGTCCTCCTGTTTGGGGGGAATGATTGTAACTCATAACTCTCAATATTTTCCATTTTTTTGTATGTATTTTTATTTAAATATTAATCTCTATGATTGCAGTTGTTGTGGCTCCAGCAAAATCAACTAATTCTTCTTTTTCATTAGTGACCATCAACTCAATATTATCTATTCTATTATGGCACACAGGAAAATATAATGTTGGTAATGGAGTGTAGATGATCGGCTCCATGAATTCAGAGTTAGGTTTGAATGTTGCAATGATCCCAGTTTGTTTGTGAGTGCCTATGCCATTTGATTTGGTGGTCATAACCTCGGCCACATTACAGTGAATATTCAGAGTTTCTATGGCTAAGAATTTGGGTATATTAATAGCAGTGTGTTCAAGTTCAATGGCTGGTTCAAGTTTTGTGTTGTTCTCAAAGCCTAACAGCTCTCCTATAGTACCCAGATCCACTGTTTCTGTAGCAGACACAATCTCTTCTCTGTGAGTGACAGAATTTTGAGTTAACACTATACCTCTGGGTAACTGAGCATTTAAAGTAGATAGATTATATTGCCCTGGAGTGATGACAATTTTTTGATCCCCAACTGCAATTGTGTTGTTATGGTGTGTAATATTGGGGATCAAGTACATGCCATAAAATGCTCTGAGAGCTATTGTTTTGGGGTACACTATATCATCATGTAATCTAAGTTTCAATATTGAATTTTGGCTGGTGAGATGGAATACTCCCATGATGTTTCAGATACCACAGGGCCTTTTGAAAATCTTCAATTGATGGTTTATTTATTTGAGACAGATAATCTAAGAAGAGATAAACACAGATGTCCACAATTAACATCTTTGAAATTTTGAACACGGGCATTATTGTAATAAAGATTAGTTGATTTTAGATATTTTACTAAATTTTCAGGTGGAACACCTCCAAATGAATCAAACACAAATGCCTCATTTTTTAAATATTTAAGATAACAGATCCAGTCAGTGCCCTGATTTTTGTACTTATCCAAATTAACTATGCCACACCCTTTGTTGAGTGGTTGTTCTGGTAAAGAATCAGACATGTACACACCTCTAAAATTTTTGATGCCAAGTGGTTTGATTAAAGCTTCAATATCTTGGTTTGTAAGCGGCTCTTGTTTTTTTTAAACTTATTCATGGCTCTCTTAACACCTTTGCCTTGTTTTCCCATGGCCAGATTATGGCGCTTCAATTCATCTAATTCTACCTTATTCTTTTTGGCATCTGTTACTGTTTTTGCTATGGCAGCTGATCCCCCAGCCAAGCTCCCAACAGCCCCCAAAGCTGCTAAGATGGCCGGGATAGTAAATATGAAACCACCCACATGTGATTTTTTTCTAGATTTCTGTAATTTTTTTAATTGAGGGGTACTAAGTAATAATTTCATACCATGGCCCTTGGCAAGACAAGAATTTTTTTTCTTGCGCTGCTTTTTGGTTAAAAGGCTATCAATAGTTTTAAGAGATTTAAGACCTGCATAAGGTATCTGATACATAACACCCTTGGCCTTCATCCTAGGTTTATTATATACATATTCTGGGATTACATAGCTTAATTAAGTGTCTTAAATTTATTTAATTTATCACAACCCCCACCCCAGTTTTTGTTTGGTGTTCATAGCTATGGTGGTCCCCAATGCTGCTATTCTCTCACTTAAAGAAGCATCTTTGCTTACAAATCTACCAAATGCAGCCTCTTCTAATTTCTTGTCTGCAACATGTCGCCTATCAAGATCAGAATGTGTGTTGTATGCCATGTCATGGTCTCTACAAGCAGCATCTAGGGGATTAACACCAGGGTCACCTCTGTTTAATCTATGGTCCAATTTTGTACCGGGACCACAATACTGATAGCCTGGTATGTGTAGTTCAAATGGCAGCTTGTTTATGATGTCATTAACCAGCCCCCGACCCTCAGAGATATTCCAAAATTTAGGTGGTAGAGTATTAATAATTTTTATAAGATATCCAATGCCCTTAGTGTCATTCACTATAAAATTAGACAATTTGGTGCTTATCATGTCCATAATTCCAACCTTTTCATTGTAAAAATTGTGGTTGCCAGCATTTTCTTCCCCAGCTAACACCAGCAACCTATCTACAAGTTTCCTGACATCATGAACGCACACAAATTCTTTAGGCAGGGTGTTGTATTGTTTGATTCCACTACCTGTCTTGATCTGTGACCATATGGGCTTGATTAAGTTGTTATATTTTGCTCCACTGCTAGACTTGACTCTTTTTTGTGTGGGATCATTGTTCTGGTATAGAGCATCTGATTTTATTAATATTTCTTTGTAATGCTCATAATCTTGATCTGTATAGCTGCCAGGTCTCTTCCTAGTCATCAGTTCCCACAATCCAGGTGTGCCAGGGTACTTAACAAAAGCACCTTTTCTCCAAGATGAGATTCTGAATATACAATTAGATCATCTCCCATAAATGTTACTCTGAAATTGCCAATTCTATGTATGATGCTACCATCACGCTCTGTGTCAGCATATAAGCCAAAGACCTCATCTTTGTTGTCTTTAGGTGTGCTTAAATATTTTTGAGCAAGAAGACCCAATTCAATAGGATCCTGAGTAGCTTCAATTCTTCGAGGAGCAACAGGACTAGGTGTATGAATACTAGAAAGTAGGGTGATTGGATAATCTAATATGTTCCTAGCAGCTACAGGTACAAGCTCTGTGATCAAATTTTGATTTTGCTCTGTAACAGTTTTGATATTTTTACCTAATTCACTAATAGCATCAATAATAGGTTGTTCTGTTTGCTTGTGTTGTTCATAGATTCCTCGGTTCTCTGATTTCCATCCCTTAAATCTTTTTACAAGATAATCTCTTAATTTAAGATCATCAATAATTGGCCTTTTCATGGTTATTTATATATGTTTCAATGTCTAGAAAATTGTTGATTTTATTTCTGTATTTGCCACTATTGGGTTTCCTTCTCATATCAATTGTGACAAACTCATAACTGTCCTGGTTCCAGCACCTACTGCAAAACTTGGAAAAATCATTGTAGCTCAAGTCCCCACCTACATATTCATCATGTATGTGTTTGAGGTTGGTATGATCTTGATGAAACACACATATAAAATTGCTTTTGTCTCGGATCAGCTGCTTCGGTATTTTAGAAAAAGTCTGTGCCAGGTAGAAGCAATGTATGTTTTTGTGTCGGTCCTGTGTAAAAAAATTTCTAACCTTGTTTTGATTATCCAGTATAATGTCATCAAATACAACAACAGAGTTATCAAGACAATCATGGAGTGGCTTAACATCTGGTTCAAAAGTGGCTACATCCAGTCCATCATATACCTTCATCAGCTGCTGATATTTTAATTGTTCCAAGCTCTTAGAGAAGACATACAAGTGCCTGTTTTTCCAGTCTAACCAGTTGGTTGCCAATAAAAAATTATCAATCATTAGTGTAGTTTTACCACAAGCCGATGGCCCAACAATAAGACATCTAATATTATCAGGCAGCAGCTTTCCATTTCTCTTAATCTGCTGTTCAAGTTCTGGCAGTCTCTTTATAACATCCCAGGTGTTCATAGTATCACTTTGTCTGCCTCGATCCAGCTGTGGTCTGGGAGTCCTAGCCATTTCACAAGTATCTTGTTGCCTTTTCTGCGGATGATTTTTTCTATGAGATATGTGTCAGGCTGCTTAGTTTTGCTGAGTTCTTCTTCATAAAACCTGCCTTTGAGAATTTCTCCTCGGTGATCTTTTATTATATATGTGTATCGGGTCCCAGGTTTAACTTGAACCACTGTAAATAATTCAGTGCTTGTAAAGCATCTTTTGAATAAGTGCTTATATTTGCTGATTCTTACTTGATCACCTACCTTGTATTTGGCCTTTCTTGTTGTTGGCTGGTATCTAGGATAATAAACAGCACTGATCAATTTTTGCTCATCAGATGAAGTTACCACAGAGGGCTTCATGTTGATTGTGGAATGGACCTAGTTGTTATATTTATGTAGAAGTTCTGGTAGGATTGTAAGCCATTTATAATTACCTTGGAGGGTAAATTGTTTATACATATGATTTTTTAGGGTTTTGTTGAATCTTTCTACAATAGAGGCCTTGAGATCACTGTAACTTGAGTAATTTTGTATTGACTGGCTTTTAATAAATTGTTGGAACACCGAATTATAGAATTCTTTGCCATTATCTGTTTGCAAATAGCGCGGTGATATTCCACTCTGATTGATTATTGTCCTGAAGGCTTCTGTAACACATTTTCCAGTCTTGGATTTGAGTGGCACAGCCCAGGCAAATTTTGAAAATGTATCTATGACAGTGAGTAGATACTTGAAGCCCTTGTTGATCTTGTCTAAGTTTTTCAGCTGCCCACTTGCCATCTCAACCAAGTCACACTGCCATAAATCATCTATGCCTTTTGTAACCACTGGCAGTCTCTTATAATTATGTCTGGCTTGTCTGTGTAATTCATCAACAATAATTTGTCTAGACATAGTATGTAAACAAGAATATTGCAACTATAGGGTGTTCAGCAGCTGATACTACAGGATTTTCTAAATACAGTTTGTCTCCTATTTGTATATTAAATTCCAGAGAGCCATCATCTTCAGCATAAGATGTCTCTAATGTATCGGGGTCTGTAAAATCCTCTAACTCAACACTGGTGACCTTTGGTTTGTTGTCAGCATTTGTTATTGATAAGGTAGGGTAGTGGTGTGCCTGTGGTTGTAGCCAATATTTGATCTTGATTGGTCTAAGTGTGCTCCCAACAAAAAAACTGGTAATAAAATTGTGCAGGGGACAGCATATATATTTTGCCACCTGGTGTAAATTGTGAATCATATTCTTTGTTGGGGATACTGTACAATTCAAGAATTACTGTATGTTTAGGATTCTCGATTAGGCCAGTTATTTATCTTTCTGCTGTAAGCAATCTACTTGTTACAGATTCAATTTGCTCATTGATAGTCCTAACAATCTCATCGTGCCCTGGCTTGATCCTTATGTCCACAGCAAGTTTCTTGTATTGTTGTACAATCTCTTGAAGCTGTGTGGCAAAAACAGACAGAGCATTTGCTTGGTTGGATTCCTTGGTCCCTAGCTGTTGCTTGATATTGGCTACAATTTGCTGTAAATTTTCAACAACTGCCAATTTTGAATTTTGAGCTGTAAGATCATGGACTTGTCTTCTGATATCCCCAAACAAGGCATGCAATTCATTAATATGTTGATTAGTTGGTAGAGTAGACACTGTCTGAGTAAGTTGTTTGATCTCTGTCTGGATATTCTTGATATCTTCTGATTTCAATATGCGATTCACAGCTCTCTTAATATTTTTAAGTTCCTGTGATGTAGGCAGATTTGATACAGTATTTTGCAAAGATTCAAGTGCCAATTTCACATCATTTAATTCAGAAGCATCAGCCACACTTCGCATAGCATCTTGGAGCAGGGTTATGTCTGCCTGAGTAGGTGTTGATTGTTGTAAAATATCAAGTTTTGTTTGGATATCATCGATCAAATGATGAAAATGAGATAGCTCAGATTCAGTGTTGAGGTTTTCAAGTTTTGTGATCTGTTGCTGGACACTGACAAGGGTGTTTACAATACCAGGCAGGTGAGATTCTAGAGATTCTTGTACATTTGTCAGATCACTTTGCACTGCTGCTATTGTACCCTCAAGATGGGTTATGGTACTTTGAATTTTTCCAAAATCTTCATATGTTTCAAGTTGCAGCTTGATGTTGGCAACACTACGAGTTATAGCATTCAAAGCATCAGAAGATGACAAGTTGTTCATAAAATTTTCAAGTGTCTCAATTTTTTCTTTAACCTCGGCTATGGCATTGTTCAAGGGGTCGAGATTAGGTATCGGGAGTGATTGAATCTGTTCCTTTAGAGTGGAAATCACTAGATCAAAATCTTCTTGTGATTTTATGCTTTTGACAATTGTTTGGAGCTGTGTCTGGACATTATTTATCTGCTCTTCCAATTGTTGCTTCAATTGCTCAGAGTTGGTGGCCTGGGTCTTAAATTTGGCTTGAAGAGCTGCTACAGCCTCCTCTAAATTTTGAAAATTATCTAATGTAGCAAAGTCAGTATATTTTTGAAGCAGCAATTTGAGTTCTGAGTCAATTTTAAGAAGAGGGTCCATGCATTGTGATTGTAAATTTGTAATTTCTAGTTGAAGACTGGCATTGAGTGTGGTTTGTAAAGCTTGTAAATCACTTCTTAATTTTTTGACTCTGACATCAAGCATCAGAATCTCATCACTGTGATCTTCATGCCTTGTATGGCCAAATATATCATTAGGCATTTTTGTTTTAGTGGTTACTTATTATAAAATATCTAATTCTTAATTCTATAAAAAAGGTATAAGCTTGTCATAGGATCCTGGGACCTCAATATATAAGCAGTCACCAGCAGAAACAGTATATACAGTGCCAGAAATCATGTTTGAGTGCTTAATTCTATAAATATTTCTACCTATTGAAACCTTGACATCACCCTCAGGGGTTGTAATAAATTGTAATTGACCACCTACAGGTAACTGGTAGTGATTTAAATTATTGTTAAATATATACAATGTTTTACCTGTTTCATCATCAACATCTGTAAGTATGCTGTTCAGATGAATAATTAACAAAGCACTTAGTTTAGATATTATATCAGAAGGGGGTGCTGGTGTTGGCAGGTCCATAATAGCCTGTTTTTTGAACCCAAATAAGTTCATTGGCATGTTTATTTATTTCAAATCATGCTCTGTAATTGGGCATTGATTATCACTTTTCAAATCACAATGACCCCATGGTAGAGTATGTATGCCACATGATAAAATGCATCTCTTATCATCATGTGGGTCCAGAGACACTTTTCTTACAACATTTGTAGTCAACAAGTGATCCTCACTCTCAATTCTGCATTCTGATGTTCTTATTAAACTCTGTGATTTGAGACAATTTTTGTAATCTTTAAATTCAAGCTCTTTGTCTACAGTTACTCTGCCGATGCCCTTGGCTTTTTTGCAACAACACCACTACATGTTTCAAAACTGTACATCTTGGCCCTTAACCCAGCAAATGCGACAATAACATCACCAAGTGTCTCATCTTTTAACTTGCCAGGCACCTTTTTGTTGTGGGGTTGAATCTTTGTATGTTCACTGGTATCAAAATATTCAAGCAATGCAGGCTGTGACATATCTTGATAGACATCTTCTGTCTGAATATCAAGAATAAAACTATCTGTGTCCATGTACATCAGTTTTACACTATCACCATAAATAGGCTTCAACACATCATAAAACAATTTTAACATGTGTAATTTGGCCAATTCCAATATCACAGCCCCTACATAAATAGGCTTATCAAACTTAATCTTTGTTTTTTTTTCATATTAAAAAGTGCCATATTTTCATCATAAATTCTTCTGTAATTGAAATTAGGCTTTGCTATCAATTTTTTGCTCAGGCTGGGGTCAGTAATTAATTTAACATCAGTATGTTTTCTGACATTTTCTATGGTTTTGCCATACACAGAATTTACCATCAATTTAAACAAAGTTTTATCAAATTTGCTTACTGCAGATGTTCGAAGCTCTGTGTTTGTATCAATAAATGGCTTCAACCATCTTGAGTGCCTGAACCTCAAAACTTTGCCAACCTTAGTTACTTTAACACCATGATGCATCAGGAACTGTAGGTTTTTGTAATATATGACATAATCCTCTTTTGGCTCTAGAGTCATCATTAGCTTCTTCTGTTTAGAGCCAGGTGAACACTTAACCTCAGGAATTGGGGGCAGATCAGAAAATGTGTTGTGTAAATCATCAGGAATTGTCAGATCAACTTCTAAGAACAGGCCATAGTTACTGTCATCAAAATCCTGAAGATCTTCAATATTGAAATCTACAACCCACTCAAGCCCTGCATATGGCAGTTTATCCATCATAGCATAACCATACAGGCTGTTGGCATCTACATACAGTATATAATTTGATGGTAGTGCTGGATCATAATTGAGAATATTTTTTTATTTGCTCTGGCATATCTCTGAGAACATTGCACCATGCCTCCTCTTATACATTGCTCCATAAACAGATACATATCTTGATCTTGGATCAGATCCAATTGCATTTTAGTGTTTAAAAACATTGCAGACCATGCTAGGCCTGGAGCACTGTAGAAATACATTGGATCCAGCTTATAATTTTCCATCGATGATTTTCTAAATGCCTGAAGTATATCAGCTAAGAGAGTGACATCAAGTTTTAAATATGCCTTATGATAATCACCAAATGTCTGGCATTTTAAATTGTTCCACATCAACTGGGCATGGTGATAATCTTCATCAGTGATTCCAGATGCTCTGAGTTTGCTGTAGAACTCTTGTTGTGGTGGCAGAGAACACTCATCAAATTTAGAAAAATCAGTAACATAGTCATATGGGTATACACCCTTCCGCCTAATTAATTTCAGGTCCTGATTTGGAAACAAAGCACATGTGATTTTGAATTGATCATCAGATAATTGACTGGACAGTGTAGCCAGGCTAGCGGACAGAATTCTGTAGGAATCAAGAAATCTTAAGTGAATAGGAACACCATTAACTTTAATTATCTTGCTAATGGCAATATATTTCTCATCATTTTCTGCTAAAATATTTAAATACTGCTTGTCAAACCCCTTGTACCTGATCAAATGATGAAAATCATAATTGGATGCACCATGGCAAAATATAGGGACAAATTTTGGTCTCTGGATCTTAATATTACAGCTATTACACAAGGCCATTAAGAATTTACCATCTGTATGAGAATGGTGTTTCACCTTGATATTTGTATCTGAAAATTCAGAATCACATACCGGGCATTTTTATGCATTGTTGAAATCTTCAATCTGATCCTCTGTTAAAGGCAACATGGGTTTTGATTTTAATAAGACATTAGATGCTATGTTATGGCACTCATTTTCTATTCTATGTGCAAATTTTTTGATGGCATTTGGTCCCATGTATAAATATTCTTCACTAACAACACCATCCTGTACAACAACATAATAAAAACTAGAAGGCTCATGTAACTGGTATGATGTAATTGAAGATTCATCAGCATCTCGGCTGCAGAATGCAAGGGGTTTGAGATTTGATTCAAAATCACAGACTATATATGCTGGGTGTTCCAACAAGGCTTCAAATTTTTTGAATTTGGCATTTTCACTTGGACTAGGCATCACCATATGAACAGGTTTATGGTTGCCACAGTATTTTAAATGTTCAATTAACTTGTTTTTAGCAATTTCTGCATTCACTTCACTAATTCCATTTATTATTTTTTTACCATCAAATACAGTCAAACATCTTCTACACAACTTGAATATTGTATTAGATTTGTCTAGTTGTTTTCTGACTAAAGCTTCAAGACTGTGTATCAGAGTGTAATGGTGTGTGTCACCCCCTTCAATTAAGAGCAGATCAATCGGAACAGCAGAATCATCATCAAGTGTACTGATTCTGAGAGGTGCTATCAAGCAATTGCCACGGCCAGTAGAACAAATAAATACATTAATAGATAATTGTTTACCATTGATATCCCTGACCTTTTTTTCAAATTTATCAATATTCTGAACAGACATTGGATATTCTAAGCCCTCCATTGCATCATCAAAATCATGTTCATGTTGTTTATAATAAGTTATTCTCTGAGGATTCCTTAAAACTGGATACAAAGCAGCTAAAATACACCACAGAAAGCATTTCTCATCATTATTTTCTATGTTAACCACGGCTCTTTTGTTTTTAATATTGGCAGGTAATGGCAGATATGTAGATCCTTGTAATGGGCTGAATTCAGAAATATTAACATAGAGCTTGTGTGGAGATCCGCATAGGCTCCATCCTGACTCTTTTGCAGCAAATTCAGAATGTTTAATATTCAATTGCTCTATCAAACTGCTTATTATTTTGTCTAAATTTGCATTTGAATATACAGCTACAGTTTCTGTTATGTGGGGCTGTGTAAATTTTGTGCCATTTGGTTTCCTATATTGTGTAAACAATTTGAGGGACAGCTTATAAGAGCCATTTTGTGCATTTAGAATAGCTAGCATATCAGGATTTTTACTGTTCAGAAAATTCTTAATATCACATCTTGGCTCTGATACGATACGGTGATCCCTAAGTTGGCCATTAAAACTGCTATGGATGGGTTCATAGCGTGGCTGCTTTGCCGGTCTAGCATTAACAGGTGTTTCAAGCTTCCTTTTCAGACCAGATGAAGATGGTTGTAGGGCCAATGTTGATGACTGTGCAGAACAAGTACCTATATGTTTATATGTGAAATATTCCATGCTATATTTTCTATTTCATTTTGGGCATATTTTTGTGGGTGTTCTGCATTTTTCTGGATCACAATTCTTTTGGTGCCTAGCCCAATTGGGGCTGGATATATTCTTATTGCATTGATTACAATATTTTTGATTTGGCATTTTTGTTGTTGGTTTATTATATATATTTCTTGGGATTCAAATCAAAATTCTATGCTTAATAAAAAATATCAGTTGGGTTCAGCAGTGTGCTTTGTATATTTAGTGTGTGTGTGTGTGTGTATGTGTGTTAATATTTTTGGCTTTGGTATTTATATAAAATTTCTTGGGGTTCAAATCAAAACTCTATACTTAATAAACCTATGACAGGTTGTATAAAGCTGATAGCCTACATGCACAAAGGTAGAATAAGTACAGAAGCACTGCCCTAGCACAAATGCATGTCTACACAGGCATGTCCTAGAAAGGCAATAACCTAATACCATGTGTCATGTATAACAAACTGGGGCAGATATAAACCCTTTGTTCAATATATTAGAAAATTCTGTATATTAAATCAAACAAACCTATAATTCAATTTATACAAATCTGCTATATTTTTGTGTTTTTTTAAAAAAAAATATGAGGAGCACTGCAACAACACATCTGTACTCTTCAACAACTCTCACAATACTGGCTGATATGTAATGCAAAATCTCTTTATATAGCCTAAGCACGGACCGCATTGAAAACATCTGAAACAATAAGCCAATCAGAATATAACACATCATCACATTATGTCATAACCAACCAATCAGAAAACAACACATGCCTAATAATTTGTTGCAAAATATTGGGTAATAATTTGTTGCACAACATGATGCAATAGAAATAAACCAGAAATAGGCCACAAGTGGACCGGAAGTGACCGGAAGTGACCGGAAGTGGACCGGAAGTGACCGGAAATAAGCCGGAAATGGGCCGGAAATGTGCCGGAAGTGGACCGGTAAAAAATTATCGATTTTTTCAAAAACTTGCAAAACTGCTTGCAGAGTTCAAATATCAGACCCCCGCACTTGTAATATGCACCATTCTTGACTTATTCAAGAATCTAGGCAATTACAAGTTTTTTGAAAAAATTATAGAGAGCAAAAATTGCATTTTAACATGCCCATGTCAAATCACCAAGTCCCATGTCTCCAGCATTCATAGTTCCAGAAATAATCAGAAAACAAAAAATTATTGATTTTTTCAAAATTTAAGTATGTTGTTCAGTAGGGCACCACAAGTTCATATTTTCCTGTTGGAGTGCTTCAGCATGCATAGTTTTCAAAATATTAACAACTTTGTTAATATTGCACTTTTCCTAAAATTCTATTTATAGAACAGACATAAATTGGATATTTGCAGCTTAAATATTGCATCTATCAAAAAAATTATAGAGATCTAAAACATAGAGAATCATGCACAGAATTAACGTGAAAAGATTTCAGGTCTCCAGCACTTGTAGTTTTTGAGAAATCACAAAATCAAAAAATTATCGATTTTTTCACAAAATTTTTAAATAGCATACAGAGTTGAAATACACAACTCCCATGACTCTCTATCTTGAAAAATAGGCAAGTTATTCAGGATCTAGAGAACAACAAGATTTTTTTGAAAAATTATAGAGATCAAAAAGTTGCATTTTGGTATGCATATGAAAAATCACCAAGCCCCATGTTTCTAGCATCAATAGTTTCAGAGATATCAAAGAAATAAAATTATCGATTTTTTCAAAATTTGAGTATGTTGCTCTATGGGATATGCCAAGTGCTTTGGCAAGGCTATTTAAGTAAATATGTGTGGGTGGGTGTGGGTGGGTGTGGGTGGCTCTTTGGCTTAGTTTTAAGTGTAGCAAAAACAATGTCAAGAGGGCCATATTTTTAACAAGCTTATGGAAAACAATCTCACAGATGTAGATTTTGTAAGTGTAGGTAAATCAATCTGACGGGGCTCATCATTTCACGGGAAATTCCCGAGGGCATTTTTACAAAAATCTTGGGTTATACAGAGTACCACACTTGAGCAATAAATATGCACATCTTGAGCTAGTTTTAAGTGTAGCCAAATCTGCCTGAGGGGGGCTCATCATTTATCGAGTTTATCCTATATACTTTTACACTGAAGCAGGTTTTTGCACACACTGGTAGCCGTAAAACTGAATGGACACTTGAGGATTCTTCAGGATGTCGGCTTTGTACTTGAGAGCATAGTTTGATTCGTATTCTACCACTGGCACGCGCAGCTCCATGGACCTTACAAGACACTTGGCAGCGTCGGGTAGTGTGTTGGTAAGCGGGGTAGTCCCGTCCGGGCCCAAAGTGCTGTAGCGCATCAGTGCGTCGTTGTCGTTGGCAGCTCTGCGAAAAGTGACGCGCAAACCACCCTTCCACATGATCCCCGTGTAGTCGGAGAAGAAGCCAGAAAGCAGACGCATGTGAAACAGTACTGTTTGCCTTTGAGTTTTGATACCTGCTTCGAATCCCCCTGCCTGGTAGTATGGTGCATCGGTATTGGAGAGTTTCAGTGTTCCCACAGCTGTAGAGGTAATTCCGGGGTAGTCAACCCTATCGATGACGGTGCCATGCTTTCTAACTTCCACCTGCGAGAATAGGTACGGCAGAAAATTATCTACAAGTCTTAAATTTGCATTGGCAAGAAATGCTTCGCCGTTGTCTCTCTTCACTACATCAAACTTGACGTACAAATCAGCTCTGTGAGGGTGAATGAACCCATCCCCGACGTCCACATCAAACTCAATCTCTCGGTTCGGTTCGTTGAGGTTGGCAAACGTGCGAAGGTTGGGAGGGAATGTCTGTAATTCGTAACTTTCGATTTGTTCCATGATGGTTATTTATATGTTAATCTGCACGACAGCAGTGGTCGTGGCTCCGGCAAAATCTACCACCTCACCCTTCTCGTTTGTCACTGCTAATTCTATGTTGTCAATGCGATTACGAGATACAGGAAAATATATCGGTGAGGAGGGTGTGTAGATGATTGGCTCCATGAACTCCGAACTTGGTTTGAACGTGGCAATGATCCCAGTCTGCTTGTGGCTACCCGGGATGCCGTCCGAGGATTTGGTGATCATGCCTTCCACTACGTTGCAGTGGACGTTCAGAGTCTCGATGGCTAAAAATTTAGGAATGTTGGCACCGATGTGCTTGATGCCAGGTTCGAGCTTGGCATCTTTTTCGAATCCCAGGAGCTCTCCGACGGTACCCAGGTCCACGGTTTCCGTTGCAGACACAATTTCAACTCTGTGAGTGACTGAATTTTGAGAAAGTAGCACACCTCTCGGCAAGTGAGCCTGCAAGGTAGACAGGTTGTACTGACCAGGGGTGATGCTGATTTTGTCGCTGCCGACTTTGATTGTGTTGTTATGCACCGTCACATTGGGTATCAGGTACATGCTGTAGAATGCACGAAGAGCAATTGATTTAGGATAGATGCTGTCGTCGTGCAACACGAGTTTTAAGACCGAAGTCTCGCTGGTGAGATGGAATACTCCCATAGTGCTTCAGATGCCACAATGCTTTTTGAAAATCCTCGATCGTAGGGTTATTTATTTGAGACAGAAACACAAGCATTGATATGCAGAGATGACCGCAGTTCACTTCGTCGAAACCTTGCATGCGTTCGTCGTTGTAGTAGAGACTCGAAGCACCGAGGTACTTTACCAACCCAGCAGATGGCACACCGCCGAATGAATCGAAAACAAATGCTTTGTTGTTGCTGGTTTTCAAGTAGCAAATCCAATGGATTTTCGTAACTGTCCAGGTTAACCACACCACACTCTTTTTTCTTCACAACAGAGGGTAGAGAATCGGACATGAAAACACCCCTGAAGTGCTTGATTCCCAACGGCTCGATTAGAGCATCAATGTCGAGGATGGACAGCGGCTCTTCTTTTTTTAAAATTTGTTCAAAGCTTTGACCTTCCTGCCCACGCCTTTCCCTTTCTTCTCCATTGCCAGGTTGTGGCGTTTTTGCTCTTCCAACTCGGCCTTGTTCTTCTTTGCATCGATTACGGTTTTGGCGATAGCGGCAAGTAGTGTAATTGATGCTATAACCAGCACGAGAAATGATGAACCCCCCTCAGGCAGATTTGCCTACACTTAAAACTTGCTCAACATGCCCATATGAGCTTTTCGCTCAAGTGTGGAACCCTGTCTAATCCAAGATTTTTGTAAAAATGCCCTCGGGAAGTTCATGTGAAATGATGAGCTCCCTCAGATTGATTTGCCTACACTTATAAAAGGCACTTCTGTCAGATTGTTGTCCATAATCCTGTCAAAAATATGCCCCTCTTGATATTTTTTTTGCCCACACCTAAAACTAAGCCCCCCTCACCCACACCCACACACATACACACCCACCCACACCCACACCCACCCACACACCCACACCCACACATATTCACACATATTTATTTCCGGTCCACTTCCGGTCTATTTTCGGCCATTTCCACCCATTTCTGCCCACTTCCGGTCCACTTCCGGTCTATTTTCGGCCATTTCTACCCATTTCTGGCCACTTCCAGTCCACTTCCGGTCTATTTTTGGCCATTTCTACCCATTTCTGCCCACTTCCGGCCCACTTCTGGTCCACTTCCGGTCTATTTTCGGCCATTTCTACCCATTTCTGCCCACTTCCGGTCCACTTCCGGTCTATTTTCGGCCATTTCTACCCATTTCTGCCCACTTCCGGTCCACTTCCGGTCTATTTTCGGCCATTTCTACCCATTTCTGCCCACTTCCGGTCCACTTCCGGTCCATTTGTGGCCTATTTCTGGTTTATTTATATTGCATCATGTTTTGCAACAAATTATTACCTAATATTATGCAATAAATTATTAGACATGTGTTGTTTTCTGATTGGTTGCTTATGACATAATGTAATGATGAGTTATATTCTGATTGGCTTATTGTTTCAGATGTTTTCAATGCGGTCTGTGCTTAGGCTATATAAAGAGATTTTGCATTGCATATCAGCCAGTATTGTGAGAGATGTTGAAGAGTAAGGGTGTGTTGTTGCAGTGCTGATCATATTTTTTTAAACACAAAAATATTGCAAATTTATATAAATTGAATTACAAATCTATTTGATTTAATAGACAGAATTTTTGACAACCTGTCATAGGTTTATTAAGTGTAGAGTTTTGATTTGAACCCCAAGAAATTTTATATAAATACCAAAGCCAACAAATATTAACACACACACAAATCACACTGCTGAACCCAACTGATATTTTTTATTAAGCATAGAATTTTGATTTGGACCCCAGGAAATCTTATATAATAAACAACAACAAAAATGCCAAATCAAAAATATTGTAATCAATGCAATAAGAATATAACCAGCTCCAATTGGGCCAGGCATCAAAGGAATTGTAATCCAGACAAATGCAGGACTCCCACAAAAATATGCCCTAAATGCCATAGAAAATATAATCTGGAATATTTCACATATAAACATAAAGGTACTTGTTCTGCACAGTCATCAACATTGCCGCCACAACCATCTACATCTGGTCTGAAAAGGAAGCATGAAACACCTGTTAATGCTGGACCAGCAAAGCAGCCACGCTATGAACCCATCCATAGCAGTTTTAATGGCCAATTAAGGGATCACCGTTTTGTATCAGAGCCAAGATGTGATATTAAGAATTTTTTGAACAGTATAAAACCAGATGTGCAGGCAATTCTAAATGCACAAAATGGCTCTTATAAGCTGTCCCTCAAATTGTTTACACAATATAAGAAGCCAAATGGCACAAAATTTACACAGCCCCACATAACAGAAACTGTACCTGTATATTCAAATGCAAATTCAGACAAAATAATAAGCAGTTTGATAGATCAATTGAATATTAAACACTCTGAATTTGCTGCAAAAGAGTCAGGATGGAGCCTATGCGGATCTCCACACAAGTTATATGTTAATATTTCTGAATTCAGCCCATTACAAGGTTCCACATATGTGCCTTTACCTGCCAATATCAAAAACAAAGAAGCCGTGGTTAATATAAAAAATACCGACCAGAAATGCTTTTTGTGGTGTATTTTAGCTGCTTTGTATCCAGTTTCAAGGAATCCTCAGCGAATATTTTTTTATAAAGAGCATGAAAATGATTTTGATGAAGCAATGGAGGGTTTAGAATTTCCAATGTCTGTTCAGAATATTGATAAATTTGAAAAAAAAGCCAGGGATATCAATGGTAAACAATTATCTATTAATGTATTTACTTGTTCTACTGGCCGTGGCAATTGCTTGATAGATCCTCTCAGAATCAGTACACTTGATGATGATTCTGCTGTTCCGATTGATCTGCTCTTAATTGAAGGGGATGGCACATATCATTACACTCTGATACATAATCTTGAAGCTTTAGTCAGAACACAACTAGACAAATCCAATAGAATATTCAAGTTGTGCAGAAGATGTTTGTCTGTATTTGATGGTCAAAAAATGGTGAATGGGGACGGGAAAAAATGCAGAAATTGCTAAAAACAAGTTAATTGAGCATCTGAAATACTGTGGCAATTATAAACCTGTTCATATGGTGATGCCTAACCCAAATGAAAATGCCAAATTCAAAAAATTTGAAGCCCTGTTGGAACACCCAGCATATATAGTCTGTGATTTTGAATCAAATCTCAAACCTCTTGCATTCTGTAGCCCAGATCCTGATGAATCTTCAATTACATCGTACCAGCTACATGAACCTTCTAGTTTTTATTATGTGGTTGTACAGGATGGGGTTGTTAGTAAAGAATATTTATACATGGGAGCAGATGCCATCAAAGAATTTGCAGATAGAATAGAAAATGAGTGCCATGACATAGCATCTAATGTCTTATTAAAATCAAAACCCATGTTGCCTTTAACAGAGAAACAGATTGAAGATTTCAACAATGCAGAAAAATGCCCGGTATGTGATTCTGAATTTTCAGATGCAAATATCAAGGTTCATTCATCACCATTCTCATACAGATGGTAAATTCTTAATGGCCCTGTGTAATAGCTGTAATATTAAGATCCAGAGACCAAAATTTGTCCCCATATTTTGCCCTGGAGCATCCAATTATAATTTTCATCATTTGATCAGGTACGAGGGGTTTGACAAGCAGAATTTAAATATTTTAGCTGAAAATAATGAGAAATATATTGCCATTAGCAAAATAATTAAAGTTAATGGTGTTCCTATTCACTTAAGATTTCTTGATTCATACAGAATTTTATCGGCTAGCCTGGCTACACTGGCCACTCAATTATCTGATGATCAATTCAAAATTACATGTGCTTTGTTTCCAGATCAGGACCTAAAATTAATTAGGCGAAAGGGTGTATATCCATATGATTATGTTACAGATTTTGCTAAATTTGATGAGTGTTCTCTGCCACCAAACAACAGTTTTACAGCAAAATCAGAGCATCTGGAATCACTGATGATGATTATCACCCTGCCCAGTTGATGTGGAACGATTTAAAATGCCAGACATTTGGTGATTATCACAAGGCTTATTTAAAACTTGATGTGACCCTCTTAGCTGATATACTGCAGGCATTCAGAAAATCTTCGATGCAAAATTATAAGCTGGATCCAATGTACTTTTACAGTGCACCAGGCCTAGCATGGTCTGCAATGTTTCTAAACACTAAAATGCAATTGGATCTGATCCAGGATCAAGATATGTATCTGTTTATGGAACAATGTATAAGAGGAGGCATGGTGCAATGTTCTCAGAGATATGCCAGAGCAAATAACAAATATATTCCTGATTATGATCCAGCATTGCCATCAAATTATATACTGTATGTAGATGCAAACAGCCTCTATGGTTATGCTTGATGAAAAAACTACCATATGCAGGGCTTGAGTGGGTTGAAAATTTTAATATTGAAGATCTTAAAGATTTTGATGACAGTAACTATGGCCTGTTCTTAGAGGTTGATCTGACAATTCCTGATGATTTACACAACACATTTTCTGATCTGCCCCCAATTCCTGAGGTTAAGTGCTCACCTGGCTCTAAACAGAAGAAATTGATGATGACTCTAGAGTCGAAACAGGGTTATGTCATATATTACAAAAACCTCCAGTTGCTGATGAATCATGGTGTTCAAGTGAGCAAAGTAGGCAAAGTTTTGAGGTTCAGGCACTCAAGATGGTTGAAGCCATATATTGATACAAACACAGAGCTTCGAACATCTGCAATGAGCCAATTTGATAAGACCTTGTTTAAATTTATGGTCAATTCAGTGTATGGCAAAACAATTGAAAATGTCAGAAAACATATTGATGTTAAAATAATTACTGACCCCAGCCGGAGCAAAAAATTGATAGCAAAGCCCAACTTCAATTACAGAAGAATTTATGATGAGAATATGGCACTTTTCAACATGAAAAAAACAAAGATTAAGTTTGATAAGCCTATTTATGTAGGGGCTGTGATATTGGAATTGGCCAAATTACACATGTTAAAATTGTATTATAATGTGTTGAAACCTTTTTATGGTGATTGTGTAAAATTGATGTACATGGACACAGATAGTTTTGTTCTTGATATTCAAACAGAAGATGTTTATAAAGATATGTCACAGCCTGCATTGCTTGAATATTTTGATACCAGTGAACATACAAGGATTAAACCCCACAACAAAAAGGTGCCTGGCAAGTTAAAACATGAGACACATGGTGATGTTATTGTCGCATTTGCTGGGTTAAGGGCCAAGATGTACAGTTTTGAAACATGTAGTGGTGTTGTTGCCAAAAAGGCCAAGGGCATTGGCAGAGTAACTGTGGACAAAGAGCTTGAATTTGAGGATTACAAAAATTGTTTCAAATCATGTAGCACAATCAGAACATCAGAAAATAGAATTCAGAGTGTGGATCACTTATTGACTAGCAATATTTTAAGAAAAGTGTCTCTGGACCCACATGATGATAAGAGATGTATTTTATCATGTGGCATACATACTCTACCATGGGGGCATTGTGATTTGAAAAATGGCAATCATTGCCCAATTACAGAGCATGATTTGAAATAAATAAACATGCCTATGAACTTATTTGGGTTCAAAAAACAGGCTATTATGGAGCTGCCAACACCACAACCCTCTTCTGATATAATATCTGAACTGAGTGCTTTGTTAATTATTCATCTGAACAGCATACTTACAGATGTTGATGATGAAACAGGTAAAACATTGTACATATTTAACAATAATTTAAATTATTACCAATTACCTGTAGGTGGTCAATTGCAATTTATTACAACCCCTGAGGGTGATGTCAAAATTTCAGCAGGGAGAAATATTTATAGAATTAAGCACTCAAACATGATTTCTGGCACTGTTTATACTGTTTCTGCTGGTGACTGCTTATATATTGAGGTCCCTGGATCCTATGACAAGCTTATACCCTTTTTTATAGAATTAAGAATTAGATATTCAATAATAAATAACCACTAAAACAAAAATGCCTAATGATATATTTGGCCATACAAGACATGAAGATCACAGTGATGAGATTCTGATGCTTGATGTCAGAGTCAAGAAATTAAGAAGTGATTTACAAGCTTTACAAACCACACTCAATGCCAGTCTTCAATTAGAAATTACAAATTTACAATCACAATGCATGGACCCTCTTCTTAAAATTGACTCAGAACCTAAATTATTGCTTCAGAAATATACTGGTTTGGCCACATTGGATAATTTTCAAAGTTTAGAAGAAGCTGTAGCAGCTCTTCAAGCCAAATTTAAGACCCAGGCCACCAACTCTGATCAATTGAGACAACAATTGGAAGAGCAGATAAATAATGTCCAGACACAGCTCCAAACAATTGTCAAAAGCATAAAATCACAAGAAGATTTTGATCTAGTGATTTCCACTCTAAAAGAACAGATTCAATCACTCCAGATACCTAATCTGGACCCCTTGAACAATGCCATAGCCGAGGTTAAAGAAAAAATTGAGACACTTGAAATTTTATGAACAACTTGCCATCTTCTGATGCTTTGAGTGCAATAACTCGGAGTGTTGCCAACATCAAGCTGCAACTTGAAACATATGAAGATTTTGGAAAAATTCAAAGTACAATAACCCATCTTGAGGGTACAATAGCAGCAGTGCAAAGTGATTTGACAAATGTACAAGAATCCCGCCTGCCCGGTATTGTAGATACCCTTGTTAGTGTCCAGCAACAGATCACAAAACTTGAAAACCTCAACACTGAATCTGAGCTATCTCATTTTCATCACTTGATTGATGATATCCAAACAAAGCTTGAAATTTTACAACAATCAACACCCACTCAGGCAGATATAGCCCTGCTCCAAAATGCTATGCAAAATGTGGCTGATGCTTCTGAATTAAACAATGTGAAATTGGCACTTGAATCTTTGCAAAATACTGTGTCAAATCTGCCTACATCACAAGGACTTAAAAATATTAAGAGGGCAGTGAATCGCATATTGAAATCAGAAGATATCAAGAATATCCAGACAGAGAACAAACAACTTACTCAGACAGTGGCCACTCTACCAACTAATCAACATATTAATGAACTGCATGCCCTGTTTGAGGATATCAGAAGACAGGTCCATGATCTTACTGCTCAAAATTCAAAATTGGCAGTTGTTGAAAATTTGAAACAAATTGTAGCTAATATCAAGCAACAGCTAGGGACCATGGAATCCAATCAAGCAAATGCTTTGTCTGTTTTTGCCACCCAGCTTCAAGAGATTGTGCAATAATACAAGAAACTTGTTGTGGACATAAAAATCAAGCCAGGCCATGATGATGTTGTTAGGACCATCAATGAGCATCTTGAATCTGTAACAAGCAGATTGCTTACAGCAGAAAAAGAAATAACAGGCATAATTGAGAATCCAAAACATACAGTAATTCTTGAATTGTACAGCATCCCCAACAAAGAATATGATTCACCATTTACACCAGGTGGCAAAATATATATGCTGTCCCCTGCACAATTTTATTACCAGTTTTTTGTTCTGGGCACACTTAGACCAATCAAGATCAAATATTGGCTTCAACCACAGGCACACCACTACCCTACCTTATCAATAACAAATGCTGATAACAAAGCAAAAATCACCAGTGTAGAGTTAGAGGATTTTACAGACCCCAATACATTAGAAACAGCCTATGCTGAAGATGATGGCTCTCTGGAATTTAAAATAGAAATAGGGGACAAATTATATTTAGAAAATCCTGTAGTATCAGCTGCTGAACACCCCATAGTTGCAATATTCTTGTTTTCATATTACGTCTAGAGAAATTATTGTTGATGAATTACACAGACAAGCCAGACATAATTATAAGAGACTGCCAGTAGTCACAAAAGGCATAGATGATTTATGGCAGAGTGACTTGATTGAGATGGCAAGTGGCCAGCTGAAAAACTTAGACAAAATCAACAAGGGCTACAAGTATCTACTCACTGTAATAGACACATTTTCAAAATTTGCCTGGGCTGTGCCACTCAAATCCAAGACTGGAAAATGTGTTACAGAAGCCATCAGGACAATCATCAATCAGAGTGGAAGATCACCGCGCTATTTGCAAACAGATAATGGCAAAGAATTTTATAATTCTGTGTTCCAACAATTTATTAAAAGCCAGTCAATAAAACATTATTCGAGTTACAGTGATCTCAAAGCCTCAATTGTAGAGAGATTCAACAAAACCCTAAAAAATCTTATGTATAAACAATTTACACTTCAAGGTAATTATAAATGGATTAATATTCTTCCAGAACTTCTACATAAATATAACAACTCGGTCCATTCCACAATCAACATGAAACCCTCTGAAGTAACTCCATCTGATGAGCAAAAATTGATCAGGACTGTTTATTATCCTAGATACCAGCCAACAACAAGAAAGGCCAAATACAAGGTGGGTGATCAAGTAAGAATCAGCAAATATAAGCACTTATTCAAAAGAGGCTTTACAAGAAACTGGAGCACTGAATTATTTACAGTGGTTCAAATTAAACCTGGGACCCTTAAAACATATATAATAAAAGACCACCGAGGAGAAATTCTCAAAGGCAGATTCTATGAAGAAGAACTCAGCAAAACTAAACAGCCTGACACATATCTCATAGAAAAAATCATCCGCAGAAAAGGCAACAAGTTACTTGTCAAATGGCTAGGACTTCCAGAACACAGCTGGATCGATGCAGACAAAGTGATAATATGAGCACCTGGGATGTTATAAAAAGGCTGCCAGAACATGAACAGCAGATTAAGAGAAATGGCAAGTTGCTGCCTGAAAATATTAGATGTCTTATTGTTGGGCCATCAGCTTGTGGTAAAACTACACTAATGATTGATAATTTTTTATTGGCACCCAACTGGTTAGACTGGAAAAACAGGCACTTGTATATCTTCTCTAAGAGCTTGGAACAATTAAAATATCAACAGCTGATGAAACTATATGATGGATTGGATATTGCCACTTTTGAACCAGATGTTAAGCCACTTCATGAATGTCTCGATAATTCTGTTGTTGTGTTTGATGACATTATACTGGATAATCAAAACAAGGTTAGAAATTTCTTTACACAGGGCCGACACAAAAACATTGATTGCTTCTACCTGGCACAGACTTTTTCTAAAATACCCAAGCAGCTGATCCGAGACAACAGCAATTTTATATGTGTGTTTCATCAAGATCATACCAACCTCAAACACATACATGATGAATATGTAGGTGGGGACTTGAGCTACAATGATTTTTCCAAGTTTTGCAGTAGGTGCTGGAACCAGGACAGTTATGGGTTTGTTACAATTGATATGACAAGAAAACCCAGTAGTGGCAAATACAGAAATAAAATCAACAATTTTCTAGACATTGAAACATATATAAATAACCATGAAAAGGCCAATTATTGATGATCTTAAATTAAGAGATTATGTTGTAAAAAGATTTAAGGGATGGAAATCACAGAACCGAGGAATTTATGAACAACACAAACAAACAGAACAGCCTATTATTGATGCTATTAGTGAATTAGGTAAAAATATCAAAACTGTTACAGAGCAAAATCAAAATTTGATCACAGAGCTTGTACCTGTAGCTGCAAGGAACATATTAGATTATCCAATCACCCCACTTTCCAGTATTCATACACCTAGTCCTATTGCTCCTCGAAGAATTGAAGCTACTCTGGATCCTATTGAATTGGGTCTTCTTGCTCAAAAATATTTAAGCACACCTAAAGACAACAAAGATGAGGTCTTTGGCTTATATGCTGACACAGAGCGTGATGGTAGCATCATACATAGAATTGGCAATTTCAAAGTAACATTTATGGGAGATGATATAATTGTATATTCAGAATCTCATCTTGGAGAAAAAGGTGGTTTTGTTAAATATCTTGGCACACCTGGATTGTGGGAACTGATGACTAGGAAGAGGCCTGGCAGCTATACAGATCAAGACTATGAGCACTACAAAGAAATATTAATAAAATCAGATGCTCTATACCAGAACAATGATCCCACACAAAAAAGAGTCAAGTCTAGCAGTGGAGCAGAATATAACAACTTAATCAAGCCCATATGGTCACAAATTAAGACAGGCAGTGGAATCAAACAATACAACACCCTGCCTAAAGAATTTGTATGGGTTGATGATGTCAGGAAACTTGTAGATAGGTTATTGGTGATAGCTGGGGAGGAAAATGCTGGCAACCACAATTTTTACAATGAAAGGGTTGGAATTATGGACATGATAAGCACAAAATTGTCTAATTTTATAGTGAATGACACTAAGGGGATTGGATATCTTATAAAAATTATTAATACTCTACCACCTAAATTTTGGAATATTTCTGAGGGTCGGGGGCTGGTTAATGACATTATAAACAAGCTGCCATTTGAACTACATATTCCAGGCTATCAGTATTGTGGTCCAGGCACAAAATTGGACCATAGATTAAACAGAGGTGATCCTGGTGTCAATCCCCTAGATGCTGCTTGTAGAGACCATGACATAGCATACAACACACATTCTGATCTTGACAAGAGACATGTTGCAGACAAGAAATTAGAAGAGGCTGCATTTGGTAGATTTGTAAGCAAAGATGCTTCTTTAAGTGAACGAATAGCAGCATTGGGAACCACCATAGCTATGAACACCAAACGAAATCTGGGGTGGGGGCTGTGAATATGTATATATAATAAACCTAGAATGAAGGCCAAGGGTGTTATGTATCAAATACCTTATGCAGGTCTTAAATCTCTTAAAACTATTGATAGTCTTTTAACCAAAAAGCAGCGCAAGAAAAAAAGCTCTTGTCTTGCAAAGGGTCATGGTATGAAATTATTACTTAGTACCCCCCAATTAAAAAAATTACAACAATCTAGGAAAAAATTGCATACAGGGGGTTTCATATTTACTATCCCGGCCATCTTAGCAGCACTTGGGGCTGTTGGGAGCTTGGCTGGGGGATCAGCTGCCATAGCAAAAACAGTAATAGATGCCAAGAAGAATAGGGCAGAATTAGATGAATTGAAGCGCCATAACCTGGCCATGGAGAAACAAGGCAAAGGTGTTAAGAAAGCCATGAATAAGTTTAAAAAAAACAAGAGCCGCTTACAAACCAAGATATTGAAGCTTTAATCAAGCCACTGGGCATCAAAAATTTTAGAGGTGTGTACATGTCTGATTCTTTGCCAGAGCAACCACTCAACAAAGAGTGTGGCATTGTTAATTTGGATAAGTACAAAAATCAGGGCACTCACTGGATCTGTTATCTTAAATATTTAAACAATGAGGCATTTGTGTTTGATTCATTTGGAGGTGTTCCACCTGAAAATTTAATAAAATATCTAAAATCAGATAATCTTTATTACAATAATGCCCGTGTTCAAAACTTCAAAGATGTTAATTGTGGACATTTGTGTTTATCTCTTCTTAGATATATGTCTCAAATAAATAAACCATCAATTGAAAATTTTCAAAAAGCCTTGTGATATTTAAAACATCATGGGGGTATTCCATCTCACCAGCCAAAATTCAATATTGAAACTCAAATTACATGATGATATAGTGTATCCCAAAACAATAGCTCTCAGAGCATTTTATGGCATGTACTTCATCCCTAATATTACACACCACAACAACAAAATTGCAGTAGGGGATAAAAAAATTGTCATCACTCCAGGGCAATATAATCTGTCCACTCTAAATGCTCAATTACCCAGAGGTGTAGTATTAACTCAAAATTCTGTCACTCACAGAGTAGAGATTGTATCTGGTACAGAAACAGTGGATCTGGGTACTATAGGAGAGCTGTTAGGATTTGAGAACAACACAAAACTTGAAGCGGCCATCAAACACACTGCTATTAATATACCTAAATTCTTAGCCATAGAGACTCTGAATATTCACTGTAATGTGGCCGAGGGTATGATCACCAAATCAAATGGCATAGGCACTCACAAACAAACTGGCATCATTGCAACATTCAAACCTAACTCTGAATTTATGGAACCCATCATCTACAATCCATCCCCAACATTATATTTTCCTGTGTGTCATAATAGAATAGATAATATTGAATTGATGGTCACTAATGAAAAAGAAGAATTAGTTGATTTTGCTGGAGCCAGAACAACTGCTATCATAGAAATTAATATTTAAATAAAAATACATACAAGAAAAAAATGGAAAATATGGAGAGTTATGAGCTACAATCATTCCCTCCAAACAGGAGGACATTTGCAAATTTAAATCAACCCAACACAGAGATTGAGGTTGATCTAGATGTAGGGGATGGCTTTATACACCCCCACAGAGGAGATCTATACATCAAATTTGATGTTGTAAAGCTCGATGGAACAGATTATCCGGCAAATTCAAATATAAGATTGGTAGACAATTTTGTGCCGCATCTGTTCTCTGAAATTGAGATCAGAAAGCATGGTGTTGTTATAAACAGAGTGGATTATCCCGGCATTATCTCCACAGCTTTGGCCACACTAAAATTATCCAAAACCGAGGCTTCTTACTACAAAATAGGTGGATTTGAGGCTGGTGATAAAATTATATCTAACAACCACACAGTTCTGTTCCCTATGCGCCTGTTGCCAGGATTCTTCTCAGATTACAAAGATATTATGTGGAAGGGTGGTTTAAGAATCACATTTAGAAGAGCTGCAAATGATAATAATGCTTTGATGAGATACAGTGCAATAAACTCTACAGGGGAAGCTTTGCCTAATACCCTACCTGATGAAGGCAAATGCATTATTCAGACTATGGAGCTAAGAATCCCAGTTGTTGAATATGAAGCCAGTTATGCTCTTAAATACAAAGCAGATATAATAAAAAATCCACAAGTACCTTTACAATTTTATACATATCAATGTGTACAGAAGCCTGCCGCTGGTACTTATTATGAGTTTGATGCTACAAATTCATTCTCCAGTATACAATATGACATGCCGGATTTTGTGGTGGTATTGTTTCAGACTGGAAGACACAATAATCAGGAAAAAAATTCAAGTAAATATGATAGCTGCAACATCAAGAACATATATCTTAAAAATGGCAGAAATGAGGTTTTTCCTAGAGAAAATTATAATTTAGACATGTCCAAGGATGATTTCCTTAAATTATATGAAGCATTTACAGCATACAAAGGGTCACTACTGGCAATACTGACATGTATTACACACCAGATGAATTCAAAGCACAGAGACCCATGTTTGTCATCAACACTTCAAAAAGAAAACAAGTTGTGGTTAATGACAGGACAAACATTAAAATTATCTGTGAATTCCACGATACACTCCCTGATGACACTATATGTAGTGTTATTCTCATAGGTGAAAAATCATATGTTTATGATGTAAGAAATGAGAGAGTCACAGAACAATTCTAGAAGAGCTCTGCTTATTGCACAAGTTGAGCCTGGTGTATAATTAAACTTAAACCAGAAGTAAATATGTGTGTGTGTGTGTGTGTGTGTGTGTGTGTGTGTGAGTGTGTGTGTGTGAGGGGTGTGTGTGAGGGGTGGGTATGGGTGTGTATGTGTGTGGGTGTGGGTGAGGGGGGCTTAGTTTTAGGTGTGGGCAAAAAAATATCAAGAGGGGCATATTTCTGACAGGATTATGGACAACAATCTGACAGAAGTGCCTTTTATAAGTGTAGGCATATCAATCTGAGGGGGCTCATCATTTCACAGGAACTTCCCGAGGGCATTTTTACAAAAATATTGTATTAGACAGGGTTCCACACTTGAGCAAAAAGCTCATATGGGCATGTTGAGCAAGTTTTAAGTGTAGGCAAATCTGCCTGAGGGGGGTTCATCATTTCTCGTGCTGGTTATAGCATCAATTACACTACTGCGGCACTTACGCCGGCCAAGCTACCCACAGCACCCAGAGCAGCCAGGATGTCCGGGATGGTGAATATGAAACCTCCGGTATTTTTCTCTTGCTTTCGCGAATGTAGCAACCTCTTCAACTGAGGGATGCTGAGCAGCAATTTCATTCCGTGTCCTTTGACCAAGCAAGAATATTTCTTCTCGCGCTGTTTCTTGGTGAGTAACCCATCGAGGGCACCCAGAGTTTTCAGATTCGAGTAAGGTATTTGGTATACTACACCCTTGGGCTTCATTTTGACGATATGTTATTTATATATTGTGTGAGCTTGAATATTTTTACAGAGCAGTTCGGGTAGGTTGTTATTTATAGACCCCACCCCAATTTTTGTTTTGTGTTCATGGCGATGGTCGTACCTAATGCAGCGACCCGTTCACCCAGCGAGGCGTCTCTGCTGACGAGTCTCCCGAAAGCTGCGTGCTCTAAATTTCTGTCAGCATCATGACGTACATCGAGATCGGTATTAGTATTGTAGGCAATATCGTGATCCTTGCATGCAGCTTCCAGGGGATTCACACCCTTGTCGCCTCTCTCCAGTCGCTGATTAAATTTGGTTCCGGGGCCGCAGTTCTGGTAACCTGGTAGGTGCATTTCGAAGGGCAGCTTGTTGATGATGTCGTTCACGAGACCTCAACCCTCGGACACGTTCCAAAATTTCGGAGGTAAGGTGTTGATGATCTTGATGAGGTACCCTATGCCTTTGTTGTCGTTCACGATGAAGGTGGCAAGCTTGGAGCTAATCATGTCCACGATGCCCACCTTCTCGTTGTTTAAATTACGGTTGCCGGCATTCTCTTCGTCTGCAATGACCAGCAAACGGTCCACGAGCTTTCTCACGTCGTCCACCCACACAAACTCCTTCGGCAGGGTGTTGTAGAGTTTGACGCCGCTGCCTGTTTTGACCTGGTTCCATATGAGATGGAATGAGATTCCATCTTGATGAGATTCCTATTTTTCACCGCTGCTGGATTTGACGCGATTCTGCGTAGCGTCGTTGTTTTGGTACAAGGCATCCGTCATGATCAAAATTTCCTTGTAACTTTGGTAATCCTCGTCTGTGTAATCTCTTGGCTGCTTTTTGGTGATGAGTTCCCACAGTCCAACCGTGCCGGGATACCTGTTCCAGCTGTCCTTCTCTCCCAAATTGACTTTCACGTCGTCACCCTCGAACGTGACTTTCGATTTTCCGATCTTCCAAACCACGCCCTCGTCGAGTTCCATGGTCGGGTACAATCCGAAAACCGAAGAGGTGCTGCCTAGAGCCTGACGTTTCGGTGGCGGCGCAAGTTCGTACGGGGTAGTGTGAATGCTGGATATCGGTGTTGGTATGGTTTAATTTCGAGCAGTGAGTGGCACGAGCTCGTTGATCAGCTCTTTGTTTTGCTGGGTGACATTTTTTATTTCCTTACCGAGTCCACTGATTGCATCGATGATAGGTTGGTCCTGTTGCTTTTTCTGTTCGTAAATTCCACGATTCTTGGATTTCCACCCTTTGAAACGTTTCGTCAGGAAGTCGCGCAGCTTCAAGTTGTCGTCAGCAAGTTTACGTTTCATTTTTTATGTATGTAGTTATTTAAGACGTTTCTTGTAACGTTGCAACGTTTAGAAAATTATTAATTTTGTTTCTGTATTTTCCATCATTGGGTTTCCTCGTCATGTCAATTGTGACGAAACCAAAATCATCTTGATTCCAGCATGAAGAGCAAGATTTCGAAAAATCGTTGTAGCTCAAATCTCCACCAACATAGTCATCGTGAACGTGCTTGAGGTTGGTGGCATCCTGACGAAACAAACAAATAAAATTAGCATTGTCCCGAAGGAGCTGCTTGGGGATCTTGGAGAAAGTCTGTGCAAGGTAGAAGCAGTCCGTGCCCCTGTGGCGGCCCTGAGTAAAAAAATTGCGAATCTCGTTTTGGTTTTCCAGGATTACGTCGTCGAAGACCACCACCGAGTTATCGCGGCAGCTGTCCAGCGATATAACTTCAGAAGCAAAAGTAGCAATGCCCAGCCCGTCGTACAGTTTCGTCAGCTGACGGTATTTTGGTTGCTCCAAACTTTTGGAGAAAACATACAGATGCCTGTTCTTCTAGTCCAGCCAGTCGGGTGCAAGCAAGAAATTGTCCACAACCAACGTTGTCTTCCCGCAACCCGAGGGTCCGACGACGAGGCAGCGAATATTGTCAGGCAGAAGCTCGCCGTTTTTCTTAGAGAGTTTCTCGGATGTATCAGGCAGTCGTCTTACCACATCCCACACACCTGTCACACAATCACTTCGTCCGCGTCGATCCAGCTTGTTTCCTCGAGTCCCAGCCATTTAACCAATAGTTTTTTACCTTTCCTACGCAGGATTTTCTCGATGAGGTAGGTGTCCCAGTGTCTTGTTTTAGAAAGTTCCTCTTCGTAGAATCGTCCTTTCAAAATTTCGTCGCGTGCATCCTTTATTAGATAAGTGTACCTCGCCCCCGGAATGACTCAAACCACAGTGAATAGTTCCGTGCTCCAATTCTTGGAGAAGCCCTTCTCGAACGTACGCTTGAATTTGCTGATCCTCACCTGGTCTCCTACTTTGTATTTCGGTTTCTTGCTCGTAAATTTATACTTTGGACAATAAACTGTAGAAATTAAACGCTGCTCGTCAGATTTGTTAACGTCAACTGGTTTCATGCGTATCGTGCGATGCAAACTGTGATTATAATCGCTTACAAGTTCCGGTAGAATGTTGACCCACTTGTAGTTTCCCTGAAGCGTGAATTGCTTCCACATGCGTGTTTTGAGAGTTCGGTTGAAACGTTCCACTATGCTGGCTTTGATGTGACTATAGGTTGAGTAATGTTGAATATTTCGTTTTTGAATGAATTGCTGAAAGACAGAGTTGTAGAATTCTTTCCCGTTATCTGTTTGAAGAAACCGAGGTTGCCTGCCACTATCATTGATAATAGATTTGAATGCTTCCACTACACAGGTTCCTGTTTTTGTTTTGAGGGGTAAAGCCCACGCAAATTTTGAAAATGTGTCTATGATGGTGAGAAGATACTTGTTACCCTTGTTGATTTTATGTAAATTTTTCAAGTTGCCACTGCTCATTTCCACGAGGTCAGCCTGCCACAGGTCGTCTATGCCTTTGGTGACCACCGGTAAGCGTTCGTAGTTTCGTCGTGCAGGTTTGTGCAGCTCGTTCACAATAGCTTGCCTAGACATGATGCGAAAATAAGAATATAGCTTGGATGGGATTTTTAGCCGCACACAATGTAGGGTTTTCTATGTACAGCTTGTTCTCTATTTCTATGTCGATAATTTGAGTGGCATCTTCGGCATAGGCTGTCTCGCGACTTTCGGGATGGATAAAATCAACCAACTCCACTTCTCTTATTTTAGGCTCGTCCCCAATGTTCGTTACGGTCATAGTAGGGTAGTGGGAAGCATGAGGCAAAGACCAATAAGAAACCTTGACAAACTGGAGTGTGCCAGCAATAAAAAACTGGTGATATGCTTTGGCAGGGGTCAGCATGTAAAGTTTGGCCCTCGGATTGAAGGGGGAGGTAAACTCTCTGTTCGGAATGCTGTACAGTTCTAAAACAATAGTGGACTTAAGATTGTCGATGCTGGCATTCAGGGTAGTTACGTTGGTTCGAACCTCGCTCTCCACATCCTCCAATCTACCGTTTACCGATTCCAGGTGTTCCTCGATAACACCAACAACAGTGTCGTAGTCGGGCTTGATTTTCACGTCGACAACAAGTCTCTTGAATTTTTCGTTTAATTCGCGCAGCTGGGTACTGAAATTAGCTATGGCAGATTCCTGGCCTGCTTCTATGCTACCAATTTGCTCTTTTACGTTGGCGATAATTTTCTGCAGGCTCTCCACAAGTGTCAACTTGAGTTGCAAGGTCGTGGACCTGGGTCCTAATTTCTGCAAACAAGGCATGTAGCTCGCCGACGTTCTGGTTGGTAGGCAAGGTGGCAACAGCATCCCGAAGCGTTGTAATTTCGGTTTGGATGTTTTTAATGTCGTCCGATTTGAGGATTCGGTTCAGGGTCCTCTTCACGCTTTTCAGTTCCTGCGAAGTAGGCAGGGTGGCCACCGTGTTCTGAAGCAATTCCAGAGCTTTCTTCACAGCATCCAACTCCGATGCATTCGCAGCCGCGCTTATACCTTCCTGCAGTTGTGTTATGTCGTCCTGGGTGGGAGTGGATTTTTTAAGTGTTTCCAGCTTAGTCTGTATGTCGTCAATCAAGTGATGAAAATGCGACAACTCTGATTCGGTGTTTAGACTTTCCAGCTTGGTAATTTGTTGTTGAACACTGGTCAAAGTGTCTCTGATACTTGGCAGTTTGGATTCAAGTGCCTCGTGAACATTCGCTAGATCATTTTTGATGACGGGAAGTGCATCCTCGATGTGAGCTATGGTACCTTGCAGTTTCCCAAAGTCCTCGTAGGTCTCGAGCTGGAGCTTGATGTTGGCAACGCTGCGTGCAATAGCATTCAGTTCGCTGGACGAAGGTAGATTGTTGATGAAGTCTTCCAGCGTTTGTAGTTTAGTTTGAGCGTCGGTGATGGCTGCGTGCAAAGCATCCGTTTGAAGCTCTGCCTTGATACTTTCCAACGTAGGGATTTTGAAAGATTGAAACTGTTCGCGCAATTTAGCATCGACGCGATCGTAGTCATCTTGTGTTTTGATGTTCTGGATGATGGTTTGCAGCTCGGTTTGGATGGTGGAAGTTTTGTCCTGCAAGTGTTGCTTCAGCTGTTCCACGTCGGAGGTCTGCGTTCGCTGCAGCTTCAGAAGTTCGTTTTGGAGCTTGCCTACGCTCAGCGCCAGGTTCTCGAGGTTGTCTATCGACGCCAAGTCGGTGTATTTTTGCAACAGCGATTTGAGTTCTGCATCGATCTTGAGTACAGGGTCTAGGCACTGAGACTGCAGGCTGGCTATATCGGACTGGATGCTGGAGTTGAGCGTGGACTGCAGCGCCTGCAGGTCGCTTCTCAGCTTCTTGATCCTGACGTCGAGCATGAGAAGCTCGTCGCCGTGGTCGTCGCGTTTCGTGTGACCGAAAATGTCGTTAGGCATTGCTGCTACTATGATTATTTATTTATTATAGGATAGGTTATTTGAAGTTCCACAAAAAGCGGGATGAGTTTGTCGTAATAACCCAGCAACTCCACGTACAAGCACTCGTCGGCAGATACATCGTACATGGTAACATTGTTAATCCTATCGTGCTTGAGGCGATAAATATTCTTGCCGAAAGAAACCTTGACTTCACCTACATTCTCTGGATTGACAGTTAGATTAAGTTTACCGCTGATTGGGAACTTGTAGAAATTTAAATTATTGTTGAAGACGTAAAATGTTTTGCCAACGTCCTCGTCGTATTTCGTCCAAATGCTGTTCAGGTGAATAATCAACAAGCTACTCAGTTTGGATAGCATGGACGGCAACAGGTCGAAGCTCTGCGTTGCAGCCTGACTCGGTGCTTCCATGACAGTCTGCTTTTTGAATCCAAACAAGTTCATAGGCATGGTTATTTTATTTTATACTCGACAGCAAGTTGAACCAAAAACAGTTTTTTTTTTCAGATCTGTAGACTGTCAAATAATATTATTTTTCTCTCTCATATGTGACTAATGGCATGCGTTGCAAGACACCCCTGCTTGTCGAGCTGTAGAAGCCACAATTTTCCTAACCTTTTTTTTTATTTGTAAAAATCTGAAATAAAAAATGTTAACTGTTTAAGCAAAATTTTTGCAAAATATCCCCCCATTTGTTTCAGCTTACTAGGACCCCAATTTAGGCTTGATCCTAGAAGTCACATGCACAGCCATGTCCTTCGTAATCGCATATGCTAGTCAGCCAGATATTATCATAGGAGAATCACATTTCACCCTATGATCCTACCCAAACTGACATTGCACAAGCTAGAAGAAACAGGGGCGGGATATTTTATGTTAATTACGGCAGCCTGTGTGCAGTTATAAGTTAATTATCAAAAGAGCACTCTAATATATGACAATACCACTTGCAATATTCCCTAACACACAATCAACATACCAGGTAAGATCCTATTTGTCCTTTTATACCCACCAAAACACCTAGTTTTTTTGTTTCCCCATAGATGGTGCTGACAGCGCCACCCAGCTCGAGATAGTTCCTTTGTTTACTAACAGATGGCGCCACTCTCCTCCTCCGAAAATTTTCAATAAAAAAACTTAAATATCTCGAAAACGGTAAGAGATAGAGCAAAAGGGTATTGCTAGATGCCCCCTTGTCGATTTAGGTAATGTAGATTACGTATACCAAGTTTGGTGGTCCTAAGTCAAGGGGTGGGCCAACTTCCAAAAATTTGCATTTTTTCTAGACTTCGTAACGGATGGTCGCAGAGACGTGGGGTTTCTTGCGTTAACATCGTCTCGGTGTCCTCTGTCTTCCTCTACCAAAATTGGTATAGGTCGTCATAGAACCAAATTTACCCCCTCTACGTTTCCTCAATAAAAAAAAAACTTAATATCTCGAAAACGGTCAGAGATAGAGCAAAACAGACTGCGATTTTGACTTAGTAGAAGCATTTTATGATAGCAGAGAATACCCATACCAAGTTTGAGCACGCTACGATTAATATGAACAACCCCCGAAATTTCAGGGGGTGGGCCATATCTCGAGAACGGTTAGAGATAGAGCAAAAACGATTAAAAATCAGAAAAGCTTAACTAAAACCACATGGTATAAGCTACCTGTATATGATGTTTTCAATAGTTGTTGTCTGGGAACCATGTTGGCCCACCCCCAAAATTTCGGGGGGTTGTTCATATCTCGAAAACGGTAAGAGATAGAGCAAAACAGACCGCGATTTTGACTTAAAACAAGCATTTTATGATAGTAGAGAATACCCATACCAAGTTTGAGCGCGCTACGATTAAATTTCGTCAGTGTGACATATCTCAAGAACGGTTAGAGATAGGGGCAAAAATTAAAATAGTAATGCCCTAAAGGGTATTGCTAGATGCCACCCTTGTCGATTTAGGTAATATATACCAAGTTTGGTGGTCCTAAGTCAAAGGGGGTGGGCCAACTCCCATTTTTTTCTTCTAGAAACCCCCATCGTAAAAGGCTATGGCAAGAGCCCAGTAGGTTGCCAACATTGCTTTATGCACTGGAACTACATAAGGCAAACCTAAAGCAAGGTTGCCAGCTTTTTGCTTTAGGTTAAGTTAGACTAAGAAAAGTACACGAGCGCACCACTTTCGCGTTTGCCTTATGATGATTTCCGTTAAGGTTGCAAAAAAAGCACCACTTTCTGTTTGTGAACTCTCTTTTTATCCCTACTTGTGTGGTTAATCCTAACGTCTCCATTGTTGATTGTCAATGTCATTCCGACATAAACAATGCAAATAACATGCTTTTTCAGCGGTCATGCTCACAGTGGCGATTCGCACGTTAATAAATTGACACCTTTTGTGCCAAATAGTTATTCTAGTCCGAATTTTGTTTCAAGCAATGTTGCTAGTATCCCAGCTGTAAAGTTTCATAGCCAGAATGTGAAAATGGATGCAAGCAGTGAATCGCCAGTGATAGAGCGTGAGCCTGATAACATACAAAGCAAACTCAGCCATGTGCATACTGATAGTTGTAGTAATAGATCAGTAATTAAATCACATGCTAAAAATGTTGAATGTGGATGTTTTTCTGCAGCAAATGCTTTGTCGTTTCATAGTACAAATTCTCATTTGTTACACACTATGGAACAAAAACACACGAAACAGAAAAGGGTATGTGAACAATGTCATGGTTGCCAATTAGTATCAACAACTTACAACAAAGATAGACATGACAGTTCGAACTTGCTTCATACTGCCAATAGTCATATAGTAAATGCTGGTAGAAATGATCATAGTTTTCAAGGGTGTGATGCAAGTTGTGATTAGTTGTGATTCAGATGGCAGCCTCAAAAGTAGCATTAGTAAACAATGTTTTCGTATAAGTAAGATTAGATTAAGTGATCTTGAAGCATTACAAAGGTTCGATTCAACTGACAATAATGTGGTTCCTAGTGAGTGGTTAACAGATTGTGAAGAATATCTCTCATTAATTGGAATTCCTCGTGAAGATTACTTGTTATGTATTCCCAACATGCTTAGCCTACTCGTGTCAGCAAGGATTGGTTCAGATAACATAAACTGAATTTTGCATGGTATACTGATTTCAGGGGAAATTTTTTGTCATTTTTCCAGAATGAATCATGGGTGGGAAGTTGCGTGGCTCGTGTGATTAATAGCAAGTATAATAGATACACTCATGGATATGTTGTAAAGGTATTTTGGTCACAACAGAAGCTTCTCAGTATTGTGCAGCCTAATATGGGGGACTCCCAGAAACACATTCAAATAGTAAATCAGTTGCCTCCTAAATTAAGGGATCACTTGCTACTTCAGCCTTTTGTATCTTTGGCTGCTACGGCTGATTCCATAGCTAGATACGAGGCAGGCAATATTGGAATACGTAATGATTCACGTAATTATAAAGAAAATCAACCAAATTTTAATTCGGGCATGAAGTTGCGATCTGGCAGAATTATAAATGTTTCCAATGTTACTGCTGGTAAAGATCATGTGCGTAGTGGCAAAAGCGACAGTTCTGATTCAGGTTCAAGCATCCAGAATAGTGGAAATAAGTCGAAGTCACCTGTTAAGTTTCCTAGGCGTAAGTCTCGTTTCGCTCGGAGGGAAGCAGGAAAACTAGATGGTCGTTTTCAGCAAGTGGAGGCGGGGAACAAACGTGGTTTTCCCACATCGAAGAACGATGGCTTACAAAAGGGGCGCCCGATGCTTGAAAAATATCAATTGCTTGGTGATTCATTTTTTTGTCAGGTTAGCACAGAAGAAAATGGGATAGTCGTGCGACAACACATTTTCGCGTTTTACATCCATTGGTTTATATCAAGGGGGTCAGCAAATAAATCACTTACTCCAAAAAGTAAAGGGAAATACAAAGTTATCATCTCATATATTAGTATTCATGGGGATCTATGATATGTTGCAAGGAAAAGACTTATCTAACATGATAGATGGTTATAAAAGAATAGTAGACCTTCTTAAAAGTCATGTTGAACGCATATTGTTGTGCACACTTCCACCTATCCCAAGGCTACTGGAAAATGGAAATGATGCACTATGGGAAAAATGGGAACAATTTAATTTATTCATATCTTCGTTAGATACGTAATGGTGATTCCATTCAAGTTGTTCACATTGATAAGCTCTTCTTAGTGAGTCCTAGAAAAATAGATGAATATCTTTATGAGGAGGAGATGGGTTATGGTCGTTTCAAAAGAACCGACAAAATTCTTTGGAACGATCATGGCATGATTGTTTTCTTGGAACACTTGCAAAATTTAGTTTACCTAGAAGGGAATTGCCTCGAAACCCTATAAAGTGTATCTTGGGTAGTGGCTCAGTGACTTATATTATGAGGCACGAAGTTTGGAACCTCATTTCAAAGGGCGCTTCTAATCCTCGATTATTACCTGCTGTAAATATGAAACTAATTGACTACTCCGGTAAAAGGAAACAGAGAATATTGGGAGTGATGATGCACACGTGCGTAGAGATTGAAAATTTAGTTACTTCAATTCAGTTCCTAGTTGTGCAGGATCTTAATCCCGTAATTTTAGGATTAGACTTTTTGTTGGCGCTGGAAGCTACCTTGGATTTCAAGAAGACACTTGCTTGTAACCAATCCCTCTGGTCGTGCCATAGCTAAGTTCCTACCTTTGCCTTTTTGACGAGGAACAGAAGCACGAAACTAGAACCAGTAGTATATACACAGGCCAGTGGCCTCAGAACGACCCTAACTTTGGTTTCTAACTCTGTAGTAAAAGTAACTCAAGATCTTTTTTCTTGAAAAGGTAACCGGTTGTTCTGAACTGGACAATTCACAAAGGCAACAATTGTTTTGAGGGTCCTTATTTAGTTATTGGATTTAAAACTATGCTTGTAATAGACCTTCTTGATTTGAGAAACATGCAAACCTATGGAAATCAGCATGTATCAAATGTAATACAATGGAATTGTGATGATTCCAAAAAGAGAGAATATTTAGCATCTATTCCTTATGATATATTAAGAAGGTATAACTTGGATCTGTAATGTGCGTATCAAATCTATTGTGTGTTAAGGTGCATTTAACGTAAAGTTCTGTTTATCAATGTATCAACTTCAATGTTAGTATATGGGAAATATTTGTGAAAATGTATTCTCGTTCAAGTATATTATGGAAGATTTTTTTATGGATAAAACAAATTCTTTCTTTAAAAAGAGGGGTTATATAACCAGATAGGTTATACTACATTTTGTCTTAGTAATATTGTAGTTGTAAAGAGAGAAAAGAACTTGGATTAGGATCTGGCAACACTCGAGAGTGCTAATGGAGGACGGATCAGAAACGGTTGCGTGAAATTTTTAGTTTCGCGGACTTGTTTATAAATAGTTATATCTAGTGTGCGATCTTCGGTGTAAGTTGGCTGTTGTTTTTATATGTGTTTAGTACATCAATACATCATTGTTCTATAAAACTAACTGTTGTTTCTTGTGACTTGACTAGTATTTTGCCTGTCCACGTGTGGGTTGTACTTTCCGCCATTTACCTCTTACTCGCTGTTCCGAGGTAAAACAAACCCGGTAACGTTTGATTGAATATCACATGTGTTTGTGATACATACATACGGTTACATACTTTGATTGGTTTTCTTCTTGAGTTCACTTTGCTTAATTAGTTTGTCTGCTTCCTCCTTTGACGACGTTTCTACTTTCACGGTGTTCTTGGTGGTCCTTATGTTCTTTATCTTTATCCTGTCTTTCACTGGATCTACGTTTTGGGTGAAAAGCTGCTTCACCTGCCTTACATCTTTTTTTTTCAGTAACATATACGAAAAGAGTGCTTTTGGATGAGGACGTAATCATGTTTATTTTTGATTGCTTGTCCTGTGGAGGTACTGCGGCAACTTAAGACTATGAATGTTGGTAAGGGGTTGAAGCTGAAATTGGAGTATTTCTCTCTTGCAGTATCTTATTTTCAGTGTTTAACGATTTGTTCTCAGAAATAGCTTCTTCATGGATTTGGTCCATTTTTATGGAATTTCAAGCATAGTATCCTTATTTTCCATGGGCATGTTATTTTCCTTGGTGATAATACGGTTCATTTGAAGGACCAGCTTTCTGAAAACTCCCAGTTGAATATTTAAGGAGACTGATTCTCCATCTGTTTCTATTGTCCTACTAGGAGTATGAGAAGAAGTAGAGGGGGTAGAAGAGGGGTTGAAAGGATTGCGAAGGGTTGGAGTTGAAGTTTTCTTGTTCTGTTGCCCCGTGTTCTTGTCAGAGGACATATTTTTTTCCGCTTGGAAGGAGTGGTACGATGCATTTTCTAGCCTCTGAAATGAGGGGGTGCTGGCGGTGGATTGAGATGTTGGGGGTGTGATTTCTTGTGAGGAAGATAGTTGATAGTTCTGACAACGTAAATATCTTAGTTTTGCACTGAAAGGAATGTTTGATCCAACACAAAACTATAAAGTCCATGTGAATCGGCAGAGGAGTGATAAATATAACATAGAATCACTTCCTGTTACTATTTTCACTGGTGATTTATGTCATGGTGATTTTGTCACTGGTGATTTATGTCGCCGGTGATTGTTGTTACTTGTGAGTCACTGCTTGGAACTGATCAGTCATCAGTGGCGGTGAACTCTGAATGGATCCGCTGGGAGAAACGAGATGACGTACTATTCAGCAGCCGACTCAGGTTCCGAATCGAACATGCCCGAAGACATCCGAAGTCTGAGAAGTCAGTAGCTACCTAGCTAACGAATGTACGAGTCTGTCAGAATTGTATGTGCGGCAACACTTGGCCTCTAGTGGAAAGATTATGACCGTTGAAACTTATAATTTTCAGAAGGGTGTCTAACACATGTCGTACCACTTAAAGGATATACAGTATTGTCCAAAAAATTAAACACATATAAACTCACTTTATGTTGAGAAATTTGACAGATTTAGTGTTTTGTGATATACATTGCATTGTTATTGCAAGTACTGTCAGTACTTCGTATGACCGCCTTTGACCTTCACCTTGGCTCTTTCCGAGCCCATTTTAATCACTGCTTGTGTACAATTCCTTTATCCTTATTCCTTATTTCTTAACTTCAAACACTTGGTTTATGAAATCACATGTTGCTCCGGAGATACAAATAAAGAACACCCTTACAACAATCAGAATGAATATTATTTCATTTGTTATAACCAAACAAATAGCATAAATTACACGGTAAACAATGTACGAGGTATTTTTCCAGGCATTTTTGTGAATGTGCAAAGAATCGTGTTGCCACCTATTCTTCGAACACAGTAAGAGAAAGGATTATGGGAAACAAGATAATATCTTAGCAGACGAACAGTTTAATCCCATAAAAAGTTATAACAATCGTCAATCTATATTAGTTAAAACATTTTCAAAACAAGGAAATGTACTTCTTTTTTAAAATGAGTACAATAATTTGGCCAATATTGTAGAGTCGGTAAGTTTTAGCTTAAGTTTTATCTTGTCGTTGGCACTTGCACGTCATATTATACACTTGTCTTGCTAGAGGACGGGCGTGTTTTCCCTTAGCTCCGCGTGCAGGGGTGAAGTGATTTTCTGAACGTTGTGCTGCATTAAACGTGATTTTCTTTGTGTGTGTGTGTGTGTGTGTGTGTGTGTGTGTGTGTGTGTGTGTGTGTGTGTAATGCGTGCGATGTGCCTCCCTAATGGCGTAGTGGTGACACTGTCGCCTTGTAATCAAGGGATCCCGGGTTCGCTAGCCCGTGGAAGCACATAGTGGTTCGGGCCCCACTTTAAACTGTAGGTTCAGTCCCGATTAGCCTATCTGTGCGTGAAGTGGTCTTAAAACAACAAATCAATCAATTTGTGCGTGTCTTAATATAATACAGTAGACCAACTAAAATTCAACCCTTATTGAAATGAACCAAATAAATATACGATACACGAAGCACGTTTATATTACGACAATAACAATTTTAATCAAAATTATGTTTCATTACAGTAAAAACACTACCACAGAAGCAAAGAAATAAGAAAGACAATTTCATAAATTGACCTGGAGTTCTCCTTTCCCATCTATTTACATCAAAGTGTGAAGTCAAGGTCAGTCATTATGAAATAGATAATAGTCAAGTACATTACTTATTAATAAACCATTAATAAATCAAATGTGGTTATTATTTCTTAAAATGATTTAATCCAAACATTTGGAAATGTTATTACAAAATATATCAATTATTTAATATAGTTTCAAAACACAGATGATATAAAAATAGAATATTTGCATAGTTTACGAGTCATTACCAAAAAATTTTGCTCCTTCCACGCCTCTGGAAAACGGCTCTATGCTGTTAGTTAATAAGTAGTATTTTCCACGAACACTGAAAAGAGAAAGACATAATATTCAATAAGCATTATTTAGTTTTAAAAGAGAAGTTGAAACATCATGCATTATAAATATTCTGTATTGTGTGTCTGTACTTTTTTACACCTTACTCCATACTGATCGTTCATGTAGAGAATCATTTCCTTGTTTAATGTGTAAAAAATATTCACACATACCCAGTGGAAGGTTCATGTCTCATCTCTATTTGTACAAGAGTTAGGTAGCTACGTTCAAGGTCTCGGTTGCGTGACTTTTCGGACACCCTGTAGTTTTTGCTCGACAAAAAATTGATGTTTCACTCACTCTATCGGAATTATCTGGGGAACATAATCCTAGTTTTTGGATATATTCAAGATGGATTTACAGGAAATTCAATATGCATATTGATTTGGACGCTATCTTTCAAATTTTATGTAATTTGTAACATTTTTTTCAGAATTTTTCCTTATTAGAATGTAATAACGGCATTTTTTCCAATATGGCACGTTGGACTCATATGGTTAATGGTTAATGATAAGCTTCCAGGAAGCTACGTAAAAATTTTACTAAAAGAAAAGCTGAAATTAAGCAGAAATAAATCTATAGATATTGGTGCCAGACAAAAGTTTAGCCAATTTTAATAAATATGGGTTAATACCTGCAATTTAAGAGGAATATGAACAACCAGAATTTGCTCCATCAGAAATGAAACTTTTAAACCTCTTACTTCATGCCAAAGAATAGTCTTAATGTACTCTTAACATTGGAACCCCGCCTCCCCCCCAGTTCAGATGAGTATGAAATTAACTTCTCCATGATGTAAGATTATCCTAATTCTGGGTACACGTTGCTACCTTCAACAATTCAGGAATGCATTATGGATATTCTAATAGCTTCACAGTTTGCAAGTCACTAAAGGTGAAATAATTCTAAAAGAGATCCACGAACATGGAAATGCAATTCCACGTGCACATACATCTAACTAACTAACTAACTAACTCTCTAGCCTTCTTAAACCCGAAGGTTCATGGCTGCAGCAACACAGGCCTTCCATCTGTCCCTATCTTGAGCAAGATCTATATACTCTTTTCCATCCCTACCGATTTCCCTTAGGTCCATCTCGACGTTGTCCCTCCATCTTCGTCTTGGCCTTCCTACTGGTCTCTTACCATCAGGTTTCCCAACAAGAATCCTGTAAACTCCTCTTTCCT
This sequence comes from Lepisma saccharinum, assembly GCF_977018435.1. Taxonomy (NCBI): domain Eukaryota; kingdom Metazoa; phylum Arthropoda; class Insecta; order Zygentoma; family Lepismatidae; genus Lepisma; species Lepisma saccharinum. Next base: position 82,874,739 of record NC_139233.1, read on the forward strand.
CTCCCATTCGTGCCACATGGCCTGCCCACCTAAGTCTTCTTGATTTAATTATTCTAATAATATCTGGACATGAATACAAATTATGTAGTTCTAAATTATGTAACCTTCTCCACTCACCTGTCTCCTCATCCCTTTTAGGTCCAAAGATTTTCCTAAGGATTTTATTCTCAAATACTCTCAATTTATGTTCCTCTTTCAATGTAAGGGACCAAGTTTCAGATCCATATAATACTACAGGCAAAATTACTGTTTTGTATATTTTAACTTTTAGTTTCTTAGATATTAAACGAGAAGACAAAAGTTTATGAAGAGAGAAGTAACATGCATTTCCTGAATTAAGCCTACTTTTTATTTCCTCTTTAATATAATTTTCATTTGTTAATATTACTCCTAAGTATTTGAATTTGGAAACTGGTTCAAACGAGTTGTTATCAATAATTAGATTTTGATTATTACATAACACTTGGTTTCGGCCTGTAAGCATATATTTAGTTTTCTCTTTGTTAACTTCCAAACCTATCTCTTTAGCAGTTGTGAAAAATATTTTAGCATTATTCTTAATTGTATTCACATCATCCCCCAGTAAGTCTACATCATCTGCATATGCTAACAACTGAGTCATACCATTTAATTTTAGTCCTTCTTTAGTTTCTTTTACCTTCCTAACAGCATATTCTAAGGCAAAATTAAAGAGCAATGGAGATAATGCATCTCCTTGTTTTAACCCATCAGACATATTAATACCCACACGAATTTTACTTTCTGTTTCACTGGTGCATATTTTTATCATACTAACAAGCTTCTTAGGTATTCCAAACTCTACTAATATATTATATAATTTATATCTTTTGACCGAATCATAAGCTTTTTTGAAATCAATGAATAGCTGATGGACATTTTGATTATATTCCCACTTTCTTTCAAGTGTCTGTCTGATGTGAAAAATTTGATCTGTGGTTGATCTGTTATGTTTAAATCCACATTGATAATCACCTATAATTTCATTAGCATATGGGGTTAGTCTTGTTAAAAGAATGTTAGATAATATTTTATATGTTGTTGAGAGTAGAGAAATTCCACGGTAATTATTGCAGTTCATTTTATCACCTTTTTTAAACACAGGAACAATTATGGATTCTTTCCACTGTTGAGGGATTTCTTCTTTATTCCATATTAAACAAATTAATTTATGAATTTGACATATTAATGAATTTCCACCATATTTAATTAACTCAGCTGGTATTAAATCAATGCCAGGTGCTTTGTTATTCTTTAGCCTTTTAATAGCATCTTTAACTTCAGTCAAGTTAGGTTCTGGAACTAAAGGTTCTGCTGTGTGTACTTCATTCACTTCTGATTTATCTCCTACATGGACATTTAAAAGGTCATTAAAGTAGTTCTTCCATCTATTTAGAATATCGCTTGGGTCAGCAAGAAAATCACCATCTTTATCTTTTATCAAGTTTACTTTAGGTTGCCAGCCCTTTCTAAACTCATTTACACCTTTATATAAATCTCTGATATTTTTATTTTTGCTGTTTGTTTCAATTTCGTTAATTTTGCTTTTCAAGTAATCTCTTTTTTTACTTCTAAACGTGCGGTTAACTTCTCGCTTTATTCTATTATAATTGTTTAGATTTGTATCATCAGAGTTATTTAACCACTTAAGTCTAGCCTGATTTCTTATTTCTATTAGATTATGACATTCATTATCAAACCATGGCTTACTTTTTCTCGGTTTATGGTATCCTATACTTTCTTTAGCTGCTGATTCTATTGCATTACGTATGTGCTCCCAATTCTTATTTACATCTGTTTCATTTATATTTTCATCATCATTTAAATCCTGCAAAACATCAAATCTATTTGACAGTTTAATTTGGTAATCTTTCTTAATTCTTTCATCAGTAAACTTTCCTGTATCAAATTTTAGAACTTTTAGATTTTGTTGCTTATGATTTATCACTGAGAGTCTTTCTCTTAATTTAGCAATTACTAAATAATGGTCACTGGCACAGTCAGCACCTCTATGTGTACGAACGTCAATTATACTAGTATGCCTTCTCTTATCAATGAGAATATGATCTATCTGATTATGAGTTTTACCATCTGGAGAAGACCAGGTATATTTATGGATATCTTTATGTTTAAAAGTGGTACTTTTCACAATTAAATTCTTTGAGGTTGCAAAAGTAATCAATCTTATACCATTATCATTACTTAATTCATGAAGACTTTCTTTACCAATCGTGGGTTTAAATGTCTCTTCTTTGCCAATCTGTGCATTACAGTCACCTAACAGAATTTTCATATCATACTGAGAAAATTTATCAAAGACCTGTTCTAACTCTGTATAAAAATCATCTTTAGTATTATCATCTTTATCTTCCGTTGGTGCATGTATGTTTATTAAAATAATTTTACACCACCTACCCTGTAAAACTGCATATGATATCCTATCATTAATAAATTCTACTGTTTTAAGAGCCGAGGTAATTCTATTATTTATGAAAAAGCCTGTTCCAAAATTATGATTTTCAGTACCACCATAGAAAAAAGTATAATTTTTAGTTTTACAATTCCCTTCTCCTGGCCACCTAACTTCCTGGACAGCTACTACATCTAATTTATACTTAACTATCTCATTAACTGTACACTGAAATGCCCCAGGCCGGTAAAGGCTCAGAACATTCCAGGAGCCTAATTTAATATCGTTATTCCTAACGTAGATCTTATCCTTAGTCCAGGGACCTCCCAAAGTAGTCCCCACCCGGAGATCCGAACGGGGGACTATTTTACCTCCGGAATATTTTACCTTGGGAACATCCATGGCCTTATATTGCTGATTCTTGACATGTCTTTTTACAGTGCAGAGTGGTCAGCTCTACGCCTAACCCCCAATATGAATGGAGGAACTACTACAGAAGACAAACACAAACACATTAGACAGCACAACTACTACACAAGACACACACAAACACATCACAACTATAACACAATATAAACACAAACACACCACAACTACTACACAAGACAAACACAAACAAATTAGACAGCACAACTACTACGCAAGACAAAACAAACATACTAGATAGCACAACTACTATACAAACATACTAGACAGCACAACTACAACACAAGACACATACATACACACCACCGATACTACACAAGACAAATAGAAACACATTAGACAGCATAACTACTACACAAGATAAACACAACCACACTAGACAGCACAGCTACTACACAAGACAAACCCACATACAAGCACATCACAACTACTACACAAGATAAACACAAACACACTAGACACCACAACTACTACACAAGACAAACCCAAACACACTACCCAGCACAACTACTGCACAATACACCCAAACACATAACAACCTCTACACAAGAAAAAAAAACAAAAAAACATAAAGTCACAACTACTGCTACATTTTATGAACAACAGTAATACAGAAATATTGGGAACACCCTAGGGCACGATGTAATTTATTTTCAATATTTTATAAATAATTTCACTTGAAAAATTGAAAAAATATGTATAACATTAGTGACTGTAATTTCATGTAAATGTAACATGGTACATTGACGTAAGATGTGCGAATTTCACAACTCCTCATATAAAGTAATAAACTCCGGTCACTAAACTAAACTCACCTGGTTTCCACGTTGTGCCCCATGTGAGCATAGCCTTGGCGATTGGAGGAGCAGAGGTTCTTCTTAAAGACTGTCCAGTTCTCGCAGGGGACGGCTGGGAACTGTTCTTCGCTCAGAATCGATTCGGCATAATACTCCGGAGCCCTCGTGTGTGAGCAAGAAGCTTTGTCTGCAACAGAAACATAGCCATTGCACTGGTTCAATTACAATGACCAACAAGTTTCCTATCGCAGAAAATACAACTAGCACTGGCTGGAACCATGGACGTCCGCAGGATTTTTTCCAGGGAGGGGCAAGGAAGGTATTTTTTTTCCAGGGGGGGGGGCAAACGAAGGCAAATTTTCACCAAAAATAGCGTTGTTACACAAAAAACATTGCTTTAATTTGAATTTATGCTGGTCATGCAATAATTAACACAGATTATTGTGGCTAAAATGAAATTATATGTGTGAAATACATATTTTTTGGTTGGCTTTCATTTTCCAGGGGGGCCACGGCCCCCCCTTGCCCCCCCTTCCGGACGCCCATGGCTGGAACAGTAGATGAATATGCAGTAATACATTCTCTTCACTAATACATAATCCTAATTTGATTCCTGAGGCGAGATCTTTTCGTTGATATCTGCATATGTGAAATCCAGATGGGCAATTTTATTTTACATTGTACATTATTAACTCTAGTTGTCAAATGAAATAGACTTGATTTAGGTATACATATATCTGTGTAGAATTCCGCTGTCTACAATTTAAGAAAGCAACTGTAAACTTGTGTTCAGACATGACATGTCTAGTCCATCAGTGGAAATTTGTGTACTGTACTGTTCATTACGAGTTTATAGGATGCTAGTGCTTCCAATTAAGCAAATAATCGGATTTTTCTGACATCAAGATTGTTTTGAATTTTAAAAAAATAAAAAATTACTGAAAGCATGTTCTAAAGAAAGTAAAATCCAATTAATATATATCAGGTGGGTTTCATGTGACGTCAGGATGCGCACAGCCGCCATGTTTGCGGACAATTTTACCACAATGCAACCGTTTGTGACGTAAGTGAAACACACCTAATGAATATCGCACCAGTGGCACATTGGAAATAGAAAGAGAGAATAATTTAATAATTCTCTCATTGTTAGTGACAACGCTTCTACGTTAGCACGTAATGTTAATTGGACATTATCCATTGCCTAGTGCTTTTAATTACAAGCAAGCTTGGTCCTTGCCGTCTTATTGATTTATTTATTTATTTACTTCTTCTTTTGGATGGCAAAGTTAAGGCACAAGCCTTTTCTTACACTTAACCATCTCTACTTCACATTTTACAAATTTAGTTGAAATATCTAACAGTTTGCGAAATATAAAACATCAAAATACCAAAGAAAAAAGAAAAAAACACAAAAAGAAAGAAGAAAAAACACACAAAGAGAAAAAACACAAAAAGGGGAAAAACACAAAAAGAAAGAAGAAAAAACACAAAAAACAAAAAACAAAAAGACAAAACACAAAAATACACATATATGCTGTAAAAAATGCACGTACAGCATGAACACACACATAACAAAAATACTTAAAATACAGAAAAGTCGGTCGGTGTTTGGCCTGCAAATTTATATCAAGAAAGGTTTCATTTTATTTTATTTTCTTGTTTTCAGTACTGGTAAGTTGCCTCCAGAAGATGCTTTCTTAATAGTCTTGATAATGCAAGGCGAGCAAAGTTCCAAGGTGCAGAGGTCCTTTTTTTTTTTTTTTACGGGTCTTCAATTAGAATTAGGGAAGAAATCTAGATACATCCGAGTCTTGCGCTCTACAGAGGCTCACTCGTGCACAAGCGTAACACCGTCCGTTCACTTTCCCAGCCCAAGTCTTGGGGCCGGCAGGTGTCAGTCTTGCAAAAATACATCTTTTCTCTCTCGTCTTCAGATGAACAAATTTCTTTTTTCCGGTGAGGGGATCGAACCTGCAACAGACCTTATTACATTGCATTGGATATTACCTCGGGCCATTAGAACATATTTTATTTTATTTTGGACCCTGCCGAAATTATTACTATTATTATTATTATTATTATTATTATTATTAATATTACTATTGTTATTATTATTAACAGTTTTGTTATCATGGCATTTCACTTCCGCGAAGTGTATTCAAAAGATGCTCTCCCTCTTATTTTTTTCACTTTCGTTTATAAGAGCCACAGTCTTGCTCCACTTTCGCGTGCACTGCAATGTACCCTCAGTTTGACTTCACAGACTTTTAATAGGGGGTCCTAGTATGTGGAAAACATTGGTCACATGAATCGCTTTTAGATCGCTTAGCCGCATTATTGGATTCAAGATAGCGGAAATCAAATTTTTAAATCACTTGTTTCTCGGTTATTTCTAAACCGATTTCAACTTTTGTTCTTTTGTTTGAATCCTCTAAAGAAGACATTCAATTTGTGTTGTTATCATTTCTTCGTTAAAATCAACAATACGGCTAGATTATTTCAAAAATATAAATTGGGTACAAAATGTACAATAATATAGCCAAATTATGGTGTGTAAAAGTAAAGATTGTGTTTTTTTAGGCGATTCACAGCTCACACTTTTAATTTACACACCCATACATTTTAAAACCTTGTGCCTAGGTTCAAAACATGCAGTATCTAATGTTCTGTGGATTAACTATTGGCAATAGACAGGTATTCATCGAATCATTACATAACGCCCATTTCCCTTTTGATATATGCAGGTTTATTCATATTATATTATTTACCTAGGTACATAACTTCAACCTTGGCTGTTATTCACAAAATCCCCATTTCAGTGTGCCCTGTGCTCCCTTCTAGAAGAGAGTGTGTAGATTCGTGTAGCCACTGACTTCACGAGTAACGAAAATAACCCTTCAGTACCAAAAAAGGAGGCTAAGGTATGTGTACGTGTGTACCCGGTTTCCCACATGAAATAAACTATTGAAATAATGTGAAAAGAGCAAGTGTGTGTATTAAAAGAAAGAAAGTTAGAGAAAATATGTTTGTGTTATGAATTGTTGTTTTAATTTCACTTTATGAACCAATATGCTAATCGCAACTGGGCCTACAGTTTAAAGTGGGATCTAAGACACTGTGCAATTTGCCTTGACCGGGGTATCGAGTCCGGGACTCCTTGATTACAAGGTGGTGACGTCAACACTACGCCATCCGGGAGGCCACATGTTTGTGTTACTTCATGTGAAAGAATACTCTGTCCCAGCTAACTGTGGAGTAGGCAAACGAAAGCAAGTCTCTGCGCAAGTAATGACGCGAGACGGCTCCACCAATGAACACGTAAGAGGAACGGAATTGCATGGAGTGGGGGGAACCGACTGCAGTTACCAGCCTTCCCAGCAGCATGTACTGCTTCGCTCTGGCCAATAGATTTACTTCGCTTCTCTGACGCTATGCGCGGCCTTGCTCCAGAATTAGCTGGGACAGGGTGTAGTTTTTAAATTGAGTTCCTCCATTCTGTAGCTATCTCAGTACCTCTGTGTACTGGCAATCCCTATTTGCTCATCCATACACATCTGATTTTTCTTTTAGATTTACTTCTTTCGGATGGGGGTTCAAAGAAAATCTATCTTTAATCAAGGAAACAGTAATATTTCTTGCACAAGGTGAGTGGGCTCCCATCACGATCATGTTTTCATCTCGAGAGGGTGTAAAAATGAAGTAGAGAACACTCGTCTTCTTCAACTAGTCTGTCTCAGAAGATTTGTATCTTCTCCTGCTTCAGATTGTTGTGTTTTGCTACTGCTTCCTTCACTCTGGTAATGCTAATAATGTTCCATTACCTTTTGCAGACTATTATATTGATTGATTGATTTGGTGTTTTAAGTCCACTTAATGCACAGTAAGGCTAATCGGGACTGGACCTACAGTTTAAAGTGGGATCCGAACCACTTGTGCCTCCACCGGGTATCGAACCCGGGACCCCTTGATTGCAAGGCGACGACGCTACCACTGCGCCATCGGTGAGGCCCCCCACAGACTAATATAGTTTTCTGCCAGACCCATGTCCATATCCACACTAACAAAGTGTCTACCTGAAGAGGTCACACCAAACTCTTCAGATAGTAACTCCTAAGTATAACTCAGGCAAGTTTTCAACCAGCTTCAAGCAATATTGTGAACAAAGAAACTACCCCATGGGAGTAGTTTATCTTGCCAAACCCGAAGTCAACAGAAATTACTTGAAGCTACCAGTTTCCATCTCGAAGAGTCTCTGAGCACTGAAATGATGTCCATCTTGTCTTGCACCTTGCAGTTGAGCTGAGCAAACCTTTTTGCATGCAGGGCCAGTAGCTACTTTAGCAATTGGTCGCGGGCCATATTACATCGTATTTACACTAAACTTAATGCATAAAAATTAAATACGTATATATTAAGGTAAGGTGAACCCAATGTGACCCGCTAGTCGTGGTTTGGCGGTCCTGGAATATAGTACATGTCCTAATCCACACTTTCACTTGTACCCACAAATCCCTTGGGTATGGACTGTAAGTAGCCGATTTTACCACTGAAACGGCCGAGGTGCGGAATCTTAGCTCGTTACTTTCGAGTCACCCTGCACCATAAATGGGCTTTCTCGGCGTAAAGTTTAACAAAAGTGATTGACCTAATCTTAGAAAGCAGATAACCTTGCATAACAGATGGATTTCTTCCATACACCATGATTTGGCTATAGGTGCGTTTCATCTACGTCACAAACTGTTGCATTGTGGTTTCGAGCAGCCACGATTGAGGCCAGTTCTTGGAAGCATACGGAATGCAAGCGGACGGGCAGGAGATACGAACACAGACATTCGTTATTTAAAACAAACGTGCAGTTCGTGTGCATCCTGACGTCACATGAAACCCACAGGGGGTTGCGCAGGTTGCGCAATCGAGATTTTTGGGAGGGATTTTTTACCTTCAAATAATATAAAATTCAACATTTATATACACCTTAAAAGCACCATATTTAATCCATTAGATAAAGAAAAGAAAGTGTTCAAGGGTATTATCGAATGGGTGGGGAGAGAAATATCCAACTCTTACATATTAGGCCTTTATTGACACGTGGGTTCTGGCGGGGGGTTCTGAATTACACGTTGGGGGGGGGGACAGTATCCAAATATAGGTCTTAGATTATGGCGGGTATTTTAATTAGAGGAGATTGAGCATTAAATTGAGATGGGGTATCCAATTCTTGTGTATTACTATTGTCTTATACTGTTGCGAAAATTCTGGTGTGGATACTGAGAATTAATTTTTTGGAGGAGGCAATATCCACTCGTCAATATTAAAAGTCTAAAATTGGAATGGAATTTTTTGTTGAAGGATTTATTATTAAATTTTAAGGGGGAGATAGGAAGCTCTAGATGAAGTGTTAAATCTTAGATTGTCAAGGGATTTCTGTAGTGGAGAGAGAGATGAGATATTCAATTTTGGAGACCACATGTTTTTGACCCGGGACGTGCCAAAAGAGAAGCAAAGGAATAACTATCTCGGGATCCTAAGAAAGTATTAACACCCCATTAAATTAATATTCTTGAAAGCCTGCAAGGAAATGGATTAAAATTTTCGTGCTCGCTTCGCTCGCAGTTGTTTTTTTGCGTGAATGCGTGTTTGGAGCATTACGGAAGTGATTGTGAAGTTTTATACTATAGCTTGCATTCCAAAACATAAGCGATATTCTCGATGTTAATTAATAACATTACTTCTTAAGATATAATGCTTTGGTTAGTATAGCCTACTGCTTAATTTAAAGCAAGTGCATCATACGGAACAAAAATATATCGAATCCGCATTTCAAACTTCAAGTCACAGGAAAATTTTACTTTAACATGTTACAATTGCACTGAAGATAAAATCCACTTAATTATTGTTAGAATTAGAATTAGAAATTCTTTATTCATGGGCGAAGTTCAGCCTGTGGCTGGTCTACCACTTAACCCACAAAATCTAGTACAATAAAAGAAACAAAATATAATTACTACTATAACATAAGAATTACATTACATTTTCATTTCTAAATATTTCAGTAATTAACACTCTAAAAATATAAAAATAATTTTACTCATTCACCCACATCAAAGTAATTGTGAATTATAATGAATTAATTATAATTATGAATTCAGTAATTAACACTCTAAAAGGATAAAATACAATTTTACTCATTCACACATCAAAATGTTCGTCTTGGGTTCAAATCTGCTCATTTTTTTGTTTTGATTTCAACGTAAGCATGCTGAATTTAGTCATGTGTACAGAGGCTCTGTCCCTGCTCATGTAGAAGTACTTCTGTTGCTGCCCTTTTAAAGTTGTTGTATGTCGCACACGAGGTAGCATCTGGTGGCAGCGCATTCCAACAATATGCAAAAGCAGCTTTGAAGGATGACAAGAATATGGATTTTGAGAATCTGTCTTAGAGTGTCGAGTCGTGTAGTTGTGTATGTCGTGTCTAAATTGGAGTCTGTCGTATAAGTATGTCGGTGTTTTTGTTTACAGAATTTTGAATATTGTGCAAATGAGTTACTAAAATATATTTATATATATATTTCAAGAAAACCTTGGCGGGGGGGGATGAGTTTTTTTAAAGAAAAACCGTATTATGTCATTGCCCTGAGCTTAAGAATTTCTAACTAGGTTTCTGTAATGTCTCGAGAAACAGAATTGGTCATGGGGCTGGAGCTTGTTATTTGGTTTGCCAAGGTTGAATTTTCTATCTTTATCTTAGGTTGTGGAACAATTTGTGTTAAATACTGCAGGGCTCCGATGAAAATCCTGCGATGTGGCGAGGAGAGCCGCCACTAACTAAGCTCAGCCCCTGCTGCCTTGCAGGGAGGGGAGGTATCTCCAAAGGCTAAGGGAACGATACCCTGACAGAAAACCAAGGGTGATGCAGACTCGTAAGGCATAGTGAAGCCAGCTGCCCTACGGGAGTAAACCCTAAACAAATCCTGGTCCTCCAAGAATGGGGGTTGGGCGTGGGGCCGACAACCCCATCCCACAAAAGGAACCACGTTACGAGACCTCAAAGAAATGTAGCCGGACAGATCTACCGACGACGGACTGGTGTGAACAATGGACAAGCGAATTATGGAAAGGGAAGGGATCTATATGTAAGTAGCTGGAATGTGCTATCTTTGTATAGGGCAGGTGCACTGAGGATGTTGCTGGATCAACTAAATAATTATAAGCCTGCGATAGTGGCATTGCAAGAAGTACGTTGGATCGGAAAAGGAGTTTTGGAAAAGAGAGAAGCAACTGTCTTCTATAGCTGTGATGAAAGGCTGCATATGCTAGGAACTGGGTTTATAATACATAAACAACTAAAACATCTAGTGATAGGATTTAAAGCTATAAGTTCAAGATTATCGACGTTAAGAGTTAAAGGAGAGTTCTTTAATTACAGTATAATCAATGCACATGCACCCACGGAAGTATCCACAGATGATGTAAAAGAAGATTTCTATGATGCGTTAGAGAAAGCATTTGATTATTGTCCAAAAAATGACATAAAATAGTAATTGGAGACTTTAATGCCCAGATAGACATTGAAGACGTGTATCAACCAACAATTGGTAAACAAAGTATGCATAAAGTAACAAATAACAACGGTATGAGGCTAATAATGTTTGCAGCATCTCGGAATCAAGTAATAACAACAACTCTGTTCCAGCACAAGGATATTCATTAAATGACATGGAGAGCCCCGGATGGAAAAACTTACAATCAAATTGACCACATGCTGATAGATTGTAGACATAGATCAGATATCATTGATGTTAGATCTTTTAGAGGGGCTAATATTGATTCCGACCATTATTTGATTATGGGAAGTATTACAGCAAGAATATCTAATAGTCGAAAAATGAAGGCGACTAGCCTGATTAAATTTAATGTCACGCAGTTAAGAAATCCAACGGTGGTTGAGATTTACAGAAGTAAACTACAAGAGGGATTCGTCGGGATGAAACCGGCAGAAATGGAAAATGTAGATGAGAGGTGGGATAGATATAAGCTGAGGATCAGTAATGTAGCAAAGGAAATACTTGAAACACAAAAGCCAGTAAAGAAAGAAACGTGGTTCGATGAGGAATGTCAAAATGTAACCAAAGAAAAGAATGATGTATATAGGAGGATGCAGTAAAGAAGTGCAACAAGGAGAGCTAGGGATGAATATCAAGAGAAAAGAAGGATTGAGAAGAGAGTCCATAGGAAGAAAAAAGGGAATGGATGAAGCAAGAGATGAAGCTGTTGGAAAGCCTGCATGAGCAGAAGAATGTAAGAGAGATGTATAAGCTGGTAAATAATACAAAATATGTTTTTAAGCCAAGGAAAACAGTCTGTAGAAATGAAACAGGCGATATAATTAGTGACAGTAATGAAATTTTAGAAAGGTGGAGAAGGCATTTTAATGATGTATTGAATGGCAGTGCAGATGTAGCAGGTATACTGGAAGAAGGATTAAATGAAGAAGAGGAAGGTGAAGAGGGCATAGAAAGTCCAAAGTTAGATGAAGTATGGGAGGCAGTCAAGATATTGAAAAATAGTAAAGCACCTGGGATAGATAACTTGCAAGCAGAGCTGCTTAAGCATGGAGGCGAGAGTGTCATTAGAGGCTTGAAGGAAATAATAAACATAATCTGGAATAAGGGACATATGCCAAGTGAATGGAGGACGGGTATCATAGTACAATTCGCAACATCTTATTTGACCGCCTCGAAAGAATTCTAAGTCCCGAAATCGTAAACTTAGCAACATTGCAATTCAGCTCCAGGTGAGAGTAGCCAACTATGAGTAGGTCCTTCCACTAGACGATAAACGCTGCGGTGATAGGTTTTCAATTTAACACTTTCCATGAACTTAGAAACTATAAACCGCTATTATAATACACTATCAAACGGATATAATAAATTGGAAAAATAACCTTGAACGATATTTACGATTCTGCTTGCTCGACTTGAAATTTGGGGGGTTTGAAACACTGAAGTAGTATAATTGGACCTACAACCAGCACGAGAAAGTATGAACCCCCTCAGGCAGATTTGCCTACACTTAAAACTTGCTCAACATGCCCATATGAGCTTTTTGCTCAAGTGTGGAACCCCGTCTAATCCAAGATTTTTGTAAAAATACCCTCGGGAAGTTCCTGAGAAAGTATGACCCCCCTCAGATTGATTTGCCTACACTTATAAAAGGCACATCTGCCAGATTGTTGTCCATAAATTTGTTAAAAATAAGCCCCTCTTGATATTTTTTTTGGCCACACTTAAAACTAAGCCAAAAATGCTCATAAGAGCCACACCCACACATATTTACTTCCGGTCCACTTCCAGTCCACTTCCGGTTTGCCTACTTCCGGTCCACTTGTGGCCTATTTCTGGTTTATTTATATTGCATCATGTTTTGCAACAAATTATTACCCAATATTAAGTAACAAATTATTAGACGTGTTGTTTTCTGATTGGTTGCTTATGACATAATGTAATGATGTGTTATATTCTGATTGGCCTATTGTTTCAGATGTTTTCAATGCGGTCTGTGCTTAGGCTATATAAAGAGATTTTGCATTGCATATCAGCCAGTATTGTGAGAGTTGTTGAAGAGTAAGGGTGTATTGTTGCAGTGCTGCTTATATTTTTAAACACAAAAATATTGCAAATTTATATAAATTGAATTACAAATCTATTTGATTTAATAGACAGAATTTTTGACAACCTGTCATAGGTTTATTAAGTATAGAGTTTTGATTTGAACCCCAAGAAATTTTATATAAATACCAAAGCCAAAAATATTAACACACATACATACATACACACATACACTAAATATACAAAACACACTGCTGAACCAAACTGATATTTTTTTATTAAGCATAAAATTTTGATTTGGACCCCAGGAAATCTTATATAATAAACAACAACAAAAATGCCAAATCAAAAATATTGTAATCAATGCAAGAAGAATATATCCAGCTCCAATTGGGCTAAGCATCAAAAGAATTGTAATCCAGACAAATGCAGAACTCCCACAAAAATATGCCCTAAATGCCATAGAAAATATAATCTGGAATATTTCACATATAAACATAAAGGTACTTGTTCTGCACAGTCATCAACATTGCCCCCACAACCATCTACATCTGGTCTGAAAAGGAAGCATGAAAAGGATTTTGAATCAAATCTCAAACCTCTTGCATTCTGTAGCCCAGACCCTGAGGAATCTTCAATTACATCTTATCAATTACATGAACCTTCCAGTTTTTGTTATGTGATTGTACAGGATGGTGTTGTTAGTAAAGAATATTTATACATGGGAGCAGATGCCATCAAAAAATTTTCACAAAGAATAGAAAATGAGTGCCATGACATAGCATCTAATATCTTATTAAAATCAAAACCCATGTTGCCTTTAACAGAGAAACAGATTGAAGATTTCAACAATGCAGAAAAATGTCCGGTATGTGATTCTGAATTTTCAGATGCAAATATCAAGGTTCATTCATCACCATTCTCATACAGATGGTAAATTCTTAATGGCCCTGTGTAATAGCTGTAATATTAAGATCCAGAGACCAAAATTTGTCCCTATATTTTGCCATGGTGCATCCAATTATGATTTTCATCATTTGATCAGGTACGAGGGGTTTGACAAGCAGAATTTAAATATTTTAGCTGAAAATAATGAGAAATATATTGCCATTAGCAAAATAATTAAAGTTAATGGTGTTCCTATTCACTTAAGATTTCTTGATTCATACAGAATTTTATCGGCTAGCCTGGCTACACTGGCCACTCAATTATCTGATGATCAATTCAAAATTACATGTGCTTTGTTTCCAAATCAGGACCTGAAATTAATTAGGCGAAAGGGTGTATATCCATATGATTATGTTACAGATTTTTCTAAATTTGATGAGTGTTCTCTGCCACCAAAATAACAGTTTTACAGCAAAATCAGAGCATCTGGAATCACTGATGATGATTATCACCATGCCCAGTTGATGTGGAACAATTTAAAATGCCAGACATTTGGTGATTATCACAAGGCATATTTAAAACTTGATGTCACTCTCTTAGCTGATATACTGCAGCCATTCAGAAAATCTTCCATGCAAAATTATAAGCTGGATCCAATGTATTTTTACAGTGCTCCGGGCCTAGCATGGTCTGCAATGTTTTTGAACACTAAAATGCAATTGGATCTGATCCAGGATCAAGATATGTATCTGTTTATGGAGCAATGTATAAGAGGAGGCATGGTGCAATGTTCTCAGAGATATGCCAGAGCAAATAACAAATATTTTCCTGATTATGATCCAGCACTGCCATCAAATTATATACTTTATGTAGATGCCAACAGCCTCTATGGTTATGCCATGATGAAAAAACTGCCATATGTAGGGCTTGAGTGGGTTGAAGATTTCAATATTGAAGATCTTAAGGATTTTGATGACAGTAATTATGGCCTCTTCTTAGAGGTTGATCTGACAATTCCAGATAATTTACACAATAACTTTTCTGATCTGCCCCCAATTCCTGAGGTTAAGTGCTTACCTGGCTCTAAACAGAAGAAATTGATGATGACTCTAGAGCCAAAACAGGGTTATGTCTTATATTACAAAAACCTCCAGTTCCTGATGCATCATGGTGTTCAAGTGACCAAAGTTGGAAAAGTTTTGAGGTTTAGGCACTCAAGATGGTTGAAGCCATATATTGATACAAACACAGAGCTTCGAACATCTGCAATCAGCCAATTTCATAAGACCTTGTTTAAATTGATGGTCAATTCAGTGTATGGCAAAACAATTGAAAATGTCAGAAAACATATTGATGTTAAAATAATTACTGACCCCAGCCGGAGCAAAAAATTGATTACAAAGCCTAATTTCAATTATAGAAGAATTTATGATGAAAATATGGCACTCTTCAACATGAAAAAAACAAAAATTAAATTTGATAAGCCTATTTATGTAGGGGCTGTGATATTGGAATTGGCCAAATTACACATGTTAAAATTGTATTATAATGTGTTGAAACCTTTTTATGGTGATTGTGTAAATTTGATGTACATGGACACAGATAGTTTTGTTCTTGATATTCAAACAGAAGATGTTTATCAAGATATAGCACAGCCTGAATTGTTTAAATATTTTGATACCACTGAACATTCAAAAATTAAACCCCACAACAAAAAGGTGCCTGGCAAGTTAAAAGATGAGACACTTGGTGATGTTATTGTGGCATTTGCTGGGTTAAGGGCCAAGATGTATAGTTTTGAAACATGTAGTGGTGTTGTTGCCAAAAAGGCCAAGGGCATTGATCGGCGCAAGCTTCGAACCAAAGACGACGGCGGCGGCGCGCGAGTGGGGGGAAGGGGGGGCGAAAGAACGGGTTGGGGGCAGGAGGGGAGAGAGAGAGAAAAGTAAAAACAAAAGACGAGACAGCCGCGGCCTGCGCAGGCGCAGACGGTGACTTTTGTGTATCATTGGCACACAATGTGAATTCGGTTCCTTCTGGCTCCTCGGCGAGAGAATCATCTCCAAAGATTAGCTCGACTAGGAGAGAGAGAGAGAGAGAGAGAGAGAGAGAGAGAGATTCGAATCGAGGTCACTGATCTCCCTCCCCCCGTTCAGCCCCTCTATCGTCCTTTGTGTAATAAAACCATGGCGGCTGCAGGCAGAGTAACTGTGGACAAAGAGTTTGAATTTGAGGATTACAAAAATTGTCTCAAATCATGTAGCACAATCAGAACATCAGAAAATAGAATTCAGAGTGTGGATCACTTATTGACTAGCAATAATGTAAGAAAAGTGGCTCTGGACCCACATGATGATAAGAGATGTATTTTATCATGTGGCATACATACTCTACCATGGGGGCATTGTGATTTGAAAAATGGCAATCAATGCCCAATTACAGAGCATGATTTGAAATAAATAAACATGCCTATGAACTTATTTGGGTTCAAAAAACAGGCTATTATGGAGCTGCCAACACCACAACCCTCTTCTGATATGATATCTAAACTAAGTGCTTTGTTAATTATTCATCTGAACAGCATACTTACAGATGTTGATCATTAAACGGGTAAAACATTGTACATATTTAACAATAATATAAATCATTACCAGTTACCTGTAGGTGGTCAATTGCAATTTATTACAACCCCTGAGGGTAATGTCAAGATTACAGTAGGGAGAAATATTTATAGAATTAAGCACTCATACATGATTTCTGGCACTGTATATACTGTTTCTGCTGGTGACTGCTTATATATTGAGGTCCCTGGATCCTATGACAAGCTTATACCTTTTTTTATAGAATTAAGAATTAGATATTCAATAATAAATAACCACTAAAACAAAAATGCCTAATGATATATTTGGCCATACAAGACATGAAGATCACAGTGATGAGATTCTGATGCTTGATGTCAGAGTCAAGAAATTAAGAAGTGATTTACAAGCTTTACAAACCACACTCAATGCCAGTCTTCAATTAGAAATTACAAATTTACAATCACAATGCATGGACCCTCTTCTTAAAGTTGACTCAGAACTTAAATTATTGCTTCAGAAATATACTGATTTGGCCACATTGGATAATTTTCAAAGTTTAGAAGAAGCTGTAGCAGCTCTTCAAGCCAAATTTAAGACCCAGGCCACCAACTCTGAGCAATTGAAACAACAATTGGAAGAGCAGATAAATAATGTCCAGACACAGCTCCAAACAATTGTCAAAAGCATAAAATCACAAGAAGATTTTGATCTAGTGATTTCCACTCTAAAGGAACAGATTCAATCACTCCCGATACCTAATCTCGACCCCTTGAACAATGCCATAGCCGAGGTTAAAGAAAAAATTGAGACACTTGAAAATTTTATGAACAACTTGCCATCTTCTGATGCTTTGAGTGCAATAACTCGGAGTGTTGCCAACATCAAGCTGCAACTTGAAACATATGAAGATTTTGGAAAAATTCAAAGTACCATAACCCATCTTGAGGGTACAATAGCAGCAGTGCAAAGTGATTTGACAAATATACAAGGTGGTTATAATTAAAGTGACGGTGTTCAGAGTGGTACAGCACGGGCTGTAATGAGAATAGCAGTCTGAAACTTCGTAGATATGCTAATGAAGCAATGCGCTCGCGAATTATGCAAAAAAAAAAAAATAGTTCCAATTCTCGCCACCAGGGTAAAAAATGGCGCTGTAAGCAGTCAAAACGTGGTATAGTTACAGGAAAAGGCAGGAAAGATCAAACACATGAGAACAATGGTTCTGGCATGTTTATTAGGAACTATGGTTACAAGAACTGTTCAATATGGCCTCCCAATTCAGCAACATGCTGCATTCGTAACACGGCATGGTCGACGGTTGCTCGCAGCATGTCTGGTGAAATCTGAGCGACATGTCGTTGTATGCTAGCCTTCAGATCAGGCAGAGACCGGACATGTCTCTGATAGACACGATCTTTTAAATATCCCCACAGCCAGAAGTCACATGGATTAAGGTCGGGGGATCTGGAAGGCCAATCATCTGGAAACTGCCTAGAGATGATGCGGTCATTAGTGAAGGTTTCTCGCAGCAAATCTTTCACGTGGCGAGCGACATGTGGTGTTGCCCCATCTTGCATGAAAATGGTGGTGTGTTCACAGTTCCGTTCTTGCAAAGCTGGAATCACGTGTTGCACAAGGAGGTCCCTATAACGTGCAGATGTCACTGTACACCTAACAGGCCCTCGAGGTGTCATCTCCTCAAAGAAAAACGGACCAAAAATGCAGGAGCTAGTGAACCCACACCATGCAGTCACGTAAACTGAGTGCAATGGTTGTTCCTGCACAACATGTGGACGAGTGGAACCCCATATGCGACAGTTCTGAGTATTCACTGTACCGACCAGAGTAAAATGCGCCTCGTCAGTCCACAGAATATTCCCCGGCCACATGTCATCCACTTCCATGCGTGCCAAAAACCGATGGGCAAACTCACGGCGTTGTGGAATATCTTGGGGTTTTAATTGGTGCACAATTTGAATCTTGTAGGGATACCAGTGTAAAATGCACCGCAATACCTTGCGAACTGTTGACCAGGGGAGTGACAATTCACGTGCCACAGCTCTAGCACTGGTTGCAGAAGTTGAGGCATGTGCTGCACGGTCAGCTACAGCTACAGCAACTTCGTCCACAACTTCCACGGGGATGGGCCGCCTTCCTTTCCCTGGTGCAACACCCAATTCACCTGTTTCCTCGAATTTCTTCATCATCTTCTTCAGCCCATTAATTGACATGGGCCCTCTTCTCAGCCCTTTCTGTTGGCGATATTTCCGCAGTGCAGCGTTACTATTGCTCCCATTCTGGTAAAACAACTTCACTAGCAGTGCACGGTCTTTCTTCGCAATAGCCATTGCTTTTTACACGGGAAAAATCAAACTTTTAATGTTCGGCGAACATTCACATCACTAAAGGAAAAAAAAAGCAACAAGCGTCACCAACAAAAACCAGGGAGCTCACACAATGTTTAGGCAATGTCACCGACTTTGACGTCAGAGTTACGGAAAATTCCACGTTTTGACTGCTTACAGCGCCATTTTTTACCCTGGTGGCGAGAATTGGAACTATTTTTTTTTTTTTTTTTTTTTGCATAATTCGCAAGCGCATTCCTTCATTATCATATCTACGAAGTTTCAGACTGCTACTCTCATTACAGCCCGTGCTGTACCACTCTGAACACCGTCACTTTAATTATAACCACCTGGTACAAGAATCCCGCCTGCCCGGTATTGTAGATACCCTTGTTAGTGTCCAGCAACAGATCACAAAACTTGAAAACCTCAACACTGAATCTGAGCTATCTCATTTTCATCACTTGATTGATGATATCCAAACAAAGCTTGAAATTTTACAACAATCAACACCCTCTCAGGCAGATATAGCCCTGCTCCAAAATGCTATGCAAAATGTGGCTGATGCTTCTGAATTAAACAATGTGAAATTGGCACTTGAATCTTTGCAGAATACTGTATCAAATCTGCCTACATCACAGGAACTTAAAAATATTAAGAGAGCTGTGAATAGGATATTGAAATCAGAAGATATCAAGAATATCCAGACAGAGATCAAACAACTTACTCAGACAGTGGCCACTCTACCAACTAATCAACATATTAATGAACTGCATGCCCTGTTTGAGGATATCAGAAGACAGGTCCATGATCTTACTGCTCAAAATTCAAAATTGGCAGTTATTGAAAATTTGCAACAAATTGTAGCTAATATCAAGCAACAGCTAGGGACCATGGAATCCAATCAAGCAAATGCTCTGTCTGTTTTTGCCACCCAGCTTCAAGAGATTGTGCAACAATACAAGAAACTTGTTGTGGACATAAAAATCAAGCCAGGCCATGATGATGTTGTTAGGACCATCAATGAGCACCTTGAATCTGTAACAAGCAGATTGCTTACAGCAGAAAAAGAAATAACCGGCATAATTGAGAATCCAAAACATACAGTAATTCTTGAATTGTACAGCATCCCCAACAAAGAATATGATTCACCATTTACACCAGGTGGCAAAATATATATGCTGTCCCCTGCACAATTTTATTACCAGTTTTTTGTTGGGGGCACACTTAGACCAATCAAGATCAAATATTGGCTTCAACCACAGGCACACCACTACCCTACCTTATCAATAACAAATGCTGATAACAAAGCAAAAATCACCAGTGTAGAGTTAGAGGATTTTACAGACCCCAATACATTAGAAACAGCCTATGTTGAAGATGATGGCTCTCTGGAATTTAAAATAGAAATAGGGGACAAATTATATTTAGAAAATCCTGTAGTATCAGCTGCTGAACACCCCATAGTTGCAATATTCTTGTTTTCATATTATGTCTAGAGAAATTATTGTTGATGAATTACACAGACAAGCCAGACATAATTATAAGAGACTGCCAGTAGTTACAAAAAGCATAGATGATTTATGGCAGAGCGACTTGATTGAGATGGCAAGTGGACAGCTGAAAAACTTAGACAAAATCAACAAGGGCTACAAGTATCTACTCACTGTAATAGACACATTTTCAAAATTTGCCTGGGCTGTGCCACTCAAATCCAAGACTGGAAAATGTGTTACAGAAGCCATCAGGACAATCATCAATCAGAGTGGAAGATCACCGCGCTATTTGCAAACAGATAATGGCAAAGAATTTTATAATTCTGTGTTCCAACAATTTATTAAAAGCCAGTCAATACAACATTATTCGAGTTACAGTGATCTCAAAGCCTCAATTGTAGAGAGATTCAACAAAACCCTAAAAAATCTTATGTACAAACAATTTACACTTCAAGGTAATTATAAATGGATTAATATTCTTCCAGAACTTCTACATAAATATAACAACTCGGTCCATTCCACAATCAACATGAAACCCTCTGAAGTAACTCCATCTGATGAGCAAAAATTGATCAGGACTGTTTATTATCCTAGATACCAGCCAACAACAAGAAAGACCAAATACAAGGTGGGTGATCAAGTAAGAATCAGCAAATATAAGCACTTATTCAAAAGAGGCTTTACAAGAAACTGGAGCACTGAATTATTTACAGTGGTTCAAATTAAACCTGGGACCCTTAACACATATATAATAAAGGATCACCGAGGAGAAATTCTCAAAGGCAGATTCTATGAAGAAGAACTCAGCAAAACTAAACAGCCTGACACATATCTCATAGAAAAAATCATCCGCAGAAAAGGCAGCAAGTTATTTGTCAAATGGCTAGGACTTCCAGAACACAGCTGGATCGATGCAGACAAAGTGATAATATGAGCACCTGGGATGTTATAAAAAGGCTGCCAGAACATGAACAGCAGATTAAGAGAAATGGCAAGTTGCTGCCTGAAAATATTAGATGTCTTATTGTTGGGCCATCAGCTTGTGGTAAAACTACACTAATGATTGATATTTTTTTATTGGCACCCAACTGGTTAGACTGGAAAAACAGGCACTTGTATATCTTCTCTAAGAGCTTGGAACAATTAAAATATCAGCAGCTGAAAAACTATATGATGGATTGGATATTGCCACTTTTGAACCAGATGTTAAGCCACTTCATGAATGTCTCGATAATTCTGTTGTTGTGTTTGATGACATAATACTGGATAATCAAAACAAGGTTAGAAATTTCTTTACACAGGGCCGACACAAAAACATTGATTGCTTCTACCTGGCACAGACTTTTTCAAAAATACCCAAGCAGCTGATCCGAGACAACAGCAATTTTATATGTGTGTTTCATCAAGATCATACCAACCTCAAACACATACATGATGAATATGTAGGTGGGGACTTGAGCTACAATGATTTTTCCAAGTTTTGCAGTAGGTGCTGGAACCAGGACAGTTATGGGTTTGTCACAATTGATATGACAAGAAAACCCAATAGTGGCAAATACAGAAATAAAATCAACAATTTTCTAGACATTGAAACATATATAAATAACCATGAAAAGGCCAATCATTGATGATCTTAAATTAAGAGATTATGTTGTAAAAAGATTTAAGGGATGGAAATCACAGAACCGAGGAATTTATGAACAACACAAACAAACAGAACAGCCTATTATTGATGCTATTAGTGAATTAGGTAAAAATATCAAAACTGTTACAGAGCAAAATCAAAATTTGATCACAGAGCTTGTACCTGTAGCTGCAAGGAACATATTAGATTATCCAATCACCCCACTTTCCAGTATTCATACACCTAGTCCTATTGCTCCTCGAAGAATTGAAGCTACTCTGGATCCTATTGAATTGGGTCTTCTTTGCTCAAAAATATTTAAGCACACCTAAAGACAACAAAGATGAGGTCTTTGGCTTATATGCTGACACAGAGCGTGATGGTAGCATCATACATAGAATTGGCAATTTCAAAGTAACATTTATGGGAGATGATATAATTGTATATTCAGAATCTCATCTTGGAGAAAAAGGTGGTTTTGTTAAATATCTTGGCACACCTGGATTGTTGGAACTGATGACTAGGAAGAGGCCTGGCAGCTATACAGATCAAGACTATGAGCACTACAAAGAAATATTAATAAAATCAGATGCTCTATACCAGAACAATGATCCCACACAAAAAAGAGTCAAGTCTAGCAGTGGAGCAGAATATAACAACTTAATCAAGCCCATATGGTCACAAATTAAGACAGGCAGTGGAATCAAACAATACAACACCCTGCCTAAAGAATTTGTATGGGTTGTTGATGTCAGGAAACTTGTAGATAGGTTATTGGTGATAGCTGGGGAGGAAAATGCTGGCAACCACAATTTTTACAATGAAAAGGTTGGAATTATGGACATGATAAGCACAAAATTGTCTAATTTTATAGTGAATGACACTAAGGGGATTGGATATCTTATAAAAATTATTAATACTCTACCACCTAAATTTTGGAATATTTCTGAGGGTCGGGGGCTGGTTAATGACATAAACAAGCTGCCATTTGAACTACATATTCCAGGCTATCAGTATTGTGGTCCAGGCACAAAATTGGACCATAGATTAAACAGAGGTGATCCTGGTGTCAATCCCCTAGATGCTGCTTGTAGAGACCATGACATAGCATACAACACACATTCTGATCTTGACAAGAGACATGTTGCAGACAAGAAATTAGAAGAGGCTGCATTTGGTAGATTTGTAAGCAAAGATGCTTAAGTGAACGAATAGCAGCATTGGGAACCACCATAGCTATGAACACCAAACAAAAACTGGGGTGGGGGCTGTGAATATGTATATATAATAAACCTAGAATGAAGGCCAAGGGTGTTATGTATCAAATACCTTATGCAGGTCTTAAATCTCTTAAAACTATTGATAGTCTTTTAACCAAAAAGCAGCGCAAGAAAAAAATTCTTGTCTTGCAAAGGGCCATGGTATGAAATTATTACTTAGTACCCCCCAATTAAAAAAATTACAACAATCTAGGAAAAAATTGCATACAGGGGGTTTCATATTTACTATCCCGGCCATCTTAGCAGCACTTGGGGCTGTTGGGAGCTTGGCTGGGGGATCAGCTGCCATAGCAAAAACAGTAATAGATGCCAGGAAAAATAGGGCAGAATTAGATGAATTGAAGCGCCATAACCTGGCCATGGAGAAACAAGGCAAAGGTGTTAAGAGAGCCATGAATAAGTTTAAAAAAAACAAGAGCCGCTTACAAACCAACATATTGAAGCTTTAATCAAGCCACTGGGCATCAAAAATTTTAGAGGTGTGTACATGTCTGATTCTTTACCAGAACAACCACTCAACAAAGAGTGTGGCATAGTTAATTTGGATAAGTACAAAAATCAGGGCACTCACTAGATGTGTTATCTTAAATATTTAAACAATGAGGCATTTGTGTTTGATTCATTTGGAGGTGTTCCACCTGAAAATTTAATAAAATATCTAAAATCAGATAATCTTTATTACAATAATGCCCGTGTTCAAAACTTCAAAGATGTTAATTGTGGACATTTGTGTTTATCTGTTCTTAGATATATGTCTCAAATAAATAAACCATCAATTGAAAATTTTCAAAAGGCCCTGTGGTATCTGAAACATCATGGGGGTATTCCATCTCACCAGCCAAAATTCAATATTGAAACTCAGATTACATGATGATATAGTGTATCCCAAAACAATAGCTCTCAGAGCATTTTATGGCATGTACTTCATCCCTAATATTACACACCACAACAACAAAATTGCAGTAGGGGATAAAAAAAATTGTCATCACTCCAGGGCAATATAATCTGTCCACTCTAAATGCTCAATTACCCAGAGGTATAGTATTAACTCAAAATTCTGTCACTCACAGAGTAGAGATTGTATCTGCTACAGAAACAGTGGATCTGGGTACTATAGGAGAGCTGTTAGGCTTTGAGAACAACACAAAACTTGAAGCGGCCATCAAACACACTGCTATTAATATACCTAAATTCTTAGCCATAGAGACTCTGAATATTCACTGTAATGTGGCTGAGGGTATGATCACCAAATCAAATGGCATAGGCACTCACAAACAAACTGGGATCATTGCAACATTCAAACCTAATTCTGAATTTATGGAGCCAATCATCTACACTCCATCCCCAACATTATATTTTCCTGTGTGCCATAATAGAATAGATAACATTGAGTTGATGGTCACTAATGAAAAAGAAGAATTAGTTGATTTTGCTGGAGCCACAACAACTGCAATCATAGAGATTAATATTTAAATAAAAATACATACAAAAAAAATGGAAAATATTGAGAGTTATGAGCTACAATCATTCCCCCCAAACAGGAGGACATTTGCAAATTTAAATCAACCCAACACAGAAATTGAGGTTGATCTTGATGTAGGGGATGGCTTTATACACCCCCACAGAGCAGATCTATACATCAAATTTGATGTTGTAAAGCTCGATGGAACAGATTATCCGGCAAATTCAAATATAAGATTGGTAGACAATTTTGTGCCGCATCTGTTCTCTGAAATTGAGATCAGAAAGCATGGTGCTGTTATAAACAGAATAGATTATCCCGGCATTATCTCCACAGCTTTGGCCACACTAAAATTATCCAAAACCGAGGCTTCTTACTACAAAATAGGTGGATTTGAGGCTGGTGATAAAATTATATCTAAGAACCACACAGTGCTGTTCCCTATGCGCCTGTTGCCAGGATTATTTTCAGATTACAAAGATATTATGTGGAAGGGTGGTTTAAGAATCACATTTAGAAGAGCTGCAAATGATAATAATGCTTTGATGAGGTACAGCACATTAAACTCTACAGGGGAAGCTTTGCCTAATACCCTACCTGATGAAGGCAAATGCATTATTCAGACTATGGAGCTAAGAATCCCTGTTGTTGAATATGAAGCCAGTTATGCTCTTAAATACAAAGCAGATATAATAAAAAATCCACAAGTACCTTTACAATTTTATACATATCAATGTGTACAGAAGCCTGCCGCTGGTACTTATTATGAGTTTGATGCTACAAATTCATTCTCCAGTATACAATATGACATGCCGGATTTTGTGGTGGTATTGTTTCAGACTGGAAGACACAATAATCAGGAAAAAAATTCAAGTAGATTTGATAACTGCAACATCAAGAACATATATCTTAAAAATGGCAGAAATGAGGTATTTCCTAGAGAAAATTATAATTTAGACATGTCCAAGGATGATTTCCTCAAATTATATGAAGCATTTACAGCATACGAAAGGGTCACTACTGGCAATACTGACATGTATTACACACCAGATGAATTCAAAGCACAGAGACCCATGTTTGTAATCAACACTTCAAAAAGGAAACAAGTTGTGGTTAATGACAGGACAAACATTAAAATTATCTGTGAATTCCACGATACACTCCCTGATGACACAATATGTAGTGTTATTCTTATAGGTGAAAAATCATATGTTTATGATGTAAGAAATGAGAGAGTCACAGAGCAATTCTAGAGGGCCTCTGCATATTGCACAAGTTGGGCCTGGTGTATAATTGAATTTAAACCAGAAGTAAATATGTGTGTGTGTGTGTGTGAGGGGTGTGTGTGTGTGTGTGTGTGTATGTGGGTGGGTGTGGGTGAGTGTTGGTGAGGGGGGCTTAGTTTTAAGTGTGGCCAAAAAAAATATCAAGAGGGGCTTATTTTTAACAAATTTATGGACAACAATCTGGCAGATGTGCCTTTTATAAGTGTAGGCAAATCAATCTGAGGGGAAACATACTTTCTCAGGAACTTCCCGAGGGTATTTTTACAAAAATCTTGGATTAGACGGGGTTCCACACTTGAGCAAAAAGCTCATATGGGCATGTTGAGCAAGTTTTAAGTGTAGGCAAATCTGCCTGAGGGGGGTTCATACTTTCTCGTGCTGGTTGTAGGTCCAATTATACTACTCACTGAATATAGTTTTTCTCCACCTGGAGGAAATTGCCATCAAGTTTGTGCAGAAAGAAGCAAATTTGTGAGGATTTTATGCGACATTTTATTTACAATACCTTGCATAATATTGAACAGTTCTCAAAAACATATATTTTACACGACTTGTCGAGAAAATGTTCTTGAAACACAGGAAGGTGGGAGACTTCATAAACGTCAACATGTTTTTAAGGGTATAAAGTCATTAAGTTAACGTAGAGCAGTTGGTTAGGCTCTGCTCTCCTTATTTTTCATCAAGCGTGAAAGGTCGCGGGTTCAAATCCCACCCTCTCCTCTCTCTCTCTTTTTTTTGTTTGCTGAACAGATACCGTTGATATTAGAATATTTAAAAAATGAATCCGATGCACACTTGAGGGACGTCCCTTCTGCGCATATTTCCCCTTAGAAGTTGGATATTTCCAGGATTTAAAGTTAAAACTTTTCTTTTTAGTTATTGTTCACATGTTGTGTTAACACACACATCATGATTAATTCACAAATCACATATATGTATTCAGGATGCAAAATGTAATATTATTTAAGTTATGTATTGTTTGTTCTTCACTGACACCTAAAATATTGATTATTTGATTTCGATATACTAAAAAAAGATATACAGTTATGTTAAATAGTGATCTAGTGTAGTACTGTGTCCTCCTCCGTAGTCGAGCGGGTTAAGGCGTTCACTCGTCTTGAGATCGTTCGCTGCGGGACGGCGTAGGTTCGAATCCGAATTTATTCGGCCTACGTATAGGCCGGTGGCAACCCACCATCGTGAGGAAATTGGGAAGCTCCGAGTGAGTGAGCGTAACCCGGTCAAGAAGACCTACAACAACGGCTGGGGGTTCGTCGGGCTGATCACCCGTCACCCCAATACTGGTCTGAGACCTCCACGCTATAACAGGTGACGGAGGAACAGTGTGGGAGGGAGACCGGCAGTCGGTAGGTACGCCTAGGCCCTTCATGGGCTGTTGCGCGACGGATTATTATAATAAGTATTTATATAGTGAGTGACAAACAAAAAATTCAAAACCTCATAATGATCGTTAATTCCTCACTGCTTTGTATCTAAAAATGTTCGTCTTCTTTGAACAGAAAGTCCGAATATCAGATATAACAAACTTTCCGCACTAACTTCGCAATATTCGAAACCACCATTACAGACTTAGCTCTATGTAACTCGATTCTGCGCATTCCACGTGGCATGTGACTTCCTCCTATCATCGAAATAACTTTCTCTTTCCTTTCCTCTCGTGAAATACGGAGACCAATGTTAACTTCTTAGCACGGTTGATAAACTTTACACCCAACGATGTACTCCTGAAAAAAATCCTGCCTAGATGGAGAATCGAACCTACGATCTCCCTCGTAAGAATCAAGCACGCTACCTCTTCTCCAGGTAGCTCATGTTAAAATTTGCTACCAGTTTGAAGAAACCAATTCACACATAATGTCATATCTATAATTTCCTCATGGCAATTTTCATGAGGAAACGAATTCAGATAAAATCGAGAAACGCTGAAAGGGAAAAATGATGAACATGTCTATTGGCGTTTTGTCATATTTTGTAAATTTTGTAAAAATTCCGTGTTTTGAACAAGCAATCGTTTAGTTACCAAGTATTTTGTTGTTTGTTTAAAGTAGGAACAGGAGAGCGAAAAGGAGTCATTTGAACCAGACCCCATTTGACAAGAAACTTCAGCTTTTTTCCAAAGACTGTATGAAAAGAGAGAGGAACGTATGAAATATAAAATATGTGTAAAATTAAAACAATGGAAACCTTGAAAGATAATACTAACGAACTTCAAACTATGAAAAACATATTTTCTTGGTGGAAAACTCCAAGTCATTTTCGAAATATGAGCTTGATGTTTTTCTTTATTATGAAGTGGAGATATGGGACGATACGATCCCTCAGCAAGAAAATTTTAAGTAAGCTACCTCCAACTTTTTCAATGGTCATAATTACTAATTAGGGTCCGGAAGTTGATGAAAAATCAACTTTTTTTCTGACCCTTAAAAACAATGCTAAACCTGATATCATGTCCGTTTCCCTTCAGTTAGAGCCGGAAAACACTTTCTATTTTACATTTTTTTTCATTTTTTGGCCTTTTTCGGCTTTAGTTTATTTATTTGCCAGTATTTTTAACAGTTTTTGTTGCATCTTTACTTATTTTTTGAGGTTTATTTTCTCCTCCCCTCTTGTTTCGTGAATTTTAAATGCATTTACTAGTAAAACTTATTTATTTAGATTTCTTGACATGGTCCTTTTAGCAAATTCACCATGAATCGAAAATACGGTCAATGGAAAAGCATAATATTATTCTTAACTGAAATGTTTGGCAATGGATTAAAATACTTTGTGTGAAGATCTACTTTGAGGTTCTTTCTCTGGACACTATTATCGCTTTAATCTGTAGTTTTAAAGTAAAATTAGTCACAATATTAAATGCAATTACACTCTGGTATACGCGAAGCAGAACTGTATTTTCGGATGCTGGCCGACTACAGTATCATAGAAGGCCCACTCTGAAAGGAGATGAATTGGTTGATTTTAAGTCAACTTTATGCATAATAAGGCTAATCGAGACTGGACCTACAGTTTAAAGTGGAATCCGAACCGAGTGCATAAAATAACGTGAACCGTGTGGTGTAGGGGGATCGTTTGCTTATGGAATGGAAGGTCATTGGTTCAAACCTACTTCTTTGCAAGATCTTTTTCGGGAAGTAAACGGCTTTGGACGAGAATGCTTATTTACGTTTCTTGGATATTTCCGTTGATATTTATGCCATTTATGTCCAGCATTTCCGGATGCAGAAAGTTGACATGTAAGTTCTTAATATGTGTTAACTTATAACAGCTGAATGAAAGGAAAAGTATTTCCCAAAATCCTGCCAATCACTGAAAGATTAAAAACATTAGTAGAAACATTACTTGAGGCATGCACAGAGGCGACGATTATGGAGTGTGGAAGGGCAGATGACCCAGCACTATGCTAAACTTTATCTACCAAGGGAAAGAAACTGTCCTTGCCCTCCCCCCCCCCACCTTGCCCCATCAGTTTTGAAACCCAATCGCCGCCACTGAGCATGCATCGCATAAATATGTACAGTAATATCATATAATATTATATTACGTTATTAGAACACTTCGTACTCGTTAAATAAAAAGGAAAAAATAATAAGGAAAGGGTGGGATTTGAACCTACGATGTTTCGATCTTGACGAAAACAGTAAATAAACGAAAGTGCTGTCATCTAACCAACTGCTCCAGGAGATTGGTAACAGAAAGATCAGTAAAACACGTTAATCTCAGTTGAAGCAACATTGTGCCGGAGTTTCGAACCATTTTTCGCCAAGAACCAAGGAAAAGACACACTTTGCAGAATCGTTTGGTGTTGTGCAATGTATCTTTACTAAACATTTCGCATAAAATCATCATAAATTTTCCTTCTTGCATTCAAATGTGACCGCAATACTTTCCAGGTGGATGAGAACCTGTTCAGTGTTTCACAAGGCGGTCAGGGGCGTGATGCTGATCACATCACCCCCACTCACGACCGGATCAAGAAAGTGTGGGGCGTTACCCCCTATACGCCTTCATGGCGTGGTGCTATGCACAGGGGAACACTTTACTTTTACTTTTATCAGCTTTCACATTTCCAAGAAAATTACAGAATACTTGTCTAAAAGCTAACCATGCGCATATCTCTTTTTCAGTTAGGAATTCCACAAAGTTATCAAGAATGAACTCACGGATTTGCGGCCCAATAAATATGACTTCTTTTAACTTACTATCACTGAGTTTAGGAAATTTTTTTCTCAAGTATCCAAAACCCTCACCGTGTTTATCCAAAACCTTAACAAAATTTTTCATCAGCCCTAACTTTATATGCAACGGTGGTAACAAAATCTTGTCTTTCTCAATTAGAGGGTGATTCCTAACACTCTTCTCTCCAGGAATTAAGTTTTTTCGTATGGGCCAATCCACAATGTTGTAATGTTTATCTTTTGCCCGGCTGTCCCATTCGCAAAGAAAGCAACAAAATTTTGCAAACCCAGACTGCATGCCTAAAAGTATACCAATCATTTTGAGGTCTCAGCATATCTGCCAACCATATTTTTCATAATTTATCATTTTTTATATTGTATCCATATTTTCATATGTTTCCTTCATGGTGGAAGAATAGGCAAGGGGTACTGATGGGTATATATTCCCATTATGCAACAATACTACTTTTAAACTATTCTTAGATGAATCTAAAAATAGTCTTCACTCGTTTGGGTTGTGACTCCTTCCAAGTTCTTGCAGAAGGCCTTCTACGTCATTGCAGTAAGTTAAATCATTACTAACAGAACAAAAATGTGTCAGTAATTGTTGGCATTTCTGATATGACACCTTAACACCATTTTGTAATAAATTCCACCCTCGGAGACGAGAACCTAATACCAGGTATCCAAAAAAGTTCATGCCGTATATTGCAGTGAGAAATAAAGACTCTGTAATTTCTGGCAAATGTGATTTATTCAGCATAATAAGCTCCTTCAGCTTCAATTACATGTTCCCAACGAGATACAAGCTTATAAATCCCGCGTTTGTAAAAGTTCTGGTCCCTAGAAGCAAAAAATTGTCCTATGACCTGCGTGACATCATCTCGGTTTCGGCACTGTTGCTCACGCAAATGGTTATCCATGGCCAAAAACAAGTGAAAGTCGGATGGGGCAATGTCCTGGGAGTAAGGAGGATGAGGTAAAATTTCCCAACCAAGTGTGTTGATTACCTCCTTGGTCGCTTTCGCCGTATGAGGTCTAGCGTTTTCTTGAAGAAGGATCACTCCTTTCCTGTTGACTAGTGCTGGCTGCTTCGGACGCAGTGCAGCTGCAACCCCTTGCAACTGGGACGAGTATACCTCGGATGTGATGGTTTTGCCATGCTCTAGGAATTCAAAGTGCACAACATCAGCGCTAGTCCACCAAACACAGAGCAGAACCTTCTGTTGATGAATGTTTTCTTTGGGAGTCAATGCATCAGAACCAGGGGACGACCAATGATGTTTTCTTTTGCGGTTACTGTATAACACCCATTTCTCGTCACATGTCAATATCTGGTCCAGGAATGGGGGCTTTCTTGTGGCGTGACAGCAATGATGCCCAAATGGTGAGCTGCTGGCGTTTGTTTTCCTCGGACAAAACGTGAGGAACCCACTTACTGAGCTTCCAAGTTTTCCCGAGGTTGTGCAGATGCAATCGAATGGTTTCCTCCGACACTCCAAGCCCTTGTGCAAGTTCTTTGCACGTTTGCTGTGGATCGCGCTCGATGATCTCCTTCAGCAGGGCTTCGTCGATAGTGATCCATTCATCCTCTGTCCATTCTTTGGGAGGCTTAGGTATTGGTATAAAATCATGACTTCTAGGTTTCTTGGCTGAAGGAACATCAGGATAAAATTAGAATGTTTTGATTTAGATCTATATGTCCCACTATGTTTGTTAAACAGAAGTAACGATCCTTAGTATGATCTTTCTGTTCTGTCCATATAACAGGGTTTCCGAAGGGCATTGATTTGTGAGTGCCCTTAAGCCAACCACGTAAAGTTCGCGAACAATTACAACAAATTTTACCTGGTGCCCAGATTTTTCCCTCGTCTACTTTACTTCCAAAATACAACTCATATGCTTTTTTCACTATAGGAGTGATAGTATTTCTCTGTGGCTTCGGAGTTAATTCCCCGCAAACATAACAAAACAAGTTCGGGTTATTCACACATTTGCGTGACATGGCGAACTCATTAATTGAGTTATAATATATTTCTTTAAAAAAAAACAATTATGAATGCTCTTATCGTTTTGTTAAAATACAACTTACATTTCACTATACACAATATTACATTCACAATTTCACAAACGTACACAAACATAAAATACGGTTACTCGCAAAGTTATCGGAAAGGAAGTTAAGACTTGACTAACCCACAAAAGAACAAATTTTAACAGAGAAACAGGAAATTACTCTACTGCCAGATGTTTCCTCCACGAAATATTAAGTGCCAGTCATAAACACACAAGGTCGTTAAAAGATTCTTATCCATTTGCTAGGAACCAAACGTTAAGCCGGATGCGGAGCAGGGTGCGGATACCTGAAACTATAAAACTATAAAATGTGGGTGTTCTGCAAAAAAATTAGGTGATACAGGAAAACGGATGCGATATTCGTTATCAGCACATCTGAATACATAAAGATCACTTAGTTTTATTTAAAGGAGTATTTCATTGTTTAGCAGTGTAGTAAGATAAGAGTAGGAGGACAACTCTCAGAACTTGTTAAAATAGAAAATGGACCAAGAGAAGGCGATGTGCTGTCCTGTTTGTTGTTTAACATTGCCTTAGAGAAGGTTATACGGGAAGCTCGGGTACAAATTAGGGGTACCATATATTATAAGTCAATCCAGATACTAGCATATGCGGATGATGTAGATATAGTAGGAAGATCTCTACATGCAGTAGAAGAAGCATTTCTAGCCATAGAAAGGGAAGGAAAGAAGATGGGATTGGTGTTGAATGAAAGGAAGACTAAGTACACGACAGCAGGTAAAGCACACGGATATAATACATCACCGACCATAACAATGGCTAATTACACCTTTGATAGAGTGGATGCCTTTATCTACCTGGGTTCTGTTGTGACATATGAAAATGATTCACAGGAGGAAGTAAAGGCACGACTTATAGCAGCGAATAGGGCCTATTATGGACTACAGAGACATTTTAAGAGCACCATATTGTCCAGAACAACTAAGTTAACACTTTACAAGACACTGATAAGACCTGTTTTGACCTATGCTGCGGAAACTTGGACCAGTTCAAGGAAAGATGAACAGCTGGTAGAGACCTTTGAAAGAAAGATATTACGAAGAATATTGGGACCAGTATGTGAGAATGGAAAATGGAGAAAGCGATTTAATAAGGAGCTCTACGATTTATATCAAGAACCAACAGTTATTGGTGTAATAAAGGCGGCAAGATTAAGATGGGCAGGTCATGTGATGCGCATGAGTGATAGTGACCCTGCAAAGAGAGTGATGATGGATAGCCCAGGTGGAGAAAGGAAGCGAGTAAGGCCTAAATTAAGATGGGTGGATGGAGTGGATGAGGATGTTCGGAAGCTCCAGTATAGAAAGAAATTGGAAAGTTGTGGCAAAAGGTAGAGATAGATGGAGACAAAACACAGAGGAGGCCAAGGTTCATCAGTGGACTGTAGCGCCATAAGAAGAAGAAGGTTTGAATTTTCTATCTTTTTCTTAGGTTGTGGAACAATTTGTGTTAAATACTCAAATTGTAGGTTTTATAAATCCACTCACAAACACTATTTATATGCATATTTACATAATGTAGCATTAAGTTGTTTTCTCGAAAATCAAATAATAAAAAAATATGGACAGTTTAACATGGTATTTCATTAAAATAAACATAATTTATAATGTATTCAACAAAAATATTTTGTTGGGATTATGATGAACGATCTTGAATGATGGGCACCCTGTTTATGGAGGAGGGGCAGATCATGTCTGTTCAGTAAAGCTGAGAGAAAAGTTACTATCGGTAGACACGCTGTCGTAATTTACCTTGTAGAGATTACGATGTAATTTGAGGGCACGAATGATATGATTTTTGTGGTGGGGGAAGACACATGATATGATTTGGGGACGCATGACATGATTTTGGGTGGGGATTGCGCCATTGGCCTTGGGGGGCATAGGTCAATTTATATTTTCATTATATATAAATTCTTAGACAGAATTTTAGTTTGGAGTTTCATTTAGCTTAAATTTCTACTAGTTGCTAGTTCGTATCGCAGTACAATTTACCTGTGATATTGTGCTCCTGGTCGCACCCTGGCTGCTCTGTGCCGCCATTCACGTAGAAGTCTACGTGGCCGTTGGGCCCTAACTTCCCGTTGTAGCCAGCGTTCGTGTGGATGACGTCAACGAAGTCTGCGTCCGAAGGGTCCAGGATGCGGGAGCGAAACAAAGTCACGAAGAGGGGTAGTGCAGGATCTAGGCCTTTAGAAGGAAATATTACATTAACACTTAGTTAGTGTAATCTATTTGGAAATAGAAGAGAACTATACATAAAACTGAATTTGATGGATTCGTAAGAATAGATAATTAAGTTAAGGAAGAGACCTTCTTAGGTGGTTTTACTGTAAACAAATTGTTAAAATCCTTATTAACGATATGCAAATTTAATATATGTGGTGAATAGTATAGTTCATCATGTTTTGAGTTTACATTTTGGTTTTAAGTTCACTTTATGTCCAGTAAGGCTAATCGGGACTGAACCTACAGTTTTAAGTGGAATCCGAACCACTATATGCCTCCACCGGATATCAAAACCGGGACCCCTTGATTACAAAGCGACGACGCTACCACTACGCCATAGGGGAGGCCCTCCACCGGATATCGAACCTGGGACCCTTAGATTACATGGCGACGAGGCCCAGTTCACCAAGTGAATCTACAGTTTAAAGCTGACTCTGTAGAATAAAATATTTCCCCATCTGGAATCGAATCAGAATACTTTGATTACGAGAAGGAGCTAAAATTGAACAACCTATATTTTGAGGACGTAGTGAATCATCTTTGGAGAATGACAGAGTTGCATTTTGTATTTTTCAATATCTGTGATGCACGGCTGCGGCTGTAGCTCGGTAGACGCGCCGCGCCGGTAGAGCATGGATTCTAAGCGAAAAGTCGCCGGAGTTGAAATAGATTTTGATATGCTCGTCTACCTCACCAAGTCGCCAGCCAATGCCCACGAGCTCTGCATTAGAAGAGGGTGATGCATTGGAGAAAAGCAAATCGTCGACTTTATACATATATTATATACACACACGAAAATACTGTACAGATCCTATTACACAAGTTATATACTCACACATAAAGCAACCTACTATCCCATACACACACAACTACCATCTACGTTGGCCAACGTACCCCAACACATTCCCCCCTGGGTCCAAAATAGTGTTGCGCGCTATCACTCACGAAATCACTGTTGTGGGGGTGGTGGCCACAATCCTACCTTGT
The DNA here is from genome assembly GCF_977018435.1 of Lepisma saccharinum. Taxonomy (NCBI): domain Eukaryota; kingdom Metazoa; phylum Arthropoda; class Insecta; order Zygentoma; family Lepismatidae; genus Lepisma; species Lepisma saccharinum. The sequence continues at coordinate 82,910,469 of NC_139233.1, forward strand.
CCGGCCGATGTATGTATGTCGTCCTCCGTCCAGCGCTGGTCCGTGTGCAGGGTCACGGGGTCACGGTGGGGTCCTCGGGTCGAGTCCCGACAGCATGGGAAAGGAAGCCCGGACAACGACACTAGGACTGCGGTCAGTGCGCTTGGTTACACGGCCGTACGGAGTCACAGTCCACGGTCACTCGAACACATTCGTAACAGACAGTTCCAAACCAACTCGGAACCGTACTTCTTTATATCACCAAAGTGATATCACCCGGAACTACTTCAGTATAACTTCGCGGTAGTACATCAAGTGTCCGGAAACTAACTTCTCTATCTCACCGCAGTTCTAAGTCAACTGTCACCATCTCTCTCAATCCTTGTCCTCCTACCGTTACCTTCGATTCCGGGGTTGCCACATATTTTGGCGTCATCCCCTCCTTTGGAATGACCACCGAATCCAAAGGGGGACCAATAGACACTCTTGGATCCGTGGTACTGCTGAAAGCGGCCCTGGGGCTGTTGCTCGTCGGGGCTCCAAAGATTTCCTTACTGTCCGGTGCTGCCGTCTAGGGACTCCTCCACGCAAACACGCACACACCGATGAACAAAATCTTCATCTCCACTATTTCATTTCCATATTTTGTGCAGTTATATTAATTAAATATCACCCCCAAATGCACTGTTTTATTGAACGTAAATGTTCCCCCTTTATCAATAAAATAACACAAACATCTTCCATACAATATCAAAGTGCCCCCTTTTAATAACAAATACATGGTTCTCATTAACAAGCTGAACTACTCCTAAACACAATATTAATACTCTTACACGCTGAACTTATGCCGATTGTGATTGAAGGAACGTTTTCAACACGGAATATGAAGTATAATTTAGATATGTAGATGGTGAATTTCTAAGGCGGTTTGCGATCGCAGCTGTGGGCAAGCGAAATGTGGTTGGCAACACTGGCAACACCTTTCGGCAAAAAACAGACCCCTCCTTGGACGCAAGTGCGGAAAGCAATGAATCAAAGCTTCCCTATACATTTCGGGACAGGAGAAGCGACAAAACGATGCCCACCAGTCCTTAGGCTCAAGGAGAGATCAGGGTTCGGTCCTACGTTGTGACATGTCGTCAGTAACGAAGGATTTAGCCTCCCTTTTTAATACAAAAAACAGAATTTGGTTGAAGACCAGGAGAGGCTAGCGCATGATTGGGGTGGAATAACGGTGCATGCCGATATTTAGAAAGAATTCCCCACGTACCCATGAAATTGGGAGAAGTGGATTTCGCAATAAAAAGCATTCCTGTAGTCGAACAAGGGTGCCGAAGAACGCGTTCCTCAACCGGCAGAGGGAGCGAGCAACGAGGCAGGCCAATGTAAAACATATCTATACACACACACGAAAAATTTATATTTATATATAGCAGAAAAAAGCTCTATATTACATATCACGTAGACTCATTTTCTTGCCAGCAAAGGTTCTGGCTTCGAAACCCTTCCTGGACTTAGGTGTTTATCTGTGTTGGTCTCTTCATTAATTTAATCTGACCATTATTCATCCTCATAGTGGTGATTAAATTTTAAAAAGTGGCATAAAATAAGCAACCATATTTCTGATTACTGCGTGGATAAGATACCAATGACACGGAAATGAGGATACCAGCCCTTTAGTGCTGGCGCCCCCCCCCCCCCACATGTTAAAATCTAACTCTCCAAGCTGAGTAAATTTCACTAAGCCCCACGACAGGTTAAGTTTGCAGCAGGTTTTATGTATTAATCCACTCGAGAATGCCACTAAGCATTCCCATGCCAGTCTCGCCTTAACCGCCGAGGTGTTCGTATCACAGTCAGTGAGAAAATCAGCACTATTACAGCGGAACTATATTCTGCGTGCACGTTTGGGTCTATATATGCGAAAAGTTGCTGCAAACTTAACCTGTCGCGGGGCTTAACTAGCTATAATTTTCGTTACCTTCCTATTTGAATCTTATCTTCACAACTAATCTAGAATCAATTTTATCGCCACTGTTTAGTAATTACAGTATTTAAGACCTGTGTGTTCCTAACACCCCGCGTCAGTACTAACGTTACATAAGTATTTTGTGACACATTTTATAAATAATGATATTTCTGAAATGGCCTACTACGACAACGTGAATGAAGAACAATGGGTTAAAAGCATTATAAGCTAACAGGCGTGCCAACAATGAGCTGCGATAAAATAGAAAGATGACATAACAAAGTGTTTCTGCAAGCGTTGCCTGAGAAACATGTGTCTTAGTCATATGGTTACGATTTGTGATGACTGCTATAACGCTAAAGACTCAGAAACAAAATAAAATGCCAAAACAACGTCAATGAATGTACTTTCCCAAATTATTGTTACATCCATAGTGCAGTAAAAATGGTGGAAAAAAAGAATGAGTTTGTTCATGTTCTCTAATCATATAAGCCTATAATGTCCTCTAAAGATATTTTTTTCGGGGAACGATTAGAGAATAATTTAGTAAAATTTGGTTCTAAATGTTAAAATAAATATTGTAAACACACTTTAATAAACTACTTTAGAAAAATTTAATTGTAATTGTTTGAAAGTTATGTTAAAATAAAATACACATTGTAAAAACATAATGCAATTCAATTAAAGTACCATTTCCAGGGGGGGTGTACAGAACAGTACTAATGTTATGAAATAGAGCGCCAGTAGTAAAGGGCTAGAAAAAGACTTAATGCGTGATCCTATTTATTACCTTACTGCCTCTCCACAGTAATTAACAACAACGTATATCAAATATTTGCATTCTGCATATGGTAAAGTATTAATGTACAAGAGAGGATACGATTCTGAAGATATCCTTGAACTTTGTTAAATACAGTTGACGTATAAACTTAGAAGACACTGAAGATAACTTAAACCTAAGTAGCCTAACATTGAATGGGAGCAAGAGTTGAAATGAGTGTACGTACACGATGAACCTCCGGGGTTTCGAAACAATGTTAAAAACAAGAAAAAAGTTACGACAATCCAAACTTTTGTATTTGGTGTCATATACGCTCAAGTTTTTTTTGTCTGTTTGTTTGTTGTTTAGTTCGCGCGTCATGTTTGGCAGCGCTGTCGTCGCTTTTGTGAAAATGGCGTCGTCTCAAGAGAAACCACACGCTGTGATAAGGTTGGCAGAGTCAAAATCAATTGTTACGGTGCACCGTAAGTTTCTGCGTGTCTTTAACATAAACGCCGGCAACGGACAAGAGCATCAGGGCATGGTACAGAAGATTTCTGGAAACGGGGAGTGTGTTGAAGAAGCCGGGGGGAAGGGGGGGGAACGCCACGCGTCTCCGACGAGACAGTTGAGCAAGTTCATGGCTATCCCCTGGCCACCACGTAGCCCAGATATCACTCCTCTGGACTTCTTCCTCTGGGGTAATGTTAAGGACGCAGTTTACTCAAGCAAGGTGCCAAATGTGAATGCTTTGCGTGACTGAATTGTTGCTGCCATTGATACCATCCCTGACGACGTGCTGCAGCACGAAGTGGGATACCGGCTGGACATTCTTCGTGTCACTACAGGTGCTCATATAGAAGTGTGGTAATTTTTCGTAAGGAACTTTTTGAGTTGCTTTCTGCAATAAAATTACCAAAAAATTTGCAGGTGTGTTTGTTTTAATTTCCCATCACTTCAAAACCCCGGAGCTTCATCGTGTACACCTTGTATTGTTATTTTCGAGATCCTACATTTGTGATAACGAAGATAGCACTAGAAATTGTACTGTTCAAACGGAAGAACAGAGAGAAAGTGAAAATTAGGACCGCTTTTTTTTCTGCATCCAAAATCCAATTTTCATTCCGAAAAATTTTGTACTTTTATCAATTCTTTTTAAAACAAAATTTCAAAAGCACACTCCTTGTTACTGTTATATCTCCTTCACAAAAATTGTGGGTGCCATTTTTTTTTACTATCTCTGAGGCAATGCCGCTGATAACCGTCGCTGCGCTTAAACTTGCAGAACAATTATCAATGCAAATAAAATTGCGTAATTAACGATAACCGTTATATTTAAAATAAATACAATACAGGCGCAGAAAATCTCACAACTTCCATCACCATTTTTAGTACTTATTATTTCTCGTTGCTATGGTTACATCAATTTCATTTCTTGTATTTTATACAGCGTGATAAGATGATTATAGCAATATCTATAAAACAAACATGCATAAGTTAAAAACAACATCAATAACATAAATAATATTAACTTTGAACATGACAGTTTGAGAATAGGACAGTCTCAATCTCTCCCCTTCTCCTGAGAAAAAAAAATGAACATAACATTTTTTTTTACATAATATATAAGATTTGAGTCCTGCTTTTAATATACAGTCGTCAGGATAATGAGAAAGTTCACTTGACATAATGAACCAATTCACAAATTTACAATACTCTTTTTACTAAAGTTCTGAAAATGTCATCTTAGTGTTCGAATTTACAGCTACTTATGCATTACTACATAACAATTACATTAGTTTAAGCAATTCTTCCCTTTTCTCATCAGAACAATTAAATTTCTTGATATTTGACAAGTTCTGCCTTTTTGTTATCTTATTTCCGTCCATAGACATCAAAATTGTATAATTGTTTTTCACAGCATCAACTATATAGGGTCCAAGCCATAATTCCATAAACTTATGAATTTTCTTGTTAATTGCCCTACTATGTTCATGATTTTTCACTAAAACAATATCACCTGGGACAATCTTCAATTTATTAGCATCACACTCGATAGTTTTGGGCTTATATCTTTCCTTAATACGTTCCTTGGGCGATAAAATACTTATGTTTCCAGGGCACAAACTTTAAATCATCTGGCCAGTTAATTTGACTGATAATTGAATCCTTTAATTCGTGATGAAGAAAAAGTTCACTAGGTGTGAAACTTGTTATTTCCGAAACGGAATTATTAAGAAGTCCTGTTACATGATTCAAATATTTTACCCAGTCCTGATGATTTTGCGAAGTATATAATCGTAACAATCGTATTAACTCTTTGTTGTACCTTTCCACTGGATTTGCGAAAGGCGAATAAACTGAAGTGGTGATATGTTTTATGTTACAGTCATTCATATATAACTTCCACTCTTGTGATTTAAATTGGGAACCGTTATCTGATAATATTACCTTACATGCTGGATAGTGGTAAAAATACTGGAGCTTGAATTTGTTAATTATTTCACGTGACGTTGCCTTCCTTAACGGATAAGCCATTAAAAATTTGGACATCGTGTCAACTATTGTTAATATGTAACTATATCCTTGTGATTTGGGTAACGGGTCCAACAAGATCTATTGATAACATATCATGTGGAGTAGTAGAATATACATGCAATTCATCCTTACTAATTTTTGTGTGTGCTTGTTTAGTTTTTGCGCATGTTAGACAGTCGTTCAAATACTGCTTGATACTAACTTTCATTTTAGGCCAATAATATAAACTTCTGCACTTATTAAATAGTTTATAGTATCCAAAATGACCTTGTAAGTCATGTAATTTATGAAGAATTTTGGGTACAACAATAATAGGTACTACAAGTTTCCACTTGTCTTCTTTCAAATGTTTCAGGAATAATATATTATCTTGAATCGAATATTGCCTTTTTATATTCTTCGACAAATTCCCATTTTGTAACTTTTGTACAATGGCACTGCAATAAGAATCCGAATTTTGACTTTCTTGCCAAAATGTTACACTATCTTCGTCAAGAAAATCAAGACTTATGTTATTTACATATAGTTCCGATAGAGTTGGAAAACCTGTACTTAAATCAGGATATCTGCTTAAAGCATCTGCAGCTTCATTAGATTTTCCCGGCACGTGATATACATTATAATCAAACATTTGTAATTTCAAACTCCAACGATTTAATCGTGGATTCAAAGTTTTAGTAGATTCTAGCCAAGATAAAGATTGGTGATCGGTAAACAATTTCACCTTAGTTCCAGCTATGTAAATGTAGAATTTTTCGAAAGCAAATAATATCGCTAGGCATTCAATCTCGTGAGTATCGTGTCATTCTTTAGAATGAAGGGATCTGAACCAGTTAGCTGATGGGGTGATGTAAACTACTCATCATTCATCCTCTTGATGAGACCACTCGTCATTGACATGACGAGTTATTGCTTGGCATGCGAAAGGTACTAATTACACAAAGGAAATAAACTACTGAAAAGACAATGGCAACTCGTTGGATTTTGTGAACCGTTGAACCTGTATCATGGCTGGGTGTAGGATAATTACCTGTCTAACTGAAGTCTCTGAGCTGAATGAAAATAGCGAAGTCCTCTGTAAGCTTCTAACTTGTTGACCAAAGCGTGCTTCCACTCTCGACCTCCTGTCTTGCTGACCTCCTCTCTCTACCAACTCAATTCCCAAAGTGCCGTCCCTTCCCAGCTTGTCTCACCTCTATATTCCCTGGCCATCGAGCTCTTCCTCGATGCCGAATCGCCGAATCGTGTTTATTATAATTGCTACCATGCAAACCGCTGACACCAAACCCAGAAGTGTTACCTGTTTCCTGAATGCTCAGGAGGTTTGCATGGCACAACACAATGCATTGTAAACATGCCTAAGAGGCTTGAGACAGCTGAGAAAAACAAGTGAATGCCCTGGTCAACATGAAGCGTTCAGAGAGACTTAATAAAATAAACATACAATCTTAGGGATTGATACGTTCGCGCCCTCTAGGAAAAATTTTCTTCTTTGAAAATTTAAAAGTCAAATCGCAAAGCTTGACATGACTCAGGTTCGCCAATTCCATATATTTTCTTAAAAAACCCAAATATACAAAAGAAAATCCACCAAAACATACCTTCCCTTGTTTGCCGTAGCCTGAAGGAAAGAAAAATTTTTATTCCCTAAACTTTATAATGAATAATACCCTTAATACTAACAAATTCGTATGTTTATACGATGTAAAAAACAATAATATATACTATTATAGGACTAGAAATCACAAAGGTTCGTGTCGTTAAGCGAAAAACTCTTAATGTACCACATTTTGTGCGTACGTACTGTTTATTATGTATAATTGCTCATCCATTTGCTCCGAGTCAAGAGTCTGTGATGCCTCGCCACGCGGTAACGACTCTGTGTGTTCCGCGAAGCCAACGGCTGGAGCGGAGCGTCTTTGCAAGATAGAACGAAATTCACAATGTTTGTTTATATTGCCGCTCAATATAGACTCTTCAAACTAAAAAATACCTTGAAAAGGTGCACAAATAAGTACACGTAAGTAAGCATGTAAAACATTGTCACATCTCACTGTTTGTCCGTGTGAAAGCCTGATTATATCAAAATGCGTATGTTTTACGAAATACGTAGCACTGCACTCCTAACATCGCCAAATATATAAACATGCATGGCTGTGTTGCACATTCCAATGTATTATTATACAATATTCAAATGCATATAGTGAGTTACACTGAAAACTGTCGCTGGTAAAACTTAAGTATAGCGTTCAATTTTCTTTTCTTCGTTTAAACTGTACACTGTATACACAACTATGGCGTGGTGAATACCTTTGTATGACTGCACACAAAATTAATAATCTTCCAAGTGACAAAACTATGTGCTTAAGTTATAAATATCAAAAATGTTTTGCGAACAAATATGTCGCTTTCAATATTCCATGTTGGTGAAAAGAAAGAGATAAAAAAAAAAAAATAACAATAATACCTGCATGCGACAAACATATGCATAAAATATTGGCACTAAAGCATGCTTTCTAAAATGTTCGAAAGTGCTATAATTATGTTATTTGTATTGCTTGCATGTCCATTTATTATTCGAAGTGCAAAATTTCATCGTAAAAAAAAAATTATGCACTAATTGATGCGAACACTGGTCACTTGACACCACTGGTGCGTGTCGCTTCCTTGTAGTATGATGTACACTTGCATGCATATAAAACTAGTTCTTATGCATGACACAAAACTAAAAAATGTATATAAGGGCTATGGAAAAGTATTGTTTCCCATAATGCATGTTAAATAACCAAATAGATACACATGATAGGAGCTCGCATGTGTATGTGTAGAAACACTGTAGCACAATTCTGTAATTATTGTTTGGGACCAGAACTGCTGTTTGTAGAATGTATGTTTTCTCTGCTTCCTCTTCTTTCTGGATTGCTTGTCGTCTTGACTGCATTGGGGCAATGTAAAAATGTGGTAAATTACCCGTAGAACTTGGGAGATGGGGAAAAATTGTTGTTCAAACTGCAGTGTGGAGGGAAATTTTATCTAGCTCCATCACTAGCTGTTGTTGATAATGTGTAGTCTGTTATACTGGGAAATGTATGGTTGATTACATCCTTCCTGTAAAAGGTAGTCTCCGTGTAGTAATTAGAAATGTCTGCATGTCTCCCTCAAATTGGTGGTGACGATTCTCTTCTTGAAATAGTGCTTAAAATGTCTGCATGTCTCCCTCGTAGAATGGTAATCAGTCTTTCTGCCTGGTAATAGACTGCCTGCGGATGTCCGTCACAAAAAATGCCCATGGATGGTGTAGGCATTGCTTGTCCATGGTGCTCCGTATAGACAGGTTAGGTTAAAAGGAAAAATTATGACAAAGAAAGGAAATTGCAATAGGATGGGTATATATAATTCAAGTATGCATGTACACAAAACCAACTAATTTCCACTGCCTTTTCTTTAAAATTAAATTAAATTGTCTCATCAAAATTAAATATAATTAAAATAAATAAATAAAATAATTGCCATAACTCTTTGAAAATAAATAAAGAAAATTTAAATAAAATATCCAACCGTAATTAAAATATTAATGTCCATGATTAATGTGTTGCCTTAACCTATTAATTATTACTGTGCTGCTCTGAATTTATCTGTTTCGCAAGCTGATGATGCTTATAAAAATAATATCCTAAGGTTGCGGTTAATAACACATTCCAAATAACAAAAACTAATATAGACATAGGCAAAGGGTTTAGAATTAATTCTTGAAATGAAATGTTCTTACTAATTGATTGATTAAGTTGTTTTAAAGCAAGTTCAAGCGGAGTCCATTGGGGAATAGTGAAATCAGATAAATTCTTGGGAATATTAAGTAATAACTCAATTTCCTGCATTTTGACTTGTTCGAAGGCTAAAATTCTTGTGTGTAAAATTTGTTGATCCATAATAATCTGTGAAAAATCCTGATAATTAAAAAATAAAGATTCCCCTTCGTTAAGCTGAATTGATCTGTGCGTATTCAAATTATTATTCAAATTCTGAATAACAATAAATTGACCTGAACCTGATATTAAAATACCATTACGTGTCCTAATGAACTGAAATAATTTATTGTCAGTAATAGATTTCACTTCAAAATTACAAAATGTAAAATTAATAAACAAAGGTAAGTGTTGCAAGCATGTTCTAAAGGCTGTTTAAATTTAAAAAAAAATATTATGGTGTGAACCCTAAAAATAAATATATAAAATTTGTGTTGCGCGAAGCAAGCTATTAAAGTGCTAAAAGTTGCTTTGACAAGCCTCTAATGGCCTCCTAATAAATGATAGGCCAGTGCAATTTGCCGTGGTTCATAAATATGCAATGTAGGACAAAAAATTCAGTAAATGCTACTTCTGAGTTTCGTTGAAACTCCAGGTGGTAACAAAATATGGCATCAGGGAATTAAAAAGGGTGATATTCAAATTTTAAACACAATAAAAATAATAAAACTTTCTCAATTTCAAATTTTCTTTAAACAAAAGAAATTTAACCACTCAAAACTTCTTGAGTCCGCCGTATACCTCAAATCACTTGGTCGTGTAAACAGACCCGCCGCGGAAAGGTATACTTGACCCATATAAGAATGGTGTGTCAATCCCTTAGGTATGTTTAAACAAAATAGATAGAGAATAGTCATGCAACATATTAGAATATAAATACGAATTCCTAATTATTACCTACTGTACTAACATTAACACGAAGTTAATCAGTAAGAAGTAATGAATTTATTGCTGCATTGTCGAATAAGGTGCAAATTGGGTAAGTGAACTAAATTTCCTAATAATAAATATTAATAATAATAATAACTTCTCAAATTATAACATTTGTGGTAAACCACTCTGTTTAAATTTGACTAGGCTAACGATGCCGTGGCGACTTTTGCTGCACATGCCTGTGCCAATCACCGAGGCTTAGCCTGGCATGTTGCTAATAATCTTGATTACTCTAAGTGCATAAAGTGCTAAAATTGCCCTTTTGTAGAAATTTCCCTGATTTTATCAAAATTTCGTTTATCTTTATCCTGATTTAAACCAAATGTACGTCGATTTCCCAAAAAACTTACTTACTATAAATATCTCTATGAAAAACGGTAAAATTTTGCGAGAAAAACGCAGAAAATTCGTCGTGTTGTTCCTTTGAAAAATTATTGGTCGTGATTAACCTGAAGTGCATAAATGCGACGTTTTACGGAAAAATTTATCTATATAGAACAAAATATCCCTAACATTGTTTACATGAACTTCTATCGTAAAAATCAAATTCTGATGGCTATATGCGTAACTAAACTGATCCCATAAAATTGTAACGGACGACCGCCACTGATGCGGGAAAAAAAAAAGAAATCCTATGGTAAGTGTTTTCTGACTTCCAGCGTGTTCAAAGTACTCGGGAGAGAGCTTGAGTGCAGAAAAGGAATTTGCAAATTCAGCTGCAATGTATTTCTGCTTATCGTTGCATTCTTCGTAGTCGCTTGGATGGACTGAACAAATTTCTTTACAGCGACAGGCGTGATCGGCGACTTCGGGGAAGTTCGGGTTCCGTTCGGGAGGTGGAGGGGAAAAGGTCGCTGCTTGGAGCAGCGGGCATAGGAACGGAGAAGGAAAATGCAACGCCAGGATTCGTTGATACATGGAATGACGCGTAACTGTTTACAAAACTTTAACTTACTACGAACAAAGTCTAGTAAGCGCTGCGGGAGTTCGAAATAAAGTCAAGGACTTTGAAATGACGTAATAAATTGGATGGAAAGAAAAACTTCGTTGCGCTTGCGAGAGTGTGTTACTTGAACACTTCCGTCCTCGTAATAACAACAGTTGGGAAGCTGTTAGCAAACTAAATGACTAATAAACATTGCATAAGGTACAAACAAACATAAAAAATGAATTATACTTAAAATTTGAATCGTAATTAATATAAAATTCTAGTTGAACATGAAGTCGTAGAAAATATGGTCTGTAAACGATACAACAGGTTCGGGAACCTGAAAATTTGGCTTACTTTCTGCTTTTAAAGTAACACTTGAAACTTTCTCGACTTTTACGGGTGACTGCTTAGCAAATGACTCTTTAACTTTTACAACTGGCTGAACACAGGGTGAAATAGGCAATTCACTTTCCATTTTGCGACTGTTTTGAACAAAATTAGGACCCTTGCTTACGGCAAATTTTTGAACTCTATCTTTAACGGATAAAATATTCTTCGGCACCTCTATACTGTCGTCTTTAGTGACTAAACTATTTCTGGATGCATCCTGAACTTCTTCTTGTGCCCTAGGTTGAATAATAATGGACTGAGGGAGTGGAGGGGGAATTGGCGGGTGGCTCGTTTTTAATGGTACCACTTCAACAATCGGTGCAACATCGTCGTAAATCGGATCAATGGACGGTGGATCATTATTAAGTTTGCTTAACTGTAATTCGTTGGTACACTCATGGTCATAAGTAATGGATTTCTTGCGTTGACATTGAAAATAACAGATTATAAAAATTATAAAAATACTAATAATAAATGTTGTTAATAATAAAATTGTAATTATATTATAAGGATAGTCAAAGGACTTGTTCAACAGATAAATAAAATTAGAAGCTTTTACGTATGGAAGAAATCCGTTTAAAATAACTAAAATCGCAATGATTTTCATGTTGCTTAGGCAATCAAAACAAACAGTTCTTCAGAGCTAATACGTACTTTAAGCCTGCCTAGTCTAAATAGTAGATATATTAACTCAACTTTTAATTATTTCTGACTCTAGGCTCAAATTATCTGCGTGATTTATTTATTTAATATAATTTATTTATTCTCTAAATTTATTAGCACTGTTTAACTTATGTTATTTTAAATTTTACTGCAAACTTATCTTATTTTCAGGTGTTAACGTTACGTTTAAGTACTTTGAAATCAATCGAACCGTACTAAGGTACAAGGTAAGGAAAAATTGAGTCTGATTTACTCCTGACTACCTGAAATAAAATAATAATTATTATTTATGCGATCTTTAAATGCATTAAAATACTAACATCACTAAAACTTGAAGAATTTTTAATTCTCTCAACTCATTCTAAAATATGCTTAGCATATTATTGTGGCAAAGTTAAAAACTAAAACCGTTGTGGTTTACTCATTATCATTCTGCGATGGCAGAATGGATTTCCAGGATTTTGGTTGCAATCCAATATCCGAAGGAAAATACTTGTTAGTGGAGCGCAATAAAATCTTGACGTCGACGTCTACATATTCATATAATATAAATATTCTCATAACTGGCGCTTAAAATAAACTTTGCTAATATAATCATATACCTTCTTCTGAAGAGTAACTATAAAATTCTAGTGATATATCCGCTGAGCTAGTATTATTACATACTGCAAAAAAAACTTTTGTGCCTAAAGCACTTTATTAAATAATAAGTCTGCTTTTAATTGTTAATATTATTAGTGCTATTCTATTATAACTTATTATTATGTCATGCAAGTGAAATTAAAATATTAAACCTGTTACTTATACGAATTTTCAATTTTAGTGACCATTATCCGTGCGTGAGTCCGCGTTGTCCTCTTGATGATCTTCATCTTCACCTGCCAAATTCTCTTCGCCTTCACCGTCATCAGGCGCATAATATTTTTTGAGTCTCTGGACGGCAATAGAGTCCACTACTGTCTTTCCGCGCTTGTTTTGGAATTCCACCAGGTATGTATTCGGATTCTCTTCTCGAATGACTGTGGCTGGGCCTTTATAAATACCTGAAAAGCACCGTGCGGTTCCAATTTTCTGGGTGCTGTCAAAAATTAATACTTGATCGCCTGGTTGAAACTTGATCTGTTTCCTCTTCTGATCATAATATTTCTTCACTTCAACATGTCGTTTTGCTAAATTATCCGTAGCATTGGTTCTTGCTTTCTCCAATACTCGGAACCGTACGTCATTTTCCACATTTTCACAGCTTGGTGTGTGTAATGCAAGCTCCCAGGGCAAAGTGGGTTGGAATCCATGTACTAAAAAGAATGGGCTATACCGCAAATTCTGATTCCTGGTAGTATTGTAACTAAATACACTTGGCTGTAAATATTGGACCCAATCTGTATGTTTTGAATTAACATAACACTTCATTATACTCTGTAAGATCCCGTGGTTACGTTCCGAAAGACCTATAGAGTTATGAAGACCGACTGGTGAAAACTTGATGGTGATTCCCAATTTATTGCCAAGTTCCTGGAAAAGCTTAGATTTAAATGCTGATCCGCGATCCGTGTAAATATCCTGTGGGGCTCCGTAGCGTAACACAATCTCTTCATACACAAATTCTGCTGCTGTACTGGCCGTGCAATCCGCAACTGGTTTGGCTATTAAATAGCGCGTCCCAAAATCTGTTGCAGCGATTATGTATCGATGACGAAGATTGGATGAAGGAGGATATGGACCTGAAAAGTCCAGACAAATCCGCTGAAATGGCTTCTGTGCTGGAAAAGTGCACAATTCTCCTGCTGGTAGACCTGGACGGCGTTTATTCTGCTGGCATGTTATACATTCCCTAATTTTCCTCTGTATAAATAACTTCATATTTGGAAAATAAATTCTTGGTAAGGCCACATTGTAACACTTGGTGAACCCAAGATGAGAACCTCCTATGGGTGAAGCATGGAGTGTCTCAATGACCGAATCGCGTAACGTCATGGGAATGCATAATAATTTCTTGGTAGTAGCTCCTAATTTCTGCTGTCTATACAATAATCCATCTTCCAACACATGATGATAGACCTGCCTCTGGATGTATAGAGGTAATGTTCCATCGTCCCTGTCTGGGTCCTCCAAAACTTTAATAATTGGGCCAAAAAATGAATCCTGTTTCTGATGTTCCGCGACATCTGTGCTTGCATCAAATAAAGTAAGTGTCCTGGGTTCGGGAATGTCCTCTTCAGTGTTGCCATCCTCTATGTTGTCTCCACATTCTCTGCTGAGGGGATCGGCGATATTCTCCGTAGTTTTAACATGGATCGGTGTAAATGAAAAATCCTCCAAAAGGTTACTCCATCGAAGAAGCTTTGAGCTCAAATTACGGGATGTCCTAATGTACGTAATTGCTTTGTTGTCCGTATATAAATCAAAATGGCGGCCAACAAGATAAAATCTAAATGATTTGAAAGCATATAAAATTGCTGTTAATTCTTGCTCAATAACACTCAATCTTTTTTCAGTGTCGGTCAACGTTCTACTGCAGTACGCACATGGCAAGTACTCTCCTTCTGCATTGGGCTGCATTAATACGCCACTGACCGCATGAGATGAAGCATCGGTGAAAACTTTGGTGTGCTTCGCTGGATCGTACGGTAACAAAACAGGTGCAGTAATTAGAGCTTCCTTTAATTTCTCAAATGCCGATTGTTGTTCAGGACCCCATGTAAATTTCTTGCCCTTACGAATTAAACCCTGTAATGGTGATGCAATATCAGAAAAATTCTTGACATATTTCCTCACGTAGCTGCAAAGACCTAAAAACATTTTAACCTTCTTCGTGGTGATGGGAACCTTATAATTCTTAATGGATGACAGTATTCTATCACTTATACGATAGCCATATTTGCCCACATTGTGGCCCAAGGCAATTGTCTCATAATATCCAAATGAACATTTAGGTACAGCCAATTTCAATCCGGCAGATCGTAAACATTGAAACATTTTCTCTAAATTGACCAACATATCCTTAAATGTATTGGCAAAAACAAACATGTCATCGATATAAAAGGCGAAATTATTGTCGTTCATCCCCGCTGTAGCGAGCTGAACACATCGGGTCATTGCCGCGGGAGAAGTTACATGTCCCATAGGTGTAAAGTTCATCGCAAATTGTCCCCTGGCTGGTATAGTAAAGGCAGTGTACTTTTTCGATTGTTCTTCTAAAGGTATTTGAAAAAATCCTTGTTTCAAGTCAGCACTACAGTAGTAGCTCTTACCGGCCATATTGTGCAATATCTCTGAGATGTTTCCTATAGAAACTGCATCGAAAACAGACCTAGCATTTAGTAATCGGAAATCCTGCACCATGCGATAAGCTCCTGATTTCTTCTTGACAAGAAAAACTGGTGAATTGTACGGTGATGTTGTAGGACTGATGACCCCTGCTTCTAGCAAGTTGTCAATTTGCTGGTTAATTTCCTTACGCAGGTGAACTGGTATAGGGTAGGCTGGGACGTGAAATTCCGAATCGTCCTTTAACTTTATACGATGCGTATAATTAGTGGCGCAACCAATGTCTTGCTCAGACCAAGAAAATACATCTACATACTGCTCTAATAATTGTCTAAGTTGCAATTTCTGATCGGGTTCTAATGCTGGATTTATGTCAAATTTAGTAATATCGTGCACTGGTTTTGTCACGGTGCCAGTCTCCTTGGTCACCATAACGTTAGGTCCTTCGTCGTCTGCAATATGACGCGAAGCTGGTACTGGATTTTGCCATGCCTCTGCGGTACCTAAGCGTGCCCCTTTCCTAATTTTAATTTTGTAAGAATTTGGATTAGTAATCCAAATTAAAAAAGACTCCGGATTTACAATGGCTCGAGGCACCATTAAGCCTGTGTCCATTTGAAACTGTAAATCTGGTTCCAAATAAGTTAAGTTTTGATTACTAGAATTTGTCAATTTGACAGGAATACACAAATGAGATCTAGGTTTAACTCTAATTTGTCTAGAAGTTACAAATTCCGGCACATATAAATCCCTGATCAGACTAGCAACTTTTATGGAAACGTCAAAGGTCTTTCGGTGTTCCGTCCTTAACTGGTTTCGCGGAGGAGTACCAAATCTCCTCAATGTGAGTCGATTTTGATCAAAATCCAAATTTGCTTTATGACCTCTTAAAAAATCATTTCCTAGGATTGTCCCATGTTCAAAATTTGGAATCATCCGAAAAGGATGGGTAAAATTGCGGCCGTTTATTGCAAAAGTTAATAGGACAATCTCTTTAATTTCAATTTGTTCTTTTGCTACTCCCCTTATGGCCGTATGAATTTTAAATCGTTTGGCGGTTGAAGGAATGCCTCGATCACTGGTGACGGATACTTGGCTTCCGGAATCCACGAGAAACCTCTGGCGTTGTCCCCCTAATACTGCGTTAATATAAATTAGTTCCTCATAGGGGAAAGTAGAGACTGATATCTGTTTGCCAACGAAATCTGCACATACGTCTCTTCTATGGGCAGTCACTGTTCGTTTAAAGCCTCCGTGTTCTGAAAACAAGTGGCTGCTGTGTGATTAGGGTAATTACAGATTGAGCAGCGTGGTCTCCCCCGTTGCTCTTCCCTGTTTTCCTGGTCTCGCCCTGCTGACGACGAGGAACCCCGCGAGTTCTGGCCACGGAAGTTTCCACGTCCTCGCCATTGTTGGGAATTTCCATATCGCCTATTGCGATCTGAGTTGTTGCCATTATTATTACGTCCATTCCTGTACCCCCTATTGAATTGTCGTCTATTATTATTACCCCGATAGGAGCCTCTATAATTATTACTTGACTGATAATTATCCTTATTATAATGTTCTCTAAAATGTTTTGGAGTAGATGAGTCGGTGCCAGGGTTCTGTTTTTGATCCTCCATGCTATCCAATCTCAAAGTGAGACTGGCTAATCTCGCTTCCAGACCAGTTTCCTGAGCCTGGACTTGAGCTTTGGTATTGTGAGGATTGTTAAATAATTTTAGTTGCTCAACCTCCTTTTGCAATGCTTTGAATTTTGCCTCAAAGTCTGAAGTGGGTCGCGCTTGCGCTGACTCAGCAGTAGCCAGATTGTTACTCTGCAGTAAAATCTGCTGCTGTTGCAAAAGTGCGGATGGATTATGCAAAGGAGAGAATAAACTCTCTCTTTGATCTTCGTACCTCAATTCCTTCAGCTTGCGCTGTCTCATCAAAAATTGGAGTTTCTCAAAGGATTTTAAATCTTTAAGCAACCCATGCACGGACTCATACTCTTTATGGTGGATATCTTTCATGTAATCCACCTGTAAACCCAATATGATCTGTTTGATCTGTTGTTGAATACTCATTTTAGGGTCTGCCTTGAGTAGAAGTAATTGTTTGTCCCGAACATAATTCGTAACTGGCTCAGTTTCTTTGTGTAGTCTATATCGAATTTGCTCCTCGATCTGGAGTTGATCTAAGGACCCTGTAAATTCGTCTTTAAATTTCTTCTGTATCTCCTCATAAGTAACTTCCTGATTTTCTGTACCATCTTTCCAGGTCTGGTACCATCGTAATGCTGGCCCGGCCAGAAGGGCTGGAAATAATTCCTGTTTACGGGCATTATTCCATCCATTTAATATGGCAAGGCTATCCACTTTATCTAAAAATTTTGAAACGTCCTCCCCGGCTATCCCCTGAAATGGGATACCCTCTAAAATAGTTGGGGGAACAAACTGCGACTGAGCCATTGTTGCGAATTGTGTTTGGTCTAAATCTCTAAAATCCTGATCTTGTAGCTCTAATTGTGGTTCACATTTCTGTTTTTCCAATAATTCTCGCTGAAGGCGTCTAGTTAAAATTGGGCTACGTTTAAACTTGGGGGTGGAACTTGCAGCTGGACCGCTGACATCTAAATGAAAACTTGTAGTCCCTCGTGCTATATCTAATAATTGGTCTAATGTTTCGTCGAGTTCATCAGCAAGGTGAAAGCTCGACATCTATCATGGCACAAATAAATTCTTCTCCCCCCATAAATGCAAAAGCTTTAAGCCCTATGTATTTTCAAAATGAATTTTGGCAAGGATATACCAAAAAAACTAAACAAATGAGCAACATTTTAGGGTGGGTTTGAATTTAAAACCATGTAACAAAATTTGGGGTGGGGTTGAATTTAAACTGGTTAAAATTTAACTGCAACTCTTTTCATTTTCTGAAAGAAAAAAATGAAAAGGCCCGCAACTCTACCACGTGTCATTCTTTAGAATGAAGGGATCTGAACCAGTTAGCTGATGGGGTGATGTAAACTACTCATCATTCATCCTCTTGATGAGACCACTCGTCATTGACATGACGAGTTATTGCTTGGCATGCGAAAGGTACTAATTACACAAAGGAAATAAACTACTGAAAAGACAATGGCAACTCGTTGGATTTTGTGAACCGTTGAACCTGTATCATGGCTGGGTGTAGGATAATTACCTGTCTAACTGAAGTCTCTGAGCTGAATGAAAATAGCGAAGTCCTCTGTAAGCTTCTAACTTGTTGACCAAAGCGTGCTTCCACTCTCGACCTCCTGTCTTGCTGACCTCCTCTCTCTACCAACTCAATTCCCAAAGTGCCGTCCCTTCCCAGCTTGTCTCACCTCTATATTCCCTGGCCATCGAGCTCTTCCTCGATGCCGAATCGCCGAATCGTGTTTATTATAATTGCTACCATGCAAACCGCTGACACCAAACCCAGAAGTGTTACCTGTTTCCTGAATGCTCAGGAGGTTTGCATGGCACAACACAATGCATTGTAAACATGCCTAAGAGGCTTGAGACAGCTGAGAAAAACAAGTGAATGCCCTGGTCAACATGAAGCGTTCAGAGAGACTTAATAAAATAAACATACAATCTTAGGGATTGATACGGTATTGTATGATAACTCATTGCCTTTAAGAGATCTGCTAACGTATTGAATTATACGTGGTCCTTCTTCAGAATTTTCAGTTGAGTCTTGCCATAGAACAGCTCCTATTCCTTTCTTCGAACCGTCTGTGTTGACATTGAAAGGCTTCGTGAAATCTGGTTTGGAGATATCAGTGACTTGCGGAGATTTTCAAAAACTGAAGCATGAACATCATTCCATTGCCATTTTGATTCCTTTTTCAACAGATCATACAAAGGCTGTGCCATTTCAGCAAATCCTTCAATAAACTTTCGCCTCCAATTAGCTAATCCTAAGAACCTTCTCAAGGAGCGTTTGTTTGTTGGAATTGGAAAATTAATAATTGCTGAATTCTTTGCAGGATCAACCATAATTTTATCACCGGACACTATGTGTCCAAGGAAGCAAACTTAGAATATCATCCAAATAACAAACAACAAAATTTCTGCAATCGGTGGAGAATATTTTATTCATCCTGTCCTGGAACACTGAGACTGCTGAACGAATCCCAAACGGAAGATAGCGGCAAATATATTGTCTGCCTCTATAAGAAAAAGCTGTGTACGGATATGAATCTTCAGTCAACGGTATTTGAAAATAACCGCATGATAAATCAATTGAAGAAAAGTAAACACATCCTAGGAACCTCTGTAACATTTCGTTAATTGCTTCTACTCTCACTTGTGGAGAGATAACATGTTGATTAAGTTTCCTAAAATCGATCACAGGTCTCCAAAGACCTCCTTGCTTTGGCACTATATGTAGAGGGTTAAGATATGGTGAAGAATCTTGGTAAATAATTCCCCATTTCTCCCACTTGGAAAGCTCTTCTTCTAAAGGTAGTCTCCTTGATATTGGTATGGGATAAGGTGTGCTTGTAATAGGTGTTACAGTATCTAATTGAATCTTGTAAGGTTCAACAATTGCTTTTCTAGGTTTATCTGAAAATTGTACGTGATAATACGACAGAAGTTTGAATAAATCAGCTTTCTGCAAATTGTCTAAATTATCATTTCTAAAAACAGACTCATAAATGGACTTCTTAGCTGGCATATATTCTACATCATCATTCAAAGTTGACATATCACGTAACAATCTACATGAATAACTTTCATTATCATTTAATGTATCTTCGGAACAAAAGATAGACTTTGTACAATACTTCAAATCTTCTGTAGAAGAACATTGCCGAGTTAAAACAGAGGAAATTTCCTTTCCTTTATCATTTAGCAAACTTACATTCCCTTCTTTAAAATCAATTACAGCTTTATATTTCCTCAAAAATGGAACTCCTAAAATGACATCGGCATTCAACTCTTTAAGAACAAAAAATTCCATAGAAAAGTATTCGTTCTTTATCTGCAGATTAATAATTTTACTGCCAACAACTTTACACTTCTTGGATCCAGCGAAACCGGTAAGTTTTACATCTTCCACGTTATCCAGTTTAATGTTGCCAATCAAAGACGATAGTTTACACCAAACGTCAAAATTTAGAACATTTGCCTGACTTCCAGAATCTATAATACAAACTACAGGTATTTGACAAATAATTCCATGAATAACTGGAACTTCAGTTAATGGAACCGGAATATCATAATCACTAACAGTCCATTCAGGTTCTTCTTCAAACCATTCCAATAAAAATTTCACTTGTAGTGGTTCCGATATTAAGTCTTTACCATCACGTACATTCATAATTTCCTGTGTTTGAAATTAATTTCGTTTGTTCAAATTTGGCCTCTCTGAAAGAAAGCAGAGTGAACGAGGCACTTCCATCCGCTCCTTTAATTTAAATTTGTTGTTGATTGGTAAGATGTTCCAATACCAGATTGTCGTGTAAAGGTCCTTGATACATTTCCAGAAGGAGAATTTGATATTCCAGAAGTTGTAGATGCATCTTGTGGTTGTAATGAAGTCACATTAACAGGTTGACTGTAAGTAGGAAAGAGAGAAGGCTCACATGTATACTGCGCTTGCCTATTGTAGAAAATCCTTCCATTCTGACTACTGTTAGGTAACTGAGAAGTTATAGCATCCTGATTATAATTCCTATTTGTAATGTCACCGGAAATACCAGAGTATGCATTATTTCTTTGGAATCTGAAATTATTTCTGTTATTATATGTAAATCCTGAATAGCCACGATTATTTCTACGTCCTCTAAAACTACCATTGCTACGTCTAAACTGTCCATATCTTGAATTAGCATTGCCAAATTCATTAGTAAAAGGTACTTGAGCATCCATCGCCGAAGTCTGAGTAGAAGATGAGCAAGTGATTTTGGTGTGTTTAACATTAATTTGCATGACACTAAATTTTGATTTCATACTGTCAGGATTCTTGTTGGGTTTAACCTTACTACTATTATCGGTTTCTTCCGGTAGGAAAATAAGTCCTCTTCTACTAGTTCGGACAACATCTCATTTCCTTAACATAGTTGTTAACTGGTCCATAGAACGTATCTCATGACAAGTTATGTTATTAGCTATCGTATCGTACCCAAGGTATTGGGTAAGAAGTATAAATTCTTAGCATAGCAGCTATCAGAGAAAGGAATGCTGAATAAGTAATCAGGCAAAGGTCGGGTGATTGACTTGGAAGGCGTATGTGGCATGAGGGTTGGAATTGTCAGGAGGTGTGATCAATTGGCGAGAATACGAGAGAGAGTAAGGACTACGGATTGTGAGAGAGGAGCAAAGTGGGGAACGACTATTGGACGATGGTGTGTGACAAGAGACAAGTGATAGTTGAGAGGACAAGCATGGGAACAATCTTCATATATTTGTAAGGCAAGTAATATCCTTTTCTTAACCAATCCATATCGGTTCAGTCATGGAGAGTATAAAACCCATATCCAATCTAAGCTAATTTCTATCGCCATTCCTTTAAAAGGTAACCTCTTGCATTTATCACATTTAGGCCAAGCGAGTGATAACCATCTGAGAGATGAATGACGAATAGCTACATCACCCAATTAAATCTAGAGGTTCTTGGTTCGATCCCAAACGCAGCATGGGAGTTGCGTTACGTGGTGGAGGCTGCTTAGGGCTTCTCATCCATTTTTTTGCAAATGCGATGCGAAAACACTGCAGTACGTGAAATACTGCGATTTTCATCTATTTCATCCCGAAATATGATGAAAATAATAGAGCCTTCTAGCTTTTCAAATTACGTACGTGCGATATGGCGCCGGAATTTTCACTTGTTAGCGCTTCACGTTGTGTTAATTATCAATTGTTACCAAAGAAAGCCAAAGGTAGGCCTAGCAGTATGCTACGCGGTAAGGCGCAAATAAATAAGAGTAGAGTTTTAACTAGGTTATTCGGCGATTGGCTTGTGAAAAGATGAGTGAACATTAGGATGTTGCATAAAGGTTGGTTAAATATTTTAAAGATGTGTTCGGTACTGTCGTCACTCTGTTACGCGATTGTTGAACCTAACTTATCAAATTTCCGGGAGAGTAAATAATTGCTAATAATGTCCTGTCAAAGCCACGGGGGGATGAGAAAAGAAAACAAGCAACTTAGTGCTAATTTTAAGCTAATCAAGCATTTTTCCTGCGCATAGGCTAATCATAGAATCATGGCGCAATCTAGATTTATCCACCCCAACATTCTCGAAACTACCCAGTTTCAAGGTAACATTCACGAGGATGTATTAAAATTCATTGACAAATTTGAAAGTTTAGCTATTCTTAATGAGTGGAATGACTTAAAGAAAAGGCAATTGCTACCGGCATTTTTGGCTGATTCAGCATTGGAATGGTTCAATACTTGGAGTCGAACTCAGGAAGCACAGGATATAGATTTTGTAACTTTAAAAACTAAAATTGTGGAAGAATTTACGGAACCGGGGGACACTTTTCAATTAGAGGAACAAATCAGATTACGCTTCCATCAGGAAAATGAACCTGTTTCAAAATATGTGAGAGAAAAACAGTTATTGTTATTAAAATTAGATCCTGCCATGGACATTAGTGAGCAAATTAAGCAAATAAGCGGGGGTTTACAACCTAACTTTATGAAAGAAGTTTATAACAGGGAATATGATTCAGTGCATGAAATGTTACGAGACCTTAAACATGTTGAACAATTCAAATATCTCGTGCAAAAACGTAAAATTCTAGAAACTGAATGTGAGACAATGAAAGCTCTGTCGTGTTCTGAATCGAGTCGAGCCTACATGCCGACTCAGCAAGCTATCACGTTGCAGCGCACGGTCAATGGTCATGTTGACATAACATATTCTCAGGCTAATCAGGAGATCGAGGAAAGATTAAATGCACTACAACAAGACCTTGATCAATTACAGTCGAACGCGGGACTCCAGTCTCATGAGTCAGATTTAGTTTTGCAATTTCAGAATCTTGAGGCTAAAGTAAATGCACTTGCAGAACATCGGAAAAAACATTCATTCACTGAGTCATCATTCTCATATCCAGTTAGAGAATATGAACATAGAGATAGAAACAATAGAAGAACCTATTATCATAATAGTAATCATAGAGCTCAGAATAGAAATACATGGCATAATAACCACAATGATAATCTCGACACACAGTCGCAAAGCTCGCATAGGGGGCGATGCCGCAATGGCGGTGACCCTCGATTTCAGCGTTCGCATTTTTCATCTTCATCGCCGCGAACATTTTTGGAGCAACAACAGGGGCGCGAAGATACAAATAACCATACTAATCAGGTTCTTAATGCAAATTACTATACTTTTCGTCAGAACAGAAGCAATTTTAAACGAGTAAGACCTGCATATGACGGGGACCTAGGTGTAGGACCTTCGGGAAAAACTCTAACGGTCTCTACTTTTCCTTCTGAAGATCTGATTTACATCAATGTGAAAGTAGATGGGGAAATTCGACAGTTCATCCTGGATAGTGGAAGTCAAATTTCGGTAACGGGAGATAAGAACATACCAGTCAATGCCAAGCGATTTAATATAAATACTGCGATTAGAGGAGTCACTAATAGTCAACTGACGGTTAAGGAAATTGTGTTACTACCATTTTCTATACATAACCAAACATTTGTTCATCCATTTAGAATTGTTAAGGATTTTAATCAAATTACTATATTAGGAAATGATTTCTTGAAGGGACAAAAGGCTAAGTTAGATTTTGAGGAAAATAAGCTTACATTGCATAGATTCGGCACACCTCCTAGAAACCAAATTAAAAATGAGAATAAGAAAGCTTTTGACGTGTCAATCAAAGTTTCTCATTTATTACAGCATGTTTTGCAACCAGAATTTGTAGCTGCTAAAAAGATAAAAGTGAAACCCAGGACACATTTGTGCATTCCACTGAAATTGGCTAATTCATATGACAAAGATAGGACACTCTTGGAACCGGACCGACAGTTTCAAGAGAAAACGGGATTGATGGTTGCCAGAGCAATTATTAATCCGGATTCGAATCTCATTTGGATCACAAATCCTTTAAATTATAATGTTACAATTAAGAAAGGCACTATTATCGGGAAAGCTGAAACATGGGATAGGCCAATCATGAGTAACAATAATGATGAGAATAAGGATGAAATTGGTGAACAGGCACAGGTTTTTGCGACGGAAGAGTCAGGGAACGTCAGTGACGCACGGGCGGACCCTAGTCGGTTTGATGGGAATCCGAATTTAGAACCCCAGCAAAAGGAGCAACTTTTGGCTGTTTTAATGAAATATCCACATGTTTTTGCGTGGTCAAAGGATGATATAGGTAGAGCCACGAATTATAAACATAGAATTCAACTAAAAGATGACACAGAATTTCACTTAAAATCCTACCCGATTCCAGTTCACCTTCGTGATGAAATTAAAGATCAGATTGAGACTTTATTAAAGCAAGGTGTTATTTCTCCTACAAAATCACCCTTTAACTCTCCAGTTATCCTTGTAAAGAAGGCAAAGGGGGGTTATAGATTATGCCAGGATTATCGCAGATTGAATGTTTCGTCTGTATTTGACGCTCTGGGTGTGAATAACATCAATGAAATATTATACAATATGGGGGGCAAGAAATACTACTGTACGGCAGACTTGAAGAGCGGATTCTTTAATATTCCTCTCACCGAGGACAGTAAGAAATATACAGCATTTACAATACCAGGAATGTCACAGTATCAAATGAACGTCGTGCCACAGGGCCACGTCAGTTCATCAAGTGCGATGACTCGTTGCATTCACCTAGCGTGCTCAAATTTGGATCCTAATCACTTTGCCCATTATGTGGACGATTTATTTTGCTTCGGAAATACCTTTGAAGAAATGCTCGTAACTCTGGAGAAAATGTTACAATGTTTACAGGCTGCGGGATTAAAACTTGCGATAGAAAAATGTCACTTCGGCTACACTGAGGTTATTGCTTTAGGACATAAAATTTCAAAATTTGGCTATCGGATCAATGACAAAATCATTGATTCTATCAAGAAATATAAGACACCGACAACTGTGAAACAAGTTCGCACATTTCTCGGATTAACATCTTATGTCAGGAAGTTTTTAAAATCATATTCCGAGATGGCACTTCCCTTGCAAAAATTGATAGGAAAAAAGAAGAAATTTCTCTGGGGGGAAGAACAGCAAACTGCGTTTGAGAGGTTGAAAGAGGCTTTACTTACAGCTCCTGTATTAATGGCATATGATCCATCAAAAGAAGTAAGGGTATATACGGATGCAAGCAGTAAGGCTATTGGCGCGGTGATTTTACAACCGAATGCGAACGGTGATTTTCAGCCTATTTCCTATTGCAGTAGAGTTTTAAAAGACCATGAAACTCGACTTTCAACCATCGAGCAAGAATTGTTGGCAATCATATACGCATTTAAGTCATTTAGATTCTTTTTACTTGGGAGACATTTCGAATTATTTACCGACAACCAAGCAATCACATTCATTCGCTCCTCAACGCAACTTTCAAACAAATTATTTAGATGGTACACGTTGATGGCCGAGTTCGATTTTACGCCAATTCACTGCAAAACTACACAAAATATGGCGGATGCTATAAGCAGAGAGACAGAACATGATCCGCAGGGTGAAGACGAGGAGCTTCCAGAGCCACGTACATTGTTATTGTTAGATGAGACAATTGATGTTGCTATACACCAACGAGAGGATTCTTATTTTGGAAATATCATAAATATTTTGGAAGGAAAAGAAGACGAGGGGGGCAACAACCCACCCAACCCCTCCCTGCAAAGGCAAGCTTGCTATTATGTTATGGAAAATGGACTTCTCTATAGACAACATAAACTGGGAGCTACGACTAAAAAATTATTATGCATACCGAAGTCACTTCGCAACACTGTCATTGAGACATTGCATAGTTTACCAGCTGGAGGAGCGCATTACGTCTTCACTAAAACATACAAGAATGCACTAGATAGGATTTACTTTTAATTTATGAAGAACCATATTCAGAAAATGGTCAAGGAGTGTGTAATTTGTCAGCAGAATAAGCGCATAAAAGGAGCGCCATATGGAGAGCTTTTAACGTTCAACTCACAGAAACCATTCGATAGAATCGCTTTAGATTTTAGCGGACCATATACACCAAGTGGTTTGCTCCGCCATAAATATATACTAAGTGCAATCGATCATGGTACTCGATTTTTAATTGCTCAATCAGTAGCAGATACTTCAAGTGAGACAGCAGCTAACTTCCTTTTTGAAAATGTAATTCTACGCTTTGGATGTCCTTCTCGTATAGATACGGACAGAGGTACTTCATTCACAGCTAGTTTATTTAAAGAACTACCGGAGAAATGTGGAATCCATCTTAAATTCGCTCCAGCAGCTAATCACAATTTAATTGGATTATTGGAACGATCACATGCTATTTTACAAGATTGATGACATATTACCTCATTAGTGTGTTACTGTGCCACACACCTTTTAATTAGGTCAATACGGATGGAACAATAACCTTATAATTGTGTTACGTGTTGTGTGTTTACATATTTTATGCATAAACAATCATAACGTCAACGTGTGTGACGTAAAACTCTCAATCATTGCATACATGAGTCAGCATAACAAACTCACATGTCAGTGTTCACCTTTCATACGCTGACAAGTATTGTTTATTTATTTTGTTTATTTATTGTTTATTTTTCTCCATTCCTTTTCCTTTTTTCAAGAACAATATTACTCAAATTTCACATTTTCGGTTATGGTATGTTAATTCAATAATTTTGGGATTATATTTTGTAATAAAAAAAATCTCTCCATAGAAAGGATCGATATGGAATACAGCTTTAAATTTGTCATCTTTAGGTGAAAATCAAAAGATTTTCATTAGGGGGTAGAGGAGCGTATCATACCCAAGGTATTGGGTAAGAAGTATAAAGTCTTAGCATAGCAGCTATCAGAGAAAGGAATGCTGAATAAGTAATCAGGCAAAGGTCGGGTGATTGACTTGGAAGGCGTATGTGGCATGAGGGTTGGAATTGTCAGGAGGTGTGATCAATTGGCGAGAATACGAGAGAGAGTAAGGACTACGGATTGTGAGAGAGGAGCAAAGTGGGGAACGACTATTGGACGATGGTGTGTGACAAGAGACAAGTGATAGTTGAGAGGACAAGCATGGGAACAATCTTCATATATTTGTAAGGCAAGTAATATCCTTTTCTTAACCAATCCATATCGGTTCAGTCATGGAGAGTATAAAACCCATATCCAATCTAAGCTAATTTCTATCGCCATTCCTTTAAAAGGTAACCTCTTGCATTTATCACATTTAGGCCAAGCGAGTGATAACCATCTGAGAGATGAATGAGGAATAGCTACATCACCCAATTAAATCTAGAGGTTCTTGGTTCGATCCCAAACGCAGCATGGGAGTTGCGTTACGCTATATTATTTGGTAACTGGCTAATAACTAATTGAATAACATCCAATTCGTTTGGGTTCTCAACTAAATTGCAATAATTGGAATATGTTTTCAACGCAAAGCTTTCTAAATCACCATGTACTGTAGGATCATACTTCCTGTTCCTTAATACTGATAACTGAGACTGTAGTATTTCCGGACTTGCAAATTGTTTCATGAATTCCCTTTGAAAATGATCATATAAAGAAAACATACGTTTGTGAGTTCTATACCAGTACGCAGCTCTGTTGGTGAAACACTGCTGAATACTCTGTAGCCTTTTGTTAATTGGAATGCCCATAAGATCAAGCATAGAATTAAGATGTTCTAGATATTCTCGAGCTGATTGGTCTTCTAATTTTCCAGAAAATTTGGGTAAATGAGACAGTTCATTTATCTTTACATATCTGTTTCCTCTATCCCCAACAGTAATTACAGGTAAAGACGTTGGAGAAATACAACGATCAAACTGACCTTGTGGATTATCACAGTAATTGTTATTTGTATTTGACTCATTAACACCAATTTCAGCATTTGGACAACTTGTGCCAGTCATTAAATTTGCATTACGCCTTTCACCTTGAAACCATGGTCTGCAAGCTTCATTCTGCAAGGAAGAAATATGACGAAACCCACACGTTTCACCAGGGACATTACTATGATGAACGACAGGGAGTTTAGGTTCTTGCGAGTATGTAAACATTTGATTTATGTAACTATTTTCACCATCAGCAGAACAACATTGTTGAACATTGGAATGTTTATCAATATTTGTAACGGTAGAATTCAATCTAGAAGTTGTCTGCATATTGTTAATCGCATAATTACTTGTATCCTTAAACTGTACACTATTAGGTGACATATTATTTCGATAATGTTCCTCATTGCAGGTTGGAATAAATCTTTTGTTTCGCTTCCAGCGAACACGATTTCGAACATGCGGTTCATCGAACGTTGTTTTCACATGGCTTGTTAAAGATTCATCAGATAAATAAGTAGATGAATTAGTCACCCCCGAGTCAACTGCATTTCTAGCCCTTTCACGTGATGTCTTAGTTTGAGAACTATTTTGTGCAAGGGGAGGTTTCAAATTTCCTTTTGTGTTGCGTTGAAAATTTGCATAATTAGTTTGCAAAACATCAATACGAGATTCTATATGTTGAATCCTATTATTACAATCAATAAGATACGTTCCAAAATGTACATTTTCCTTACCAGCAACTTCCAACGATGATAATCTATTATTAATATCAGTTATTTTGGATGAACATACTGTAACAGATTTATCGTATTCACTAATCAAATCTTTATTTATTAAAATTTGTTGTCCTTGAACGTCTTGTTCTGTTCGGATTTGAGAAATATTCCTATTTAAAATACTTCCCAAATGTTCATTTTTCTTGACACATTCAAAAGCTATTGAATCAAGTTGTGTTTTAACATCGGAAGTCAAGTTGTCTAATCTTTGATTAACAGTAGTAGTACAGGTGGCCCGGTTCTAATCCCTCATTTGAGGCTCGAATCATCATTTGAGGCTCGTCGTCCTTAATGGATTTATCTCGTAAGGCATGATCTTCACTTGATGGCGCAGTGTTGCCAACTCCTCACTCGAAAAAATCACCAAGGTTTTTGGTCTAACCTAACCTAAAGCATGGAGCTGGCAACCTTTTTCTCGCAGTGTTGCCAACACTACACCCGAAAGTAAAGCTCGGTGGGGCTCGCCTTAATGGTTTGCTCTTGTAAGGCATAAGCCCTATTTTCTCGCAGTGTTGCCAATATTTTACTCGAAAAAATCACCAAGGTTTTTTTGTCTAACCTAGCCTAAAGCAAGGAGCTGGCAACCTTGCTTGAGGCTTGCCTTACAGTGCAAAAATACCAGTAGGTTGGCAACCTTGCTTGAGGCTTGCCTTACAGTGCATAAAGCAAGGTTGCCAGCCTACTGGTATTTTTGCCATAGCCTTTTACAAAAAAGAGAGAGGAGAGAGAGAGGGGGAAGAGTTAAACAACCGACAGCTGCCAACACCTACCTACAGCCTTTTTTTTCTTGGTCTAACCTAACCTAAAGCAAGGAGCTGGCAACCTTGCTTGAGGCTTGCCTTACAGTGCATAAAGCAAGGAGCTGGCAATCTTGCTTGAGGCTTGCCTTACAGTGCATAAAGCATGGTTGCCAACCTACTGGTATTTTTGCCATGGCTTTTTACAAAAAAAAGAGAGAGGAGAGAGAGAGGGAAGAGTTAAACAACCGACAACTACCAACACCCACCTACAGCTTTTTTTTCTTGGTCTAACCTAACCTAAAGCAAGGAGCTGGCAATTTTGCTTGAGGCTTGCCTTACAGTGCATAAAGCAAGGTTGCCAACCTACTGGTATTTTTGCCATAGCCTTTTACAAAAAAGAGAGAGGAGAGAGAGAGGGAAGAGTTAAACAACCGACAGTGCTGCCAACACCTACCTACAGCTTTTTTTTTCTTGGTCTAACCTAACCTAAAGCAAGGAGCTGGCAACTTTGCTTGAGGCTTGCCTTACAGTGCATAAAGCAATTTTTGCCAACCTACACACACTGGGCAAGGAGAGCCGGCACTGCCGTAAAAGAGAGAGAGATGGGTGGATGGTAATATAGTATGTGTGTACGTGTGTGCGTATAATATGTAGCATTATTAACTAGAGTGTGTTGGCAACCCACTTACAACTAAAAAAAAAAATAGAGATGCCAACTTTGCTGTAAGATGAAGAGAGAGAGAGATTTATGGCTGGCAACAGTGGTGAGCGATGTCCTCCTCCCTCTTCTGTGCAATATGACATTATGATGTTACTGTAGTTTTTGACGAGGATTACGAGTTAACTAAAAAACCTGCAACTAGAGAGAGTTGCCAGCACACACACGCTGTTGTAAGAGAGATGGATGACTGGGGGGCAGCATTTCTGGCTATTCACAGTGGCGGATGTATTTTCTGTTTTTCAAAAGCTAACAATAATGATGGAATTTCATGCTGACCTATTTATTTTGTTCAAAAATTCGCGTTCAGCACAGATGAATTTTCACATCAGCTCAGCCAACTGTTGAGAAATAATGACGTCAGGTAACAGTATTGGTGGGGGTGACGTGATGAATTTACGAAAGTAGGAAAATGATATTGCTAAAAATTGAAGTATAGAACTATTTTCTAGAGCGGATTTCTACTAGTCCATGTTGTTAACCTACATATTACTCCTCGACTAATAAAACTAGAAGCTCGAGGGCATCAGGTCTTATTTTTATTGTGAGCTGCAAGGAGAATATTGTGATTGTGATTGAAATTAACTAGCGTGAGTAAATTTGTTTGTTAGCTTGCATGAGTTGGCTTTGTGTTATAAGTAGACCCAAATGGAGAGTTTACAAACCGAAAGTGAGGCTCGGTGAGGCTCGCCTTAATGGTTTGCTCTTGTAAGGCATAAGCCTTATTTTCTCGCAGTGTTGCCAACATCTTACTCGAAAAAAATCACCAAGGTTTTTCTCCACGTTCCGCGCCTTATTTATTGCGCTGACACAGCGTGATGAGTAAATGTACTTTCTCATCCTTGAAGGATGAATGCATTTTATCGTAATTTTTTTCCAAGTCCCGGGGACCAAAATGTTTATATATTGTGATTTTTGTAAACCTTTCTCTCTTGGGGGGGAAACGATGTGCCACACACGCGCGCGTATGCTTCTTATTATTTCCGTATTGTGACGCAAACCAAACAAATAACATGCTATTCATCATCAATTTAGCTGTGTTCTGTTTGGCGTCTATTTCGAGCAGTTTGCCCGGCGGTAAAGTCTTATTGTAACAATCGGTGGGAGGGGAGGGACGATGATCATGATCATGTTAGTTTACTCATGGTGGATGGTATTGACGCGTGTATTCTGGGTTGGATTTGTTGTTTTAAGTCTATTTTATGCACAGTAATGTTAATCGAAACTGGACCTACAGTGGGATCCGCCGGGTATCGAACTTTGGTGTTTTAAATTATACAAGTACACAGGGGGTAACTTTATTTTTTTTAATTTGTTGATACTCTGGTTTGGATTTGTTTTTTTATGTCTATTTTATGCACAGTAAGGCTAATCGAAACTGGACCTACAGTCACCAAAAAAATCGGCAAGGGGGGAGATTTTTCGATAACTCTCTCACTGTTTCCAACGTACTTAGGTTTTTTGATAGACGACAACGACGGAGTCATCAATGAGTAAACATCTGTGAACTCGGTGAACAAGTCAATTTTTTTTTTCAGTACGTCAATATTTTTTTTCTTATTTCTTAGTGAATGGGTTATGGATGACTTGCAACGACGAAGGCCTTCTAGCAACACGTACTTAGCTTATGCCTCTTCCACCGAATACTCAACACAAGAGGGCTGTGTTAAATATACAGAACAGCGATAACAAGTGTTTTTTTGGTGTATATTGGCTGCACTGCATCCTGTTTATTGCAAAAATAATCCACAGTGGGTTGGATATTACAAACAATACGAGTCCGAGTTTTGAAAGTGTAATGTCTGGCATCGAATACCCGGTGACTATTTCTGATACAACAAAATTCGAAACACGAGCACGAGATGCAGAAGGAAAACGCTTAATCATCAACGTGTATTCCTATACGTTGGATAAACATGTCGTGCATCCCGTCAGGATAAGCGATGTCGACGATGATGATGCTCGTGTGATTAATCTTCTTCTAATTTCAAACGACAGTGTTCACCATTACTGTCTCAGGAATGTTATGCTTTTTTTTCTCTATAAAAAAGAGAGATTTGTGTTGATTGTTTGGTTAAAAAGAATTTCCTAATTATTTGTTTTTTGTCACAAGAATTGTTTGAATTTCAAACATTCCTAAGTGTTTGCTTAAAGATTGATGCATTAACCTGTTAAGAATGTCATATTAATAATACCGGCTCGGAAATGTTATGTCCTCTTCCTCTATAGAAGGTCATATAAATGTGCTAATTGGTTGGTTAGGGGGGATTTTTTGATTAGTAAATTGAGGTTATAAATACGTACGTATAAAGGTTTTGCTAATATGGAATGCTAAAGCTTAGTACTTGGCTTTCTCAGAGATTCGAATTCTATTAGGTTAAACAGCATAGAAATTTCACAGCAAGAATTCTCATATTTACTGACGATATTCTTAACAACCTGTGTTTTGATTCCACTACAAAAACTGTATACAAAAATATGCAGTCCCTAGAATGAGATGGATGAGGCTTATGAACCTCGACCTATACAGTTGTACAATCTGGCAATGAATAGATGTTGTTTTTTATTAAGCATAGCAGAGTGTTTTCGCTTATTTTAACCTGTAGTCTCGATTGGTTAGCCGATTGGTTAACCTGTAGTCTCGCAGTTCAAGTCCGAAGCGATTGTACACGGAGAAGAACTTTTTCTTGTGAGTCGTCGTTGCCTTGTAATCAAGGGGTCCCGGGTTCGATACCCGGCGGAGGCACAAATGGTTCGGATCCCACTTTAAACTGTAGGCCCATTCCCGATTAGCCGTACTGTGCATAAAATGGACTTAAAACACCAACTCAATCAATCAATTTTTCTTGTGAGTAACTGAATAGAGGTTCCTGGTAATCAGTAGCACCAACTTCTAATACTTTTTTTTTGTCTGGGTGAAGTACAGGATTGACATAAACAGTATAGAGGTGGCCAGAGCGTTGTGCTGATCACATCTCCTCCTCAAATGGTCGAGATCGTGGATCTATGGAGCCGTAGCGCCCCACTCCTTATCTTTTATTATTAATGTCTTGTCTGTATGTTACCATGTCGAATCTTTGACCACTAGTTGCTTTTGACTATAAGAGAGGGGACCATTTACGGTGAAAGCATTTATAGTTGTTTTTTTTTTAAAAGCCTGAAACCGCATTCTGTATTTGAGCTAGTGAGTCGTGCGCTCCGTTAAACAAGCCAGATTTATTTATCAACAACGTTGTTGAAACGTTTCAGTAAACGTTCTTATACGTTCTTAAACGTTTCAACGTTTATATAAGAAACGATAAAACGTACTGTGATACTTATCTTCACGATTAGTCAAACGTATCATTCATTCGCTCTTCATATTTTCCATCCTTAAATTCTGATAATTATGTATTTTATCTAACAACAGATTAAATTATATACCAAACATTATCGAGAAGCAATTCTCAAAACATTATACTAAGATATTAACATTATAATAAGTGTCCTTCCATAGCCATTTCAGTCTTCAAACTGCTTCCAACGGCTTCCGTACGTTGATTCGCGATTAGTCAAACATGTCAAATGTAACTGCTATTAGTAAACGTACGAGGAAAAATAAGTTTTGTAGAAATTCTCTTCTCAATAAGAATACTATATTACTACCTTCATTATATTAAATATTAATTAATTAATTAATTCTCTAGCACTCTTGATTCTGAAAATTCGTAGTTACAGTTCAATTTGTACTTATCCTGAGCAAAATTTATATATATTCTATTCCAATCTTTACAGATTTTCTTTTTAGATTCATCTCCATGTTTGTTTTGGTCCTTTACCATCAGGTTTCCCAACAAGATTCCTGTAAAAATCTCCTTTATTCCTTTTTCATTCGTGCCGGTTTAAAAAAAACATAGAGAGTTAGTTAGTTAGTTGTTTCCCACTGTACTATTTCAATTTTTGAATAATCACATGTTAGTTATGAATGCATCGTTGACATCCTGTCTGATCATATATGTGTTTGGGCTGAGGCTCCGTATCTACCTGCAACATTATTTCTTTTCTTCTTTTTTCTTGTTATCTGCTTTCTATATTTAACATTAGAAACAACACATTCCCATTAACAATATTTCATGTTATGCAAAACATTTAAGTTTTATACACCATCAGAGGTGTGATTGCAACAAACGTTACCACTACGTCATCCGACAAAAAGCCAGAATCGGTATTGT
Organism: Lepisma saccharinum; assembly: GCF_977018435.1. NCBI lineage: Eukaryota > Metazoa > Arthropoda > Insecta > Zygentoma > Lepismatidae > Lepisma > Lepisma saccharinum. The sequence goes on from NC_139233.1 coordinate 82,945,145, forward strand.
TATATTTTATTGCTCAGGTCATTTCATTTTTTTAATATGTATAGCTATAGTGAATATACTAACTTAAGCCCTCAGACTCGTAAACCAACAAATATACACACCTCTGTTAACTGCCTTGTATTTTGAGGAGAGGGGGGCAATTGTAGCTGTTGGTGCAATACACTTTGAAGTTTTTGTTTTCTAAGTGCCACACATCAATTTCATCATAATTATCATTATTCATCCTCATCGTTGCCATTAGCCTCTTTTTTTTTACAATTTTTTTCGTACTGATATCGCCTTAGCAGATTAACAGAAATCGTCTAAAATTTGAACTCGTGACACCTCCCAATACCATTGCAAGCTTACTTGTGATTGTCCCCCTCAATTATTCAAAATACCTCACTTTCATATTCAAATACACACAAGTAAAAAAGTTCATATCACATTAGTGATTTTAAATTTTATTCTTGGGGCCACTTTCTAACATTGTTGCCTGATATTAAAATAAGCGAAAACACTCTGCTATGCTTAATAAAAAACAACATCTATTCATTGCCAGATTGTACAACTGTATAGGTCGAGGTTCATAAGCCTCATCCATCTCATTCTAGGGACTGCATATTTTTGTATACAGTTTTTGTAGTGGAATCAAAACACAGGTTGTTAAGAATATCGTCAGTAAATATGAGAATTCTTGCTGTGAAATTTCTATGCTGTTTAACCTAATAGAATTCGAATCTCTGAGAAAGCCAAGTACTAAGCTTTAGCATTCCATATTAGCAAAACCTTTATACGTACGTATTTATAACCTCAATTTACTAATCAAAAAATCCCCCCTAACCAACCAATTAGCACATTTATATGACCTTCTATAGAGGAAGAGGACATAACATTTCCGAGCCGGTATTATTAATATGACATTCTTAACAGGTTAATGCATCAATCTTTAAGCAAACACTTAGGAATGTTTGAAATTCAAACAATTCTTGTGACAAAAAACAAATAATTAGGAAATTCTTTTTAACCAAACAATCAACACAAATCTCTCTTTTTTATAGAGAAAAAAAAGCATAACATTCCTGAGACAGTAATGGTGAACACTGTCGTTTGAAATTAGAAGAAGATTAATCACACGAGCATCATCATCGTCGACATCGCTTATCCTGACGGGATGCACGACATGTTTATCCAACGTATAGGAATACACGTTGATGATTAAGCGTTTTCCTTCTGCATCTCGTGCTCGTGTTTCGAATTTTGTTGTATCAGAAATAGTCACCGGGTATTCGATGCCAGACATTACACTTTCAAAACTCGGACTCGTATTGTTTGTAATATCCAACCCACTGTGGATTATTTTTGCAATAAACAGGATGCAGTGCAGCCAATATACACCAAAAAAACACTTGTTATCGCTGTTCTGTATATTTAACACAGCCCTCTTGTGTTGAGTATTCGGTGGAAGAGGCATAAGCTAAGTACGTGTTGCTAGAAGGCCTTCGTCGTTGCAAGTCATCCATAACCCATTCACTAAGAAATAAGAAAAAAAATATTGACGTACTGAAAAAAAAAATTGACTTGTTCACCGAGTTCACAGATGTTTACTCATTGATGACTCCGTCGTTGTCGTCTATCAAAAAACCTAAGTACGTTGGAAACAGTGAGAGAGTTATCGAAAAATCTCCCCCCTTGCCGATTTTTTTGGTGACTGTAGGTCCAGTTTCGATTAGCCTTACTGTGCATAAAATAGACATAAAAAAACAAATCCAAACCAGAGTATCAACAAATTAAAAAAAATAAAGTTACCCCCTGTGTACTTGTATAATTTAAAACACCAAAGTTCGATACCCGGCGGATCCCACTGTAGGTCCAGTTTCGATTAACATTACTGTGCATAAAATAGACTTAAAACAACAAATCCAACCCAGAATACACGCGTCAATACCATCCACCATGAGTAAACTAACATGATCATGATCATCGTCCCTCCCCTCCCACCGATTGTTACAATAAGACTTTACCGCCGGGCAAACTGCTCGAAATAGACGCCAAACAGAACACAGCTAAATTGATGATGAATAGCATGTTATTTGTTTGGTTTGCGTCACAATACGGAAATAATAAGAAGCATACGCGCGCGTGTGTGGCACATCGTTTCCCCCCAAGAGAGAAAGGTTTACAAAAATCACAATATATAAACATTTTGGTCCCCGGGACTTGGAAAAAAATTACGATAAAATGCATTCATCCTTCAAGGATGAGAAAGTACATTTACTCATCACGCTGTGTCAGCGCAATAAATAAGGCGCGGAACGTGGAGAAAAACCTTGGTGATTTTTTTCGAGTAAGATGTTGGCAACACTGCGAGAAAATAAGGCTTATGCCTTACAAGAGCAAACCATTAAGGCGAGCCTCACCGAGCCTCACTTTCGGTTTGTAAACTCTCCATTTGGGTCTACTTATAACACAAAGCCAACTCATGCAAGCTAACAAACAAATTTACTCACGCTAGTTAATTTCAATCACAATCACAATATTCTCCTTGCAGCTCACAATAAAAATAAGACCTGATGCCCTCGAGCTTCTAGTTTTATTAGTCGAGGAGTAATATGTAGGTTAACAACATGGACTAGTAGAAATCCGCTCTAGAAAATAGTTCTATACTTCAATTTTTAGCAATATCATTTTCCTACTTTCGTAAATTCATCACGTCACCCCCACCAATACTGTTACCTGACGTCATTATTTCTCAACAGTTGGCTGAGCTGATGTGAAAATTCATCTGTGCTGAACGCGAATTTTTGAACAAAATAAATAGGTCAGCATGAAATTCCATCATTATTGTTAGCTTTTGAAAAACAGAAAATACATCCGCCACTGTGAATAGCCAGAAATGCTGCCCCCCAGTCATCCATCTCTCTTACAACAGCGTGTGTGTGCTGGCAACTCTCTCTAGTTGCAGGTTTTTTAGTTAACTCGTAATCCTCGTCAAAAACTACAGTAACATCATAATGTCATATTGCACAGAAGAGGGAGGAGGACATCGCTCACCACTGTTGCCAGCCATAAATCTCTCTCTCTCTTCATCTTACAGCAAAGTTGGCATCTCTATTTTTTTTTTTAGTTGTAAGTGGGTTGCCAACACACTCTAGTTAATAATGCTACATATTATACGCACACACGTACACACATACTATATTACCATCCACCCATCTCTCTCTCTTTTACGGCAGTGCCGGCTCTCCTTGCCCAGTGTGTGTAGGTTGGCAAAAATTGCTTTATGCACTGTAAGGCAAGCCTCAAGCAAAGTTGCCAGCTCCTTGCTTTAGGTTAGGTTAGACCAAGAAAAAAAAAGCTGTAGGTAGGTGTTGGCAGCACTGTCGGTTGTTTAACTCTTCCCTCTCTCTCTCCTCTCTCTTTTTTGTAAAAGGCTATGGCAAAAATACCAGTAGGTTGGCAACCTTGCTTTATGCACTGTAAGGCAAGCCTCAAGCAAAATTGCCAGCTCCTTGCTTTAGGTTAGGTTAGACCAAGAAAAAAAAGCTGTAGGTGGGTGTTGGTAGTTGTCGGTTGTTTAACTCTTCCCTCTCTCTCTCCTCTCTCTTTTTTTTGTAAAAAGCCATGGCAAAAATACCAGTAGGTTGGCAACCATGCTTTATGCACTGTAAGGCAAGCCTCAAGCAAGATTGCCAGCTCCTTGCTTTATGCACTGTAAGGCAAGCCTCAAGCAAGGTTGCCAGCTCCTTGCTTTAGGTTAGGTTAGACCAAGAAAAAAAAGGCTGTAGGTAGGTGTTGGCAGCTGTCGGTTGTTTAACTCTTCCCCCTCTCTCTCTCCTCTCTCTTTTTTGTAAAAGGCTATGGCAAAAATACCAGTAGGCTGGCAACCTTGCTTTATGCACTGTAAGGCAAGCCTCAAGCAAGGTTGCCAACCTACTGGTATTTTTGCACTGTAAGGCAAGCCTCAAGCAAGGTTGCCAGCTCCTTGCTTTAGGCTAGGTTAGACAAAAAAACCTTGGTGATTTTTTCGAGTAAAATATTGGCAACACTGCGAGAAAATAGGGCTTATGCCTTACAAGAGCAAACCATTAAGGCGAGCCCCACCGAGCTTTACTTTCGGGTGTAGTGTTGGCAACACTGCGAGAAAAAGGTTGCCAGCTCCATGCTTTAGGTTAGGTTAGACCAAAAACCTTGGTGATTTTTTCGAGTGAGGAGTTGGCAACACTGCGCCATCAAGTGAAGATCATGCCTTACGAGATAAATCCATTAAGGACGACGAGCCTCAAATGATGATTCGAGCCTCAAATGAGGGCTTAGAACCGGGCCACCTGTACTACTAACAGTATTAATTTCTTGATGAATCGATTCAAATTTTGAAGTTAGGTTACTATAAATATCCAATTCCAATTGTTCAAACTGAGACTTAATATTCTCATTAAACTCTGCAAATTCTTGATTAGATTGCTGTAACTGTAATTTCATATCTTGGTTAGCAAGATCCATTCGAGTTTTTAGTTCTTCATTAGACTGTTCTAACTGCAATTTCATTTCAGCATTAGACTGTTCTAACTGTGATTTCATAGAATTTTCTAACTGAGATTTCATTTCAGCATTAGACTGTTCTAACTGTGATTTCATAGAATTTTCTAACTGCGATTTCATTTCAGCATTAGACTGTTCTAACTGCGATTTCATTTCAGCATTAGACTGTTCTAACTGCGATTTCATTTCAGCATTAGACTGTTCTAGTTTCGTCTTGAGGTCTTCATTAGAAGCGACCATAAGCAATTGAATACTCTTAACAGTACTTAACAAATCACCAAAATTCGGGTTAAGAGTTTCTAGATAAGCTGGCAAACTAAAAGGATCATAATCTGGTTTGCAATCTTTACAATAATAATTTTCTAGTGTAGTCGAGTAAATTGTCCAGTGAGTGACTGTAAGTTTGAGACAAGATATGTGATGCCATGACGAGCACTGTGTACACTGAACATATCTCAAATCATTGTCAGGATCATTACAACAAGATAATTTGTAAAGCATCAAAGTAAGTAGTCATTGTATTAGCCTGAATGTTTGTTTCTTTACGCGACGATTTAGATTTACTTTGTTTTAACTTATCAGCCATTGTGATCTTTACACATATGACGATTCACTTAAGAAGTTACGTTATACAAGCACAATGAAGATTGTGACATAAGTCTTAATTCAGCATATGACAAAAATTCTGTTCCATTACAACAGACATTGTTACCACTATCAGAAGATTGCACACTTTTTGAACAATCCTGGCTTCTGGGTCGCCACTCTTGATAACCGTCGCTGCGCTTAAACTTGCAGAACAATTATCAATGCAAATAAAATTGCGTAATTAACGATAACCGTTATATGTAAAATAAATACAATACAGGCGCAGAAAATCTCACAACTTCCATCACAATTTTTAGTACTTATTATTTCTCGTTGCTATGGTTACATCAATTTCATTTCTTGTATTTTATACAGCGTGATAAGGTGATTATAGCAATATCTATAAAACAAACATGCATAAGTTAAAAACAACATCAATAACATAAATAATATTAACTTTCAACATGACAGTTTGAGAATAGGACAGTCTCACCGCGCATAGCGGCAGAGCGAAGCAGTGCACGCTGCTGGGAAGAGTGGTAACTGCAGCTGCTTTCCCCCCTTCACGGAATCCAGTTTCCTCTCAGAGATAGTTGAGACAGAGTGTAATTTAAAGCAAAATGTTATTAAAGCTTCGAAATTTATGATCAAAAGTTGTGTGTTTGCTTCTTTAATGACACTAGGAAAATATGTAAATTTTGTATCATCTTCTTTTTAATAGCTGGGGGAGGTTCTTGGATGGGTTCGTGGAGACCCAAAATCTTATCATGAGGTGGTGTCAAGGAAGCAAATGCTGTCTTTCTCTAAGGACCAATACGCGTCTGCCACGATTACACAAATAATTTCATACGGGAGGAAATTTTCTTCCCCAGGTTGAAAATGAATTCGGAAATGTTGAGCTTGGGGGAAAAAATCTGGAGTGGGAGATCCCCTGCTCCCCTTTCAGGTCAAAGACTGTATGTAAGGTAGACTTTGGATTTGCAATATCCTAAGCGTTCGAAGGTTTCTTTTTTCCAGAGGGGAGAGCGATTCATAGTACAATATTTCGTAATTGTTATTTTTAAATTTCGTTTTGAAAGTTGTTCAATGAAAGAAATGGTAAGCAGGAGTGATTTTAAGGAGGTTTTGCAATTGCCACTTCAGTTTTTCCCTAGTTATTTACTGTTATAATTTGAAAGAAAAAATTCTCCCCTCACCCTTTCTAAAGGTGCCTCAGACGCATCCTAACCTGTGGGGTGTAAGGGGTTACCCTTCCACGTAGTACACCCTGGACTGCATTTTGCAGACTAACGAGGCTCTGGCATCTGGACCTACGGCGAGTGTAATCTTCGTATGACTGTGTGTGTGTTGTCCCGTGTTTTGTCCTTGTTTGTGTTGAGTGTACCTTCAGAGCCTCAGCTTTTAACTGAAGTCAGAATATTTTATTCTCCGACATTACAGTTGTGTTCTTAAATGTATATGTGTGCATATATTTTAGATAAGGTAAGGGACTGGACCCCGTATCATGTGACGGGTGCACAATAGCCTAAGTGCTGATGCATCCAAAATTTTAAATTCAATCTCCTGACCAGTGCGGATCTATAAACCGCAAAACCTCCGCAGTACGGGGAGGGGGTGAGGAAGTCTTCCCATGCCCTTTACATACTCATATTGTCCATGATTTTACAAAACTTCTGATTAAAAGTAAAATCCAATTCAATCTAGCTCTGCACGTTATGCCGACCTCCGTGGTGGAGTGGTTAGCACAGCGTACAACGATGGTTACCTCGGAATGGGTGTTCTGTGTGAGTGTTCCTTCCTCAATTGTATCCTCATAGTCGCGATAGCCAAAGTGGCGGAAAAGCGACGCTAACAATAATCAAATCATTTTTTTTCCAAAGGTGTATGTAGTATAGCCTACACGCACGCATACACTGAAGAAACTGAATAATGTGGTGTGTTAGGTAGTAGGTGCGTGGTTACATGTATTTTAGATGGAAGGGCCGTTTAGTAATACACTCCTCACAAAAGTTTGGAATATTGTTAGGTTAGACAATAGGTAATAGACACGGGCTTGCAATGCAACAACACATGGTATCTGTCTGGCGGACGTTTTCGTCTTTTCGCCGACATATGCCACCGAGCCTATCACCTAATATAACAATATTCCAAACTTTTTTGAGGAGTATATCTTGCAGGAGGGCACACAATTTGTACCTGTGATCCTGTGCAGCCTCTTTGCTGACTTGAGGTAGCCGGCCATCCTCCCTGCGACCTGAGCGCCGAGACTGAAGCCCACCACGTGGACGCTGGCCAAGGGAATTCCCTCGGAGACCAGGAAGTCGACGAACTGCGCCGTGCAGTTGGCTGCCACCGCCGAGTTCCTCACGGCGCTCACGTAGCAAGGCTCTTTCACCAGAGAGGAATAATCCACGGATATGATGTTGAAGTCACCCTTCGCGAAATAAGCTGGAAGAGATAACTGCACATTACGCATGGAGCACCGAAATGCACTGTTAACATATACAGAGTGTCCGGACTAGATGTATACAAAAATACACACATACATTTTAGCAATTGTAAAGTTTATTAACTTTCTTATCCCGGTAACTCAGAAAGCCTACCCTAATACAGTGGGGTCAAATCACCCAAATCGTGAACTTTGCTTGTACACAACATCTTTACTTAAGCCCCCTGCAAGAAAATCTAAAGGTACTAAATCTTGGTATCTCGGTGGCCAGGCAGTTTCTGCGCATGCGTGACTCAATAACAGGGTTGATCGTACAAGTGAACTACTGAAATCTGGGATCCATGTTCTATCGAATGAGCTTCACATTATAAGCAGTTCTTTTTGTATACCTCTAGCCCGGACTCCCTGTATTTAAAAGTAATGTATTTTCAGGATGGGTAATCTTCAAACTCAATGGTTTTAAAACCATATTCCGTAAATTTCCTGCCATTGTCGTATTATTTTCATTTTCGTAGTACGTGTATTTTTCTTTAAGTTTACTTACGTAATATGTATTTTTACAAGAAATATTTTTTTTAAAATTTGAAGTAAAATATTATCTTAATATATTGTTTTGTCATATTAAAACTAACTTAAATGTTAAATAATTTTCTACTAGTCCAAAATCTAGATTCTTTCAAACATTAAAGAAATCTTTAAGTTTTATCCAATTAAAAAGAATCACTAATATTTTGACTGGTGCTAAATAATAATCATTCTTTGTTTAATTATTTTTCTAGCGAAATTCATTGGAACATTTTTACTACATTCTTCTCTGTAATAATTGAACATTTTGTGATGAATGCTACGTTTAGTTCCAGTTCTTATTTTTATAATTTTAATAATTGTGTACTGCAAGATGGCAGTTTCACTTTGAATTTGGAAACAAAATGGCTGAATAAGAAAGATCATTCACTTTATTCCTCTTTCCCAGAAGCAATGAGTAGGCGACAAAATGAATGGCTTCAAATATGGGCGTATTTAAGGGGGGGAGGATTCAACGGGTCCAACCCCGCCTTTTGTTCAGTAAAATTACCAGATTACCTGTTCTATCCGCTATGTGCAGAGACTTGTTCGTAAACATTTCTTGAGACTTATTTTGCTCTCATAAATTACAAGCGTATAGAACGGGATACGGATGGAAAGCAAATTCATTCCACTCACCAGATGGGACTGCAAAGCAAATGTCTGCAATTTCCTGAAAGTTTCGAAATTTCTCTGGAAAATACTCAGAAAACTCCTGACATTTCACAAATTCTGTAATGCCACATGTAATTTCTGCCCAAAGCAGCTGCTTGTGAACTTATAGCGCGAACATTATAATTTCATTAGAAGTTCCCGATATGGTTTGTTACCATTCAAGATTTAAGTATTCCTTAAGTTCTATTTTTTTGATAATTTGAAATTTCCTAACTGTTTCATAATCCAGAAAGCCGATAAACCATTTTCCAAACTGTAGATGGGAATGGGAAACTTGTCCTTATTAGAGATTGTAACTGCATCTGGGTTATCTTGAGCTATTAGTACTTCTACTCTCTCTGGGTTGAGTGGGTGTGGATTTAGAAAAAAAAATAGTTGATGAAGAATATGATGGTGCTGATGTAATGGGTGGTAGAATTAAGAGGGTGAGATAGATAGAATATTTCAGAGAAGTGTCCAAAAACAAATTTTTGTACATTGTTCAGCACATATTTTAACCCTGGCTATTTCTGTGGAATTTCTGCGATATTGAGACTGTCAAATCAGTTATAATGTTTTCTCCTCGATTATTCTCAAAGGAGCAGCATCCCGTAGTTAGCACATCGTGGGTTCCGGGTTCGAAACCCGGAATGGACATGAGCGTTTGTGGGTGTCCATTCATCAATTTCATCATCTCATCACTCATCCCGATCTTCAGAAATTATTCAAAATGGCACAAAAAGCGAAGTAAAATAATGCAAATAAATCAATCAATCTTCTCAAAGTAATTTGGTTGTAAGAAATGCAGTGCAAGATAGCTATGGATGTTCTTTAACTTTCTCAAGTTGTTTGACACAAGATAGACAGAAAAGCATAAATACTGAGTAGGGTCTTGTGAAATCGTATACACTAATAGTAGAAACTTTACTGTTGTCCATTTTGGACCATTTTGTAGTAGAAATGAACCCAAGTTTCTTTGAATACTGTCAATACATTGAAAAATTGCAACAACTTATTCCAATATGAAATGCCTATTCCTCATTCATTAGAACAGTGGGTCAAAATGTTGGATGGCATGGTTGATATTTTTTACATTTTTAAATCTGAATGAAAATGTGGCAAACAGTAATTGAAATGACATGTCCAGGGTCTGCATTGTAGACAGTAGAAAATTGTGACAAGTTATTGTGCTCAAATATGCACAAATTGTTGGTGATCTTGGCTACACTGCCAGTTTCATGTTCAACACCCGAGAGAATGTGTTTAACATTAAGGAGGTTGAAATAATGTCCTCGCAATTCAACGGGAGATCCTCGACTAATGGACCCTGCACTGTTAAGTGTACATACATACGAATATTAAAATAACACCGAATGATGTTATTTTCAATTTTGTAGCACAGAGGAAAAATGCTAATTCTAACATTGTAGTTCTTTTTTAAAGAGAAGCTGGGATTAGCTTTTTCAAAAGCATTTTCTGCTCATTTTATGTAGAAAAGTTAGAAGTTCGCAGATAGACTTTAATAAATGTGTGACCTTTCATGTGGTGGCAGAGTGGATTTTCATAGCTAGATCATGCATAGGGACGCTATACGTCTCGGATTTTCAGGGACAATTCCGGAATGGTATCATTTGTCCCGCTGTTCCGAATAGTTTCTTCGGGATGCACAAATGTCCCGGAATCGGGTGGTAGAGAAGAAATGATTAAGACTATACTTTCCTGAACTTTTTTATATTTAAATGCGTAGACGTAATTTTAAAATGATCATTTTACAAAACAATCTAGCTCTATATTTAACAACTCCCTCTCCATAATAGAAGAGTTAACGAGATACAGACGGTACTGCAAACTTCTTTGATTTCACGTTGGCACCGCCGTCTGCTAGCAATGCTGAAATTTCAGTTACGATTCTCTTCCATTGTTTAGTACCCTGCATACTATAAATAGTCAGTGCTTGGGTGCCTATCTGTTCATGTGTGATGTAAATGACAATTATGTTGTACATACACACAACTTTATCGGGTTCAGCCCCCCCCCCCTCCCTAACAAGCTACCGGTCAGTAGTGTCCCGGATTTTCACTATGAAAAATAGGAACCCTAATTGAAGCAAAAGTTGAACACCCCCCCCTCCCCACTTACGTGAGCTATATATATATGCCCATGTCTTTAAACAACGCCCGTAACTCTGTACAACTTTCATGGTGAGTTTATTCCTTATGGCGTCTAACATTATTACGAAACCTACGGCTGTGCTTCGTAGGTGTTTTTATATTATGAAAGGAGTACAACAGCCGACTACAACAATAGCTTAATTGATTAATGAAGTTAATGAATTCTTAGTTTGTCGCTGGACGCTTACGTCCTCTTATGTTTCATCATCATCATCATCCTTCGCCGTTTCCTGCCTCTGGCTGGGTCGACATAGAAGTCAAGCCTCTCCATTTCTTCCTGGTCTTCCATCATTCCTCTCTTTCCACGGTATTCCAATCTTGTCCTCTTCTCCTAACACTCTCCGCTATCTGCTCTTTCCACCAACATCTTGGTCTCCCCCTTCGCCTTATTCCCACTCCTTGTGCATGGTAGTCCTCTTACTGGTAGTCTTTCTGCATCCATCCTCTTCACGTGTCCAAACCATCTCATCTGTGCCTTATCTATTCTGTCCTGGAACTTCACCACCCCCACTATCTGACTTACGTTCACCTCTTACGTTTATGAAAATTAATTATTATTACCCAATTAGAGTGGATCAAAGAGCAACATATTTTGGGATTGATGAATGCAATGTTTGTTGTTCGAAAAACAAAATAGTGATACTGAAAACTTTTTTATCTAACTTTTAGACATTGCTGGTCTCTCAATATTACAACTTCAAATTATATGTAGATATTTAGAATAAGAAGCAATACCTGGTCTCAGTTGTTCGTTTGGCGAGAAATCCTTGCTCCCTGTGAAACCGTGAATTAAAATCTTCGTAGGATTGTTCTTGTTAAATGCTGTGCTGTCCAGCGATCCTCTCCTCGTGTAGTCGATTAACTCCGGCGTTTCCTTGGTTTGCCTACGAGAGAGAAAAATTATACTCAACTCCACTAACTGGTGTAAAGTTACATGTGTATTCAGAAGAGGCAGGAAAGGGAAGGACACGACCCATTATAAAATGAATGCCAGCATAAATTTATGTACCAAAAGTCCCATTACCCCCTTTGAATTCTAGACATCTCTGCAAAATGTTATTTTAACAGCATGTGTATGATGAGAGGATGGTATACCATTAAATCAGACAAATGACCACCATTTACTCTAGATGATCTGTATGCACACCGCCATTTTCATGGCACACTATTATTCGCCTCCAGGTGCGATGTGAAATCCTCCGTAACATGGCTGGCGTGAGGGAAGCAAACGCACTGCGAACAGCTTCTTGAAGTTCCTCAGTTGTCAGATAACGATTATGGGCGACTTTCTGTTTGATGTGCCCTCGTAGCGCATTATCACAAGATGTCAGATCTGGACTTCGGGGAGGCCATTTTAGAGGTGCTGGTAAATTTGGCGATCCTTGTCCAATCCATTTTCTCTGAACACATCATTGAGGCATTCTCTTACACGTATTGCGAAGTGCGCTGGTGTCCCATCCTGTTGGAACCAGATTCGACCAAGAAGACACAAACGTTCCAATTCCGGTACAAACCAGTCTCGCAACATGGAGAGATACGTAATCTGATTCACTGCAAGTGTGTCATGAGTAACGGGGTTTTCAAAAAATATATATGGACCAATCACATGTGGACTAACTAACTCTAATTCTCTAGCCTTCTTGAACCCGAATGTTCAAGGCAGCAGCAACACAGGCCTTCCATCTGTCCCTATCCTGACCAAGATCTATATACTCTTTTCCATCCCTACCAATTTCCTTTAGGTCCATCTCAACATTATCCCTCCATCTTCGTCTTAGTCTTCCTACTGGTCTCTTACCATCAGGTTTCCCAACAAGAATCCTGTAAACTCTTCTTTCCTCTCCCATTCGTGCCACATGGCCTGCTCACCTAAGTCTTCTTGATTTAATCATTCTAATAATATCTGGACATGAATACAAATTATGTAGTTCTAAATTATGTAACGTTCTCCACTCACCTGTCTCCTCATCCCCTTTAGGCCCAAATATTTTTCTAAGAATCTTATTTTCAAATACTCTCCACCATATTTAAATATGTATTAAATCAATGCCAGGTGCTTTGTTATTCTTTAGCCTTTTAATAGCATATTTAACTTCAGTCAAGTTAGGTTCTGGAACTAAAGGTTCTGCTGTGTGTACTTCATTTACTTCTGATTTATCTCCTACATGAACATTTAAAAGGTCATTAAAGTAGTTCTTCCATCTATTTAAAATATCGCTCGGGTCAGCCAAAAATTGCTGTTTTTATGTTTTATCAAGTTTATTTTAGGTTGTCACCTCTTTCTGAATTCAATTACACCTTTATATAAATCTCTGATATTTTTATTTTTGCTGTTTGTTTCAATTTCGTTAACTTTACTTTTCAAGTAATCTCTTATCTTTACTTCTAAACGTGAGGTTATCTTCTCGCTTTATTCTATTATAATTGCTTAAATTTGTATCATCAGAGTTATTTAACCACCTAAGTCTAGCCTGATTTCTTATTTGTATTAGGTTATGACATTCATTATCAAACCATGGCTTACTTTTTCTTGGTTTATGGTGTCCTATACTATCTTTAGCTGCTGATTCTATTGCATTACGTATGTGCTCCCAATTCTTATTTACGTCTTTTTAATTTATATTTTCAACATAATTTAAATCCTGCAAAATATCGAATCTATTTGACAGTTTAATTTGGTAATCTTTCTTAATTCTATCATCAGCAAATTTTCCTGTATTAAATTTTAGAGCTTTTAGATTTTGTTGCTTATGATTTATCATCGAGAGTCCTTCTCTTAATTTAGCAATTACTAAATAATGTTCACTGGCACAGTCAGCACCTCTATGTAAACGAACGTCAACAACAACAACATTGCAACCAATATCATCACATGAGGTGGGTTCATTTCAAGTTCCTCAAAGAAATGTGGGTTCTCCTTGCTCCAGAAATAAATAGACCGAACGCTCTGAAACGTTTATTTTCACATAGAATATGTCATCTGTATGTTAGCTATCATATTATTTTGTTTTGAAACTTTATAGTTTATTTATGAATATAAATTTTAACTAGCTTGGTGGATATGCTATATCGCTGACAGTATACAGTACACTTGGACACTTAATCGTGCAGTTCACAACACTGAGAAAATCAGCAGCTGAACCGATGGCATTCTGGGCTTTCTTCTATCCCTTGTGTGCCCCACTTGTGAAAATAAAACTCCATAGTGGGTCTATGTTGCCATTCTCATTATTTAATTTCTTCCAGTGTTCTTCTGCAATGACATTCTAATATATGTTTCCCATCACTCTTTTTAAAACCTTCTCTTTTTAATCATATGCTTCTCCTCAATGATGTGAGCTGACAAGCCCGTTCTTGGGTTTACATTTGTAATGTCCAAATAGTGTTCGTGCCATCTTATTGCCATTTCTCTTGATGTTTCTCGTACATAATCTTTTGAACATGAACAACTTATATTATACCCAGGTATATTCCTGTGCTTAAAGAGATCTTAATTGAAAGTTCTCATTTCTTTGCTGGCTGGTACCTACTTGATTTGTAAATACTGGATACAAAGAGCTACATTTGACAAATATGGTTAGGCTGTTTAATCTGTAGTCTCCTCGTTTTCTTCTGGAGACAGCATTTTTTCTTCCAGTGTATAATGTATAGGATCAACATCTAGTTTCGTTTCCAGCGTATCTCTTCAACACTTTGACCTTTGGATGTGTTCGAGTCCACTATGACAATTATTTTTTGGTTGAAATATGAATTATAGTTTTGAGAAAATTTGAGGCGGTATTGATCTCTTTCCTCCCTGAATTGACAGTAAACGTTAATCATTATTTAGGAGCCTAGTTCGGAATCAATATGGATGTCCTTTGTGTGCATGTTGGAGTGTTGTGAAATTTTACTAATTCTTAGTTTGTCGCTGGCGATTGTTAAAGCCGCTTTGATATTTGCTTTGTCATGAATAGAATGAATGAGTTAAAAAAAATTGATGTGTCGGCACATATGACCAATTTGCACCCTTCTATGTATAAGGGGAGACATATAAATTCCTTATATAAATTCTTTTTCTGAGAGATACACCTTGATACACAATGGGTGTATAAAGCTCCTTGAGATTTGATTTGTTATTTGTTTTTTGTTTTTTTTAATTTTAGGTGCGTCACATTATCATAACTAAAATATAGCTAATATGTATAACATAACTGTAGTGTCAGACTAAAATATTACTTGGGTTAAAAGCTGAGGCTGTGAAGGGGCACCCAGCATACGTAAGGACAAAACACATGACAACAAACACACAACCCAAGAAGGATTTATACTGGCCGTAGATCCAGACGCCAGAGCCTCGTTAGTCTGAAGGGGAACAAAGATTAGAGTGTAAGAAGTGGGTTTGAAACAAGAAGCATTAGGGGGAAATTCTCTAAGAGTACTCACTTAACTTTCCAACCTCACAACAGCTAAATAAATAATTATAACGACAAACAGTTTGCACTAAAACACATATTGATACATTGGCTTATGATAACGTATGAACAAAGGTCCGGGCAATAATAAACTTGTATTATTTTTAAACATTTATAAAAAAATGAAATTGCGCGCTCTTAGAGGACAGTTCCTCTAAGAGTGCGCACAAGGTCCTTCAAGAGTGCGCATGAACATGTGTCACATTTAAATATATCCATGCCCTCATAAAGGAAGCAAGCTTCGTGCCACCATTGAGCACAACCTACGCACTGAACCTAGTCTTCAGTTATGGGATCCACACATTGTTCATCACACCCATGGCAGAAGAAACTTTCTCGTGCTGACGTTGAAGGAGTTGTATCATAATGGGGTCGCACAATTTCCCTTGGAGGTCACTATGTTGTTCCGTTTTTGCGAAGTCCCGGAAATTGAAGCCAGAAGTGAGTTTTTGTACAGTGAAGATGTCAGAACTTCTGATTTTCTGGACTTTTCAGAATACATCGGCCAGGAGCAGCAGCAGGCAGGGGGGGGGGGTTCTCACATATGTCTGAAATTGGACGTTGTGGTGTATACTAACACTTATTACCGTACTTAAAACAAATTATTACCATTATCAGATCATGTGAGAGTTCAATATTACAGTGAACTGGCAAAAACCAGATAACTTCACGACAAACACCACGATATCCACCAGATACGACGTGTTGGCAGTTAACTCGTGGAGCGTTCTCATGATTTCAGCGTCCTTCAATGCTGCGAACCTTAAAAATCAAACTGCGTACTCTTAGAGGCCGCGCGCTCTTAGAGGAACTTACCCCGTAATCCTCGTACTCGCTCCTCGATTGACTGACTTAGAACTGACCACTGACCTCTCTCGTCCAAGACATTTATTCCAATCGAATTTACTCAGTAATTCCATGCCGACTCAGTTATCTCTAGACTCTTCCTTGATTGCGATCGTTTACACTAATTTGCAACGATAGCGATCAAGCAAGCTCGGCAATGTCTAACAAGACATTCCGTAGATGGTTCTAGCAATTTCCTGATTGGAAAGGTGATGGCTAAATGTCTGGGGTTTTAGAGTTAGTTGTACGTTACATTTAAAAGATTCTACAGATCGTTACGATGCCCCTCTTCGGGAAAGAATTCCTTTGAATTCGTCGTTATATGTGATAAAATCTTATAGGGGTATCGTGTATTACCAAAACATGAAATCCTACAGATCGTTAGGCATTATTGAACAACGAAACATTACCTTTTCTTCAGTCTATCTAATGAGGATCAAAAATTTAATAGAAAAAATAACTGCTTAGATATTAGCCAGTAACTAAGAGTCTGTGAATCTGATGCTTGAGGGGAAGCACAGGGAGAAGGGCGTGAACTTTTGAGATTTTTAACTCTAGTAGTGGTCTAACAACTGACCAAAATCCATCATTTACGGAATTACTCCCAACATTCGCCGTTTTCCCCCTTAATTTTTTTGGATAACACAGAAGTTTTCACAACACGCCCACATCTCGTCCCCACGAACGCGGCTAAAAATATGGTTTGGTTTTGAGTTGGTGTTTTAAGTCCACTTTATGCACAGTAAGGCTAATCGGGACTGGACCTACAGTTTAAAGTGGGATCCGAACCACTGTGCCATGTGCCTCCACCGGGTATCGAACCCGGAACCCCTTGATTACAAGGCAACGACGCTACCACTGCGCCATCGGGGAGGCTAGGCTAAAAATATGAAAACAGTAACTAAATAACTAACTCCCTAGCCTTCTTAAACCCGAAGGTTCATGGCTGCAGCAACACAGGCCTTCCATCTTTCCCTATCTTGAGCAAGTTCTATATACTCTTTTCCATCCCTACCGATTTCCCTTAGGTCCATCTCAACGTTGTCCCTCCATGAAAACAGTAACGTATAATTTAGCAATAAGACCACAAAATGAAGCCAATTATCAAAATTATCACGAGGAAAATCATCTGTCCCTGAACAGTAAGTATATATATCCTCTAGCGCGACACAAATGAAAAGCCCCATCATAGGGATGCTGCAGCTCAGTTCATTGCTGATGCAGTTCAAATTTCAATCTCATTTTTCTCCCTTATATCAAAAAACACCTCGATAAAACTTTCTCATTATGAAGAGGAAGGATGGTAGATAAAAATATCCAAAAATGAGAAAAATCGGTTGGGGGTGTTTCGAGCTGTTGAAACTTGAAATTTGAACATTTGAACAGTGTGTTAAAATTATACAAAGTTTCAACATTTGATCATCTCGTAATATGCAACCGTCTTTCCTCTTTACAACAAGCTCAAGAACGCTTCTGTATCTTTGTTCGTTCCCGAGATATACTTAATTGAAAAGAGCATGTTCCTCAAAAATGGCATTTTGAATAACCCTCATATAATTCGTAATAATCATATTTCAGCAAAATCCTTTCACAGGTATCGGTTTTGGAGCAAAGCAAAGTTGTTTAGCAAATATCATCAAAGTCGGTGATTATGAGGGTCAACTCCTGCCTGATTTGACATGGAATGACCCATATATTATATATATACAGGGTGACTGGTAATTAGATGTATTCCCTGAAAGGGGTTAAAGTAGAGACAATTTGCAATAAATTTGACCATATGATACCCCGTCCGAAAATTAGTAGTTTTCGAGATAATCGAATTTCTTTTGTTTCTTTAAAAAATGACAATTTTCCATATAAAAAGATGAATTGAGAAAAAACTGCTCATTGTATGGAACTTATTTCAGCGTTTTCTGATAGCTAACAAATAAGTGGTTCGTTGAAAAAAAAAGTTTTTCCCAAATAACGATCACATGTAAGTACCGGGTGGGTCTAAACTTACAAGTGATGATAAAAAAATGCACTCTTAGTTTACTTGGCAACGTATTAATAACAAAAATGGTATGACACGAAGCGTACAAATTACTTTAATTACTTCCTTGTGTCATCTGCTATCCAACAAGGTACAAAAGTTGCTAACATTCACATTTGTGCACAAGAAATAATACTTCATTCATCTTCATGTGAATGGAATCAATGAACAAAACAATTAAAGAACATTACTCGTCTTGCTCAAAGTGGGCACCTCCGTTACGAATGCAGGCACGCAGGTTTTTACGGACGTAACTCGTGATGTGATGGTGTCCTTGATGTGTTGACCAGCTGTTAAGATCCTCTCCCTGAGCTCTTCTATCGAGTTTACCGGTGTCTTGTAAACTAAGTTTTTCATGTGGCTCCAAATGTAAAAGTCGCAAGGCGTCAAATCTGGGGATCGAGCCGGCCAGGGAATCGGGCCGCCTCGGCCAATCCATTTCTTTGGGTAATTTTTATCCAGACACTGTCGCACGCCCAGGCAGAAGCATGGATGGGCGTCATCAACAATCATTTGATCGAGCCATTTTTCCTGCCCAAAATCTTAAATGGCATCACTTATGAATTTTTTTTGAGGAATGGGATGTCAATGTTGTTGGAAGATGCGCCTCTAGCTACAAGACGTGACATGATTTATCAGCATGATGGCAGCCCAGCTCGATCCCCCGATCGATTTGGCGCCTTGCGACTAAGAGTGCATTTTTTTATCATCACTTGTAAGTTTAGACCCACCCGGTACTTACATGTGATCGTTATTTGGGAAAAACTTTTTTTTTCAACGAACCACTTATTTGTTAGCTATCAGAAAATGCTGAAATAAGTTCCATACAATGAGCAGTTTTTTCTCAATTCATCTTTTTATGTGGAAAATTGTCAATTTTTAAAGAAACAAAAGAAATTCGATTATCTCGAAAACTACTAATTTTCGGACGGGGTATCATATGGTCAAATTTATTGCAAATTGTCTCTACTTTAACCCCTTTCAGGGAATACATCTAATTACCAGTCACCCTGTATATATATATATATATATATATATATATATATATATATATATATATATTGTTTAGCTTCCGTTTCCGATAACAGGACTCCCCGATGGTGCAATGGTAGCCTTGTATTCAAGGGGTCCCTGGTTCGGACCCCACTTTAAACTGTAGGTCCAGTCCCGATTAGCCTATCTGTGCATAAAGTGGACTTAAAACAACAAATCAATCAATGAAGCGTTTCTGGTAACAATTTCATAGGAACAAATTTAAGATTTGCCCCCCCCCCCCTTCCAAACTGACTAATCTAGCTACGTTCCTACGTTCTTTGAGTCACATGTCATTTCCTTATTATACAAGGGATACATCAGGTTGCAAGGCCAACACTAACAACAACGCTTTACTGTGTAACGCCAATTACCTTTTTCAACGTTTCGCTGTCGCTGCTGAAGTCCAGGCGTTCTGCGAAATATGGGCAATAGAGCGAGCGAGAAAGTAAAATTTGAAGTAAAGCCTGTATTACACGTATAAGCTTGCAGCGTTGGATGACAGGTTCAATTTACATCAGGTTGTAATAGGAATAAATGGAGTCAGAATTACCTCATCAGTTTTCTGCTCGGAGATCAGAGCGAGTTTCTTCATCAGATATCATGATGACTAGGGCTTCGAAGTTGATGAGAAATGATCTTTTCCTGTGAGACTTGGGGAGAATGCTAAACCTGATATCAGTCCGTTTCCCTTCAGTTAGAGCCAAACAACATAATTTTTTTATTTTGCATTTTTTGACCTTTTTGGCATTTAAGTCTTTTTTTAGTATTTTTTGCGTTTTTATTGCATTTTTCTTCATTTTTTAGGATTTTACCTCCTCTCTTGTTGTTTCGTGAATTTTAAATGCATTAGCATAGGTTACATATTTAAATTTCCTGACACGGTCATTTTAGCAAGTTCGCCAATAATCTAAAATCCGGTCAATGAAAAAGTACAATATTATTTTAACTGAAACATTTCTCAATTTATTGTGGTAAATTATTTTTTTCTGTAGCAAACTTGAAATACTTTGTGTGAAGCCTACCTTTAAAGTAACATTAGTCACAATATTTAAATATATAATCTGATGTACGCGAAACACAACGGTATTTTCAGATGTTGGCCGACTAATGTATCGTGGAAGGCCCACCCTGAAAGAAGATGAATGACTTGTACAGAAAAACCTTGCGGTGTGTTTGATGTATCCTTGAAGTAAAAATAAAGAAAACTACATATTAGCACGTAATTGCTTTATCCCTTTGCTTCAGTAGTTTAAACACCAAACAAAGAATTTTTATCGAATTATTCAACTACTCTCTCGAATTTATTTGGGTCATTTCTAAAAACATTTTAGGTTATATTTTAAGAATTACAAAGTCTTCCTTTTTGGTTTTGCATTTTTTAGGTCATCAACTTTCTAGCCCTAATGATGACAATGGAACGTCATTTCTTTGGTTCCAAATATGCAAGGAATGAGAAACGTCTTCATTTTCAAAGTAGAAAAATACTTTGGTCCTAATTATTTTCATGCTATTGAAACTAAAAATTGTAATTGTTACCTGGTGTAGAGGTGGAACGTAATGTTCTCGTTCGGACACTCACGAGGAGCCAAGTAGCAGTTGTCGAAATCCATATCTTGTGCCATGGCACCTGGAAAGATAGTAAAGATATACATATAAAAAAATATTTTATTAACCAGTCGTTGGTTACATTTGAAAAATGTATTCCTAAAAATGGTTAAAATGTTCATGGCCGAAGATATTTCTTGTAAAGTTTTAAGTGGTCTGAGTGAGTAAGCTCGAAGTTCTGGCAGACGCCAATTCAGCACAGCTGTTATGATTTAGGGAACATCACTCTATCGCCAAGATGTATGAGTCCCGAATAGGTTCACAGATCACAGATCTTTTCAAATTAAATTGTAATAAGAATTGTTTTTCCTTCCGGCTGACTACATTCAGTTTTATTTTATAATGGAAGAGTTACAAATTCTCTCCATTACAAGATTTAGCAGGTATTTCAGAAATTCAATTCGCACTCAAATGTAAATTGTATTGTATTATACTAACTAACTAACTCTCTAGCCTTCTTAAACCCGAAGGTTCATGGCTGCAGCAACACAGGCCTTCCATCTTTCCCTATCTTGAGCAAGATCTATATACTCTTTTCCATCCCTACCGATTTCCCTTAGGTCCATCTCAACGTTGTCCCTCCATCTTCGTCTTGGCCTTCCTACAGGTCTCTTACCATCAGGTTTCCCAACAAGAATCCTGTAAACTCCTCTTTCCTCTCCCATTCGTGCCACATGGCCTGCCCACCTAAGTCTTCTTGATTTAATTATTCTAATAATATCTGGACATGAATACAAATTATGTAGTTCTAAATTATGTAACCTTCTCCACTCACCTGTCTCCTCATCCCTTTTAGGTCCAAAGATTTTCCTAAGGATTTTATTCTCAAATACTCTCAATTTATGTTCCTCTTTCAATGTAAGGGACCAAGTTTCAGATCCATATAATACTACAGGCAAAATTACTGTTTTGTATATTTTAACTTTTAGTTTCTTAGATATTAAACGAGAAGACAAAAGTTTATGAAGAGAGAAGTAACATGCATTTCCTGAATTAAGCCTACTTTTTATTTCCTCTTTAATATAATTTTCATTTGTTAATATTACTCCTAAGTATTTGAATTTGGAAACTGGTTCAAACGAGTTGTTATCAATAATTAGATTTTGATTATTACCTAACACTTGGTTTCGGCCTGTAAGCATATATTTAGTTTTCTCTTTGTTAACTTCCAAACCTATCTCTTTAGCAGTTTTGAAAAATATTTTAGCATTATTCTTAATTGTATTCACATCATCCCCCAGTAAGTCTACATCATCTGCATATGCTAACAACTGAGTTACAATTATTATTGTATTATAGAAGAAATAACATATAAGATTATTAATTAGGCATATTTGCAGAATTGTTATGCTTGTAATTTTTAAAGCATCGCGGAACTGGAAATAAATTTTGAAAAGTCTCTTTTTAATACCTTTTTAATAAAATTTCTGTTTCTTAATATTAATCTTAGGTACTTCAATTTTTAAACAAATTAAAGTGAATTTGCTATCAATAAATATTATTTTTTATTATTGGCCTAAATAAGTGTATATCCCCTTTTGCTAACTTAAAAGTCTATCTCCTTTATCATTCTTAATTTTATCTAAATAATACCATTATTATCAATATTTTTACCTTTCCGTAACATTATAGTATTGTTTCTAATTAGGAAAATGATTTTCACCCTCTAGTAATAGTAGCAGACCGCGTTTCTTAATTTCTTTGTATATTTGTTACTGTTGGTGGCAGTATACCGTATCGTACCCAAGGTATTGGGTAAGAAGTATAAAGTCTTAGCATAGCAGGTATCAGAGAAAGGAATGCTGAATAAGTAATCAAATGTCGGGTGATTGACTTGGAAGGCGTATGTGGCATGAGTGTTGGAATTGTCAGGAGGTGTGATCAGTTGGCGAGAATAGGCGAGAGAGTAAGAGTAGTGCAGGTGGCCGGGTTCTAAATAATCATTTGAGGCTCGAATCATCATTTGAGGCTCGTCGTAGCCTTTTATGATGTATATTTTGAGGGCAGAGTTGGCAACACTGTGGGCCTACTGTAGCCTTTTATGAGGGGGGGGTCTATTGCTTTTTGTTTACATCTGGCAACACTACCGTAGTTTGACAGTGTTGTTAACCTACTGGGTTTTTTTTTTCACTGAGGCTCGAATTATTATTTGAGGCTCGTCGTAGCCTTTTATGATGTATATTTTGAGGGCACAGAGTTGGCAACACTGTGGGTTTTTACTGTAGCTTTTTATGAGGGGGTGGTCTATTGCCCTCTGTTTACATCTGGCAACACTACCGTAGATTTTTTGACAGTGTTGTTAACCTACTGGTTTTTTTTCACTGTAAATTTTTATTAAAGGGTCTGAGGGGTCCATGTATTTTTTATGTCTGGTAACACTGTTGGGGGGCCTAGTGTTGGCGACACTGTGGGTTTTTACTGTAACCTTTTATAAGGGAAAAAAAAAACCTATTATTCTCTTTTTATATTTGGCAACTCTATTGGATGTTTTTTTTTTTTTAGGCTTGGGTTTTACCAACCCATCCAAAAAAAAATTCCACTATATAATCTTTTACTAACTAAACTAACCTACAAATAAAAATTGCCAACACCGACAAGCATCAAATGATGATTTCGAGCCTCAAATAATGATTTCGAGCGTCAAATGATGATTCGAGCCTCAAATAATAATTCAAGACTCGTCGGTGTTGCCAACCCACTCTACAAAAATTCCACTATATGATATTTTGAAGCCTTTCACGGTGTATGTTAACCTCACAAACAGTGTTGCCAACTCGGGGGCGAGGCGTAGCCTTTTATGGTGTATGTTAACCCTACCAGCAGTGTTTCCAACTCGTCGTAGCTTTTCACGGTGTATAATTTTTACACGCACGCGCGTGTATTGTGACGAATGCACTCTCTCATCCTTGAAGGATGAATGCATCTTATCGTAATTTTCCAACTGTGGGACCAAATGTTTATATATCGTGACCTTTGTAAACCTCTTTCGGGAACAATATGTCGCACACACACACGCGCGCGCGCGTGCCTGTATTGTGACGCAAGCAAACAAAAAAAAACTTTGCCTGTCATTACAAAAAAAAACTTTGACCGTATTCTTAAATAACTAACAAGGACAATGAATCTTTTTGGCTTCCGCAAACAGATCAACATGGAGACTGCACCGCCAAATTTCAATAACCTCTTACCTTCCGTATTATCTAAACTCAATGGTTTACTGATTGTTCATCTCAACAGCATTTGGACGAAACTGAATGACGATGTGGGCAAGATGTTTTATGTTTTTAATAACAATTTACATTTCTACGAAATTCCGATCGACGGGAAACTTCAAATCACCGTGAATCCGGAAAACGCAGGCGAAATCAAAATTTCTACCGGCAAGAATATTTTTCGAATCAAGCACGACAAGATGCTTTTTAACATTACGTACGATGTTTCTGCAGGAGATTATTTTTATATGGAACTTCTCGGAGATTACGACAAACTCATTCCTCTCTTTGTAGAATTACGAATCGTCTATCCTATTATAAATAACCGTTAACCAAAAATGCCTAACGACATTTTCGGCAACACCAAGCGTGTAGACCATGCAGAAGAGATTCTCATGTTGGACATTCGAGTTAAGAAGTTGAGGACCGATTTGATTGCTTTGCAGGAGACCTTAAACAAAAGTTTAGAGTCGGAAATCGCTACGCTCCAAACGCAATGTCTCGACCCCATTCTGAAAATCGATTCCGAACTGAAAACGCTCATAAAAAATTATGTCGACGTACCTTCTTACGACAACGTTCAAAATATACAGTTGAGCGTGGATTCGCTTCAAAATGATTTGGCCAAATTACAGCAATTTCAATCGAAAAATGAAGATTTGGAAAAACTGAAACTCGAAATCGAAGAACGAACTTCCGCAATAGAAAAGAATTTCTCTGAACTTCAAACCGTCGTGAACGATATAGACGCAGAACGCTTACATGTCGTCGTTTCCAAATTACAAGAAGAATTCACCAGCACGTTGGAAGAAATTAAATCCAAGTTGCAGACTTTGGAAGATACAATGACGAACCTACCATCGTCGGACGAACTGCAGGTCATCGGTAAAAGCGTCGCGAACATAAAAATTCAATTGGAGGCCTATCAAGATTTCGAACACATTCAAACCACCATCGCTACGCTTCAGGCGTCCTTGGAATTGATCAACGAAGAAATTAAAAATATTCACGCTGAAGCAAGAGCGTTGACGAGCATTCAAGACACGTTGAGCACGGTTCAGCAGAAGATCGAATATTTAGAAAATTTGAACGTCGAAACGAATCTCGCTAATTTTCATCACGTACTCGACAACATACAGGGTGACTTGGAATCGTTACGGACGAGCGTGCCTTCGAGCGAAGATTTGGAAAAATTGAAAACGGCGGTGACGGCACTATCCGATTCGAACGACATCAAAAGTTCATTGAGCGATCTCGAGAGTAGGGTGGCCAATCTCCCCACCTCCAAAGAATTGCACGCTTTGAAAAGAAACATATCTCGAATGCTGAAACGACTAGAAACGGAAACGGCGAACGTGGAACAGATTCGAGACGAAATTAGTTCGCTGGTGTCGACGCTGCCCACTTCGCAGAGCGTCGCCGACCTTCACACGCAGTTTACAGAGATGCGAAGCATCGTGAACGATCTTACCGAGAAGAGCTCGAAATTGAATCAAGTCGAGAACCTTCAGAACATCGTCGTCAACATCAGAGATCAAGTCGGAGTGCTGGAATCCACGCAGGAATCGACGCTGGCTTCTTTCGGTGCCAAGTTGCAAGAACTCAACGAAAACTACAAGCAGTTGAACGTGGAAGTGAAAATCAAACCGTCGTTTTCTGCCGTAACAGATACCATAGTCGAGCATTTGCTGCCCATCGAAAATAAACTCGGACAAGTTCACAGTAATCTGCTCGGCGTCGACACTAAATTCGCTAAACTGCATTCTCTGCAAGCCATCGAAATCAACAGCGTACCCAATCAACAGAGAATCTCCACGTTCGTCGAAGGTAACAAACTGTACATGTTACATCCTTATCATCCGTACTACAAGTTTCTCCTCGATGGCACGATTCAGATAAACGAATTTTCGTACTGGTCTCACGGTAGAAAAGCTAGCGTTCCCACCATGACTTTGATATCGAATCGTGGTGTCCAGAAAGCAGGAAACATTCCTCTGGCACGTTGGAACGAAACGCGCAACATATATGAAATACACGAAGACGAAGATCTTACCGTTTTCGACGTGAGTGCCGGCGATAAGCTGATCATTCAAAACACGAGCGAAGTGCCACCCTCTTTGAATCCCATCACGCTTGTGCTTCTCTTGAAACGTAATCTCTAAAAAAAAATGTCTAGGCAAGCCATCGTCGAAGAATTGCATAAACCTGCACGCCGTAACTACGAACGTTTGGCTGTGGTAACCAAGGGCATCGACGACCTCTGGCAAAGTGACCTCGTGGAGATGAGTAGCGGCAATTTGAAAAACGTACATAAATTGAACAAGGGCAACAAGTACCTTCTCACCGTCATAGACACGTTTTCGAAATTCGCATGGGCTCTACCTTTGAAAGCCAAAACGGGAACATGCGTCACGGAAGCATTCAAATTAATTTTTCGCGAAAGCGGCGGCAGACAACCACGGTTTCTGCAAACGGACAACGGTAAAGAATTTTACAACGCCGTATTCCAAAAGTTTATTCAAAAACACAAGATTCAACATTATTCGACCTTCAGTCACATCAAAGCCAGCATCGTGGAAAGATTCAATCGAACCTTGAAAACACACATGTGGAAACGATTCACGCTTCGGGGAAATTACAAATGGGTCGACATCCTGCCGGAACTCGTCGACACCTATAATGATACGGTACACAGAACAATAGGCATGAAGCCAGCCGACGTTACCAAGTCCGACGAGCAGCGTTTAATTTCTACAGTTTACTGTCCAAAGTACACACCCACGACAAAAAAAGCTAAATACAAAATTGGAGACCAGGTGGGGATCAGCAAATTCAAACGCACCTTCGAGAAGGGATTCACAAAAAATTGGAGCACGGAACTCTTTACGGTGGTTCGAGTTCTACCCGGAAACCGACACACGTATATAATAAAAGATAGTAGCGGCGAGATTTTGAAAGGAAGATTTTACGAAGAGGAACTCTCTAAAACAAAACACCCCGACACGTACCTCATCGAGAAAGTATTGCGTAGGAAAGGTGACAAACTGTTTGTCAAATGGCTGGGACTTCCGGAAAAGAGTTGGATCGACGCGGACGAAGTGATCTTGTGAGTACGTGGAACGTGGTGAAGCGTCTACCGGATCCGGAAAGTCAAACGAGAAAAAAAAAAGAACGGCAAGTTGCTTCCCGACAGCATCCGCTGTCTGATCGTAGGTCCTTCGGGGTGTGGGAAAACGACACTGCTCGTGGACAATTTTCTCCTCGCACCGAATTGGTTAGATTGGAAGAACAGGCACCTGTACGTGTTCTCGAAAAGTTTGGAGCAATCCAAATACCAGCAACTGATGAAACTGTACGATGGTCTGGACATTGCAACGTTCGCCTCGGAAATAAAACCACTCGACGATTGTCGTGAAAATTCAGTCGTTGTGTTCGACGACGCCATCCTGGAAAATCAAAATGAAATTCGCAACTTTTTCACGCAAGGTCGTCACAAAGGAATGGATTGCTTCTACCTAGCTCAAACGTTTTCCAAAATTCCAAAACAGTTAGTACGCGACAACGCTAATTTCATATGTTTGTTTCGTCAAGATCACACCAACCTCAAGCACGCGTACGATGACTACGTAGGCGGAGACATGAACTACAATCAATTTTCGGAACGCTGCTGCTCTACTTGCTGGAACGGTGACGATTTCGGATTCGCGACGATCGACATGACGAGGAAACCCAACGACGGAAAATACAGAAACAAAATCAACGACTTTCTAAACGTTGCAACGTTGTGAGAAACGACGTGTATAAATAACGTCATGACGAAACGAAAAATCGAAGACGAAAATCTCAAGCTTCGCGATTACCTCGCGAAACGCTTCAAAGGTTGGAAATCCGAGAATCGCGGATTCTACGAAGAGAAGAAACGTCAGGATCAACCCGTGATCGATGCCATCAGCAGTCTAGGTAAAGAAATTAAAAGTGTCACGGAACAAAATAAAAATTTGATCAACGAACTCGTACCACTCGCAGCTAAAAGTTACGCCGTACCCACGCCTATTTCGAGCATTCCTTCGACGCCGTTCGAACTGAAGGATGCACCGGCACGACGTCGAGCCATAGGTAGCACGTCTTCGGATAAAATCGAGTTGGGACCTTTGGCACGAGACTACCTGAGCACGGGGAAATTCGACAAGGATGAAGTGTTCGGATTGTATCCCAGCATGGAAACCAGCGAAGGCGGCGGTGTGGTGTGGAAGATTGGGAAATCGAAGGTGACCTTCGAAGGCAACGACATTAAAGTCAATTTAGGCGACAAGGATAGTTGGAACAGGTATCCGGGTACGGTGGGACTGTGGGAACTCGTTGCCAAAAAGCAGCCGAAAGATTACACCGACGAAGATTACCAAAGTTACAAGGAAATTCTGATCATGACGGATGCCTTGTACCAGAACAACGACGCCTCGCAGAATAGGGTGAAATCGAGCAGCGGCGAGAAGTACAGGAATCTCATCAAACCGATTTGGAACCAGGTCAAAACAGGCAGCGGCGTCAAACGCTACAACACGTTACCCAAAGAATTCGTTTGGGTGGACGACGTGAGGAAGCTCGTGGACCGATTGTTGGTGATAGCCGGCGAAGAGAATGCAGGCAACCGTAATTTCTACAACGAGAAGGTTGGCATCGTGGACATGATCAGCACGAAACTTTCCAACTTCATCGTGAACGACGACAAGGGCATAGGTTACCTGATCAAAATCATCAACACGCTGCCTCCGAAATTTTGGAACGTGGCCGAAGGAAAGGGACTCGTGAACGACATCATCAACAAGTTACCTTTCGAGATGCATCTACCTCGCTACCAGTACTGCGGACCGGGTACCAAACTCGAGAAAAGATTGGAGAGAGGAGACAAGGGTGTGAATCCGTTGGACGCGGCATGCAAAGATCACGACATCGCCTACAACACCACGCAGACGGATCTGGACGCACGTCACGAAGCAGACAAAAAATTGGAACATGCAGCTTTCGAAAGGTTCGTGAGCAGAGACGCATCGCTGGGTGAACGGGTCGCCGCACTGGGTACCACCATCGCCATGAACACGAAACAAAAATTGGGGTGGGGTATATAAATAACATACCGTAAAAAAACTACACAAGAAAAAATCTCAGAATATATATATAAATAACATACCGTGAAAATAACACATAGAGCATCAACATGAAGCCCAAGGGTGTCGTGTACCAGATACCATACTCCAATCTAAAAAATCTAGGTGCTCTCGATGGGTTACTCACCAAGAAACAACGCGAGAAGAAACGTTCTTGCTTGTCGAAAGGACACGGAATGAAATTACTGCTCAGCACACCTCAATTGAAAAGATTGCAGCGTTCGCGGAAACAGCAAAAGATCGGAGGTTTCATATTCAGCATCCCCGCCATCCTGGCAGCATTGGGGGCCGTGGGAAGTTTGGCCGGCGGAAGTGCCGCCATCGCGAAAACCGTCATCGACTCGAAGAAGAACAAAGCGGAATTGGAAGAACAGAAACGTCACAACCTGGCCATGGAGAAGAAAGGGGGGAAGGGCGTGATGAAGAAGTTTAAAAAAAAGAAACAACAGCACTCACCAACCGAGACATTGAATCTCTGATCGGACCGTTACGAATCAAACACTTCAGAGGAGTTTTCATGTCCGACTCGTTACCTTCAAGCGTTAAAAGAAGAGAATGCGGAGTAGTCAACTTGGACGGTCAAGAAAATCCAGGCACGCATTGGATATGTTACCACAAAAATGATGATAAAGCATTCGTTTTCGATTCTTTCGGAGGTGTTCCACCTACAAATTTAATTCATTATCTGAAAACGAACAAAACCTCTATATACTACAACGACGAACGCATTCAAAATGTCGGAGACGTGAACTGCGGCCATCTCTGCCTCTCCGTGCTCGCGTTTCTCTCTAAAATAAATAACCCTACGATCGAGGATTTCCAGAAAGCATTGTGGAACCTCAAACAGCATCACTAGGATGGGCGTGTTCCATCTCACGAGCGAATCTTCAATCTTGAAACTCACGCTGCACGACGACATCGTCTATCCTAAATCCGTGGCTCTGCGTGCATTCTACAGCATGTACCTTATACCTAACGTCACGCAGCACAACAACAAAATTAGCGTCGGAAGCGAACACATCGTCGTCACGCCAGGACAATACAATCTTTCCACTTTGTAAGCTCAATTACCCAAAGGCACATACCTTTCTCAAAATTCGGTCACGCACAGAGTGGAAATCCTATCCGCGACGGAGACCGTGGACCTGGGCACCATGGGAGAACTTTTAGGTTTCGAGAACAACCACCCAAAACTCGAAGCTGGCATCAAGCACGTAGCAACCAACATTCCTAAATTCTTGGCCATAGAGACTCTGAACGTACACTGCAACGTGGCGGAAGGTATGATCACGAAATCTTCGGACGGATTATTAGGAAGTCACAAGCAGACGGGAATCATAGCGCTTTCAAACCAAGTTCCGAGTTCATGGAACCGATCATCTACACGCCCTCTTCGCCGATCTATTTTCCAGTATGTCGCAACCGCATAGACGACATAGAGTTGGTGGTGACGAACGAGAAAGGAGACGTGGTGGATTTCGCAGGTGCCACTACGACGGCCATCGTGGAGATCAACGTATAATAAATAACCATACATGTAAAATGGAGCAAATCGAAAGTTACGAATTGCAATCTTTCCCACCCAACCGTCGCACGTTCGCCAATCTGAACGAAGCGAACAGGGAGATCGAATACGACGTGGACGTAGGCGACGGGTTCATTCATCCTCACAGAGCGGACCTCTACCTTCAATTCGACGTGGTGAAGAAGGAAAGCGGAGACGCGTTTCCTGCAGCAGCAAACTTGATACTCGTGGACAACTTCGTGCCTCACCTGTTCTCGCAGGTGGAGGTGAGGAAACACAACACCGTCATCGACAGAATAGATTATCCAGGCATCACGTCGACGGCAGTGGGAACGTTGAAATTATCCAAAACGGACGCAGCGTACTACCAGGCCGGGGGATTCGAAGCCGGGACCAAAATATCGACGAGAAGTCACACGGTGCTCTTTCCCATGCGTCTGCTGCCTGGTTTCTTCTCGGACTACAAGGAGATCATGTGGAAGGGAGGACTGAGGGTCACGTTTCGAAGAGCGGCCAACGACAACGACGCACTAATGCGATACGCTACTTTGGGTCCGGACGGCACCACGCCGATAGCCAACACTTTACCCGAAGCAGCGAAATGCGTCATCCGGAGCATGGAATTGAGAATGCCGGTGGTGGAATACGAAACGAACTACGCCCTCAAGTACAAAGCGGAGATCTTGAAAAGTCCGCAGGTGCCGATTCACTTTCACGGTTACCAGTGCGTGCAGAAGATGGCGTCGGGAAGTCACATGGAATTCGACGTGACGACACAGTTCAACAACATACAGTTCGACATGCCAGATTTCGTCGTAGTGCTTTTTCAGACCGGACGCGATAACGATCAGGAAAAAGATTCCAGCAAGTTCGACGACTGCAAGATCAAGAACGTTTATCTGAAGAACGGTGGGAACGAAGTGTTCCCGCGCGAGAATTACAACCTCGACATGACCAAAGACGATTACCTCAAACTTTACGAAGCTTACACGGCTTACAAACGCGTGACCGAAGGAAGCGTGGACGTGTACTACGCGCCCAGCGAATTCAAAGCACGGAGACCCATGACCGTCATCAACACATCTAAGAGGAAGCAAGTGGTGGTCAACGATCGTACCAACATCAAGATTGTATGCGAGTTCCACAATGCCTTGCCTGCAGATACTCTGTGCAGTGTCATTCTTATTGCAGAGAAAACATTTGTGTATGACGTCAAGAATGAAAGAGTGACTGAACAGTTTTAAATAAATAAAAAAAAAAATAGCACACAATAAGAAATGTGGAATTTTATATATATAAGTACAAATTGCAATTAGTAGTTTCCAGAAGTTTAATTTTGCTGTGCCATGCATGCATGTAATCGAGGAAGTGGAAGTAAATTAAAATTGTTTTTTTTTCGCATTGCCTATTACTTTTTGTTGCACTCTGGGCAGGTCTTACTAGTTTGGAGGCGATAGTGGCCCCACGGAAGTGTATGGACCCCACATTCAAGAATACACCTCTTGTCGTCGTGTGCATCCAGAGCAACTTTCCTGACAATATTAGTTGTAAGCACATGATCGACGCTTTGGATACGATGCTCTTTTTGTAGAATGGGCGATTTTGTTCTGAGGCACTCGAGGTAATCCTCAAACTTGAGGTGCTCCCGAACCACTTGCCTGCTTACACCCTTTGCCTTTTTTGTTACAGAACCCTCAGCCCGGATGGCATAGGCTTTGGCACGAAGTCCAGCAAACTCCACAATCACATCCCCGTCTTTCTCGTCCTTGAGTTTGCCGGGTATTTTTTTGTTCCGGGCAGAATTCCATACCGGTTTAGCTGGGGATAGCCCGATGTGTCGAAGAGCTTGACAAAAGCTGGAACTTTGGCTATATCACCATACGCATCGGCCGTGCGAACATGGTACACCAAGCTGTCTGTGTCTGTGTAGAGGAGCGAGATATTGTGGTTGTAGTGTGCACGTAGTATACCGTAATATGTCTCGAACATGCACAACTTGCTCAGATCCAAAACTGCAGCTCCCACATAGATGGGCTTGTTGAGTAGCACCTTGCCCCGGTTCATGTGAATCAGAGACATCTGTTCGTTGTAAATTGTTCGAGACCTGAACAGCGGGCTTGCAACAAGTCGACGACACTGTGTTTTCTTCGTCACCAACCTCACATCAACGCGATTTCGCACATTCTCCATGGTCTTCCCAAATACCGCATTGTTCATTAATTTGAAAAAATCGCGATCATGTTCCGAAGTGGCATCAGTGCGATGTTTGGTGTTCAGTTCGATGTACGGCTTCAACCATGGAGACTGCCTGAACAAGAGCACGTGGTAAACTGCTTTGACCGAGACCCCTTGCTGCATTAACCACTGGAGGTTCCGGTAGTGTAGCACATAACGCTTTTTGGGCTCCAAGTCCATGACGAGCTTCGGTTGATCCGAGCCAGGTGGACACTTGACTTCCGGAGCAGGCGAAAGGTCACAGAATGTATCCTGCAGCTTCTCGGGGAAGTCAAGGTCCACCTCGGCAAAAAACCCAAACTCGTCGCACTCTTTTTCGATGTCGTGGTATAAACCATCAACCAACTTAAACTGTCCTGTTGGGAGTGGCTGCATCATGGAGTGCCCGTAAAGATTATTCACATCAGTGTACATGATGTAGCTTGATGGTTGGGAGGGGTCGTAACCAGTGGCCATGTGGTGATTGTTGGCGTGTGCGAAGCGTTGCGACACTTGGACCATGCCGCCCCGGATAGCTCTCTCGATGAAAAGCATGATATCATTATCGGAGATAAGTGAAAGTTTAACTTTAGTCAGCAGGAGCATGGCCGACCATGCCAGTCCAGGAAGGCTGTAAAAATATACAGGGTCCAGGTTGTAAATTTTTATCGCAGTTGCCCGAAACGCCTGGAACACATCGGCAAGAAGCGTCACATCAAGCTTCAGGTATGCATCGTGGTAATCACCGAAAGTTCGGCAACCCAACTTGACCCACATAGACTGAGCATGCTTGTACTCCTCGTCGGTAATACCTGAACCTCTCAGTTGGCTGTAGAACGTATCCTGGGGAGGCAGCAACTCTTCTTCGAACTTGGAAGGGTCGGTGACGTATTCGTAGGGCTAGACCCCTTTACGTCTGATGAGTGCGACATCTAAGTTCGGGAAACTTGATGTGGTAATGGCTAGTTGGTCGTCTCTGAGCTTCCCAGCAAGAGCATCGAGGCTTGCCTGGAGGAACCTCAGAGAGTCGAGGAACCGAAGCTCGATGCTGCTGCTTGAGTCGGGGATCGGCACCCACTTGCTGATGCTAATATAACGTTCCTCGTTCTGTGCCAGGACATTGATTCTCGCATTGTCGTACCCTAGATGTGTAACCAAGTGATGGAAATCATATCCCGAGCCATTGTGAAAAAAGACCGGTATGAAGCGCGGGTCCCTGGCTCTCAAGTTACATCTGTTGCACCACGGGCCAATGTAGCTTCCGGTCCCATAATGGTCATGGTGGTGGACCTTTTTGTTATCGTCAGTGAAGACCGAGTTGCAAACAGGACAATTTAGAGCTATTTCGTGCTGATGCTTGTTTTTGGGAGACAGAGGCAGCATGGGCTTGGGGGCCAACAGTACCTTCCCTATCTTGATGGCTTCCTGTTGCATTCTCTCCAGGAAGTGTTTGACCGGGTCAGGACCGCGATACACATAGGGCTCGGAGGCAATATGTTGGTCTCGCCACACCACAACATAGGAGTAACTCGAGGCCTCGTGGATTTGGAAAGGAATGGTAGAGGATGTTTCGGGGTTGGGCTCGCAGTTAGACAGAGGTTGAAGAAAGGCCTCGAAGTCTGCTACAATATAGGCAGGATGCTTCACCATAGCACTGTGCATGCGAAAGCACTCTACTGCACCAGGTTCGGGCAGGATAGTTCGTGCAGGCTTGTTGGTACCACAGTAGAGCATGTGGCGAGCTAGCTTCTCAGCAGCAATGTTGGGTCCTCTGATGCGCCGGTAATCCTGCTGTTCTCGATTATGAAATGTAAACAAGCACCTGCGACACACCTCGACGTGGGTTTTGTTTTTGCTCCGTTGGCTCGAAACAAGCCGAGAGAGGGAACGGATAAGGGTGTAATGGTGATGGGTCTCGTCCTTGATGAGCAGAAGGTTGATTTCTCGTACCTCGTTGTTGTTGCTCACGTTGCTCACCCGGATGGGGTGGACCTCATGTTTGTTCTCGGTGAGACCGTAAACATTGATGGCTAATTGCAGGCCCAACAAGTCACGAGCACGAACCTCAAACTTGTGAATATGCGAGACTTCTACAGGGTAGACAATCCCGGCCATTGCATCCCCCAGTTCCGACTCATACTGCTTGTAGTGTGAAACATAGCGTGGACTGTTTTCCCAAGGTATAGGGTGCAATGCTGCCAGCACCGACCAGAGGAAGCATTTGGTGTCTTTGTTCTGAATATTGAGAA
This sequence comes from Lepisma saccharinum, assembly GCF_977018435.1. Taxonomy (NCBI): domain Eukaryota; kingdom Metazoa; phylum Arthropoda; class Insecta; order Zygentoma; family Lepismatidae; genus Lepisma; species Lepisma saccharinum. The sequence continues at coordinate 82,980,432 of NC_139233.1, forward strand.
CAGCTTTCCTTGCTTCAACCTCGGGTGGCAGGGCAATATAGCTAGACCCTGCCAGTGGCAGGGACTTGCTAAGTTTCAGACGAAGTTCGTGGGGGTCGCCACACAGCGAACCGCCCGAGCCTTTAGCCTGATGCTCCTCGTGCTTTGCCACAAACTCCTCGACAAACTTGTCGTAGATGCTGTCGAGGTCAGTGATATCTGCCTGATGTAGTGTTTTTGCTTTTGTGGCATGGAAGAATTTATATATTTCATCAGACGGTTTCTTATACTTGCAGCATAGCACAGCATAGAATTTAGTGGAGTATGTAGCCAATGCATCGTTGAGGATGGATATTATCTTAGCTCGCTCGCTCTCCAGAAAACTACGCACATCGCAGAAGCTGTCTGATGTTATGTTAAAGTCTTCTAATAAATGCTCAAACGCAAATCGGTCTGCTTTCTTCGCCAGCTTGACGCGTTTGGCAGGTGGCGATGCATCGAGGGAGGTTACTTCTACCTTTCGCTTGGAAGGTTGCGGTAGAGATGTTCCAGTGCTCTTGCAAGTAAGCTGGTGTCGCTTGAAGTTGGCAATAGAAAAATTTTTTCCACACTTAGAGCACAGTTTGGTTGCACATATTCGCTTTCCCGGCACACAAGTACGACAGTGTCTTTGAAAATTTTTACTTGACATAGTAATTTGGCACGTAGGGCAATTTTTTTCAGAACGCATAATGCAGAGATTTTTGGGGGTATGTTATTTAATACCTAATGCTGTGCAATGCAAAATATAATTGTTAATTTTTTTTTAACTATTTTCTATGACCTTATTTGGTTTTTTTTTTTTTTCGCCAAATTATATGCTTCTAGTCTCCTATACAATACAATATACGAACAATATTGTCAACAGTATCATATTTGAGCAGGTCGTTTGTCACCTAAACACTACAGCTTACAGGTTGGTAAAATCTGACATGAAAGCAGATAATACGCTTAAGTCTTATTTATATGTAATTTTCACGGACGTACAATATTGTCAACAGTATCATATTTGAGCAGGTCGTTTGTCACCTAAACACTACAGCTTACAGGTTGGTAAAATCTGACATGAAAGCAGATAATACGCTTAAGTCTTATTTATATCGTGTCATTCTATAGCATTTTTTTGGAAGAAGTCAACTAGAACAACATATGGCGGTATGAGAAATATGCAAATTAAAGAATATTTTAGTAATATAAGGGCCCTAGCAATTAGCTTCGTCGACTAAGAGTACTCTTTTAAACATCTTCAGCTATCGTATTACTACGTGAAGACGTTTAAAATGTTTGGGTGTTGAAAAAGTTTGACCTATTTTTTATTTCTATTGTTTGCTAATAGATGGCGCTAATAGTACCCCCTCCCCTCCCTCTCCCCTCTTCTCCTCTGCTGTATGACAAATAGCACAAACATAAAAATCAAGATTTTGGAGAGCAAAACATAAAATTTGCATGCATCTGATGTCGAACTAGGAACTTTATCTTTCGGGGAGTCAACATTATTTTTTTACTCAGTCGTCATATAACATGAACACACGCAAACATTCACATGTGCTTTTTATTATTTTGTATTCGGTAAGTACAAGTATATTCTTACATAAATTATTGTTTAATTTAATAAATTGTAAACTCGGAGCCTGCTATACTAACACTCCTTCTGTCTATTGAAAGCGAATGTTGCGTGCATACGGAAATAACACAGAAAAAAAAGCGGATGGAAGCAATTTAAAATCAGTGGAGCAAGGTTAGTATTACGAGAGCGTAAAAACATGTGCTTTCATTCAACTTCGAAAAATAAGAATAAATGTGTGCATACAGAACACATATGCTTTCTTTTCACAGTTGTAAAATCATATAAATTGTACATGAAGTAAGTTACGGGGAGGCTCTCTCTTTTATGTCTGTGTATATGTTGTACAATTAGGTACAAGTATTGTACAATTAGGTACAAATTGTTGTACAATTATTTTCCCCAGTTGTCCAGTTGGAGTTGGGGGCATAACACTGGTACTATTTGTAATCACAGTGCTTACTCATGTATTTTGTTTAATATTTTATTTCAAATTCACTGTCAGAAACTAGTATTGCCAGTTCCTGGATGTAGGTTTACCTACTCTGTTGGTTGTCACTGTCAAGTTTCCAGTATTCGTACAGCATAAAAAGCTATAACCCCCCTCTCAAAATATATACATTGTATACGCCAAGATGCTCAATAGCCTAGCAACACATCATGAAAAAAACATGCCAAGAGGACCCAGTGGGTTTATAAGTCAGTGCTGCCAACTCCTATTTGTAGGTTAGCTTAACCTGTAAAAAATCATATAGTAGAATTTTTGTAGAGTGGGTAGGCAACACCGACGAGCCTCAAATGATAATTCAAGGCTCGTCGGTGTTGCCAATTTCTATTTGTAGGTTAGCTTAGCCAGTGAAAAATCATATAGTGGAATTTTTTTTGGATGGGTTGGTAAACCCAAGCCTCAAAAAAAAAACATCCAATAGAGTTGCCAAATATAAAAAGAGAATAATAGGTTTTTTTTTCCCTTATAAAAGGTTACAGTAAAAACCCACAGTGTCGCCAACACTAGGCCCCCAAACAGTGTTACCAGACATAAAAAATACATGGACCCCTCAGACCCTTTAATAAAAATTTACAGTGAAAAAAACCCAGTAGGTTAACAACACTGTCAAAAAATCTACGGTAGTGTTGCCAGATGTAAACAGAGGGCAATAGACCCCCCCTCATAAAAAGCTACAGTAAAAACCCACAGTGTTGCCAACTCTGTGCCCTCAAAATATACATCATAAAAGGCTACGACGAGCCTCAAATAATAATTCGAGCCTCAGTGAAAAAAAAACCCCAGTAGGTTAACAACACTGTCAAACTACGGTAGTGTTGCCAGATGTAAACAAAAAGCAATAGACCCCCCCTCATAAAAGGCTACAGTAGGCCCACAGTGTTGCCAACTCTGCCCTCAAAATATACATCATAAAAGGCTACGACGAGCCTCAAATGATGATTCGAGCCTCAAATGATTATTTAGAACCCGGCCACCTGCACTACTAGTAAGGTCTGCGGATTGTGAGAGAGGAGAAAAGTGGAGAACGATTATTGGACGATGGTGTGTGATAGATTCGATGTCTGACAGGGAGGTCAGACAAGTGATAGTTGAGAGGACAGGCTAGGAACAATCTCCATATATTTGTAAGGCAAGTAATATCCTTTCATTAACCAATCCATATCGATTCAGTCATGAAGAGTATAAAACCCATATCTAACCTAAGTTAATTTATATCGCCATTCCTTTAAATGTAACCTCTTGCATTTATCACATTCAGGCCAAGCGAGTGATAACCATCTGAGAGATGAATGACGAATAGCTACATCACCCAATTAAATCTAGAGGTTCTTGGTTCGATCCCAAACGCAGCATGGGAGTTGCGTTACGTGGTGGAGGCTGCTTAGGGCTTCTCATCCATTTTTTTGCAAATGCGATGCGAAAACACTGCAGTACGTGAAATACTGCGATTTTCATCTATTTCATCCCGAAATATGATGAAAATAATAGAGCCTTCTAGCTTTTCAAATTACGTACGTGCGATATGGCGCCGGAATTTTCACTTGTTAGCGCTTCACGTTGTGTTAATTATCAATTGTTACCAAAGAAAGCCAAAAACGTAAAATTCTAGAAACTGAATGTGAGACAATGAAAGCTCTGTCGTGTTCTGAATCGAGTCGAGCCTACATGCCGACTCAGCAAGCTATCACGTTGCAGCGCACGGTCAATGGTCATGTTGACATAACATATTCTCAGGCTAATCAGGAGATCGAGGAAAGATTAAATGCACTACAACAAGACCTTGATCAATTACAGTCGAACGCGGGACTCCAGTCTCATGAGTCAGATTTAGTTTTGCAATTTCAGAATCTTGAGGCTAAAGTAAATGCACTTGCAGAACATCGGAAAAAACATTCATTCACTGAGTCATCATTCTCATATCCAGTTAGAGAATATGAACATAGAGATAGAAACAATAGAAGAACCTATTATCATAATAGTAATCATAGAGCTCAGAATAGAAATACATGGCATAATAACCACAATGATAATCTCGACACACAGTCGCAAAGCTCGCATAGGGGGCGATGCCGCAATGGCGGTGACCCTCGATTTCAGCGTTCGCATTTTTCATCTTCATCGCCGCGAACATTTTTGGAGCAACAACAGGGGCGCGAAGATACAAATAACCATACTAATCAGGTTCTTAATGCAAATTACTATACTTTTCGTCAGAACAGAAGCAATTTTAAACGAGTAAGACCTGCATATGACGGGGACCTAGGTGTAGGACCTTCGGGAAAAACTCTAACGGTCTCTACTTTTCCTTCTGAAGATCTGATTTACATCAATGTGAAAGTAGATGGGGAAATTCGACAGTTCATCCTGGATAGTGGAAGTCAAATTTCGGTAACGGGAGATAAGAACATACCAGTCAATGCCAAGCGATTTAATATAAATACTGCGATTAGAGGAGTCACTAATAGTCAACTGACGGTTAAGGAAATTGTGTTACTACCATTTTCTATACATAACCAAACATTTGTTCATCCATTTAGAATTGTTAAGGATTTTAATCAAATTACTATATTAGGAAATGATTTCTTGAAGGGACAAAAGGCTAAGTTAGATTTTGAGGAAAATAAGCTTACATTGCATAGATTCGGCACACCTCCTAGAAACCAAATTAAAAATGAGAATAAGAAAGCTTTTGACGTGTCAATCAAAGTTTCTCATTTATTACAGCATGTTTTGCAACCAGAATTTGTAGCTGCTAAAAAGATAAAAGTGAAACCTAGGACACATTTGTGCATTCCACTGAAATTGGCTAATTCATATGACAAAGATAGGACACTCTTGGAACCGGACCGACAGTTTCAAGAGAAAACGGGATTGATGGTTGCCAGAGCAATTATTAATCCGGATTCGAATCTCATTTGGATCACAAATCCTTTAAATTATAATGTTACAATTAAGAAAGGCACTATTATCGGGAAAGCTGAAACATGGGATAGGCCAATCATGAGTAACAATAATGATGAGAATAAGGATGAAATTGGTGAACAGGCACAGGTTTTTGCGACGGAAGAGTCAGGGAACGTCAGTGACGCACGGGCGGACCCTAGTCGGTTTGATGGGAATCCGAATTTAGAACCCCAGCAAAAGGAGCAACTTTTGGCTGTTTTAATGAAATATCCACATGTTTTTGCGTGGTCAAAGGATGATATAGGTAGAGCCACGAATTATAAACATAGAATTCAACTAAAAGATGACACAGAATTTCACTTAAAATCCTACCCGATTCCAGTTCACCTTCGTGATGAAATTAAAGATCAGATTGAGACTTTATTAAAGCAAGGTGTTATTTCTCCTACAAAATCACCCTTTAACTCTCCAGTTATCCTTGTAAAGAAGGCAAAGGGGGGTTATAGATTATGCCAGGATTATCGCAGATTGAATGTTTCGTCTGTATTTGACGCTCTGGGTGTGAATAACATCAATGAAATATTATACAATATGGGGGGCAAGAAATACTACTGTACGGCAGACTTGAAGAGCGGATTCTTTAATATTCCTCTCACCGAGGACAGTAAGAAATATACAGCATTTACAATACCAGGAATGTCACAGTATCAAATGAACGTCGTGCCACAGGGCCACGTCAGTTCATCAAGTGCGATGACTCGTTGCATTCACCTAGCGTGCTCAAATTTGGATCCCAATCACTTTGCCCATTATGTGGACGATTTATTTTGCTTCGGAAATACCTTTGAAGAAATGCTCTTAACTCTGGAGAAAATGTTACAATGTTTACAGGCTGCGGGATTAAAACTTGCGATAGAAAAATGTCACTTCGGCTACACTGAGGTTATTGCTTTAGGACATAAAATTTCGAAATTTGGCTATCGGATCAATGACAAAATCATTGATTCTATCAAGAAATATAAGACACCGACAACTGTGAAACAAGTTCGCACATTTCTCGGATTAACATCTTATGTCAGGAAGTTTTTAAAATCATATTCCGAGATGGCACTTCCCTTGCAAAAATTGATAGGAAAAAAGAAGAAATTTCTCTGGGGGGAAGAACAGCAAACTGCGTTTGAGAGGTTGAAAGAGGCTTTACTTACAGCTCCTGTATTAATGGCATATGATCCATCAAAAGAAGTAAGGGTATATACGGATGCAAGCAGTAAGGCAATTGGCGCGGTGATTTTACAACCGAATGCGAACGGTGATTTTCAGCCTATTTCCTATTGCAGTAGAGTTTTAAAAGACCATGAAACTCGACTTTCAACCATCGAGCAAGAATTGTTGGCAATCATATACGCATTTAAGTCATTTAGATTCTTTTTACTTGGGAGACATTTCGAATTATTTACCGACAACCAAGCAATCACATTCATTCGCTCCTCAACGCAACTTTCAAACAAATTATTTAGATGGTACACGTTGATGGCCGAGTTCGATTTTACGCCAATTCACTGTAAAACTACACAAAATATGGCGGATGCTATAAGCAGAGAGACAGAACATGATCCGCAGGGTGAAGACGAGGAGCTTCCAGAGCCACGTACATTGTTATTGTTAGATGAGACAATTGATGTTGCTATACACCAACGAGAGGATTCTTTTTTTGGAAATATCATGAATATTTTGGAAGGAAAAGAAGACGAGGGGGCCAACAACCCACCCAACGCCTCCCTGCAGAGAACTGATGGAAATAATCTTTTGTGAACTACAAAAGATAAATAGTGTAAGTCAATAATAGACTTTAGTATTTTTTATGAATAAAATGTGTTAAACACATTCGGTAAGGAAAATGAGAATTAAAATTCTCTATGATTTAGCGTGGTTAGTCAAAATAGGGTTTAAACAATTGCACATTTTAATATTTCAATTTTTAAATTTAAGTAATAATTACATTTATAATTTTAATAACTAAATAAATGACAGAAATATGAGATTATCAGTTTTATAAGATTTAAATAACGTTAAAATAAAGAAAACAGTTATAATAAGAGCTGAATATGCATACAGCCAGTAAATTATTCAACGAGCTACAGATCAATAATAACTAAATAAGTATTGCGATAATAAGAATTATAATATAGATAATAATAATACGAAGAGAATAGTGAATATTTTGGTTCTTGGATAATCATAAAGCTCAAATAAAATGTATCACATGGAAATAATATAAATATTAAGATTACTTTTATAATTTTATGCATTCTATGTTAAGAGTTAATTATTTTTTATATCTTTCTTACATAACTTTACATAAAAGCTAGATTTGAAATCTAATATGAAGATTAATAAGTCAATTAAGAGCATAGGAGAAATAAGTAGTATTTTAAACATACAGCTACGATCATGTGTTATCAGCAGCCACTTGTCACATTTTATTAACAATTTAACGACACAGTCATGAGATGAATTACGACAGTTTTGAAGAAGTAAAATATCTTTCATTTAACATGTAGACATTACATTGATCCATCTAATTTAGGATACTTCATTCCAAATACGACTCAATTAGTTTATTTAATGTTATAATCAAGTTACTTAGAGTACTTCCTAAATTTTTTTCCGCATTGTAGAAATTTCCCATCTTGTAAAATTCCCACTTAAAATTTCCCTCACATGTATTTCATACTTCTCGAAGCGATGTCCAAAGTCATTTTCAACTGCCTTCATGGTAAAATGTGTTTCGTCAGCAAAAGGATAAAGTTCAACTCGGATGCAACGGAAATCCTTCCTCTTTAAGCAATGGGGAAACTTGAGTTACATTCAGAAAGACAGAACAACTGAAGAAATATGCAAGTTAGGCATTCTATTCGTTTCTTGCGGCAACGATATCTACCTACATCGGCAGGAGCAAAATTATCTTTTGACATGTAGTAACCAACACGTTGCAAATTAAACAGCAGATATCTCACATTCCACATTAGCCGGGGAACTGAATAAACTGCGACAGAGCATTCTTTCAACTCAGGTTATCAGATCGAAAGATACAAGGGAACATGGAATTGTATGTCCGTTCAGAACGATATTTCTTCATCTGGCAACATTTGGAATATAAATTGCAATTAAGTTTTCATTTTTATGTCATTTAATTTTAGGTGATTATATATATATATTTAGTTAAACACTACCAATTGTCAACTTTCATTTTTTGTCTCCATATTTTTTTGTATACAAAATTGTATATATATTTTTAATATTCTTAGACTGATAACAATATCATTAGGGGGGAAAGAGTCAATAATGGACAACGAGATTTCGAATTATTAGAATATTATTTTACGTATTTCAATTTATGTGGACAATATTAGCAAGTGCACAGGATATTTTACAATTAATCTTTATTAATGACGTTATTTTTAACAATATTATACTAACAGAAGGACGATCGTTCGACACATTATTTTTTTTAGGTAATATTTGAAGTATTTCATTTCATTCAATTGTTATTTATAAATATTTTCAGTCAATTTAAGCATTCATATATTTTCAGAAATCAATTATAATTTAAAATTTTGCAGTAATATACAGTATACACTCATAACATCTTCAAGAGTATTTACAGCATTACATTCTATTCATATGTAAAGTTCAATTTGTTTTCAGTAATTATTAGTAGTTATATTTTTTCTCTTTTCAAGATTCTAATTATATTTGGTGTGTAAAGGATGGCATTAATTAGAATTTGGGTAATTTATAGTAAGAGTAAATGTTATGACTGAATCGGTACTCCTTTTCAAATTCCATTTCCTCAAATATAACAACCCTCAACTACAAGATTTTTCATACTTGTAATAATTACAAGTACTACTTTCTTAAAATAAGGGTGACTTAGAGGCGCCCTTGTCTCAACAAAACCTCTACACATACCGACATATTAAGTTCTCTCACGAACAACATTACACTAACGATCAGGAGGAAATGCCTGTTCGGTATATGAAGCAAATTTCCTTTCCAAAACCTACCTGAATTGCCTCACAGATAATTCAAATTTTAACGGTGAAATGAACATTTTAACAATATTATGAAACCATGTTAACAGTCCTCAGTTCAACTTTTTTACAGATGTCAACGTCTAGAGATGGTCACCAGCTAAAACCTTGGAGAAATAAGAAATCAACACGATTTACACCTGAAGGACGCAGAGAAATTATTTTGATCTACGAACATTTTTGATAATTTCTCAAGATTTTTATTTCTGAGATTTTTCTTTTATTTTTTGACACGTGGAAACATGAATTACAATTAGACCTTTCATCAATTTTAATTACGTAGTTCAGCGAAATCAGTTGATAAGCACCAAATCGTTTAACACGGATCTCCTTTATTCTATTCGATTAACTCCTACTGAAGTCAAGTAGTAGTGAGACCTGACATTCAACGCTGATAATACATACATCGATTTGAAGGAATATTTACATACAACTAAATACTTCACATTCACAATTCGACGATATGCAGTTTTCTACTGTACGTTTTTCATCAATGACAATATTTGTAGCTGCAAAGTTCATGCATCAAAGTGAAAAATATTTTTCACGGCCACAAGGAACTAATATATACATATATACGTGGTTTGGTTCAAGAAGAAACTTCATTGCTATGCGCAAAGACTATTAAGTGATGATAACAAGAGTAAAATTATGGTATTTTACTTGAACTCTTTGTGAGAATCAGGATAACTCAAGCATTAATTTTATGGACAAATGTTAGTGCTGTGATTTTATCTATCGAACACTATTATATTCTTATTTTCAAACACATAAATTCATGTACATATATTATTATTATTCATGAACAGTTATTGATACAGTGCATATATTTTGATTAACTTCAAATTTTCTAATTAAATATTTATTGTGATAGTTGACATATATTATAAATAAAAACGACAGCGATATTTAAATGATACAATAAAGTAAGAGACGGTGAAATTTACATCGATAATGACATATGTGTGCAAGTGTAACTCGGATGAGTAACACAAACGTTGCTGATTTTGTAAATATTAACTTCGAAATATTTAATAGTGTTGTGCAGTGTCAGTGTTTACAGGATCAATTACATACTACTTCGCTAGTGTCTCATTGAGACATCAATTTTGACAAGATCCATTCTTGTGGTACAATGCTTTTATAATTTTCTCACGTGGTGTCAGAGTGTTGCATGCTTATGCACGGACTTCGCTACGTCATCATGTAGTATTGGAACTCAGATGTATAGCGTAAGCCTCTCAATGAATACGCGCACGAGCAGATTGTTAAGTTAGCATAACAAACTCACGTGCCAGTGTTTACCTTTTATATGCTTTACGCAGACATGTATTTTTTTTCTTCTCTTTTTTTTTCTATCTAGACTTGTGATATATCTATATTTTCAGGACCTATATTATTCCATTTACATATATTTTTGGTTATGGTATGTTAATTCAATAATTTTGGGACTATATTTTATAATTAAAAAAAATCTCTCCATAGAAAGGATCGATATGGAATGCAACTTTAAATCTTTCATATTTAGGTGAAAATCAAAAGATTTTCTTTAGGGGGTAGAGGAGCGTATCGTACCCAAGGTATTGGGTAAGAAGTATAAAGTCTTAGCATAGCAGGTATCAGAGAAAGGAATGCTGAATAAGTAATCAGGCAAAGGTCGGGTGATTGACTTGGAAGGCGTGGAGGTGTGATCAGTTGGCGAGAATAGGCGAGAGAGTAAGGTCTGCGGATTGTGAGAGAGGAGAAAAGTGGAGAACGATTATTGGACGATGGTGTGTGATAGATTCGATGTCTGACAGGGAGGTCAGACAAGTGATAGTTGAGAGGACAGGCTAGGAACAATCTCCATATATTTGTAAGGCAAGTAATATCCTTTCATTAACCAATCCATATCGATTCAGTCATGAAGAGTATAAAACCCATATCTAACCTAAGTTAATTTATATCGCCATTCCTTTAAATGTAACCTCTTGCATTTATCACATTCAGGCCAAGCGAGTGATAACCATCTGAGAGATGAATGACGAATAGCTACATCACCCAATTAAATCTAGAGGTTCTTGGTTCGATCCCAAACGCAGCATGGGAGTTGCGTTACGATACATTGGTTTTGTCCCCTAAGGGAGGAGAGAAGAGAACAGGAAAGGGGAGAAGAGGAGAGGAAATGGATGAGGGATGAAGATAAGACAAGAGAGGACAGGGAAGTGAGGACATCACAGGAGAGGACATAGGAAGAATTAGAAGAGTAAAAAGGATAAGAGAAGATACGAATTATTCTTATACTTTTCGTAGATTTTTCTCCATTTTCCTATAATTAATTTATTTATTTCCGAATTTTGCTAAGCAGTGCAGGAAAAGAACTGGTCTCTGCTCAACAATCCCGCAGGTCTATAAAGAGCAGTGGCGGAGCGTGACCTTTTCAACAGTGTAAGCCTAGCAGGATGAAGGTTATTTCTCGTTGTGCTTATTTTTGGGCTTGCATGGTCAGTGATTTATCCACACACATTAACCCCCCCCCCCCCATTTTTTAAGAACAATTTCTGAAGAATAATGATAATAAAGAATCGATAACGGAAGGGGACAGAAAAGTGCTGAATACTTTTACAACCGCTAAACCAAGTATCAACTTCGTACCATGGATCGAAAAATACTTCATTTTTCGTTTCTGTTACCATGCCTGCTAGAGAAGGAGTGGGCCTATCTACATCCACAAGTTTCTTCTTCTTGGCAGCAAAATCCTTCTCCACCCCACCGCACAATCACACTCTTTTTCTTCCATAATGCACTTCACTATCACACCACAGCACAGGAACGACAGTCTGCTTTTCGATAGATAGGAAAAAAAGGATCCAAAAGCGGGCACTGCTTCGGACTCAAAGGGCAATATATACCTTTCGGATATAAATAAATTACCTATATTTCGTAGAAAAAGGAACTACAAAATAAAATATAAAATACATGCTCGCTAATTGTAGAGAAATATCCAGAAATTCCTACCGAAGGAGATGTAAGTGCATTCTTAAGGTAGTGTAAAAGCAAATTTAGCATAAACAGGCTTATCGTACGTATTTCGAAGTGTGTTTAAATCACGGACTATGTAATTAAATTTAATTAATAATATTTGGTTCACATTTGACATGAGATTTGTAAAACTAGTTCCATCTTCAGCTTTCATTAAACGTTTAACTTTTAACAACTTTTTGCACTTGTTAGCTCAATAACTACGAACTGAGTTCAAACATAAGGAAAAACAGAGATCTTAATATTTCTGATGTTTATGCTCTCCTACAAGCGAAAAACAGAAACAAGCGTTCAGCATATTAATGTAGGCTATATCTAGTTTTCGCGTTTCCCGCTCATTTTTAGGTTTCTCCTTTTTCCCTTTCCTGTTATTGGTTCTTTGCTTCAGATTTCCCTGTTCCTGGGAAAAAACCTCCTTGAAACACCACCGGCTCAAATTTTCTTTGCAGCCAACCATTCATTTATACCCGACAACACTGGAGCCTCCTCCTCTTACAGTACCTGTGTCTCACCAGTGAAACCAACCCAATCATAAAAAGTTAATCTTAACAAGTTTAAAAAATCGTTTGGAAGTTAGGGATACAAATAAAACAAGAGGGCGGCTGTTCGTGGTGGTTGAATTTTCTCAAACTTTTCACGTCTAACGTCGAACTCATCCCGTTGGTTGAACCATTCGAATTTATATTTATGTTTTTGTTATAAATTACGTAACAGGTTCCCCTGATTAGAGAAAAGTAGCAAGCCAAAAGCAATAACCTCCTTCGTCGGCCGTTACTCTCTGAAGCATTCAAAGAATGCTAAGTCAGTATCAAATCTATCTTCCTGGTTGATTGAAAGGAAGTTGCTGATCAACGGGTATCGGAGAGCAATAACCAGGTGGTGGAAGAAAGAATAAGTTAGAGTGTAACGGGCGACGTGGGGTCTTTTGCTTTGGTACGAGAAAGGAGAAAGATCGGGGAGCTTGAGCGAGTCTGGATAGAGCATTTCTAGGAGTTTTCTCCGAGGATTTCTTCAGCATCGAATAGACAGGTAATATCCTTCTCTAACCATGTTGATCTAAACTGGAAGACATAAAATCCAAGTTCTTAGTGTTGTGCCATTTCAAGTGTGAAAGTAACCTCTCGCCTATTACCATCGAGTTATCTGCCAAAGGGCGAGTGCTCACCAGTGAGGATGAATGATTAAGCGAGCTACATCACCCAAGCATAATGGTTAGGAATCTGGTAAGATCCCAACGAACAACAGTTCGTTACGTGGTAGAGGTGCTGGGATTTTCATTTACTTCACCAGGAAGTAAATGAAAATTGAAAGGATAGGTTCATCAATAGCACGTTACGTGGATGAAGGTGCTGGAATTTTCATTCATTTCAATCTGAAATAAATGAAAATTAAGAATCTAGTACCAGGATTTCAGCCATAGATTTTTTTTAAAAAATTTAGTTACGCTTATTCAGGATAAGAAAGGATGCAACTCATGATGAAAAAGTTAAAATCATTAACTGATTTATTATCGCATTTAAAATAGAGAATTCATAAGGCGACACGCGTTTTTTTTTTTCATGCTAAAGGTCAGGGAAAATTATTTTTGTTATGATAAATGTTGAGTTCCAATTGGAGGATGAATTAGCCACCCGCAAAATGTAAAAATGCGGAGGATAAGAAGGTAAGGTGTTATCCTCGGTAGCCACGGGCGAGCAGGGAATAGCCCTGCGCCCTAGTTCCATCGCGGTTATCCGCGTCGGGCTGGCGAAGTGGTATCAGGGGCGTCCGTCATTCCGCGTGGCGGAAGGTTTGATGGTGGATTTTAGGGAGGCTCATTCCATCAAGAATGTAGCCGGTCCCGGGATGTCCGTGGACGTATTTTCATCAATTCGCTCATGGTATCGCTGTGGTTCGCTCGCGAACACGGTACCCTGGCTATGAAAGATCAACCATCTGGAAAATTTTCACCATTTCCAGGATTTAACTTAATTTCGAACAATGACATTAGAAATTAGACAGTGATTCTGTTTTACTTTTATGTATTTGATTAATTAAATTTTTAATTAAAAGATGGATAATAAGATTATTGCTGAAGACGAAAATAATTTAGTCTTGATTCCGACTCATTTGCACTATGTATTTACTGAGTCCAGCAGCGAGTATGCTAAGTCAAATTTTGTTGTTGTTGTTTATTAATTAAAGTTCTTAAAAGTTTCAATTTAAATTTTGTTTAAAACTGACCGTAACTTGTAAATGATTTAGAATGCATGAGCTATAGCTGTTAAGATTATTGCAACGAGAATATTAAAATTTTAATAAATATAGTTTTGGGAACGAACAGGGTCCTATGGTCGACTCATTTACACTCAAAATGACTGAAGTCTCCTAGCACCTCAAGGAGGGAGCTTAGATTAAGGAGATAGTCGAGGAATTCACGAGTCAATCACATTGCCTTATGTTACCCTAATTAAACAATAAATTATTTATTATCAAATACATGTCAACATGTGAAGAGATGAAACGCCAATTATATTTCTACGAAAGTGTAGCAATTACGTCCGCTACTGCGCTAAGCGTAATGGCGCTACCAATCGTATAGAATATAAACCGCTTGATTAATTAAAACTTCTAGTTTAGGAATAATATGTGTTTTAGTGGCATTCATAAATAGGCCTTAGTGACGTCAAAGAGTTTATACACATAATACATATATATATTTATGCTTAAAGCACCTCAGTTAGGCAAAGCCAACTTAATAGGATAGCTAGAAAAGGATTAAGAGAGCAGTATACACGGCGCGGACGTTTCTCACATGTTAACAGAATTTTTTTGTGGATTATTTATATATTTTTTTTCTCCTCAGCTATTGTATTCATAGCTTAATATCCCTGTTTAGTTTTTATAGCTTTAAATTTTAAATATTTAAATTTCATGTTTTATTTTAAACCTTAAAATATAAACATCGCAATTATATTTCAAGTTACGGCATTCACTAATATTAAACAGGTCCTACACGACTCAAGTGTGCAAAAAAAAAAAAGTTATTTTAAAGGCATTAATATATTAATTTATTTAAATGTTATAATATGCGATAATATTTTAAGCGGTATAATTTATACTAGTATAGTCATCACATCACTAAAATTTTAGTTTTTTTAATAGAAGAAGGCAAACCCTCATACTAGCAAAGTTTTGTATTTAGCGCAAAGTTATTGAGAATATTTATTTTTATGTGAATATGTATACATAGATGATAAGATTTTATTGCGCCCAAATAAGTATTTTCCTTTGGATATTGGATCCGGACCAATTCTTGGAAATCCATTTTGCTATCGCAGAATGTTTATGGTTCAACCACTAAAGGTTTTAGTTTTAAGCTTTGCCACAATAATATGCTAAGCATATTTTAGAATGAATAGAGAGAATGATTACGTTCTCCAATTTTAGTGATGTTAGTATTCAAATGCATTTAAATATCGCATAAGTAATAATTATTATTTTAGTTTAGGTAGTCAAGAGTGAATTAGTGTTATTGTTCATCACCAGTTTGACTGATCTTTTAAGCAATTATAAATAGAGATAACATTTGAGATTAAATTAGATAATTTTGTAGTAAATTTAAAATATGAGAAGTCCATAAATAGTGCTTAAAAATAAGGGATAAATAAAGCATATTAGTTAAATAAACTCAGCAGATAAATAGTACTTTGTAAGAATTTATTACTGAACCCCGATTGTATTTCCATGTAAAGTTTATTAGCTTTTATTTTCGCTTGCATTTTTCCGAGTTGTTTGTTTTGCGCAAGCACGGGGAAGCATTCAAGACTTGCAACCGCTCGTTGTATGCCCGTTAATCCCCTCCCACCTTTTTGCCACGTTTGCATTTCAAGGTTCTTGGCATTCAGTTTCGCCCAGCCTAGGTTACTAAATCTTGTCCGTAGTAAGTTATAGTAACGTCAACATGTAAGCGTCATACGACGCTTCAGCAAATCCTAGCGCTCCATTTTTCTTCTTCCTTTCCCTCGTCAAGTAGTATTTTTTTTTCGCTGCCAGCTTCGAAGCGGCAGAAAGTTTCTGCTCGTAATACGAAACGCAACCTTGCAAGAATTTCGATTACCTGTAGTCAACACATTCCTTTCTCTGCGCTGAAGCTCTCCCGAGTACTTTCAGCACGATTAGAACTTAGCATTGGGAAAGTCATCGAAAACTTTAGACTATGCATATTTTTCTGAGCCAGTGGCGTTCATTCGTTAAATTTTCAAGGGACAAGTTTTATTTAAGGATATAGCCGTTAGATATTTTATTTAACGATATAATTTATTGTTAACAACGTTAGGGATATTTTAGCCTAAATAGATAAAATTTTACCATAAACGCATTTATGCACTTAGGTTAATTACAATAATTAGATTTATTTTAAGTATTTTTTTTTAAACAACTTGCAAGACAGATTAATTTATACGTATTATTACATGTATTTGGACCAGCAGTGAACCGTCACAAATAGGCACCGTGACTAATTGTTACGATGTTTTAAAGATCACAAATTAGCACCTTTAGGCATGTCACTAAATACATTCAATTTTAAGGTATACTCATTTTTCTATTGACAACAAGACATTTCTCATAAAACAAGGGAAAATAGAAGTAATAGTTTCGATAAATTTAACAAATATTTAATTGGTTTCTTTATGAATTCTCACATAAATGTGACAAAACTGATTTATTATAAGCTTACCCATATATTTTATTATTCTAATACTTATTAGTCCTTTTTTTTAAATTTGCATTTTCATAGTAATTTATAAATGTTCACACAAGGTATGGCACAGCATTGGAATTTTGTTATTTGTGTTAATAAGTCTAGATCAACACCCTTTTCCTCATTTCCCGTCTACGAAATTATATTTTATCCTTTACCTAAGTCTGTCTATTCATCACACCAGTCAAAAGCTATCAACAGGAGAAGGATTTTCCCAGCGAATCTATTGGGGAATCAACATGCAGCAGTTTGGCCAATCACCAGCGAGGAGAACGGGATTCGAACCCGAATCCGCACGCATCCCGATGGTTTATCTCCCCAGGAAAACAGCATGCAACAACCATGTGAGCCAGCACTTTAACTCCAGTTAGCATTCCCCAACTTCATCAACGGAAGATTCCCGCAATTCCTTCCCTTTTGTTCACGATGAAAATCGCCGGAGTTACCAAGTTCCAGCAACAAAATTCTCCACACGAAGAAAATCCCCACAACGGACTAAGTTTTACAGTCCCTTTCCCCAATCACTGTTCCAGTATAAGAAGAAAAGAAGAATAAGAAGAAAAGAAGAAAAGAAGAAAAGAAGAATAAGAAGAAAAGAAGAATAAGAAAATGAAAACAGAAGAAAGAAGAAAGCAGAAGAGTGTGTTCCAGAAAGTGCGTTGACCTGTCCCAATTAAGGTCACATTACGCCATCAAACAGTGCAATTTACACGTCTCAGATTACCTTACGTGTAATGCATTAAATATTTACAAGCCTATGTCGATAAGTAATTTAAAAGCCACAGAAGAGGAAACTAATCTGCAATGAACTTTAGTTCCACAAACTTCATACCCATTGTTCCAGAATTTCAATACATGACCCCTCCTAAAATGGTCATGTCCCAACGCTTCTAGAAGTGCATCGATGTGATATAGTTAACAAATCACATCCAATTATACACGTTTTCATGCAAGACAGTTTTGAAAAGTAATTTTCCAGTATGTGAAATCTTCCTTCAATGATTAGTGCATAGGAGTGTGCTAACTGAGAATACATCAGGAATTGTTCACTTCTCAACAATGTATATTAACAGTGCATTTGATCCAGTTTAAGTGAACGTGCAGCACGACAACATTTATATTTCGAAAGTGCTCACCGGTCTCATTGACCGTTTTCTCTTCTTCTTCTAGAAAAAAAATGTTGCAACGGAAATCAGTGTATGCAAAATTTTCTAACATAGATTGTGTTTCACTGGAAGTATCATCCACAAGAGTACGTGTGTGTTTTCTGGATACAATTAAAATCATACTTACTTCGGTACTTCCAGTTAGTGTCTCAGCGATCCTAGGAACCTTGTGATCAACGAACTATAGTGACACAACACTTTCTGCGAACACGTGTGTTTTATAAAACTACTGTGCGAGCTCCAGTGTAGATCGCACTCGTCACATTGTTTCAATGTTATGAAATACAGTTCTTCACAACACGTAATTGTGTAAACAGGCCGCTTGCCTTCGGCGCGCCATCCCGAAACACGTGCGACATCGAAATTCTTGGAGACAGTCATGTGACTAGTGGCCATCTTTGTGTACCTAGCAACGCCCTCGAATTATGTCCACCTTTGTGTATCAAGTGATAGCCACGGCGGCCATTACAACATAGATGTTGGGCTTCGCCCTTCAGTGATTATGACACCGACAGACTGCTTACGCGCAGACAACATTGCTTACGCTAACCAAAACATTTTTTTTATCTCTACGAAAAACACGTGTGTTTGTTTTGCTTACCTTGTTTTTTACGGCCAAGTACATAAACAGTTAAGACTTATCACATTACTTACGGCCTGTTGCAGCATCTGCACTTGATATAATCATACAATTTTAATTTCGTTAATTTTTTGGTTTTGGCAGGGAAAATATGGTTTATATTATTTTGTATTATTTCCTTCTCTAAGTTTTAATAAAAAAACTCCAACTTCTAAGTTTAGATCAACATGGGTATTCCAAATATAAATTTCAATTTGGGAATTTTTTTCCCGAGGGAGGTATCGTAACAGGTTCCCCTGATTAGAGAAAAGTAGCAAGCCAAAAGCAATAACCTCCTTCGTCGGCCGTTACTCTCTGAAGCATTCAAAGAATGCTAAGTCAGTATCAAATCTATCTTCCTGGTTGATTGAAAGGAAGTTGCTGATCAACGGGTATCGGAGAGCAATAACCAGGTGGTGGAAGAAAGAATAAGTTAGAGTGTAACGGGCGACGTGGGGTCTTTTGCTTTGGTACGAGAAAGGAAAAAGATCGGGGAGCTTGAGCGAGTCTGGATAGAGCATTTCTAGGAGTTTTCTCCGAGGATTTCTTCAGCATCGAATAGACAGGTAATATCCTTCTCTAACCATGTTGATCTAAACTGGAAGACATAAAATCCAAGTTCTTAGTGTTGTGCCATTTCAAGTGTGAAAGTAACCTCTCGCCTATTACCATCGAGTTATCTGCCAAAGGGCGAGTGCTCACCAGTGAGGATGAATGATTAAGCGAGCTACATCACCCAAGCATAATGGTTAGGATTCTGGTAAGATCCCAACGAACAACAGTTCGTTACGATTAGTATTAATAATATGTAGATCCCAGAACAATTTACTAGTATGTAGCATAATTTCGGAGTTTAAACAACACCATGAATGTCCAGAAGGGGCAAGGGACCCTTCCTGGGAAATGAATGTTAACCATATAATAATATATTTCACACATATAATTTAATTTCAGTCACATCAAATTATGTTCATTATTGTAAGAGAGACGCAGGAAAATGTTAACTTCAATTGAATTAGTATCTTTTGAGAAGGCAACTCCATTATGGAGGAAATATACCTAGTTTACCCCAACCCCTGGAAAAAAATACTTTGCTTAATCCTCCCTGGTGGAAAGAAATACTGCGGACGTCCATGAACAACACTTATTCTAAACATGAGGTTTGCAACGCTGCTGTAAGCCTCTGGCCGTAGGTTTACACACGTAGGGTTTTAGCATGGTTTTAGCCCTCTCTTCTCCATCCATACCAGATACGATAGGCCTAGCCCCTGCTCGTTCGCGGTCAGCAATTTGTAAGGCAAAATTCAGAAGGCTTACAACTTTTCACAAGCAGAAGGCGGGAGATCCCATGGCCGCCTGATGCTGAAGTGTTGCAATCTAACAAACAGGATCTCGAACACTGGTGTTGACCCGAATTGAATTTTGAAGTTGTTTACGAATTTTGCCATATAATTACATACATTTTACTAGAACTAATAAAGTCTAAGCCCGGCTTACACGGCTTACATGGACGCTCCGCGCCTGAATTAAAAAGATTCCGATTTGTCTTATGTATGTAGTACAGAGAAATACTGTAGCTGTTAAATTAGCCAGTGCTCACGAGTGTTTCGTACAAAACTATTCAATACAGTGTGAAGATCATTAGTTTGATTCACTATAAAATTATGTCATTCAGTACTGAAGCACTGAAGAGGGGAATATTGTTTAGATATCGTTGGCTGAGGGGAATAGGAGGAGTTATTACTTTCAAAAATTCAGAGAGGGGGACAAGGGATAATATGTTCCTCAATTGTTTTCGCTAGAAAAACAGCTGGCAGGCTGTATTAGCGACTTGTAAATATTCGAATTCATCGTTTTCAGATTTTCACAACAGGATGACTAACTGACTCTCCTTCTTAAACCCAAAGTTTCATGGTTGCAGCAATACAAGCTTTCCATCTGTCCCTATCCTGACCAAGATCTATCCACTCTTTTCCATCCCTACCGATTTCCTTTAGGTCCATCTCAACATTATCTCTCCATCTTCGTCTTAGCCTTCCTACAGGTCTCTTACCATCAGGTTTCCCAACAACAATCCTGTACACTCTCCTTTCCTCTCCCATTCGTGCCACATTCTAATAATATCTGGACATGAATACAAATGATGTAGTTCTCCACTCACCTGTTCTCGTCCCTTTTAGGTCCAAATATTTTCCTAAGAATTTTTTTTTTTCAAATAATCTTAATTTGTGTTCCTCTTTCAATGCAATGACCAGAGTTAGGATTTTTAGGTGCGCACCTTTTTTCGTAGTGGAAGGACTCAATGTGTGAAATGTTGCCTCCACGTGAGAATGGAGATAATTTTCCAGCACCTTTTCTCCCCTTTTTTGATAACCTTTCCTCTTCCCTCCCTTTTCTGGGACATTTATCTATTTTCCCCCTTTTTCGTGTTCTTAATCGCTTTTCCTACCCTTTTTGTGTCCTTTTACTGGTGTTAAATATATTTCCTCAGCAAATCATTAAATTTTTATTTTCTTTTCTCGCGACATTTTTCTCTTTAAGATGTTTTCACATTGTTAACTGAAATTGAATGTATTTAAACTGTGCTTGATTGTTCCCTATTTGAAATCAACGATGGAAAGACCGCTACTGATATTCACCAGATCGCCGTTATTTCTTTAAGATAGTAGGAAGAAGGAAACGCAGTTTGGCCTTGGAAGCAGTGAAGCAACAATGTGTTTCTGAAGTGGTGGGTTTCACGTTTCATGTGTGCGCAGTGGACAGATATTGTTTGTGGATGTAAGTACCTTACCTGCTTTTTCACTCTGTTAGATCCTGTTAGTGCATGTACTTTACCATGCCGAAAGTGCCCAGATCCCGATTTCTCAGACTGGCTCAAGAATTTAAGCACGAGTTCATAGAAAGTGATGGAACTGTTATTCGATGCACGGTTTGTGATACGGGAATCACATTAGATGAAAAACACCAGAGAGATCGCATCCAGCAACATATTTCCAGCTCTAAGCATCAAAAGAACAAGAATCTGCAAGGAAGTAAATCTCGGCAGCCTCTCTTACGCAGTGCATTTTAGCAGTGTTCTTCCAAGAACCAAAATTTAAAGAAATTTAATGTTGACTTGTGTGCATATTTTACACAGGCGGTGATTACACTCAAGAAGGTGAACCATACGGCCTTGAAAGGGTTCCTTGAAAAGTACACACGGTTGTCAGTGCCCGATGAGAGTACGTTAAGGAAAAACTATATTGAACCTGTGTATGAAGAAACTGTTCGTAAAATTAAGGTGAAAGTGTCACATTGCGATATAGGTGTAATTCTGGATGAGACGACAGACTCAATGCAACGATATGTTTTGAACATTTTGGTTTTTCCTCTGATAGGTGAGGAATTTAAGCCCATGTTACTAAACATGTATGAGTTGCAGAAAACCCAATGCCAGTACAGTGACGCAGTCATTTATGGATTTCTGTCAAAAACTGTGGGGCCTGGTGGAATTCAGTTCGAAAAAGTTGTTGTAGTTACTGACCAGGCTCCCTACATGCTTTCAGCATTTAACCAATTGAAGCCGTCGTTCCCTGAGTTAAAGCATGTAACCTGTTTGGCTCATGCCCTTCAAAGGGTTTCTGAATCTATTAGGAACGAATACAACATTGTAAATGAGTTCATATCTGACCTGAAGAAAATACTCCTTAAGGCTCCGAGTCGCATTCTTGCCTACAGAGAAACTACCTACCTGCACCTGCCACATTTCCCCATCATTAATCGCTGGGGATCATGGATTGAGTGCTGTATTTCTGTGTGAAAATTTTGAAAAAATTAAGGAGTTTGTGCTTTCCCTGTATTCAACTGACGCAGGTTCAATTTCCAAGGCACAGCAACTTCTCCTCCCAGACAAGATAGATGATTTACAAAAAGAACTATTTTGTGTACATTCCTACAAGTACCTGTCGACAGCCATCAAAAGCTTAGAAGAACACGGCGTCAAAAAGGAAAAACAATGGGATATCTTTACTACTGTGAGGGGGCAGTTAGATGGTTTTGCCAGAGACAAACTTGAGGCTAGTCTTGACAAGAATCCGGATGTTGTGGAATTTGCCACTTCCACAGAGTTGCCATTCCGAGTGAATTCAAAGTTTGCCCCACCCACTTGTTTCTGTGGATGTAGGTAGAGAGAAGCTTCAGCTTATATACAGATATTTTATCTCCGAAAAGAAACAAATTCAAAAAAAAAAAAAGGTAAAGTGTTCCCCTGTGCATAGCACCACGCCATGAAGGCGTATAGGGGGTGTGGGGGTAACGCACAAATTGTAAAGAAACAAATTCACTTTCAAAAATTTAGAAATGCTTAATGTTGTAAGGTGCAACAGCTTTGTGTTTTTCCCCGACTCTGGTCACAACCTATGTGTGTGATGTGTACACAGCTTCGAGTGAATAGTGTTAGATATTATGTGAGTTGGCACCTGGCAATATTGTTTACTCTGTTTTCCGGGCAATAGCCTGTGCAGTATTTTGTTTGTTCTATGCTGTGTTATATTACCTGTGATATTACTGTCATCCCGGGCAGAAAAGGTATGAAGATTGTCATGTTTTTTTTTTAGTGTGTTGTGTACATGTTCTTGAGAATATAGTCAAAAGGATATTAGCAGCGAGTCTTTTTTTTTCTCGATCCAACATTTATTGGCGACCGTGACAGGACCTGTCTTTTCTTTCTGTGTTGGACCGGAGAAAAAGTAAGTGCAAATATCGGAAAAATGTCAACGGACATTGATCGTCTCAAGAAAAGCCGTGCAGTGGCTAGATCAGCTTTTACACGTGTTTCGGAGAAGATTGCAAATGAGTTAGCGATGCAAACTCCGGACAGGAATGTTATTCAAGCAAATATCCAGTTGCTTGAAAATAAGGCAAGTGATCTGCATGCGGCTGACATAACTGTTTATGATTTGATGTTGGAATCGGGTGCTAGTGAAAATGAGTTAGGGAAAGAACAGTCAGTGTCGGATGATTATCAGTGTTTGTTCAACAAGCGACGTATTGAAGTGTCGAACTTTTTGAAGTTGTCGGAAGGAAACTGCTGTCAAGGCGAGTCGTTTTCGGAAGTAAAGAATCGAAGATTCAAGTTACCTAAAATCGAACTGAAGAAGTTTGGAGGGGACTTGAAAGAGTGGTTACATTTTTGGGGACAATTCAAGAAGATCGATGAAGATGATACAATTCCTGCAGAGGACAAGTTTCAGTATTTAATACAAGCGACAATTGAAGGTTCTCGTGCGCGCCAGCTTGTGAGCAGTTTTCCACCAACAAAAGAAAATTACCCGAAAGTTGTGCAGTCCATGAAATCACGTTTTGGTCGCAATGATATGCTCGTGGAAGTGTACGTGCGTGAACTGCTAAAATTGGTGTTACAAAAGGTGTTGAACCGTCAAGAAAAAATTTGTTTGAGCACTTTGTATGACACACTGGAGTCCCAACTTCGAGCATTAGAATCGATGGGTGTTACCAGCGACAAATATACAGCAATGCTGTTTCCATTGGTGGAGTCCAGTCTCCCAGAGGATTTGATGCGTGTGTGGCAGAGAAGAACATTGTCTGCTGCTGAGGAAAATAATGAGACAACACCGACCGGAAGAATGCAGTCCTTGATGTCATTCCTGCGAGCTGAAGTGGAAGGAGAAGAACGAATCAACCTTGTAGCAGCTGGGTTTGAATTGGATGGTGCAGCAGTGAAAGTTCGGAAGAAAAGGTGTTCTCCACCGGTCAGCCTATTATCCCCAGTGCGATAGATTTGTTGAGTGTCAGTGGTGGTAGGGAGAAAAGTTGTGTGTTCTGTGGTGGTAAGCACAGTTCATATGATTGCTTTAAAGCCCAGAAAATGTCTCTCTCTGAAAGACAGAAGGTTCTAAAAGATAAAAAGCATTGTTTTGCATGTTTAAAATTTGGTCATTTTTCGAAGAAGTGCAAGGCCAATTTGAAATGTATTGTTTGCAAGAAAAAGCATGTTGTACTGATGTGTCCTAATATTTCAGACAAAGATAATGATTCTGACCATTATTCTGAAGGCAAAGAATCAAATGCTGAGGTAAACAATACACTGATAAACCAACTTGAAAATCCGCATGTACAGCCGGCAGCCGACGAGAAGATCGCTGAATGAAGGGAGACGGGGCACAGAGGGAAAGGGAGGGTCAGGTTCATTTGCAGAATTTAGGGCTGGTTGGGGGTGGTCGGGGAGAAGGAAGTTTTGTTTTCTTCTTGGCGGGTCATTGTCAAGCTGACGAGAAGAGTTCTGGCGGAAGAGCACCTCCCCCACGTGAAAGAGTGGAGTCGCCTGGCAGTACGTCACACCTCTTCTGCCAGCGCTCTTCTCGTCGGCTGCCAGCTGTATTCATGCAGACATTGGTAGTAGATTTGAAAGGTAACTACAATAAGAGCAGGAATGTGAGAGTTCTTGACATAGGTTCACAAAAATCGTATATATGCAAATCTCTTGTAATAGATATGGGTTATAACTCCATTGGCAAACAAAGTTTGATACATTCGCTATTTGGTGGTACCATGTCTAGTCCTTGTAATCATAATGTTTATAATGTTAAGGTATGTAGCATTGAGAGAGAATATTCGTGCACATTTGATGTTCTTGATCAAGATACAATATGTGGTGAGATTCCTTATGTAACACGAGGTGTTTGGTTAAATGAGCTGAACAAAAGTCAAATAAGGTTAACAGATACAGGTAAGATGAAAGGTCCAGTTGAAATTCTTATTGGTGCGGATGTTTGTGGTAAATTACTGACTGGCCATGTTGTGAAATTAAAGTGTGGTTTAGTGGCTGTGGAAACTCAACTGGGATGGGCACTTATGGGTTAAGTTCCAGGTGAAAACAGAAAATCAGATACAGCTTTGTTGGTATCGAATTTATATGTTGGTGAAGCCGTAGCTGATCTGTGGGAACTGGATACCATAGGAATCAAGGATCCCATTGCCAAGAAGTCTGCGGAAGAACACACACGGGCTGTCAAAGAACAATTTTTACAGACACTGACATTCAATGCTGAAGGAAGATATGAAGTACAGTTACCATGGAAGGAAGATTGTTCGCCTCTCCCCACCAATATAGAACTAGCAGAAAAACGACTTTGGTCAATTACACAGAAGTTGAAACAAGAACATCTGTTGCAGAGTTACGATGAAGTGCTACAAGAATGGTTGTCCGAGGGAGTCATTGAGGTGGTTCCAGAGGATGAAACAGAGAATTTTGGCCATTTCTTACCCCATCGACATGTAGTGAAAGAGAACAGTAACACGACAAAAATTAGACCAGTGTTTGACGCTTCTGCTAAAGTAAAAGGACGCCCGTCTTTGAACCAATGTTTAGAACCTGGACCCAACTTGATTGCTCTTATTGCTGATATTTTACTACATTTTCGGAAAGGAAAAATTGGAGTTATAGCAGATATTAAACGAGCATTTTTTACAAATTGCTGTACACCCTAAAGATAGAGACTACCTGAGATTTCTCTGGTGGCACGATATTAATACTGGAACGGTTCAAGAATTCAGACATACTCGTGTAGTGTTTGGTGTTACGAGCAGTCCATTTCTGTTGGGTGCTGTTATTGAACATCATTTGGATCAAGCATTGCAGAGTTGCCATTTGGGGAAGGAAGACTTAGCTTATACAGAAGATACTATTTTAAAATTACGAGGTTAGTTTTATGTGGACAATTGTACCACCAGCGTAGACAATCACAAAAATCTCCATAAATTTATAAGAGAATCGCGTGCAGTTATGGCTGAAGCAGGTTTTGGCCTTAGAGGGTGGGAGTATTCAGTCCCTCAAAGGGTTTATGAGGACATTAGCCCTACTTCAGTGTTAGGACTCAGTTGAAATCCTCAAGCCGATATATTTACAGTTAATTTGGACATTAAAGATGTTGAGCTCAAGACAGTTTCGAAACGTGTGATATTATCTGTAGCACACCGTATATTTGATCCTATAGGTTTTACTTGTCCCGTGACTCTTCTACCAAAATTGTTACTTCAGCAGACTTGGACAGAAGGTCTCGGATGGGATGAGCAAGTTAGTGAAGAAATAAGAACACAGTTTTTAAACTGCGTACGAGAATTACCGATGCTAAAAGAGGTAAGGATACCCAGAAGTTTCATGGGCTGGGATTATGAATCGAATGAACTTTACTCTATGAGCATTCACGCGTTCTGTGATGCTAGCAAAGTGGCATATGCATCAGCAGTTTTCATGAGGGTTGACACAAGGAGAGGTGTTAGTGTACAATTGATTGAGGCAAAGGCACGAGTGGCTCCAAAGAATAGTACAATTCCTCGGCTAGAATTGCTTGCCGCGATGGTGGGAGCAAGGCTAGCAACCAGGATTCGAGAACATTTGAATTTAAAAGATAACTCCATTATCTTTTGGACTGATTCTTCTACGGTGCTGACTTGGATTCGACGAGAAGGAGTTTGGGGAGTATTTGTTGGGAACAGAGTTAAAGAAATTAGAAAACTCTCTGATCCCAGTGCATGGAAATATGTACCCAGTGAAATGAATCCAGCAGATTTTCCTTCAAGAGGTTGTGATGCAAGGCAGTTGTTGAGATCCTTATGGTGGGAGGGACCTCATTGGTTGAAAGGGGATCCGTGTGAGTGGCCACCGATGGAGTTTCTTATCAACAAGGAGGAAGTTGACAGAGAAAGAAGGAATGTGCTACCTTCATCAACGATGCTTAGTATGAAAGCTCAAGATGCTGAGTCTAGATGGTATTACAGATATTTCTCTAACTATAACCAAGTGATTAGACTCATTGGATGGATCAAAAGATTTTTATATAATAGTAGAAATTCGCAGACTCATAGATCTGGAGATCTTGGTGTTCGCGAACTTCAGGAAGCAGAAAATGCAGTATTAAAACTAATACAACAAGAAGCATTCCGAGGAAATGATGGCAAATCCCTTTCCTCTTTGTGCACATATGAGGCCAAGGACAAGATTATTCGTTTGAAAACCAAAATTATTGCCAGAGAAGATACTGAAAATTCAGGCTTCCCATAGTTCTTCCAGCACAACATCCAGTCGTTAAATTGCTGATAATGTATTGGCACAAGAAAGCATGTCATGCAGGTGTAAACATATTACTAAGTATTTTAAGAGAGAACTTCTGGATCCTTCGTGGTAGAAGAGCTGTACGTTCAGTGCTCTCGAAATGTGTTACTTGCAGGAGACACGCATCCAAACCAATCCAAGCCCTTTCAGCACCAATGCCAGCTGATCGAGTTAGAGATGCTAATGTATTTGAAGTAACAGGTGTGGACTTTGCAGGACCTGTTTATCTTAAAGATGGCAAAAAGGCATGGATATGCATTTTTACATGTGCAGTATATAGAGCCATTCACTTAGAGTTAGTTACTTCTCTATCAACTGGGATTTTTATCCAGGCTTTTAGACGATTCGTGTCAAGGAGAGGCAGACCCTCTGTAATCTACAGTGATAATGGTACCAATTTCAGAGGAACTGAGAATACATTTATGAAATGACACTCGATTGGAAGAAAGTTGAAGAATATTCCACAGCTCAGCGAATCCAGTGGAAGTTCATTCCACCCAGTGCAGTCTGGTGGGGTGGTTTTTGGGAGAGATTGGTTCGTGTCCTGAAGGGTCTGTTGAAAAGAACACTCGGAAAATCCGTTTTGTACTACGAAGAAATGACAACAATCCTCTGTGACTGTGAAGCCATAATTAATTCACGCCCACTTACCTACATGTATGAAAGTGAGACAGAATTAGTTCCTCTAACACCTGCTATGTTCTTACAAGAAATCAGGGAGACAGGTGTACCTGATTGTGACCATGTGGATTCTTCAATGCTCAACAATCGTCTCCGTTACTGTCAGAAGTTGAGAAAAGATATCAGGCATCGTTTCAGGAATGAGTATCTTGGACAGTTAACGCAAAAAGCCATACACAGAGCATGTGGGTCTGTCAAGGTAGGGGATATTGTATTGATTGGTTTTGACAATATGAAAAGATATAATTGGCCATTGGGTTGTGTAACTGAGATTCTTCCAGGTAAGGATCAAGTGACAAGATTGGTACGTCTGAAAACTTGCCATGGTGAACTAATTCGTCCTGTACAGAGATTGTATCCATTGGAGGTGACTGCAGTGGAGGGTGAAGCAATGATGAGTTCGTTACCTAAGCCACAAACCAAAAAGGAACATCAGAAAGACGTTCTCCCTCCCACTGAAACCAAACCTTGTACCTTGTACCGACTGCCGGTCTCCCTCCCACACTTTCCTTCGTCACCTCTAAGCGTGGAGATCTTCAACCAGTATTGGAATAGTCGGGGGGTCAGCCCGACGTATCCCCAGCCGTTATAGTAGGTTAGTATAGTAGTAGTATAGTAGATTACGCTCACTCACTCGGAGCTCCCCAATTTCCTCACGATGGTGGGTTGCCACCGGCCCTATACGTAGGCCGAATAAATTTCGACCAGAGCTGGATTCGAACCTACGCCGTCCCGCAGCGAACGATCTCAAGACGAGTGAACGCCTTAACCCGCTCGGCTACGGAGGAGGACTCTAATAACATGAGCAATGGAGATAATGCATCTCCTTGTTTACACTTAGGTTGGTAATATATGAATGATTAGACCCGCTGTGGCACCCACAGCAGGTCGTATTTCTAACCTATGAGTGTCTTCTTTTCATAATTAAATGTCAGGAGTGTTATCATTGGGGGGGGGGGTATAAAATTAACTACTATTACATGTAATGTATAATGTTAAAGCTGATGATATATTTATATTATTTTTTAATATAACAATTGTAGTATTATGTATTACATTTATAATGTATTATGTTTGATTCGGTAAATTATACAGTATATTATCGTTAGCAAGGAGTATATTAGAAATCATACGTGTTTTGTTGTCCAAAAGCAGGTCTTGTTTATACGAGTCATCAAATCTCGTGTATCGAATCATTTCTTTAGTAGCGACATCATCGAATTTCGCTGCTAAAAAAATGGCATCAAAACAAATAATAAACTTTCGAATCGCCAATAAGGAATAATACTATATTAATAATATATTATATATTATTAATATATATAATAATATATTAATAATTTATTTATGATACCATTCCCTTTCAAAAATTATTCAGTATCTTGAAAGAAGTACTCTCACTGCTTTTGAAGGTTAGAGATGTAATAATAACTTTTTTTTTCTAAAATACAAAGATGGGTGGAAAATTAAGCTCATTACTTAAGCTTTAAATTTTAATTTAATTTGCTTCATCCTTAATATTTAACCTTTTATTTTTTGAAATTTCATGTTCAAATATGCTGTGTGGTTTTAACGCACACAGCTGGAAAAAGAAAATATATATTGTAAAGTTTGAATATTTGTAAATGCTCTTGCCTAGATTGCTTTTTGCCCGGTTGACGGGGAAGTCAGCGGTGGTTTCCGCTCAACGGCTTTCCTGTTTGAAAGGTAACAATAGAGCCTTGCCCCGGTGGTTGTGGGCGAGCCAGTTTGTTGGAGGTACTTGCATATACCGGGCAGTGTTGCCACATGAAGGGAAATTTCCCTTTTGCAGGGAAATTCGGACCGAAATTTGAGCCAAAAGGGAAAAGGGAATTTCGATGAAAATACCACAATTGCAGGGAAATTTTAAGGTCATCTTACTACATTATTACAGTTTATGTTAATTTTGAATTTTATATTCACATTTTTCTGTTATTTATTTATTTTGCTATTCCTACTTGTTTCTGCTCCTTTAAGTTTATTGTACGTTGCTTTTATGCATCTTTGGATAAATAGTAACGATGAGGATTAACGATAAAATGGATTCCTGATCAGGATTCAAAACTGGGACATCTGGTCAGGAAGTGATGAAACTGAAAATTGAATTTTTTTTAAAATAATTTTTATTCGAAAGAATAACGAATTCAACAAAATACTTTACTAAGTACTACTACTGCTTCCACCACCACCACTAATAATGCCGCTACTACTACTACTAATTATTATTATTATATAATTTGCTTAGATGAAGGGAAAGATTTGTCCAGAAAGGGAAATTGTGCCCCTTGGAAAGGGAAATTGTGCCCCCATATTGTGGCAACACTGATACCGGGTTCCGACTTGTTACGATGTCTCTAGCTTTGACCATTACCAGTGCGTAGTTAGAGATCGGTTAGTTGACTGAACTGTCCAGCCTAACTATTGCCTATTTTTGGGGGAGCAGGAAGAGGTTTTATAAGCTCTTGCCTTGACTCATATCACCCAACAGGTTGATAGATGCCGGGGCTTGCCCCGAGTTGATACCTTCCTGGAGATGAGGCCTGCTCGAAAAAGGTTTTTAAAAGTTACGATATCTGTCAGTTTCAGATAATCAGACTTGCCAGCTCTTAGAATCTCAGACACAATGCCCGATGGATTGAGGCAGATTTTCTTACTGAGCCAGGTGTATGCATAGAGCTGCACAGAGAGAGAGCCCCGTATGTGTAGGAAAAATAGCTGTTTTTTGAGAAATTTTGAAAACCTAAAAATTAATAATTGTGTTTAAAACATTTCTTCCTCCACTGTACTAAAGTTTCACAACGATCGAACAAACCGTTTTTGATTTACAGAATTTCAAAGATAGCGATCGTTTGCAAAACAAAAAAGAGCGGCCCTTTTTTGTACTCACGACGATAAAAAATAGAAGTATCGAGCATCTCTAATTTTTAATCCGATACTAGACACTAACTTATACCAGGAGTACGAGTATCGATCACTTGACATCGGAACCATTCTTGAATTAGCCCCTTCAATTATATATATTTTTATTGGTTAGAAACGGTTGAAACTCGACAAGCAAATACATACCCCTTTAATAATGAATTATATCTTTGATTACATTGTCATTTATGTACATAAAGGAGAATTTTGTATTTTCTTTACATTCCTTAATGACATAGTCGTGCGCAGACTCTCTGATTAAGGGGTAGGGTAAAAACCGACTTAAGGGGGTCCAGGCACTTTCTGCCCCCCAAAATTCCAAAAGAAATATGTACATTAAACATAAAAAGAATATTGTTGCCATCTTGTCCCCACTCCCCTTTTAAATGAAAGTTCAGTCAGGAAAGAAAACCTCATTCTATCTCACTGTTTTACTGCATTGATGGGTACAAAACAGGGGCGTATATAATGTGTGCCCGGACCCACCGAAAATCCCCTTAGTATAATTTTAGGTGTGCTGAAGTTCAATTACGTATGAAATAATGCACACTCCTCCCCTGTAGTTGCTTGGAACTTTCATAAGCTTGAAAATACTTCATTTTCTTTAAGAGGATAATATCGTTTAATAACGGTGATAAGATTCCTCCCCACTAAATTTCTAGCTGAAATTATACTAGGCATGGACTAGGCATTCCCCCCCTGGAAAATTAATGTCAACCTAAAAGTACATATTTCACACATATAATTTGATTTCAGTCACAGTAATTTACATTAATTATTATTTATTACAATGGGGGATGCAAGAACGTGATAATTTTAAACTCAAGTGGTGTTTTTTGATAGGGCAACACTGTAATGAGGGCAATATGCCTCGTTTAGCCCCCCTGGAAGAAATTCTTTGTTTGCCCCTCAATGGGAAAAATCTGCGGACGTTCATGATTAGGGGGTTCAATTGTCCCTCCTTGTCCCCCCGTGTAGTACAAAGCCAACCATTTAGTCCCACTATACCTCCTCGCATTCTGTGGGGTCTTCGAAACCCTTACCACTGAGCAGAAACCAACATTCTTCTTTCCCAAACGTCAGAGTTCTTCTGTGGCTGCCACTCACGGAACGTCTCAGATTTAATTGGAGAACTTCCTGTCAATTGTTATGGGAATCGAATGCAACGATTGTTAACCTTACTCACCTGACAAGTACAACAGGAAGACAGATAGACATGCTGCTTGAGGAATCATCTTAGCAACTACAAGGCCTGAAGGAGGTGGCGCTCTTTAGTCTATTCTGACGGATGTCATAAGGTCTTCGGACTTTGTTTCCTTCGAATTAATCACATGCATTGCATAACAATTTGTAATTTCATATCTTTGCGGCCGTGAAGGACAAATGTGTTTTTCTTAAAGATCTGTATTAAAGTCAACGTTTCGCATACAAGCATAAGAAACACGATCAATTACCTTTGACCGTAAGACACACGTCACATGCATTGACACGTGAGTCCTAACGACTCTCTGCCCGTGGAGTCAAGATCCAAAAATAATGCTGGCTTCAGAAAACTAATTATGTAATTGAAATGGTTACAAAGGTGCAAGTCATGAGTGTCTCAATTATTTAGTTGTTTATGTGGATTTAGTTGACATGGAGCCATCCGACATTGCATTTCTTGAGTCTCTCCTTAAAAATTGGTGGCGCGCTCCCTGTTCATCATGAATATCATATCCTAAAAATAAAGCACAATCAATATTTACCCCAAGCGGAGAGGGTAAGTTTATTAAAGGAGGCATCTTATTGTATAGGTGTGTTACACCTACGTCACAAATTGTTGCATTGTGGCTCCGAGAAGCCATGATTGAGGCCAGTCCTTGCAAGCATATGCAATTCAAGCGGGCGGACGGGCATTGTAGGCATTTCTTTAATTAATATAACCCGTGGCGCTATAGCCCATACGGTCCCTGCCCTATCTCCCGACTGCCAGTCTCCCTCCCACAATACTACCTAGATGTGGAGATCTTCAACCGGTAATGGGACGACGTGGGGTCAGCACGTCGAACCCTCAGCCGTTATAGGACATATCTGTGACCGGGTTACGCTACTCACTCGTAGCTCCCCAATTGCCTCACGATGGTGGGTTGCCACCGGTCCTAGACACAGGTCGAAAACCCAGACTGAACCCAGGCGGACTCAAACCCATGCCGTCCTGCAGTCGGAGCCCAAAGCACAGCGCCTCGGACTGCACGGCCACGGAGGAGGATATTTCTTGAATTAATCCCTTCAATTATATTATATTTTTAGAAACATTTGAATTTCGACAAGCAAGTACAAAACCCATGATTAATGAATAATATCTTCGATTACA
Source organism: Lepisma saccharinum (assembly GCF_977018435.1). NCBI lineage: Eukaryota > Metazoa > Arthropoda > Insecta > Zygentoma > Lepismatidae > Lepisma > Lepisma saccharinum. Next base: position 83,014,156 of record NC_139233.1, read on the forward strand.
GTGTCATTAATGTTCATAAAGGAGAAATTATTAAAGATTTCATTAATGACACTGTAATCGAAGATATAATTCATTAATCAAGGGGTTGTATTTGTTTGTCGAGTTTCTTTCTAACCAATAAAAATATAATATAATGTAAGAAATAAAATCTCAAGTTCATCGTGTCGTACTGTAAATCGTGTCTTTATTAGATCTTTATTTATTTTTTAAGGTTTTTCAGGATGTTTATAGGCGCAGAGTTATTTCTCGGTTTGGTACCAAAATAATTTAATGATTAACGTGTTTGAAACATACCTCTATCCAGTGGCGGCAATTAGGGGGCATGGGGGGACAGTGTGCAAATATTTGCATTACTTACCTCCGAAAAATCTCATTGTTGTTCTGACATTCTCAAATGGTTGAAGTCTACACATAATTGTTTGAAGCACTTTTCCATGCATTTGGAGTCTGTGGAGCAGCGCCGCACACAATGGCAGAGAAGGGAAGAAAGCGAGTGACTGGAACAAAACAGTGCGCGCTGCTGAAAACACCAGGTGTAACGACATGCGTGGTCATCACATTTAGCTATCCTGCGTGATAGCCATATTCTTTAATATATAATTATTAATGCTTGAGAAATGCCCTGCAGTAGTTATGGTACCGCGTTGGGGTCGATAAATCAATTGAGTGGAAAAGATCGATCAAAGATCAATTGATGACGCAGCAGTTTTTTAAATTTTTTATGACGTCATAAAACGGGTTTATTTTGTGTGGAGGATTCTGATTGGTGTGACGTCAAAAATGGGCGGGGCTTAATTTTGTGAGGAGGGTTTTGATTGGTTGGAGGAGGGAATTCGGGGTTTTCCCGGTTTGGTTGTTGGGGAGGAGGGAAAGTATTCGGGGTTTCCCCGTGACGGTTGGTCTGGAGTTTCCGGTGTCTGAAAACAGATGGCGTTGATGAGTCAGAAATTCTGTGAATTTGAGTACGTGTTTCTTTTGTTTGAAGAGAGATGGCGTTGATGAGTCATTCTGGGGAGGAGGTGTTTTTCTCGGCGTTGATGAGTTTGAAATTCCAGGAATTGGGCGTGGTCTGAAACATGTCCGAACATGTTTTAGGTTTAACCTTCTATTTTGTGAGGAGGATTCTGATTGGTTGGAGGAGGGAAAGAATTCGGAGTTTTCCCGTGACGGTTGGTCGGAATTGGAGTTTCCGGTGTCTGAAAAGAGATGGCGTTGATGAATCAGAAATTCTGGGAATTTGAGTACGTTTCTTTTGTTTGAAGAGAGATGGCGTTGATGAGTCATTCTAGGGAGGAGGTGTTTTTCTCGAGTTTGAAATTCCAGGAACTGGGTGTAGTCTGAAACATGTCCGAACATGTTTCAGTTTTAACCTTCCGAAGTGACTATTTAAATGAGTAAAATGTATAAGTCGTGTCCAAGTAATAAATAGAACGGTGTTTACATACAAAAGTAATGTTATTATTATTGCGTTGCACTATACTATGAATATTGTAAGAAATAATGCTGATTTAGAAGCCGCTTTTTGAGTTCTTATTTCGTCGAACAAAATGTAGCATAATACTGATGGACCCATGTATATGGTGTTTATAAAATGAAAATAACTATTGGTAGTATGAATTGTAAATAAAGTAAAATGTGTAAAATGTTCTGAATTTTCAAGCTCTTATTTCGCCGAATAAAATACGTACAGCATAATACTTATGGAGCCCGCTGTACATGGTGTTCTTAAAATGAAAACAAATATTGGTAGTATGTATTGTAAATAAAGTAAAATGTGTAAGTTTTTTCTGAATTTTGAAACTCTTCTTTCGTCGAATAAAATACAGCATAATACTTATGTAGCCCACTGTACATGGTGTTCTTAAAATGAGAACAAATATGGGTAGTATGTATTGTAAATTGAGTAAAATGTGTAAGTTTTTTCTGAATTTTGAAACTCTTATTTCGTCGAATAAAATACAGCATAATACTTATGTAGCCCACTGTACATGGTGTTCTTAAAATGAGAACAAATATGGGTAGTATGTATTGTAAATTGAGTAAAATGTGTAAGTTTTTTCTGAATTTTGAAACTCTTATTTCGTCGAATAAAATACAGCATAATACTTATGTAGCCCACTGTACATGGTGTTCTTAAAATGAGAACAAATATGTTTAGTATGTATTGTAAATTGATTAAAATGTGTAAGTTTTTCTGAATTTTGAAGCTCTTATTTCGTCGAAGAAAATACAGCAAAATACTTATGGAGCTCACTGTACAAGGTGTTCTTAAAATGAAAACAAATATTGGTGGTATGTATTGTAAATAGAGTAAAATGTGTAAGTCTTGTCCAAGAAATAAATGGAGGGGTGTTTACATACAAAAGTAATGTTATTAGTAGAGCCCGGAAGTTTGGCAAAATGCCTCTTTTTATCTACTGCATATATTGATAAAAATTTTCCGGATATACGTTTTTTATGTTGTTTCGAATGTCTTAGAAGCCTTTTCATTTTGCCTATTTTGCCTATTTGGGACCCCACTGCCTATTTTTAATTATAATGCCTTTTTTTGCCTTTTTCAATGAAATTTGACCATTTTTTAAAAAATATGTTGGCATTTATTTTTCTTCCGTTTATTATGTGAATAATTTTCGCTTTATTAAGTAATATTGAACTCACGCATGTTTCAACATTGCTGAAGGCGAAAAGTGTGAGAAAAAAATATTTCATGCTCAGTTAGGATATTGCCTTTCGGTTAACATTTCCTTGTGCATGATTGACTGCTGAAGTGGAGAGGTTGATTTCGAACACAAAGAAGATATTTCTGAAATCTCCCTCTCGAACCCGAAAATTTCAGGAAGTTGCGAATGAGCTTAGTTTACCTCCGCAACCAGTCTTGACGAGATGGGGAACCTGGATATCAGCAGCTATATATTATGCTAACAACCTTGAAAAAATCAGTGTGGTGATCGATGCGCTTCCAGAAAATGAAGCGGCTTCAATTCGTGAAGTGAAAAACTCCTGTGCTATTCAGAACTGAAGAATGAACTGTCGTTTATTTTTGAACATTATTGTGTATTGCCAGAGACAATTACAAAGCTAGAAAAAAGAGATGAGACTCTTGTAGCATCCATGAAAATCTTCGAGGAATCTATGCAGCAGATGATGGAAGTGCCAGGAGAAAAGGGGTCAGCTGTTGCGGAAAAGTGCAAACGTGTAGTGAGTGCAAATAAGGACTTGAAACAATTGAAACAATTGTGATATTCTAAAAGGTGAAAATGCTGTTACCAAAATGAGTCCAGCTACATTAGCTTGTTTTATGTATGCTCCAATAACTTCTGTCGAAGTAGAAATATCATTTTCTATTATGAAAAACATTCTCTATGACAGACGACTATCAATGAATGTTGAGAACTTAAAAAACAGCTTGTAGTTATGTGTAATCAAGACGGAGAAAATTGAAATGCTCTTCCCAATGTAGATTTTAACATTTTGCCAGAGATTATAGATAAAAGTAAGTGACTTCCAAATGTGCCTTCTTTCGGTTTATTTTGCCTTTTTTTCATTTCTAGTGCCTATTTTCCACATTATAAATGCCTTTTTGCCTGCCTATTTTAACGAAAATAAATGCCTGAACTTCCGGGCTCTAGTTATTAGTATTGCGTTGCACTGTACTATGAATATTGTAAGAAATAATGCTGATTTAGAAGCCGCTTTTAATTTTGAAGCTCTTAATACGTCGAATAAAATACAGCAAAATACTTATGGAGCCCGGTGTACATGGTGTTCTTAAAATGAAAACAAATATTGGTAGTATGTATTGTGAATAGAGTAAAATGTGTAAGTCGTGTCCAAGTAATAAATAGAGCGGTGTTTACATACAAAAGTAATGTTATTATTATTGCGTTGCACTATACTATGAATATTGTAAGAAATAATGCTGATTTAGAAGCCGCTTTTAATTTTGGAGTTCCTATTTCGTCGAATAAAATGTAGCATAATACTGATGGACCTCACAGTACATGGTGTTTTAAAATGAAAATAACTATTGGTAGTAAGAATTGTAAATAAAGTAAAATGTGTAAAATGTTCTGAATTTTCAAGCTCTTATTTCGCCGAATAAAATACAGCATAATACTTATGGAGCCCGCTGTACATGGTGTTCTTAAAATGAAAACAAATATTGGTAGTATGTATTGTAAATTGAGTAAAATGTGTAAGTTTTTCTGAATTTTGAATCTCTTATTTCGTCGAATAAAATACAGCATAATACTTATGGAGCCCGCTGTACATGGTGTTCTTAAAATTAAAACAAATATTGGTAGTATGTATTGTAAATAGAGTAAAATGTGTAAAATGTTCTGAATTTTGAATCTCTTATTTCGTCGAATAAAATACAGCATAATACTTATGGAGCCCGCTGTACATGGTGTTCTTAAAATTAAAACAAATATTGGTAGTATGTATTGTAAATAGAGTAAAATGTGTAAGTCGTGTCCAAGTAATAAATAGAACGGTGTTTACATACAAAAGTAATGTATTATTATTGCGTTGCACTATACTATGAATATTGTAAGAAATAATGCTGATTTAGTAGCTGCTTTTCGAGTTCTTATTTCGTCGAATAAAATGTAGCATAATACTGATGGACCCCCTGTACATGGTGTGTATAAAATGAAATTATCTATTGGTAGTATGAATTGTAAATAAAGTAAAATGTGTAAAATGTTCTGAATTTTCAAGCTCTTATTTCGCCGAATAATGGTATAAAGTGCCCGATCTATTGGGTGGCTGATTGAACTGATTTTGAAACCGATCAATTGATCGAATGACGGGTTCAACTGGTATTCGAAATCCGTTTTATGCACCGAGGCTGATCTGTACAGAAATATACGAGGGCATGGTATAAAGTGTCCGATCTATCGGGTGGCGGATTGAACTGATGTTGAAAATCCGTTTTATGCACTGAGCTTTCCACTAATAAGGGTGCATATTATAATATCGGTTATATAATTTGCGGAAAAAGTATGTTCTATAAATATATATAAGTATGTAATACATACTTCTTGACCCTTGACCTTGAAAATTTCAACTGTTTGAATGGTTGCAGACTGTTAATGGACAAGAACAAATGGTGTTCGTTACGAACGGCTTTGGTGTGATGTCTTTGTCAGTGTGGTGATAGGTTTTCCCGGGTGTTAATGGATGAGAGCAGATGGTGTGTGAGTGTTATACAATTCTTGGAATTAGTGAGTGCATAGCTACAATTCTTGGAATTAGTGAGTGATATGTGTGGCGTGTTTGTTGGGATGGAGATAGGGTGGGTGGAATGATGATGTGTCTGGTGATTAAAAAGAGGTTATGACATTATCAGACTGTTAAAGAAAAGGAGAAGAAAAAGTCTACTAGCATATGATGGAGGAAGAACAGCAAAAGAGAAAAAGGAGTCGGCCTAGATGTAAAAAGAAAATAAAGGAGTAAAAAGAGTAGGTTTCGCGGAAAAAGTAACTCTGTGTAGCGTACCAGGGTAGGGAGAAGATAGGAGAGGCACGTTGGCGTTGGACGCTTTGCGGGAACGGATGCGAGCCATGTGTATCGATGACGTAGATCGGAAGGGTGGTATATAAAGGATTAGCGGATTGTGAAGTTACCAGAATCAACATCGTTTACAATTCATACTACCAATAGTTATTTTCATTTTAAAAACACCATGTACAGTGGAGTCCATCAGTATTATGCTACATTTTATTCGACGAAATAAGAACTCCAAAATTAAAAGCGGCTTCTAAATCAGCATTATTTCTTACAATATTCATAGTATAGTGCAACGCAATAATAATAACATTACTTTTGTATGTAAACACCGCTCTATTTATTACTTGGACACGACTTACACATTTTACTCTATTCACAATACATACTACCAATATTTGTTTTCATTTTAAGAACACCATGTACAGCGGGCTCCATAAGTATTTTGCTGTATTTTATTCGACGTAATAAGAGCTTCAAAATTAAAAGCGGCTTCTAAATCAGCATTATTTCTTACAATATTCATAGTACAGTGCAACGCAATACTAATAACTAGAGCCCGGAAGTTCAGGCATTTATTTTCGTTAAAATAGGCATACAAAAAGGCATTTATAATGTGGAAAATAGGCACTAGAAATGAAAAAAGGCAAAATAAACCGAAAGAAGGCACATTTGGAAGTCACTTACTTTTATCTATAATCTCTGGCAAAATGTTAAATTCTACATTGGGAAGAGCATTTCAATTTTCTCCGTCTTGATTACACATAACTACAAGCTGTTTTTTTTTTTTTTTTGAAGTTCTCAACATTCATTGATCGTCGTCTGTCATAGAGAATGTTTTTCATAATAGAAAATGATCTTTCTACTTCGACAGAAGTTATTGGAGCATACATAAAACAAGCTAATGTAGCTGGACTCATTTTGGTAACAGCATTTTCACCTTTTAGAATATCACAAATTGTTTTCAATTGTTTGAAGTCCTTATTTGCACTCACTACACGTTTGCACTTTTCCGCAACAGCTGACCCCTTTTCTCCTGGCACTTCCATCATCTGCTGCATAGATTCCTTGAAGATTTTCATGGATGCTACAAGAGTCTCATCTCTTTTTTCTAGCTTTGTAATTGTCTCTGGCAATACACAATAATGTTCAAAAATAAACGACAGTTCATTCTTCAGTTCTGAATAGCACAGGAGTTTTTCACTTCACGAATTGAAGCCGCTTCATTTTCTGGAAGCGCATCGATCACCACACTGATTTTTTCAAGGTTGTTAGCATAATATATAGCTGCTGATATCCAGGTTCCCCATCTCGTCAAGACTGGTTGCAACTTCCTGAAATTTTCGGGTTCGAGAGGGAGATTTCAGAAATATCTTCTTTGTGTTCGAAATCAACCTCTCCACTTCAGTAGTCAATCATGCACAAGGAAATGTTAACCGAAAGGCAATATCCTAACTGAGCATGAAATACTTTTTCCTCACACTTTTCCCCTTCAGCAATGTTGAAACATGCGTGAGTTCAATATTACTTAATAAAGCGAAAATTATTCACATAATAAACGGAAGAAAAATAAATGCCAACATATTTTTTAAAAAATGGTCAAATTTCATTGAAAAATGCAAAAAAAAGGCATTATAATTAAAAATAGGCAGTGGGGTCCCAAATAGGCAAAATAGGCAAAATGGAAAGTCTTCTAAAACATTCGAAACAACATAAAAAACGTATATCCGGAAAATTTTTATCAATATATGCGGTAGATAAAAAGAGGCATTTTGCCAAACTTCCGGGCTCTACTAAGAACATTACTTTTGTATGTAAACACCCCTCTATTTATTTTTTGGACAAGAATTACACATTTTACTCTATTTACAATACATACCACCAATATTTGTTTTCACTTTAAGAACACCTTGTACAGTGGGCTACATAAGTATTATGCTGTATTTTATTCGACGAAATAAGAGTTTCAAAATTCAGAAAAAACTTACACATTTTACTCAATTTACAATACATACTACCAAAATTTGTTTTCATTTTAAGAACACCATGTACAGCGGGCTCCATAAGTATTATGCTGTATTTTATTCGGCGAAATAAGAGCTACAAAATTCAGAACATTTTACACATTTTACTTTATTTACAATTCATACTACCAATAGTTATTTTCATTTTATAAACACCATATACATGGGTCCATCAGTATTATGCTACATTTTATTCGACGAAATAAGAACTCGAAAAGCGGCTTCTAAATCAGCATTATTTCTTACAATATTCATAGTATAGTGCAACGAAATAATAATAACATTATTTTTGTATGTAAACACCGTTCTATTTATTACTTGGACACGACTTACACATTTTATTCATTTAAACAGTCACTTCGGAAGGTTAAAACTAAAACATGTTCGGACATGTTTCAGACTACACCCAGTTCCTGGAATTTCAAACTCGAGAAAAACACCTCCTCCCTAGAATGACTCACCAACGCCATCTCTCTTCAAACAAAAGAAACACGTACTCAAATTCCCAGAATTGCTGACTCATCAACGCCATCTGTTTTCAGACACCGGAAATTCCAGACCAACCGTCACGGGAAAACCCAGAATACTTTCCCTAATCCCCAACATCCAAACCGGGAAGACCCCGAATTCCCTCCTCCAACCAATCAAAACCCTCCTCACAAAATTAATCCCGCCCATTTATGACGTCACACCAATCAGAATCCTCCACACAAAATAAACCCGTTTTATGACGTCATAAAAAAATTTAAAAAAACTGCTGCGTCATCAATTGATCTTAGGTCGATCTTTTCCAATCAATTGATTTATCGACCCCAACGCTGTACCATAACTACTCCTGCGAGGCTTACGCTTTTGATTTATCTTTTATCTAATTTTTGAGTGCATTGTTGTTAAGCATGAAGCATATATTGTTATGGGACACGCTTTTTGGTTAAAGAAAGCATGCTAAATACCCTGCATGGTTTACGCATTCAGTTATCTTTTGTGCAGTAATTGTTGTTTAATATGTAACCTGCATTGTCGAATCTTTGTCTTGTAAATTCATTAATGTAACGTGTTTAGTTTAGCACATAAGTGTTAAGTTTATATCGCCACATGCTAGTGGTGTTTACAATGCTAAACTTGATAATTTATAACGCATGAGTTGCATCTCGTGAATTGAAGGAAGTTTACAACGCTGCAGCCGGCTTAATTCCGATTTTCTCCACCCGCCTCAGTGCTGCCACCAAACAGTATACGAGGGTAACTATTTATATTTTGAGCCTTAGCAACACTGATTTAAGTTAGGCGCGATTTGACGTTTGCACGGAATCGTCTGGCATTATTGACCATAACGTACTTCAAATGTTTTGTCAATAGCTTCATTTGTGTTGTTTATGTTGCCTTGGAGATTGCGCGACAACAATAAAATGGAATTAACTCGTGAACATTTTCGTGCGATGATTTTTTACGATTTTCGACGTGGATTATCAAGACAAGAGTGCATCGATCAACTTACTTCCACATTTGGCGATGTGAAACGCTGGTATAACGAATTTAATCGTGGCCGCCATTCGCTCACCGACGAGATTCGCGAAGGTCGTCCAAAATCAGTTGTTGTTCAAGAAAACATTGATGCTGTGCAAAACCTAATACTGCAAGATCGTCATGTGACATACTGTGAGATTGAAGCAACCAGAGGCATTAGTTCCACCAGCATATATAAAATATTATATGATCATTTAGCTGTGAGAAAGGTATGTTGTCGTTGGATCCCACACAATTTGACAAAAACTCAAAAAGACGCTCGCGTCAATTGGTGCAAACAAATGCTCAATAAATACAATCGTGGTGCTTCAAAAGACGTATATAAGATTGTAACAGGTGACGAATCATGGATTTATGCATATGAGCCGGAACGTAAACACCAGTCGACTGTATGGGTGTTTCAAGATGAACCCAATCCAACAAAAGTTGTTCGCGCTCGAAGCACATCGAAACAAATGGTCGCCTGTTTTTTCGAGAACACTGGTCATGTGGCAACTGTGCCTTTAGAATAACGAAGAACGGTCAACTCTGAATGGTACACAACAATTTTTTGCCAGAGGTCTTCGGTCAAATACGGAAAACAAACAAACGTTGTCGGATCATTCTTCATCAAGACAATGCTAGCTGTCACACAAGTCGTCTAACAACCGACTTTATGAACAGTCAAAAAATCGAAATGATGGGTCATCCGCCGTACAGTCCTGATTTGGCACCCAATGACTTCTTGTTTCCGAATGTCAAGAATAAATTGCGTGGACAATGATTTTCGTCGGCGGAAGCCGCCGTTGATGCGTTCAAAAACCATATTATGGAGGTGTCTCAAGAAGATTGGAAAAACTGCTTTGACAAATGGTTCGAACGAATGCAAAAGTGTATTGACCATAAAGGAGAATACTTCGAAAAACAATAAAGCAGTTTTCAATGCCAAATGCCTGTTTTTTCATTGTTAGGCTCAAAATATAAATAGTGACCCTCGTATAAACAATGCAGCGAGGCCCGGAGCTCCTCTGTCCGAAGGGACCTGGAGTGCAAACCTCACGGTGCCCAACGAAGCTCCAGACCATCGAAGGTCGAGATCGCCGCGGCATAGACACGCGTTCGCGAGATGTCAGTGAGGAACTTCAACCTACCCGACCCCGTCCATGGAAATAATGGAAGACGTTCAACAACCCAATAATCCGATAGGCCAACGAGCTCAACCATTCAGGGGGGACAATTCGTGTTCCCAATTCCTCCCTCTGATAGGCTATCGAGGCAACCAATGATAGATACAGAACGTCTTAGCGATTCTGAAATGCACAATATCGACAACCGGGAACCTCAGGGCACTGCATCGGAGTACGGTTACACATCATATTCTGTTGTAAATGAAGAGAGAAGAGTATCCGCTCACACGGGAGCCATCTCCAAATCGCAAGGAGGGAAAATGCGCCCACCAGTACGAGTATATTCCACATCTTCCGAAAAGTTATTTATGAAGCCAACGGATATAAGAGAACGTTATATGCAATCCACACAAAACAAGACCGTTGATCCCGATGGGTTTCAACTCATACCACCAAGAAAGAAAGTTCCGGTCAGTACTGTGACTGCTGATCCACCATCAACAATTGAAACATCAAATAGATATGATGCGTTCACATCAGACCAACCGGAATTACCACCTGAAAATATGCAGATTCAAACAGAGGGAGAAAACGAAGTACCTTCCGTTTCCGCACCAAAACCTACCAGAGAGCCGTTGATCTATGTCTATCATCAACCGGCACCTCATAATTTTGTCATGAAAACTATCGAAACTACCAAGATTAACCCAAGGGTGCGTTACACAATGGATAGTATACGTTTCCAATGTACTTCATCAAATGATTTCAACAAATTGAAAACATATCTTCAAACAAACAGAGAAAGATTCGCCAAAGCTCGGAATCGTCAAAATCGTCCACTTCGGGTTGTCATTCGACATCTTCCTATAGATCTAGATACGAAGTTCATCATGTCGGAGCTCATTGATTATGGATTTGAAGTTATGACTGTTCACCAAATGAGCCAGCGTAACCCAAAAGGTCCCGGAAGAAAGAACATACCAATATTCCTGATTACTCTCAAGAGATCACCAGCAGCATCAACGATCTACGATTTGGAAAGTATTAAAATCTATAGGATGCGAACGTCTAGGCCACACCCAGCAACAATGTTTTACCATACCACGCTGTGTTAAATGTGGTAAACCATATGAAGCATATAAATGTCAGAAGAAGAGGGATGATCCCCCACATGTGCGAACTGTGGGGTAGAACATCCAGCAAACTTTAGAGGCTGTCGGATCTTCACTGTAATAGATCAACAACAGAGAAAACCTCAGATGATAACTTCCAGTCAACCTGTCAGAACCACCACTACAGCTCCAGCAGCTTCAGCTCCAGCTTCAACATCTATCAGGCCCACTGAAGCAGCACGTTATACATCTTATGCCTACAGAGCTGACCCACAGTCTCGAATGGGACAACATCACCAACCTACAACAAATACTGGGCAAGCTGGCCAAGGTCTGCAAATACTCCTGGATCTCGCTAATACATGGAACTTTACCAAAATATGGCAACATGTATCCCGAGGACTACAAAAGATCTCCCAAGCAACCTCGGGAATGTCTATAATACCAATCATAATACAAATACTGATGGAAATGCAATCTGATGGCTGTTTTTAGTCGACATAATTTGCTTCAACATATCAATTTGCTGATATACAATGTCGATGGCATAGCAAATCAGACACCTGAACTCACTCATCTACTTTGCAATAAAAATATAGATATTGCACTAATTAACGAAACTCACCTCAAACCACATATGAAATGGACCATCTCTCGTTATAGAATTTTCCGTGAAGACCGACTCCAACAAAGAAAAGGCGGACTTCTCATATTAACAAAACAAGGAATCAACGCGGCAAGAATAGCACTACCCACATTTACATCAATTGAGGCAATTGCAATTAAGGTGCATACTAATTCAGAAGATCTGATATTAGTTGCAGTGTATCGGTCTCCAGCTACAGTGCTGGATTATCAAGACGTACTACAATTGGACACACTGGGATCCAACGTTATTGTTGGAGGCGATCTTAATGCCAAGCATCCTATATGGCATTCCAGAATATCTAACCCGTCTGGAAATATTCTACTGCAAGATACTGAATTTTCTATATCTGCTCCACTGGACCCTACTTTCTACTCTAGGGGTAGACGAACGCCTGATGTCTTAGACGTGCTTTTGAACAAAGGAGTAGGCATTAGTACTGCACCACATGTTGAAGACGCTCTAGCCTCGGATCTTCTCCCTGTTATCGCAGCTATTGCCCAGGGCATCTACTATCATAGGTTCCAGGCACTACAGGAACCCAAAACAGATTGGAATGCCTTTCGCCGGCAATCAAATATGAGACTGAACCTCCATCAATCAATGAATACGGCTGAGGAGATCGATGAAGCAGTAAACAACTTTACAGAGGTTATTAAAACATCTTGGAGCCGAACAACGATTACCATGTCTACTTTACCTACGTCAAACACTTCTCCAGTACTGGAAATTTTACTTTGTTTGACACGATGGGCCCGACGTCGCTGGTATAGAACTCAATCACCCCACCATCTTTACGAATGGAGGTTGCTTGCCAAAGAATTACATAATTTCCTAGTAAGAGAGCGGACCTCCCAATGGGATGAACGTCTACGAAAACTGGAACCACAAGATAGGCAATTTTGGAAGTTAGCGAGCACCTCGTGAAGTCCAAAGGCTGACAAAAAAGCTAAAACCGAAAGCAGCACCTGGTCTAGATGCTATTCCACCTGCGGCACTTCAGAATCTCACAAGAAAGGGGTTTGTGTATCTTGCCAAACTTTTTACTAACATTATTCGACTGGGCTATTTTCCAACACAATGGAAAATGGCAAAGATAATAGCTATTCCAAAAATGGGAAAGAATCAGCACGAGAAGACAAACTATAGGCCTATAAGTCTATTATCTCATGTTAGTAAGCTTTTCGAAAGGGTGTTGTGCCAGCGTCTGACAGTTATTATAGACGAACATCAGCTAATACCAAACCACCAATTTGGCTTTCGGAAAAATCACGGTACTACCGAACAACTTGTCAGAGTCGTTGACTATATTGCTGTTCATAACAACAGAAAGCATCGTGTCGCTGGTCTATTTCTGGACGTGCAGCAAGCATTTGATAGAGTATGGCACGGTGGACTAATGCTCAAATTACAACAACTTCCGCTACCTCAGTGCTACTTAAAAATTATGATGAATTATCTGCAAAACAGAAAGTTCATAGTAATTGTGCTAGGGCAGAAATCTACTTCCAGATCTATTGAAGCAGGGGTGTCTCAAGGCTCTGTCCTTTCCCCTACGTTATACTCATTATACTCATATTCAGCAGATATTCCATATCCGAAAGAAGGATTACTAGCAACATATGCAGTTGATACTGCATTGTTAGTACATGCAAAATTACTGTCCACTTGCGAAAAACGAATTAACAAGTATGTGCCAGAATTAATAAAATGGACTCAGAAATGGAAAATAAAAATAAATTCAACAAAAAGCAACACCATAGTTTTTGCATCGAGTGGAGCTAGGGAGAAAATCAAACTCCAAATATTCCAGACGCCAGTCCCTACGGTCAATAAGATAAAGTACCTAGGAATAAGCCTTGATACAAGACTGACTTTTGGCCCACATCTAGATGAGGTGGCAAGAAGGGCAAAACAAAGAACAGGATACCTCCTGCCTCTACTAAGATCACCAGCGTTGTCAATTGAAACAAGACTCCATTTGTATCAAATGATGATTAGACCTATATTATTATATGCCGGTCCTACATGGTTACAGGCCGCTTAAACACAATTACAGAAATGGCAATATGTACAAAACAGAGTACTCAGATACATTGGACATTACCCGTTAGCGACACGTATACAACAACTCCACGAAGACATGGACCAGCCCAGGATTGAAGATTTACTACATATTGCCCGGGATAACCTGTGGAGGCGGATTACGATGCATCCAAACCCATTAGTGCAAGATATAGGTCAAATAAAACCCAGAGTAGAGGGGGTTTCACTTCCCCGTCCATGACTGTTTATATAAACCAGATAAATGAAATGACAATCAAGTTAATGTAATGATTGTGATTGTAAATGTTCATATATATGTAGTAGTGAGTAGATTTTGGGGATTTTCTGGGAACATTGTAAATTGTACTAACGCGACAGTTGCGTTAGTTTTTGTAAAATATTGATGTAAAGAAAAGTAATTATTGTAACAGTATTGTAAATTATTGTCGATCCACAAATCCTGACGTCAAATCCAAAAAAATACCTGAGCTCAGTCGACTGCCAGATGCCGACTGCGAAAGACCTGGTTCCCAGATCTAGTCTGGATGTTTCCCCTACCGGGATCCAATAGCTTCCTTGAGAAGGAAGGAGGAGGATAAGAAAAGCAGATTTCCTACCTACCTGGTCTGCTCCATAAGAGCTTGGTGTGCTACCCTTGGGTCGTGGCGGCCCAAGCCAAAGTCTCCTGGGTGCTTCCAGATCTTCCCTTTGTACCTTGCCGTCTCTTGCTACTGACTGGACATACCAAGGGACCGAACCGTTCCCTTGTCGTAGCTGGATTGACTTTGCGGCGTCCTTTCATACCAACATCTTTGTGAAACCGCGGGCCCCTTGGCCCGTCCCTTGCAATTGATTGGACGCTTTCGCATGTTGTCTCCAGACGGCGTGGCACGTGACGACTACCAAGGTTCCTATTGGTTACCTGTACTAGTTGGTTCCCCCTAAATTAGATAAGAATACTAATACTGCCCAGGTACCTCACTGTGGAGGATTTAAGAGCGTATGTGCTAAACTGGTTATTTACATGCGTGTATAAATATAAATAAACATTTACTAGTTGACCTTTGACCTTTCCATACTAAACCCCGCAAGCCCTGAGATACTTTGAGTTCATGTCTTCGGCTGGCTACAAGCTAGCATATATGGGTACACTATTGCACCGTTCCGTGGTGTAGTGTGCAGTGCTCCGGCGCGCGGACGTTGCAAAAGTTTTTGGCGCCCAACGTGGGGCCCGATTTAAAAAAAAAAATGACTCGACTTGTAAAAAAACGTGGGGTCAGATTGGTTACGTGGTGAAGCCGTATATGGACTGGAAGTGGCTCACTGGTTCAAGTGCAAGTGTTAGTGACAGTGTTCGTCTATTGAATTCACGAAGGTAGTGAAGGTAAAGTGGTTTGGGATAACCATACAGAATTCACGAAGGTAAAGTGTTGTGACATATTCAAGTGTGACAAAATGGAAAAGAAACGTCCGGAATGAGTTTAAGGAACAGAGGAAGAAAAACCATGGAAGGTGAGACTGGGTTCGCATGCTGTGATAATCCTGGAGCCGAGATGGAGTCTTTCCAGTGTTTCCAGTGTCTCAAGAATTTCCATCGGAGATGCAAGGGGCAAGAAGAGACCTCAGAGACTGTTGCAGAGGCTAGGTGTAAAACATGCTTATCAGCACCCTTGGTAGCGTCCCTGCTTGAACCAAGTCTTCCAAGTAAGACCCAATCAGACCATTGGCTGCTGGAGTGGTTGATGAAAGATAAAGAGGAACGTAAGAAAGAAAGGAAAGAAGAGGAAGAGCGTAGACAGATTGATGAAAAGCAAAGGAAAAGGGAAACTGCTCAATTAGAGAAAACTCGGAAGAAAGAATTGATAGAGCTGAGACAGGTGGTCGAATGCATGGAGGAGAGGAGACTCCTTGAGAAGGAAGAGGAGACAGCCCGTATTAAAGAGGAGAAAGAAGAAGAAGAAGCTAAAAGGGCAAGAGAGAAAGCAGAAGAAGAAGCTAAAAGAAAAGAAGAGGTACAGCAGTTTAGGACTCTGATAAAGTCTCTTGAAGAGAAAAGAGAGGTGGAGAAGAGAGAAGCTGAAGAGAAAAGAGATATTGAAAAGCGAGAAGCTGAAGAGAAAAGAGATATTGAAAAGCGAGAAGCTGAAGAGAAAAGAGAAAGGGAGTTTGAAGTTCTCCGTGTCCTGGTGGAAAGTCAGGAAGAAAAGAGAAAGAAAGAAAAGGAAGAAGAGGAAGAAAAGAGAAACAAGGAAAAAGAGGCAGAGAATGAAAGAAGACAGCTAGAAGCCGAGAAAGGTAGAGAGGAGTTGCGAACGCTTTTCTCTCAGCTTATTGTTAACCAACGAGAAAGTGTTAGAGAAGAGTTGGAGAAAATCCGGATCTCTTGCCAACAAGAGGTAGTAAAGGTAGTAGAAGAACAACTAGAGCCCTTAGCTGAGTGGCGTGGAGAGATAGAAAGAGAGCATGAACAGATAAAGAGGAATCTAGATACCTGCTTAGAACTGGTCCAGTCTAGAGGGGAAGCTACTAGGAAAGAAACTGAAAGTGACGATCCTGAGAGGGTTAAGCAGATAGAGGTCTCTGTTGAAGCAATGAGTTCAGTGGTAAAAACCCTTGGTGAAAGGACCGAGCAGATGGAAAAGACTGTACGAGAACAGAAGGAGGCTGCCGACGCATTGACGTGGAATCTCCGGGAAGAAGTTGTAACAACTGCTGGAGAAAAAGTGAGCTCTCTCCGTGAAGAGACCAAGAGACTGGAAGTGTCCCTTCGAAGAGAGATCCATGAACGAACTGGAACTATAATTAGAAGAGTAAGTGAGCTGCAGGATAAGTTCCAAAGACTGCAGTTGCAAACCGAAGCCACTTCAGATGTACTCCCGGATTCTATTGAACGGGGTGGAAGCTTAAACCCGGAAGCGGTCACCTTTGAACCTCCTAGAGTAGTGCAAAGACCCTACTGCGTCGAAAGAACAGTTCGAACAGATAGAGGTAAGCAACCTAGAGAGGGAGACAGTTCTGATGGATCTCCTCCTCGACGTAGAGCCGATTTCAAGACGCCTAGGATGGCTGACATCGCCCACATACCAAAATTCAAATGTGATATCGAGGCCCAATCGGCAGAGAAGTACCTTAGAGAGTTCAATGTCAGTTTCGAGCTTATGCAGATACCTGAGCACTATAGACTTGAGTTACTTCTTAGAGTATTTGCAGGCAAGGCTGAACATTGGCTGGCGGGAAATATAGATACTTTTGTCAACTATGCCGACTTTTGCGTAAGATTTAAGGAGGAGTTTGCCTCTGAGAAAGCCAAACAGAGACAGTTAACTGCTGTGAGAAATCGACGATATTTTCGCCCAGTCCACGAGAATATGGAGAGCTTCGCTTGGAGCATCTACGCTGCCTCTCGAAACTTGAGTGACGATTTCAGCGAAAGTGAAGTGCTGAATCTAATAATAGGACAGCTGCCGTATCGTATCCGGAAGCTCTGCCTTGCGCATGCTCCGAGATCAGTTGATGAATTGACCAGTTTTCTCAAGGACTTCGACATCTATGACGATCCCGATGCCTGGAGAAATAAGGAAGACCCCAAGAGTAAAGAGCCTGGAATCAATAATAAGAGCTTCAAAATCCGCAACATCGAGACCAGAACCAGCGGTAGGGAAAGGAATGCTGCTAGGACTCCAAAGTTTTATAGAAGACAAGGCTGGAGAGGAGCGGACCGCAGCAAACAGGATGGTCAGATGAACTTTAATCGACCTTATCTAGAAAGAGGTCGCAGCTTCCCTGATATGAGGAATTATCAGGACGGGAGTTCCCCTAGACGATACTTACCTCGGGATGCAGAACAGACTAGAAGGCAGTCACCAACCAGAGAAGACTTGACCTCTGAGCAGGAGGAAACCCTAGAGACAACCCGGGACTTCCTGCATAACCAAAGGTCACAGTCTAGTCAAACAAACTAGAACCTTGTCTACGTGCTTCGTTCACATTTAGGCAAGGGGCCTCGGAGGAGCGACTACTAAGATCTATCCAGGAACTAAAAGTAAATTTTCAATTGTCCGAAACAGAGGAAATAAATTTGCAAAGTGATCTGAAATCTGCACGAGCATCTAAGACCAGTTACAAATCACCAGCAGTGTCTGAAAAATTAATGTAAATACCGATAAACTGTATAATTGATACCGGAAGCGAATGTTCAATTCTAAGTCATAAGGTCTGGACTAAACTAAAGGATCAAATACCAGGCATTCAGGTACAAAAGGTTCCAGAAATAAGATTAGTTGATTTCTCTGGTAGCCACAGAGCGCGAGTTTTTGGAAGTAGGCGAGTAGAGCTACAAATAGGTGGAATGACTTTCAGTACTGAAGTATTTATATTGAAGGGACTTAGTACGGATCTTCTTTTGGGCATGCCATTTTTGAGGCAGCACGAGGCAGAGATAAATTTCAGGAAAAACTCTGTGCAGCTGAATTTCGGGAAAACTCATGAACATGAGGAAGGGAATCCACTGGATATTGAACTTGTGAGGTATATCCAAAATGTCCAAGAGAGAGACATAAACCCGCGGACCTCAGGGAGAAGGTCGACACAGTAGATATTCTAAAAGATTCCCAGAAGCAGGAGTTGTTAAACGTGCTGATTCAATTTTTGGAAGTATTCTCAGAGAAGCCCAGAACGATGGAAAGTGCAGAGTGTGAAATCCTTCTGAAGAGTAATGAGCAAGTTCATCGTGCGCCCTATCCAGTACCGCTTTCAAAGAGGGCAGCTCTAGAGGAAGAGCTCAGCTTATGGAAGACCTGGAACATTATTCAACCATCTGTATCACCCTACCTGAATCCATTGCTAGTCGTGGACAAACCTGACGGAAGTGTGAGACCATGTCTGGATTTTAGACAATTGAATGCATTGATGATAGTTCCCAAAAGTTCGGTTCCACCCATTGACGAATCCTTACAGAAGTTTAAACAAGCACGGTATTTCACAAGTTTGGACCTGGCCTCTGGCTATTTGCAAATTCCTTTGAAGCCAGAATTCCGAAGGTATACTGCGTTTTCATACAAAGGTCGCCAATACGAATTCTTGAAGATGCCATATGGTTTATCTAACGCTGTATCTACTTTCGTATCTGTCATGCATCAAGTTTTTGGCCCTGAAACAGAAAATTATTTGACAGTTTACATAGATGATCTTCTAATCTTTGATGCGGATTTCAGCAACCACCTTCAACACATAAAAGCAGTATTACTCAGACTAGAAGAAGTAGGACTAAAAGTAAAACTTCGAAAGTGCAATTTTGTAAAGAGTGAACTAGTGCATTTAGGACATGTGATCTCGGGTTACCAGATAAAAATAGACCCGAAAAAGAATGAAGCCATCTTGATATTCGGAAGTTTTTAGGACTAGCCAATTGGAGGCGAAAATTTATAAAGGATTTTTCGGCTAAAAGAGAACCTTTGCTGAAATTGCTTTCCAAAAGTGCTAAGTGGGCTTGGAGTACTTTTCAACAATCAGATTTCAACCTGCTCAAGCAAGAATTAGTAACCGCTCCTGCTCTAGCTCAGCCAGATTTAAATCAAGAGTTTTGCATACAGTGCGATGCTTCCACAAAAGGATTAGGCTGTGTCCTTTTCCAAGAACTAGATGGAGAAAAGGTTGTAATCCAGTATGCGAGCAGGAAACTGAAGAATAATGAAGTGCATTACTCTGTCCATGAGCTGGAATGCCTAGCCATACTTTTTGGTGTAAGTAAATTCGAAATTTATCTCCGAGGAAGGCATTTCAAGATATATACAGATCACCGGGGATTGGTCTGGCTCCAAAATCCTAGAAATTGGAACTGTCGCCTCACTAGATGGTCCCTCAAATTACAATCCTACTCATTCGAAATTATCTATATACAGGGAAAGGAAAACGTAGTGCCAGATGTACTCAGTCGTTATCCTGCAGAAGTCAGTGAGGAAGATGAAGAACCAAAATTTTTCCATGTTAATTACATTTGGCAGGATAGAGGAGAAGTAGACAATGTCGAGAATTGGATGCAAGCTCAAGAGCATGATTCTTTCTGCCTTTCCATCTTGGAAGTACTGAGACAGAAGGTTGTATCAGTTGTACGGAGATCTCCTGTTTAGAAAAACTACTGGCGACGAAGTCTCCTGGAAATTGTGTGTTCCTGAGAAATTAAAGGATAAGGTCTTACTAGAGAACCATGATGAGTTGGGACACTTTGGCATGGCTAAGACTTTGAAAAGAGTGAAGAACAGATATTTTTGGCCTAAATTAAAACAAGACGTAGCCAGACATGTTAGAGATTGCCTGACCTGTGCGAAGACCAAGATGGATAAACTTGGGATCATCAAAGACAAATTACACATTAACCAGAAAGACCCGCATGAACTTTTGTCCATCGACCTAATTGGAAAGTTACCTATGAGTCATTCCATGCGAAATCAACACAGGCCCCAACCTGACCATCACCGATTTTCATGAAATTTGGGGAGTTGAAACTATGCATGGAACTTAGTAACAATGAAAATTTCTAGTCTCGTGCGTCTTGTAATTCTTAAGTTATTCAAGGTCAAAGTTCGCATAAATTGCCATTCTTGAGCCTGCTTAGCTATACTAAATGTGCTGTAACTCCGCCACTATTTCGCCTAGGAAGCTCAAATAAAGCTTATTGTACAGGGAATTGAACAAGCTTTCCAGTGATATATAACAAGCCTACCTTTGGATACACATATAATTTTGTCACATGACCTTGATCTTTGACCTTGAATATCTCAAAACACGTCATCATCGAAAATCGTGAAAAAAATATATTTGGTCCCTCATGCCATAGTATAAAACATATCAAAAAATCATTCTGGGACTGCAATGGGATCAGAAGGTACAAAATAATATGTGTAACTATGTGACTTATGAAAGCCTCATTACATGAACTATGACGAGTCAAATGTCCTTTAAAACCCCCTTCAAAATGTAAAGGAGTTATCCTGGTCATGAAAGAAATAGGTTAGGCACAGGAAGATCTCTAGCTGTGTGTGTCAAGCGCAGGTCCGGCATATTGTTGGCCGCCATATTGAATTCAACGCAAACATTTCAAAGGAAAGTGGGTGAAGTGATATATCAAATCAGGCTAGAAATTTACGAGAAAAGAAACGGCGAAGATTTCTCCAAAGTATTTTTAACCAGCAAAAAGTTATTACTGTATGCTTGTAACCATTTTCTCCTTTTCGAGGTGTTAAAAGCAAAGTATTATGAATGCTCCTAACGTGTTAGGAACTCGTCGAGATCACGCTGACATCTTGGGAGAGAAAGAAGTATACGCACCACTGCATATGATTTTAATCAGCAACATTCACCAAATACTTGAATAGTGAAGAATATTGGGAAAACTATCTCAAACAATTACGTGACACTTCCTTTGGAATGAAAAATTCTTCAGTGACGAGGCTAATTTTCACGATAAAGTTAATAAAAATTATGTGCAATACCTGTGATTTGATAATCTACTGTAGACAGATCCCAGCCGAATGGTTGTTGCTGGTAAGCTAATGATGTGGTATAGTGTATGGAGAACGGGAATGGTTGGTCCATATTCAACAACGGGACCTTAAATGGTGAGGGCTTCTTGGATGAGTTATGTTAAGTGAACACGTTTTTCATCCTTGCTTACGGGGTATGGCACTTTTCCAGAGTTTTGAAACATTACAGTGTGTGACCACACTATGTGAACATTTTGGAAATTTCTTCATGGTAAATTTCTAGGTAGATTGATGGCAGACGGGGATCTATTAAAAGGCCTGCACATTATCAAGATCTAACATCTTAGGAGGACCTTTACCGTCAGAAACATTAGAAGAGAATGGTGCATGCACTAAAAGTCCCTGATATTGACCATCTGAGAGAAGGCGTAGTTGCTGCTTGCGATGATGTTGCACCTGTTACATGGCCAAATGTTCTATGTCAACGAGTGTGCTCACAGCAATATTGACAACACTATAATGTGCATATATCGTAAGTGAAAGATATGCGTATAACGTTTTGCTGCCTAAAAATAAGTTGGAAAAACCGTCGCTGCTTGATATATCACATCACTTCTTTTCCTTTGATATTTTTGCGTTGAATTCAATATGGCGGTCAACAATAGGCCGGACCTGCGCTTGACACACACAGCTAGGGATCTCCCTGTGCCTAACCTATTTCTTTCATGACCAGTGGTCCCGGGTTCGATACCCGGTGGAGGCACAAGTGGTTCGGATCCCACTTTAAACTGTAGGTCCAGTCCCGATTAGCCTTGCTGTGCATAAAGTGGACTTAAAACACCAACTCAACAACTCATGACCAGTATAACTCCTCTACATTTTGTAGGTGGTGTTAAAGGACTTGACTTGTCATAGTTAGTCTCCCCGATGGCGCAGTGGTAGAGTCGTCGCCTTGTAATCAAGGGGTCCCGGGTTCGATACCCGGTGGAGGCACAAGTGGTTCGGATCCCACTTTAAACTGTAGGTCCAGTCCCTATTAGCGTTACTGTGCATAAAGTGGACTTAAAACAACAAATCAACAAATCAACAACAACAACTCGTCATAGTTCATGTAATAGGGCTTTTATCAGTCACATAGTTACACATATTATTTTGTACCTTCTGATCACATTGCAGTCCCAGAATGATTTTTTGATATGTTTTATACGTAGTATGGCATGAGGGACCAAATATATTTTTTTCACGAATTTCGGTGATGACATGTTTTGAGATATTCAAGGTCAAAGATCAAGGTCATGTGACAAAATTATATTTGTATCCAAAGGTAGGCTTGTTATATATCACTGGAAAGCTTGTTCAATTCCCTGTACAATAAGCTTTATTTGAGCTTCCTAGGCGAAATAGTGGCGGAGTTACAGCACATTTAGTATAGCTAAGCAGGCTCAAGAATGGCAATTTATGCGAACTTTGACCTTGAATAATTTAACAATTACAAGACGTACGAGGCTAAAAATTTTCACAGTTACTAAGTTACATTCATACTTTCAACTCCCCAAATTTCATGAAAATCGGAGATGGTCGGGTTGGAAATTGCACATATCTGCGTTGATTTGGCATGGAATGACTCCTATGTCTTTGGAGGGCCTCCCCGATGGCGCAGTGGTAACGTCTTCGCCTTGTAATCACGGGGTCCCGGGTTCGATACACGGTGGAGGCACAAGTGGGTCCGATCCCACTTTAAACTGTAGGTCCAGTCCCGATTAGCCTTACTGTGCATAAAGTGGACTTAAAGCAACAAATCAATCAAACCTATGTCTTTGGGTTATCAATACATCTTCACCTTGGTTGATGTTTCTTTCTATCCTCTGAGGCGAGGCACAGCCAGAGAGATCATTAACGCGATGGAGAAAGGATATTTTCCCCACTTTCCTAAAGTCAGAGCCATTCTATCAGACAGAGGAACGCAGTTCACATCAGGCTTGTGGAAGAAATATCTGGATAAAAAGGGAATAAAGTATTATTTCACCACCGCTTATCATCCTAGCAGCAATACCATCGAGCGGATGAATCAGGAAATAGTAAGATTACTCCGGCTTTTCTGTCATCGAGAGAACCAGTCTTGGTCTAAATACTTAACCGAAATATCTTGGCTTCTAAACAACTCTGTTTCCGACACGACCGGTTACGCTCCCTCCGAGTTATTCTTTAACAGGCCTGTGCCTAATGAAGTTTTGGACCACTTCAACTTGCCCATCAATGAAGCAGATTCCAAAATATCTATTTGGAATCAGAAACTATTCATGGCAAGGACTAGGGAAAGCACCAAAAGCAAGAAAAGAAGAATGAAAGTAAAAAGGAACGCTCTTCAATTAGAAGAAGGTGACTTGGTTCTTGTCAGGAATCACAAGTTAAGTTCCCGAAAGAATAGGACTATCGCCAAATTGCTTGAGCTATACATTGGCCCCTATGTCGCCTCGGATGTTCGAAGCAACACTGCCCTGCTGTTGAACCCGACGACCAAGAACCCAGTCGACCGAGTGAACTTTGACAACCTTCGTCTCTTCAGGTGTTCCCCCGAACGGAGAAGACAAATAGTGAATGAAGAAAAGACTTAGTGATTGAAGGGTAAAAGAGATATGGACTCTGGTTTACCAAAAAAAATTCTGAAAATTTAAACTTTTTAATTTTCCTCAAAATTTTTGCCCGAGAGAGGGGCATATGTAACGACCCTGCGTGGTCATCACATTTAGCTATCCTGCGTGATAGCCATATTCTTTAATATATAATTATTAATGCTTGAGAAATGCCCTGCGAGGCTTACGCTTTTGATTTATCTTTGAGTGCATTGTTGTTAAGCATGAAGCATATATTGTTATGGCACACACGTTTTGGTTAAAGAAAGCATGCTAAATACCCTGCGTGGTTTACGCATTCAGTTATCTTTTGTGCAGTAATTGTTGTTTAATATGTAACTTGCATTGTCGAATCTCTTTGTCTTGTAAATTCATTAATGTAACGTGTTTAGTTTAGCACACAAGTGTTAAGTTTATATCGCCACATGCTAGTGGTTTTTACAATGCTAAACTTGATAATTTATAACGCATGAGTTGCATCTCGTGAATTGAAAGGAGTTTGCAACACTGCAGCCGGGTTAATTCCGATTTTCTCCACCCGCCTCAGTGCTGCCACCAAACAGTATATAAACAATGCAGCGAGGCCCGGAGCTCAGTCGACTGCCAGATGCCGACTACGAAAGACCTGGTTCCAAGATCTAGTCTGGATGTTTCCCCTACCGGGATCCAATAGCTTCCTTGAGAAGGAAGGAGGAGGATAAGAAAAGCAGATTACCTACCTACCTGGTCTGCTCCATAAGAGCTTGGTGTGCTACCCTTGGGTCGTGGCGGCCCAAGCCAAAGTCTCCTGGGTGCTTCCAGACCTTCCCTTTGTACCTTGCCGTCTCTTGCTACTGACTGGACATACCAAGGGACCGAACCGTTCTCTTGTCGTAGATGGATTGACTTTGCGGCGTCCTTTCATACCAACACCTTTGTGAAACCGCGGGCTCCTTGGTCCGTCCCTTGCAATTGATTGGACGCCTTCGCATGTTGTCCCCAGACGGCGTGGCACGTGACGACTACCAAGGTTCCTATTGGTTACCTGTACTAGTTGGTTCCCCCTAAATTAGATAAGAATACTAATACTGCCCAGGTACCTCACTGTGGAGGAATTAAGAGCGTTTGTGCTAAACTGGTTATTTACATGCGTGTATAAATAAACATTTACTAGTTGACTTTTGACCTTTCCATACTAAACCCCGCAAGCCTTTGAGTCCATGGCTTCGGCTGGCTACAAGCTAGCATATATGGGTACACTTTTGCACCGCTCCGTGGTGTAGTGTGCAGTGCTCCGGCGCGCGGACGTTGCACAGGTAGCTTCAGCCGTATTTCTCCACCATGCACCCATTGGTCGAATCCTCTCGAGCAGTCCTACCTGCGCAGAGGACATGTTTTCGTTTAGTCAATTTGGCAAGCAAATCTCAAACTAGTGGATTAATGATACAATGATAGACGGTTGTGGATTGTATCGGCCGCTTTTGTTAATAATAAACTAAGACATTCAAATGATGGCCCATAGATCTGATTATTTCACTTAACTGGAATCAATAAAGTTTGGAGGAGAATGCCTAGAGCCTGAAATTCTTAAAGCTTTTTCAAAGAGAGCAAAGAAGAAAATTGGTGATGACTCTACCTAGATCAATAGCAATAACTAATGCGATAATATCAGCTGTCTGGCAATGGTCAAAATCAATCATACCTATGTCTACTTCTTAAAGCAAGGAAAAACGGACAAAGAAACAAAGTGTACGCGCCTAGTTCCACGAAATACACGGAGAACATACTGTTCGTATTGCGTTCAGCGAGGCTGATACTGTGCGTTTTTCACGCGCGGAAAACTAAAGTTTGTTAACTTATTAGGAACAAAGTCTGTAAATATAAGAAGTTGTTTCCGTGTTTAAAGATGCTGCTGCTGATCTTGGAAGACTGCAGAATTTCGAAGACGATTTTACCTTCAACTCTACTGTGAGGGTGAGGGTGAATCTCTTCTAGAGTTCAGACGCAGGTTTTTGCCAAATCACTGTGTAAAAGTAAGTTTAATCTGGCTTCTTTGTCTATAATACCATTTTATATAATAGAATTTGCTCTAAAATACCATTCCTTTTGAACAAATCACCAAGTACAGAATGGATGGAAATGACTTGCCTCCAATGCAATGTGGTTAGCTTACCCATTGGTGGTGTTTTTCTATCACAACAGACAAAGGATGCACTTCCAGAGCTTCTCCAGAGTGTTCAGTAATCTGAGATCACTGCAATGGCGTGCTAAAAATCTGACAGTGTTCTAGAAGATGAAGAGAGCTTTCAGCACAAAGCCGCTTGTCGCTCTGAATGGACCGTTTTTTCAGTACCGTGCATCGCGTCGCCTCGTCTGTTGGGTTAAGTCCAGTGTATTCACAATATTTCAATTTCAATGTCAATGGTCTTTATTCTTGGGCGAGGTTCAGCAAATGCTGATCTACCACCTAACCAGACAAAGAAAGATGTAGCAGATTATCTAGGTACATTATTATACATGAAGATTATAAGACACTACAGAAATAAAAAAAGAACATAAAAGAAACTATTAGAAAGACTACTACTACACAAAGAAAATCACAAAAAGAAAACAGATGTCGAAATATATACAGTGCGTGTGTGCAAATAAATGAAAAAATAATAATATACATGTATTATTACTTAGTTTCGGTCCAGTTTTTTTCTTCAATAATTCACAGGAAACAGTTTTTAATCATATGTGATCTTACTTTGCTTCTGATCATCAATCAGTGAATCATATACTGCCCTACGAAAGCGTTTGCAGTTCAGTAGCTTTATTTCGTTCGGGAGTGCATTCCAGATTTCAGGTGCCACGTAACTAAACGAAGATTGCGAAACAGAAGTTCTGCAGCGAGGCATATGGAGATTAGCGGCGTTTTTGGTGGAGTATTAGTGCGTTTCACTCCTGGCTTTAACCTTTACTCTGCCAATGGGTCACATGTGACCCATATAAAATATAGGCGTAGTCGGCCGATGGGTCACTGGTGACCCATCGTGCTGATTAAAAAGTGCATGTGCTTTTGGCACCTTCATACTTGTATGTGAGGTTGTAAACGCTGATAGATGTTCAGATAAAACTTTGAAATGTCATGTGGAAGAAAACCCACCCACCCAGGACAACTCATCCCCCCCCCCCCCCGACTCCAAAGTTACTTATGGAAGCTGGCGCGAATTTTAAATTTGTACACTTATTTGACAAAAAATTTATAACTCGTAGACTATTTGACCAATCTACTTCGGGTAACTGTTGTGTTGCATCTAAAACATCAAGGCATGCAACCGTGCAGGAATCAAAACGCCAAAGGCAATAAGAGGGGTTGGGTGGGCGGCGGCCCCAACTTTCAATGAAAAAAATCATAAAAATGGGGAGTTTGCCCCTCTTTCTCCGCTATTTTGGAAAGGAGAGATAAACAGCCTTATTTTCAAAGAATGGTCCTTTCTCAACCTAATGAAAGTCATTTCATGTTCCTGGGTGCATTACATTATCGAATATGTGGAAAAACTCCCCATTTTTATGATTTCTTTCATTGAAAGTTGAGGTCCGAGGCCCACTTATTGGGTTTGGCGTTTTGATTTTTGCACGGTTGCATGCCCTGATGTTCTACCTGAAAAACAAAAGTTACCCGAAGTAGATTGCTCAAATAATCTCCGAGATATAACGTTTTTCTGAAATAAGTGTAAAATTTAAAAAACCCGCTCGGCGGTCTAAAGGTTAAGCTTTATACTCAGATAGTCCGGGATGCTTTTATTTATAACATTACAAGTAATGCAGGTCATGTGCCGTTCACTCCGTCTTCCCATGTTGAGAATTTTGTGCTGATTAAGCACAGGTAGAACGTGTTCGTGATTTTTACATCTGTAGACACACCTCATGCATGAATTATGGACTTTCTGTATTTTGCCTGAGAGCCTTTTTGTGATTCTTGGACCGTAAACAACATCGCAATAGTCGAAAAGAAGATATATTAAAGATTGGAGCAAATTTAATTGAATTTTGGGTGAAATAAAGTCAACAAGCGTGTAAAGGCTCTTTAGCACTCAATATCCTTTACCACACTGTTTCAGTACATGTTGAGATCAGTCTAATTTTTGATCCATGGTCAAGCCCAAATTTCGTATTGTTTGTGAGAATGTTGTGTTTTGTGTTTCAATTAATATTTCGCATTCGCTGAGATTAATTTGTTTCGGGAAATTATTGTTTCCGATAATAGTAAATGTAGATTTCTTTGTAATTAGAACTAAGCCATTTGATTCACACCCGTTGCTTATATTTTTCAAGTCCTGATTTAATAGTGCAACTGCATTTTGTAAATTATATATATCTGTCGATATATACAATTGCGTGTCATCGGCATAACAGTGCACATTACAATATTTCACTGACGTAATCAAGTCAGCAGCTGCTAACGTGAATAACAAAGGACCCAGGATTGAACCCCGAGGGACGCCAGCATCCACTAGCAGAGGCGATGACAGTTTATCTGTTAATACACGCTGTTGCCTTCCACGGAGATACGTCTCGAACCATTTGAGTGCTATTGGGGAAAATTTTTTAATACTGTAGCTTTGCAAGAAGTAGTTTATGAGGTAGCGTGTCTAAAGCTTTGCTGACGTCAAGTAAAACTAACATTGCTACATGGGATTTGTCCATTGAATGGAAAATGTCATCGGTCATTTGCGTGCTATAGTGAGGACGAAAACCGGATTGTTGCGGGGGAAGAATGTTATAGTCATCAATGTACTTACGAACTTGATCGTTTACTATTTTTTCAATTATTTTTGAGAGTACCGGCAAATGTAATTTACAGAGCTCGGGTTCTGTTTCTTAGGTATGGGAATGACCTTCGCCTCCTTCCAAGAATGCGGGTTCCAATAAGGCTAATCGGGACTCGACCTACAGCTTAAAGTGGGATGTGCCTCCACCGGGTATCGATCCCGGGAGGCGACGACGTTACCACTACATCATCGGAAACGCCCTCGCGCATGTACACTTGTTTTAAGTGAAATATTACAAAATTATTATTTAATTATATACATATAGCATATTACAACTTGAAAATACATTTTTTAAGAAACGTCCTTGGAATATTTAGAATAGGTACACCTCTATTTTAACAGGAAATGAGAACCTCAAGTTATCGTACAAAATGATGTTTCCTTGAGTTTCGCTCTTGCAAAGTGGAGTGGAGAGAAAAATGTGAAATTTCTCGCTCCTCTAGCGCCTGAATGACACATCCTAGAAGAAAAATTAACAAAACTTTTTTTTATAGAATTTTATGTGGATTAATTTTTGTCATAAACTATTTTACTGTAAAATGCTTTTCAAGCGAGATATTTGCCAAAAACTAATTTTGGGCTCCATTTTTCAAAGATGGCGGCCAAAGCAGGGGTGGTAGAGGGATGCCAAATCAATATTTTGTCAAGAACACATTTACGAAGATCATGAAATTTATTCGAGCTTTCCCGGATTGTTTTCCTTACTGGACCCCTTGTTGACTGGCCTAATACCCTGAGAGGCATCACGTGAATGCTGCGAGTCTTCATGTGATAATTTAAAAAAAAATTAAATCATGTTCTTTTGACTAAAGGAATGTGTCAAGATTTTGGCGCAACAACGCGGGGCTCGAAATATGTTGTTTTGTTAGTGCCTATTTTTGTGTGTTCGTGAAGTGTAATTGAATTGTGATTGTGATGGAAATTCTGTACTAGAAGAATATGGATAAGAAAATGTTAAGAAGTGCAAATAAATCGTCGGCTGAGAAGAATAAATGTCCAGTGCAGTCAGTTCCAGTTACAGCAGACCTGCTTTCTTCATTACGGATTATGTTGGAGGAAAGATCTTGGAAGCCAAGACAATCTGTGGCCAAGATCCAAGAAAACTTCAGTGCTCTGAAATCAAAAACACAATCGTAATTCCCATGGCAACAGCTCTTACAAGATAAGTATATACAGGTCAGTCAATATCCTGACATTATCAGTGATAGGTTTAAATATCACATACCACAAGAATCACAAAATAAATAAGAGAGATTAAGATTAATAACAATAAACATTTGTAGAATAAGAAATGAAATTAATAACAGTTAATATTGGTCCAAGTGGAAAGGACGTGTCAAGTTGTTGACCAGGCGCTAAGCGTGTGAAATAAACGGTGAATGATATTAATTGTATAATTTTAAATTGCTACAAAAGGGAAAAATAATTTTTATCTCATATATTTGTATTTGTTTAAAATTAAGTTATAATTTAGCGACTAAGTTTTCTTTTAAGCGACTGTGTGTTCAACTTTGCAGACTACACTCTGTTCCGGTAATCTCTGGAGCAAGTCATCTGCGCAAGCTGGACTAGAGCGCTCGACCACAGAACTATTTAAAAGGAAGTGAGTGCACGGAGGGGTAAACGTGACTGCAGCATCACGCTGTTTTGCTTTGCCCACTCGCTTTATCCCCTTCGCTACCGTTATACCAGGTATATTCATTTAATGCATTAAGAAACTAGTGACGCTTTAGTGTCAAGTTCTAGTTTCGAACACTGAACTAAGCGTTATGTAGGAAGATGGTTCTCCTCGATTTCCTGTACAATGTGTTAAAATTTGTCGGTGATTTAAGGTAACTAAAGCCCGCATCACACGAAACTGTATTTCCAGTAGGTATGCCCTAGTTGGCGCTAGACTTGCTACCAATTTGCGGGTTTTCGCCTCACACGGTACTTATCAGCGTACTTGTCGATAGACTTTTGTTCCCATACGAGGGAAGTTGTAATGGCGGCCGCGTGAGAAGTAAACAATGTATCACTTCACATTTTTAAAAGCCGATAACTATTCAACCAAGAGGAATAACGTTTCGTATAAAACGTTATTATGTACAAAACAATGGCGCTGCTTAAATACATACTTTACAACGTTTACTGTACACGTATGGAAGAATATATTAGTTGTTTCAAATGTAAACACCGTGCACTCGGCATACATGGTGTAACTAAACGCGCATTTCATGCTGTATACGTTATACATTGCTGGAGTAACACTTGGAAACCACAGACAAAAACGCTCCTTTACACACTCACAGATTGTCTTCACATGGCGAAACTTTGCTCTGATTGGCTGTTACACAGAATCCAGTCGAGGAAAGCAAGTAGCAATTAGAACATGTCCTATTCCTCAAAACCAGTCAAGCAGCCAGCCAGGCACATTCCAAGTTAGTTCAGCGCCAACTAGGGCATTCCTACTAGAAATCCAGTTCCGTGTGATAGGGGCTTTAGTGGCAGTAGATTGAAAGCGATTCTGCTTGTAGAGAATGCATGCAACGAATAATACATGTTTTATTGGGTTTTTCCTTTAAGCCCACTTTATTCATAAATAGACTAATTGGAACTGAAGAAACAGTTTAGAGTGAGATACGATCCACCACTATGTGCCTAAACACAGGACACCTTCATTACAAGTTGACGACGTTGCAACTGCGCCATCGTTGGTTGGTTGATTTGGTGTTTTAAGTCCACTTTATGCACAGCAAGGCTAATCGGGACTGGACATACAGTTTAAAGTGGAATCCGAACCACTTGTGCTTCCAACGGGTATCGAACCCGGAACCCCTTGATTACAAAGCGACGACGAACTATGACATCTGGAAAACCCAATAGGTACAGTTCATTAAATAAGTAATTACTATTTAATTGAATCATGTAGATTTGTAATGGTTTTATTAGAAGCATTGATATTATGATATATGTCTCAGTCATTGTTCTCGGTGGTTGAGTTCTTCTTGGCAGATATTGTGATACACTTCTCTCTTCCTGAGTTTTATCTTCAGCTGATCCTTTGGTTCCAAGAACATATGGATTAAGCCTTGGACGTATGGGCGTTTCATTACTTGTGTACAGCTCGTACTTGTTGAGGACATTAACCCTGGTGACTTTAAGGACTATTCGGGTGTACTTGGCAGCTGCAAGGGAAGGAAATATTGAGACAATATTAATATTCATTGAATTATAATAGCTAAAAGGTGAAACAGGTTCTTGTCAAATTTTGGAAGTTTTAACCAGTGCCGAATCTACAAATCTTAGACCCCCCGCAAAATATTACCAAAGGCATATATACACACACACACACACACATACATACATGCATATGGGTCATTCCAAGTCAAATCAGGCAGGAGTTGACCCTCATATTCACCGATTTTCATTATATTTGGTGCACAGCTTTGATTTGCTCCAAAACCGGTACCTGTGAAACGAATTTGCTGAAATATGATTATTACGAATTATATAAGGGTTGTTCAAAATGTCATTTTTGAGCAACATGCTCTTTTCAATTAAGTATATCTCGGGAAAAACAAATGAAGATACAGAAGCGTTCTTGAGCTCGTTGTAAAGAGGAAAGACGGTTGCATATTATGAGATGATCAAATGTTGAAACACTCTGTTCAAATGTTTAAATTTCAAGTTTGAACAGCTCAAAACAGCCCCAATAAATTTTTCTCATTTTTGGATATTTTTATCTACCATACTTCCTCTTCATACTGAGAAAGTTTTATCGAGGTGTTTTTTTTATATAAGGTAGAAAAATTAGATTGAAATTTGTCCTGCATCAGCAATGGACTGAGCTGCTGCGTCCGTATGATGAGACTTTTCATTTGTGTCGCGCTACAGGATATATATACTTACTTACTATTCAGGGACAGATGATATTCATCTTGATAATTGGCTTCATTTTGTGCTGTTATTGCTAAATTATTCCATACTGTTTTCATATGTTTAGCCGCGTTCGTGGGGACGAGATGTGGGCGTGTTGTAAAAACTTCTGTGTTAGCCAAAGAAATGAAGGGGGAAGGGGGAGGAACGACGAATGTCGGGAATATTTGAGAAAAAATTCATTACTTATAATATTTGATGAGAATAACTATGAGTTAGAAGCAATGGCGGAGATTAGGAGGACTTGGGGCAATTACCCAAAACTTTATGGCACTTTTTTGCCTCGCACTATGGCCTCTTAATGCGAAGTCTTGTCTAATAAGAAAATTAACTGCCCTTTCCCACCCGCCCCCCCCCCCCCCATCCCCCAAGGTTCGGTACCCAATGCCCGCTACTAGTTAGCAGTCTTAAAAATATTCCAGAATCAAACGATAGCATTATTATATTGTAATATTGGGTAATGTTTGTTAGAAGTTTTAATTTAAATTTTAGATGAACTGAATACTTAAAATACTATTTTTATATTTATAAAGTTACTGGACAAGTGATAATTATACAAAATTTTATTGCTTGAGACCTCATTTCGAGATGTTGGAATGAGCTCTAATTTACATGACTGAAAATGTAAGAAGATAACCATCAACATAACTTTCAATAAGCAGTTATTCTCACAAAAGGCTTTAAAAAATGAGTTTTTCACAAAAGAATCGTTTATTTTTTAAAAATAGATTTATTGATTTAATTTGAAAGTTTATACTATTTGGAGCACTTCTGAGAAAACCAAACATTGATAGTTGTCACCGTTCCCAAGATATATCAAACCAAAGTATCTAATACGATGGACTCTTTTGAAAATGGGAGGCATCAGCACGCACATATCGATTGGCTGCAAGACTGAAAATACCTTAAATGGCATAACAATTATACTACCAAGTATCTTGCTTTATCAAAAAGTGTAACAAGTGTCCATTTTAAAAGCGAAAATTACATATACAAAAGCAGGAGAATTTACCATTAGGCTATCCTAGGCTATAGCCCAGGAGCCGCACGTTCAGGGGATCGCACAAAATGAAACGCTGAAGGGGAAGAATTGTCAAAGACCAGCGACCAATGGCGTGCCCAGGGGTGGGTTGGTGGGGGTTATAACCCACCTTTGCCCCAGTATTACTAAAAAAAGAAAATCAAAGGTAGGAAAAGATGGTGAAATGAGGGCTGACTACCAGAGAAAGTGTACATAATCCCTCCCTTTCTAAAATCCTGGGCACGCTACTAGTGTTGCTCACGGGACGGGACATGTCCCGTCTCGTCTCGTCTCGTTTTCGAGACGAGACACGAGACGGGACAAGCCTTTTGAAATTCGAGACGGGACGAGACGGAATGCCTTTCTCGTCTCGTTTTCGAGACGAGACACGAGACGGGACGGGACGGCTTTTGAAAAGTCTCGTCTCGTCTCGAATATCTCGAAAAAATAAAAGCAAAATATTTAATCAGTTGCAAATACTTGTTTGCTTGGAATAAAGTATTTCAATTAAAAACGTTGATAAGCGCGTATTAAGTCAAAAGGAGACTATTCTAGAGAGAGTAATGAATGAATACTTAAACTTATTTTCAATACTCTATCGAAACACAACATTACTCCCATTTTTGTTTTTCAATTTATTCCAGATTAATAACTTTATGTTACGATAGTACTCCAGATACTAATACAATTCTGAATAATATCAAGTAAAAGGGCAGGTAGAGAAGGTGGAAGGAGGGGCCAAAGATCGTGGAATGTCTGCGTCCGAGGTTTATCTTGTAAAAATAGTCTCAGCTCTATAGGTTGGAAAGATAAACGGACCGACGGATATGGTTTATTATTATTATTTAATTTTTACATCAAAGGGTGTACAGAAGTGAATGTTATTAGGAAGTAGGAAAAACATTGTGGGATACATGGCAGTACAAATTGATAAGGAGTTGTTGGGAAAGTTATTAAGGAG
Source organism: Lepisma saccharinum (assembly GCF_977018435.1). Classification (NCBI taxonomy): domain Eukaryota; kingdom Metazoa; phylum Arthropoda; class Insecta; order Zygentoma; family Lepismatidae; genus Lepisma; species Lepisma saccharinum. The sequence goes on from NC_139233.1 coordinate 83,048,938, forward strand.
TCCAAGATATTAGCAAGACTAAGACGGAGATAATTAGGGACAAATAATCTTGCATTATCCCACTCCGAATAGCTGAGAGCTAAAGAGGAGGACAGGTTAAGTGGTAGAGCAGCCACAGGCTTCGCCCATGTGAATAAAGAAATTCTAATTCTAAAATAATTTGGTGATTTTAGTGTTTACAGGGAACCATGACAAGATTTTACCACATGATTATTTGCACGGGTTGCGAAATATTTAGAATGTTATGGAAATTTCGGAAATGTCTTTGTTGAGAAAATTCTTGTTGTTTGCCTCAGGCATTCTACAGGCGGTTGGATTCGATTTTTTTACGTCCATTTGAAAAGTATTTCCAATGCTTTTTTTAAATTTATTTATTTCTTATTTAAGGAGAATACTATTCCTTGGATTGTAATAACGAAATACTGAGCCTGATATAGAACAGATTTCAAATGACGGAAGTGCACTAAGTTCTGTATAATCGTCGTAGAAGGAAACTTTGTTCTATGGGGACTCCCCGATGGTACAGTTGTAGCGTCGTCACCTTGTAATCAAGCGGTGCCGGGTTCGATACCCGGTGAAGGAACATAGTGAGTTGAATCCCACTTTAAAGTGTGGGTCCAGTCCCGATTAGCCTTTCTGTGAATTAGATGAAGGAATGTTGTAGCTGTTCTTTTTATTCTGTGAATTTAACCTTCAAGTTTATTTGCAAAATACATGTAGTATCTACTGTCTACATTTTCAATCGTTACTAAACAAATTTCACAAAGTAGTTTTATCAAACTTCAATGAGAAGCTGACACCAATGTCAGGGTGGCGAGAGCCTGTTTACGGCCAGGGTGTATTCCGAGACTATTTCTCGCCGTTCCCCACTGACAGAGGTTTCGCTTTGAACAATGGTCACCGTTGCTTCAGGGGGCAAACGCCAAACATAGGGGCGAGGTTGACCTGCAGTAGCGGGTAAGTGCCATAAATCCAGGCCTAAAGAAGGAATGAAGGTTGATGCAAGGGAGGGGCAATAAAAATTCTGTAATTTGCTTTGCTTGCCGACAGGAAGTTTTGCAGGAAAAGCTGAAAAGGAAAACGGCAGACTTTGAATGAAAGAGGGACAGTGAACACAGGTTCTTTGTATTATTCGCCGACACACAAGCTTCCATTTCGAAGGTGAGACTATCAGCAGCGAAGTTATTAGAGGGTTGGAAGCAGTGACGACGTCAGAGGAGGCAGGGGGACGCCCCATGTCAGACACTTCGCCCCCCCGGGCCCTCCAACTGAAGTTAATTAAATATCTAATAATAAAAGAGTTCATTTATAAGAGTATGACGATTTTCACCTTTTCAAAGTGGTGTATTCTGCATGATATCACTTTCCTGCTTATAAGATTCGAGCGCCGACCTGGGCATAGGTGATTTCTCATTCATTTATGTCCTGTAATAGCCGAGAATAACCTAAGTTTTACCCAGTCTTAAGAACTGGGAAAAAGTGTTGAATATGGGTGGTTTTAAAACATCAGGAATATTTTCAGGACCACAAGACATCATCTGTAGTACGCGCAAATTATTCTAATCGTGGTCGTTAGTGACAACGCTAATTATTAAAACCCATTCAAAGTTGATTCAAGATTTGGTTGGTTGGTTGATTTGGTGTTTTAAATCCACTTTATGCACAGAAAAGCCAATCGGGATTGGACTTATAGTTTAAAGTGCCTCCACTGGGTATCGAACCCAGTACCAAAGGTGATCGAAGAAAACCCGACACTACATGTCCGTTGTTGTGGATTCATCGCGGTTTCTTACTATTCAGGGACTTGAATTTCGAGATGATGAGTCTGAGGAAACCTTAACAAAGGGACTTTCTTCGATACTCTTGAAGTTAATGAGGGGATATTATTTGGAAATGTATTGAACGTGAACCTTAAAATGCAAATTACACTTAAAATTCGATACAAAATATATCGCGGGCAGGTAAAAGAATGCTTATTAGGATTTGCCACTCTTCAATCATTAGATGCAGGTTCGCTCTTTCTCGTACATATCAAAATCGAAGAACGTCTTCCCAAAAACTCCATAGGTGCCTGTAATTGTGTAGAACGGACATACGTTGGAGTGGTAGAGTAAGAGTAAGTAATGCCAGGGTCAGAATATTTCTTGAATTATGAGATAACTGTAACCTTTGTCTGTTTTTTTTATCCTGTGATAACGTTTCCCTGAAAGGTGAAACACAAATTTTGCCCAAAACTCTTCAACGTTACGAAGATGGTTGTCCTTAAAATCTTTGAAAAGGCTTGCTCGAAACAGGATGCTTTATGCAAACTGCCTCATTTGGCTGTTCTTGCCATTGAGAAGAAATGTCAAGTCCTGGATGTACAAAAGGTGGGCAATGTGTTCTCCAAAGCACATAGAGCAGAATTCTCCTACAGGAGAAGTGCCTTACATTGTTTCTAATACTTAAGAAGATTCATTTCTTCCAACGTCACGTTTATTTTGCAAGAAAATTAAACTCTTCGAAGCATGTTTTCGTCATTTATATTATAATCTTATAACTTAAATATTTATATCAGTAGTTTCATCTCAAGAAAGACGATGAATTATAAAATTTTGAATGTCTTTCAATACTTAAATAGGCCACTAGAGACAACGCAACTTACCAATAAAAAAGAATTAATGTCTTTATTAAAACGAATCATGTGGAGATAAATTCGTAATCAAGAAGTAAATTTAGGCAGTAAACGTCCACTCTAAATAAAAGACAAACACAAAACACCATACATGAATATAATAATAATAATAATAATTATAATAATAATAATTATCATTATTATTATTTACTTCCAACCAGTCACATTTCCCTGGCGCCGTCACTGGTTGGAAGTAAATTTATTAGGACAAGGAAAGTAACGTTAGCTGTTGACAGTGTTGCACCAAAGGACGTGATATGTGCTACTGTTTGTATACATTATAGGAAATTTAAGCAAAAAATTATAATTGTTGAGACTTGAGAGTTGTTTCCGCCATTTGATCGTAGGAAGAGGTTTTCTGAGAGAGTGGGATTATTTTACACATACATGAGAAAGGGTGGTTGTTTAAAGATAGAGAAGTATTTTGCAAGTTTATTAAAAGTTCAGATAAAACGTGAATTTAGCCTTACTCTTATGAAATGAAATAACGCAGTACAGGGAAAGAATAACTCTTCACATTTCTCGCACTTGGTGGGATGCAACACACATACAGAAGAGTATTGCAGGAAGTCTATGAACTAGGATGAAAAGGGATATGTGAAATTTGACTTAGCTGCGGGTAAATTAGTGGATTCTAATATTCTTAAGGTTGATGTTGGGTTTTAAGTCCACTTGATTCACAAATAGGCTAAATCGCGAACCGACCTACAGTTTAAAGTGCGATCCGATCCACTTTGTGCCTCCATTGGGTATCGAACGCAGGGACCCTTCATTACAAGACCTCGGCGTTATTACTACGCCATCGGGGAGGCACCCAATTTACACAAATATGTTCATTCCAATAACACGTTATATGTATAATATGATAATGATGCACGTTTGGTGCATCTAAACATATTTTTTTTTAACTATAGCATGTCTAAAAGAATCATTGAAGTTGTGATTTTTATAACTTCAGGAGGCACGGCTTTGTAAATGTGCGATACAAAATATATGTAGGTTTGTCTTCAATACGTGGTGGTTTTGTCACGTTTCTTCGCTTCGTACCTTCGCAACATCTTATTTGACCGCCCTGAAAAATGTCAAAGTCCGGAATTCGTAAATCTGGCAGCAAAGCTCTTCAGAGCCAACTAAGAGTAGCCATCTTTGCAACATTTCTTCTTTCTGAATGAAAACGCTCTTGTGATTTTTTTCATTCCTTCACATTCCATAAAGTAAAGATACCCTAAAGCAGTAATAAAATATATGAGTAGACAAAAAAATGTTAAGCAGAAATACGAATGTTGAAAATATTTCAAGATTCTTAGTTCTGAATTTGAAAATAGGAAAATGTATGTGCATTGTGAAACACTGAATAGGTTCTCATCCACCTGGAAAGTATTGCGGTCACATTTGAATGCAAGATGGAAAATTTATGATGATTTTATGCGAAATGTTTAGTAAAGATACATTGCACAACACCAAACGATTCTGCAAAGTGTGTCTTTTCCTTGGTTCTTGGCGAAAAATGGTTCGAAACTCCGGCACAATGTTGCTTCAACTGAGATTAACGTGTTTTACTGATCTTTCTGTTAGCAATCTCCTGGAGTAGTTGGTTAGATGACAGCACTTTCGTTTATTTACTGTTTTCGTCAAGATCGAAACATCGTAGGTTCAAATCCCACCCTTTCCTTATTATTTTTTCCTTTTTATTTAACGAGTACGAAGTGTTCTAATAACGTAATATAATATTATATGATATTACTGTAAATATTTATGCGATGCATGCTCAGTGGCGGCGATTGGGTTTCAAAACTGATGGGGCAAGGTGGGGGGGGGGGGACGGCAAGGACAGTTTCTTTCCCTTGGTAGATAAAGTTTAGCATACTGCTGGGTCATCTGCCCCTCCACACTCCATAATCGTCGCCTCTGTGCATGCCTCAAGTAATGTTTCTACTAATGTTTTTAATCTTTCAGTGATTGGCAGGATTTTGGGAAATACTTTTCCTTTCATTCAGCTGTTATAAGTTAACACATATTAAGAACTTACATGTCAACTTTCTGCATCCGGAAATGCTGGACATAAATGGCATAAATATCAACGGAAATATCCAAGAAACGTAAATAAGCATTCTCGTCCAAAGCCGTTTACTTCCCGAAAAAGATCTTGCAAAGAAGTAAGTTTGAACCCATGACCTTCCATTCCATAAGCAAACAACCCCCCTACACCACACGGTTCACGATATTTTATGCACTCGGTTCGGATTCCACTTTAAACTGTAGGTCCAGTCTCGATTAGCCTTATTATGCATAAAGTTGACTTAAAATCAACCAATTCATCTCCTTTCAGAGTGGGCCTTCTATGATACTGTAGTCGGCCAGCATCCGAAAATACAGTTCTGCTTCGCATATACCAGAGTGTAATTGCATTTAATATTGTGACTAATTTTACTTTAAAACTACAGATTAAAGCGATAATAGTGTCCAGAGAAAGAACCTCAAAGTAGATCTTCACACAAAGTATTTTAATCCATTGCCAAACATTTCAGTTAAGAATAATATTATGCTTTTCCATTGACCGTATTTTCGATTCATGGTGAATTTGCTAAAAGGACCATGTCAAGAAATATGTAAGTTTTACTAGTAAATGCATTTAAAATGCACGAAACAACAGGGGAGGAAAAAAAATAAACCTCAAAAATAAGTAAAAATGCAACAAAAACTGTTAAAAATACTGACAAATAAACTAAAAGCCAAAAAAGGCCGAAAAATGCAACAAAAAGAAAATGTAAAAGAGAAAGTGTTTTCCGGCTCTAATTGAAGGGAAACGGACATGATATCAGGTTTAGCATAGTTTTTAAGGGTCAGAAAAAAAGTTGATTTTTCATCAACTTCCGGACCCTAATTAGTAATTATGACCATTGAAAAAGTTGGAGGTAGCTTACTTAAAATTTTCTTGCTGAGGGATCGTATCGTCCCATATCTCCACTTCATAATAAAGAAAAACATCAAGCTCATATTTCGAAAATGACTTGGAGTTTTCCACCAAGAAAATATGTTTTTCATAGTTTGAAGTTCGTTAGTATTATCTTTCAAGGTTTCCATTGTTTTAATTTTACACATATTTTATATTTCATACGTTCCTCTCTCTTTTCATACAGTCTTTGGAAAAAAGCTGAAGTTTCTTGTCAAACGGGGTCTGGTTCAAATGACTCCTTTTCGCTCTCCTGTTCCTACTTTAAACAAACAACAAAATACTTGGTAACTAAACGATTGCTTGTTCAAAACACGGAATTTTTACAAAATTTACAAAATATGACAAAACGCCAATAGACATGTTCATCATTTTTCCCTTTCAGCGTTTCTCGATTTTATCTGAATTCGTTTCCTCATGAAAATTGCCATGAGGAAATTATAGATATGACATTATGTGTGAATTGGTTTCTTCAAACTGGTAGCAAATTTTAACATGAGCTACCTGGAGAAGAGGTAGCGTGCTTGATTCTTACGAGGGAGATCGTAGATTCGATTCTCCATCTAGGCAGGATTTTTTTCAGGAGTATATCGTTGGGTGTAAAGTTTATCAACCGTGCTAAGACGTTAACATTGGTCTCCGTATTTCACGACAGGAAAGAGAAAGTTATTTCGATGATAGGAGGAAGTCACATGCCACGTGGAATGCGCAGAATCAAGTTACATAGAGCTAAGTCTGTAATGGTGGTTTCGAATATTGCGAAGTTAGTGCGGAAAGTTTGTTATATCTGATATTCGGACTTTCTGTTCAAAGAAGACGAACATTTTTAGATACAAAGCAGTGAGGAATTAACGATCATTATGAGGTTTTGAATTTTTTGTTTGTCACTCACTATATAAATACTTATTAGTAGTTTCTTATCGAATCGGCCTTCGTCGCAATAACAATTTATTTATGTTAATACGCGATTTACTATTAGTTTTAGACGCTTGGTAAGATGGTGGTGAGGGGATTGGCAACAGTCATTACGAAGGAACGGACATAAATTTACCAATCTTAGCAATTTGAACTCATTAAACGCTCTCCTTCGTTACAGTACTACACTAAACTAAACCCACAGCGCTACAGCCCTTGAAGGGCCTTGGCTTACCTACCGACTGCTGGTCTCCCTCCCACACTGTTCCTCCGTCACCTGTTATAGCGTGGAGGTCTCAGACCAGTATTGGGGTGACGGGTGATCAGCCCGACGAACCCCCAGCCGTTGTTGTAGGTCTTCTTGACCGGGTTACGCTCACTCACTCACTCGGAGCTTCCCAATTTCCTCACGATGGTGGGTCACCACCGGCCTATACGTAGGCCGAATAAATTCGGATTCGAATCTACGCCGTCCCGCAGCGAACGATCTCAAGACGAGTGAACGCCTTAACCCGCTCGACTACGGAGGAGGACACAGTACTACACTAGATCACTATTTAACATAACTGTATATCTTTTTTTAGTATATCGAAATCAAATAATCAAGATTTTAGGTGTCAGTGAAGAACAAACAATACATAACTTAAATAACATTACATTTTGCATCCTGAATACATATATGTGATTTGTGAATTAATCATGATGTGTGTGTTAACACAACATGTGAACAATAACTAAAAAGAAAAGTTTTAACTTTAAATCCTGGAAATATCCAACTTCTAAGGGGAAATATGCGCAGAAGGGACGTCCCTCAAGTGTGCATCGGATTCATTTTTTAAATATTCTAATATCAACGGTATCTGTTCAGCAAACAAAAAAAAAGAAAAAAAAGGAAGTGGAGAGGGTGGGATTTGAACCCGCGACCTTTCACGCTTGATGAAAAATAAGGAGAGCAGAGCCTAACCAACTGCTCTACGTTAACTTAATGACTTTATACCCTTAAAAACATGTTGACGTTTATGAAGTCTCCCACCTTCCTGTGTTTCAAGAACATTTTCTCGACAAGTCGTGTAAAATATATGTTTTTGAGAACTGTTCAATATTATGCAAGGTATTGTAAATAAAATGTCGCATAAAATCCTCACAAATTTGCTTCTTTCTGCACAAACTTGATGGCAATTTCCTCCAGGTGGAGAAAAACTCTATTCAGGGTTTCAAACCCCCCAAATTTCAAGTCGAGCAAGCAGAATCGTAAATATCCTTCAAGGTTATTTTTCCAATTTATTATATCCGTTTGATTGTGTATTATAATAGCGGTTTATAGTTTCTAAGTTCATGGAAAGTGTTAAATTGAAAACCTATCACCGCAGCGTTTATCGTCTAGTGGAAGGACCTACTCATAGTTGGCTACTCTCACCTGGAGCTGAATTGCAATGTTGCTAAGTTTACGATTTCGGGACTTAGAATTCTTTCGAGGCGGTCAAATAAGATGTTGCGAAGTGTATAACATACACTTTTGCAGGAACGGCTTCTTGCATCCTCCTGGCGCCTTGCTCTAGCTAAACAAAAAAATATATCTATTTGTTTAGCATAATCGAGAGTTACTTTTTCCTGCCGAACAAGGATTTTATTGCGATCATACGGCTTTGAATGACAGTATCAATGAAGATTTACAGTATGTACACTACTACTTATAATAATGAGCATAAAATATTAATCAGGAACTTTATTTTTCGTCAACTGGATGTAACATCCTTTATTGTTATTCAACAAATATTCAATTCATCACCTTTTTTGACATTAAACTTCTTGCCAGGACAGCTGTTTTTATGCAAATTTTGGCGATCTTAACTACACATAAGCTAGATATTAGCTAATATTCGTGCTGTTATATTACTATTCTTCTACAACCTTTGTAACATTTCATGCAATAACAATAATAGAATTGATTAATTTACATATTCAAGTGAATAGACCTATGAATTATATTAATGTATTAATTTAAACATTTGCTTAATTGTTGTCGTTAATGTTATTATTATCATTTTTTCTGAAACACTTGGCTCGGACACCCTCCCCCGACATATGCTTCTAGATGCGTGCCTGCCGAAGTATAAATTAGATCAAGCGGTGGTGGTACAGTGGGATCCATGACTATAACCGTGCAAATTGTCCATGACAATTTTCATTAATTTTTCTCTTACATCCTATGTGCTTTAAGCGATGGATTTTTATGTATGCTAGTGCAAAAGATGTCAACAGCTTGTTTTGAGTTTTCTTTTAATTCTTGAAGCTCTTATGGGGGTCAAATAAAGTGCACGAACATGCTGATGAACAATTTTCAAGGTAATACTCATGGATCCCACTGTACCGGACTTAGAGGCTAAAGAGAAAACAAAGAAGTATGTGCGTCATAAGCTGAGCATAAGAAACAGCACAATATCACAAAGAAACACTTTTTGAAACTTATGTCATAGAAGATGTTTAACAATATTAAGAACAATAAATGCTTTCTATTTGTAATATACTAAGTATTGAAATTTTAAATAGTCTTTTGTGTTCGTACTACACATTTAAAAACTTTTTTGTTGCTCCCGAGCGCCAAGCTTAGAATTTAAAGAAGAAATGTACATTTTCATAATGCACGGAAGTTCGATATTCAGAAAGAAAGAAGGTCTAGTGGAAAACATTTCAAAACTTCCAAAAGGTATAGCAGTAATGAAAAGAACACTCTTGTATGGAAGCCAGAAAAACCACAAGGTAGATTTCATAAGATACCTAGCAATCAGTAACCAACAAACTGTATTTTTAATATTAATGTTCTCATTATTAACGAACCTTATTTATTCTCACCAAGCAATGGGTAAAATATTTGGAGCTTTATCCCACTTTTCGGAAAAATATTTTGTTTCTGCTACTTTTGACTTTTGTTGGCATGATATCCCGGATCACTTTTACGAGACGAGACGGGACAAAACGAGACGAGACAGAACCCTTCGAGACGGGACACGAGACGGGACAAACGAATATTTTCGAGACGAGACACGAGACGAGACAGAATTTTCACGAGACGGGACGGGACAGACCAAAGTCTCGTCTCGTCTCGTCTCGTGGGCAACACTACACGCTACTGCCAGCGACTGTTAAAATTCCATAATATTATGATAATAGCAAAGTAAATCAACATGTCAAGCCCTTTTACTTGCTTATTTCATGACAGAAGGAAGGAGTTTTCAGTGTTTAAATAACTTCCTACATCATAACCCTATTTTCAGTACTGCATTTTAACCGGATTGCAAGTCTGCATACCAGACTGCAAAGGAAGCAGCGCGAGGTCACGTAACAGTGCTCGAATATAAACAATTGTTCCTCTAAAAAACGAATGTAAACATTTTGAATACCAGCAATTGAAAGTCAAGTGAAGTCCTTGTTTCTCAGGTCGCGCCCAGTGTGTCTGCCGTAATGTAATGTCGGTTTCTTTTCCTTGGGTGCATGTGCGCTATTAGTGTTGTGTGGCAAAATGCTTAGTGCAATTGGAAGTTAAAAACGAAAAGTGGAAGAAAAAATAGAAAATAATTTTTCAGAAATTCTAAAGCAAGTATATAAATTAAATTATTTTTTCTGTGTTTAAAGCAAATCTATCTTGTTGAGTAGCCTATCACTCAGCTTTAACCACAACATTTCCTCCGATCGAAATTCCGGAATTAGAACCACATATTGAGATGGCTCTCAACCCAGAAAAAATAGATGAGACGTTATGGACCTCCAATTTCCCATGGAGAGGTAGAATCAACTAGTTAAATAAATCTATCTGAATCCTCCATGTGGTTAAGTTTCACTTCCGATGACAATGATAACATCATTCGAAATCTGCCAAAAGAACGTCACATCAATAACTTACATTTTTCAAATTCGATGCGGGTTTACAGATATGTTTTCCAGTAAGTTGCCTAACGAACAGCTAGTGGATTCTGTATTCAGAAAGCTAAGGTAATTTCTTTTCTGTATCCCTTGTAAACTATTCTCTTGTACCATCTTAGTGGATAGTTTTATCGAAGGAAACTCCAGGCTCATTGAGCTATTCCTTAATAATGGCCAACGAAGTCATTACTAATTATCGCTTTGGCTTTCTTTCATTGAATATGTCTGTCAGTGTTTTCAAGATGAACATGACTGTCATTTTCCATTATTGTTATCCCGAAAAAACGTCCAAGACGGGGAGACAACGAATTAATCACGAACGGCACCACCCTCCTGAGGGAGGGTTCCACAAGAGCCCTGGACGCCTTGAGCATCGCGATCGATATTATTCAAAATGTCCACAACTTGAGAGCTCCTCGCGTAGTCGCTCAATGTGTCGAGCAACGTGAGAACCTTCACGTGGACATCGCAGAACATCTTCTTGACCTGGCGAATGAATGGAAAATGCCCGACGGAATTTTGGCGCCATTTCCTTGTAAGCGTTATCCTTCAGGAAGAAAAACAGATTTGCTGTTATCGGATCCCCGACTGGGACCGGTTGGAACGCTCTGTTGGCGAAACGTTCTGTGTCCGTCATCACCATCTTGATGAACGATGGATCGCAAACGACTATTACCGGTCTGGTCCCAAAGAACCATCCCCCCAAATGGGGTGTTCCCTGAACTGATTGTAGATCCTACCCAGAAATTCCACGAAGCTCTCTCTCTTCAACAACATTTCCTCGATGTTACCAACAAGGGGCAAAGGTTCGATGTATGGGATTCCTCTCTTCCTGAAGTAATCATTGTTCCTAGTTACGAGCTTGTAGATGACGGCCAGAGCTACAATAAGTACAACCAGTAAGTACATGCTTGAAATTGGCACTGCGTTCAACCTTTAATACCTGAAAGTAAGACAAACCTGTGTTCAAAATTTTACTGGTGAATACTCCACAATGCGTTCAAAGAATTTGACATTTCTAAACCTTTAACGTGGCATGCTACAATTATGTCTAGTAGAAGAAATGTACGATATATACGTGTCTTGTACTAAAAATGCAACTCCGAAATAAGATAGAGTTTCTAGAAGATTTTAACATACTCGAGGCTATTAATTCAGACTGCAGACCAGAATGGTTATGAAGAGTGGAAATCCGCGGCGCGTGCAACCGCACAGGGCCTCGCGCATTCGAAGTATTTGTACTACAGTGAGTGTCAAGGGAAATTTGGCCGCGTAGCGGCAGCAAGCGTGTCGGGCGGTGGGATCCCGTCTGCCGACATTTAGACCCACAGCTGTACGCTGACTTGCTACTGGACGCGTCAGTGCTTGAGTATCCGGATAGCTGGCGTTCAAGTTCAGTTAGCATGTGTTTGCGAAATGTTGAAGTGTTAACAAGTGTTTTGGATTGTCTTCTTTTTAGTTTACGTATTATTTTGGGCCTCCCCGGTGGCGCAAAGGTAGCGTAGTCACCTTGTAATCAAGGGGTCCCGGGTTCGATACCTGGTGGAGGCACATAGTGGTTCGGATCCCGCTTTAAACTGTAGGTCCAATCCCGATTATCCTTACTGTGCATAAAGTGGACTTGAAACACCAAATCAACCAACCAACCAAGTTTACGTATTACTGGTCTTGTTCTGCAGTCCTATCTGCACAATTGAAATCAACTAATTTTTATGTACGACTCTTACGTCTTAACGAATTGAAGACTAAAATTGGTAAACGATGTAAGTGCCAAAAAAATGTAAACACCGTTTTCCAGGTTAAACTGTCAAATGTGCCATGCTTTATAATGTGGTTAACGTGAAAAGTGGCTGGTTGTCCTCTAAGTAGTCCAAAAGGGCGTGTAAAGAGGTCGCTAGTGTGATTAAAAAAAAACATTACAAACAGGAACAGGTAATGCAACATGTTTTTCCATACACAAGAATGAACATTTCATAAAAATAATCTTAATTTATTATTTCAGGTACCAAAAGAGGTTTCACGTTGAGGGTGAGTGCAAATCGTAAACGTTGTAAGTGCCAGATATGTGGAAAAACAGTTTTTTTGCGATTTCCCAACACTTTCGCTTTTGGCACTTACAACGTTTACCACTTGTAGTCCTCAATTCTTGTAGGGAAGTTAGAAGGCGTTTTGCAGCAGAATTTCCTGGAGTTCCGTTCCACACAGAGAGAGGGTTGTTGGAGACTTGTGAACAAATTTAGGGAAACATGGTCTGTTCTTCATAAGAAATGAAGGGTGAAACGGCGTGTTCTTACTGAGAATAAATTAGATGAAGTTAGAGCACGACTAGAACATACTCCTCAAAAATCCCTCAGGGGACTTGCACAAGATACCGACATTTCCAAGTTGTCTGCGTGGCGAGCTACCAAGCTTTTAAATCTGAAGTCAATTGAACGAAAACATCAGCAGAGAAATTGAAGCAATTTCGGAAGAGGAACTAATGCGTGTTAGTAAAAATTTTATAAAAAGATGCAGTAAATATGTGGATGCAGGAGGACAACATTTCCAACACATCTTGTAACAAGATCCAGGAATCGATACCCGGTGGAAGTACATAGTTCTTCGGATCCAACTTTAAACTGTCCAGTCGCAATTAGGCTTACTGTGCATAAACACCAACTCAACTCAAAACCTCTTGCAACAAGATAAGCGTTCATTTTAATTTTAACTGTCCATATAATTGTGCCAGCTTATTTCATTTCATAACTAGCGGTTTCAAGTTACGTAGATGTTGCATTTAGTTTGCCGTCAAACGCGCTCTCGTTGGCCGACGAGCTAGCCGCCGCTCCGCGGCCAAATTTCCCGTCTTGCAAGGTGTCCGAAGGAACACAGTTGAATTTGTTGTTTGTGACCACACCTTCGACCGATTTCCTGTTATAAACTATTGCCAATTGAGTAGAGTCGCAAAAACGTGATTATGTGAAGCTGAGACCTTAAAGTTTAGGGTGCACATGTATTGCCCCTCGGACTTGGATTTTACGATGTAGCTAAATTGAGAAAAGGTGAAAATAAAATTGACCGTAGCAGGGAAACTTACCTTGGATTGATAAAAAGAAGAATAATAAATGAAGTAAGTTTGTGCTCGGCAAATAATGTGTGAATTTAATGTGTTTGCACGTTCTTTAGCCTGAGATAATATAAAGAGATAACGCAGTAAGTACTATACTAAAGCTATAACTATAAAAAGTGGAACTAAGGAACATATATAATGCTATATTGCTAAAATTTGTAAGTGAACCAAATGTAAACAAACGAATTACATGTGAACAGCGAGTTAACTTGTGCAACTACTTTATACATAGCGATAGGAGGCAACGTAGGAACTGCTTGAAAATGAGTGCATGTTCTGCAGATTCAAAGCCTGTGTCAAGGCAGGATATACTTTCAAAAATACAGTGTAAGGACTGTTTTAACTGGTATCACACCAAATGTGTTCATCTAGAGGAGAATGACGTGGAATTTATTAAATCAACAAATGAAGGATGGCGGTGTATAAAGTGTGCGAAATCCAGGTGTGATAGCTTGCTAGAAGAAAGTGCAAATCAACCATCAGGAGAAGCAAAACCGTCTATTACGGATGTGTATGAGCTATTACATAGTTTGAAAAGGGAAGTGGAAAATATGAGAAAACAACAAGAAACCACCGAACGCGAATTAGGAAAGTCGCTTGATCTCGCACATGAAAAACTTGACGAAAATGCGGACTTGGTGAAAAAACAATCTCAAACCATTGCAACGTGTCTGCTTCAAATCGTACAGTTAAAGGAATAGAATATTGTTATAAAAAACAAATTAAATGAGTCACAATTGCAATTAGACGAATTAGAGCAATATGGGAGAAGAAACACATTGGAAATATGTGGTGTTCCTGTTAACCAGAATGAAAATCTGTTTGAAGTTGTAAAAAATGTAGGGCGAGTGTTAGATATTGAAGTTGATAATCAAATGATAGACACCTGTCATAGATTAAAGAAGCCTCCTCAACAAAAATCTGCTGCCATCATTGTTAACTTTGTTAGGCGAGTAGATAAGGATAAATTTATGGAAAAAAGAAAAGTAAAAATAAATCAAAATTGTCTTCATTTGGGTTACACTAACAATGATATGCTATACATTAACCAAAGTCTCACCCCCCTTAGAAGCAAATTATATAGTGAAGCCTGGGCAATTAAACGGGAAAGAAATTATGCATACGTATGGGTTGATAATTCTGGAAATATAAGGTTGAGGAAGAGATAGGGTGACAAGGATGTATATGTAGTAAGAACAACTGATGACTTAGATAACTTGAAACAATAAATGGCTTCGGAAAAATGTAATGAACTATCTGTCTACGACCAGAATGTTAGAGGGTTAAATACAAAATTACACAAACTATGCTCTAGTATATCCCTCGAAAATTATGATGTAATCATACTAACGAAAACTTGGTTAAATGTAGGTGTATATGATGGAGAGTTCATAGATAAACGGTACAATGTTTATCGTCAAGATCGGGTCCATAAGGGAGGGGGAGGTGTCTTGGTTGCTGTAGCAAACAAATATTCTGTTGAGGAATTTAAAATCACTATAGAACATGTGGAAATAGTATGTATCAAATTTATATTTGAATATACAAGTTATTTTTTTATATCAGTATATTTTCCACCAAAATCACCAATTAAGAAGTATCAGGATTTTTTTGAATTTGTTGAGGAGATTGCTAACCAGCATAGCTTTAAAGTAATTATTGTTGGTGATTTTAATATTAAGACAATAATAGATGATCAATTTAATTTATTGGAAGGTGGACCTATTAGTACCTCTCTTGCTAATTTTTTTATCAATGGGAAATCTTAAACCTGTCAATCATGTTAAAAATAAAAATGGGAAAACCCTTGATTTATTATTGACGAATATAAGTGATAGCATGACTCTTATTAGAAATTTACACCCGTTGCTTGAGGAAGACGACCACCACCCGTCATTACTTATTCAGGTCTTTGTAAACAAAAAGGTTACTTGTGTTAAATCAAATCCAGTTACTGTATACAATTATGCAAAGGCAGACTTCTACAATATGTACAAACACTTGGAAAATGAAAAATGGGACAATTTAGCTACTTACAAGAATCCCAATGAAGCCTTAGACTATTTTTACAAGGTAATTAATGGTGTGATAGACATATATGTGCCGAAAAGATCAATATGTAAAAAACGTTCTTATCCATGTTGGTTTACATCAGATATAATAAGAAACTTACAAGAAAAAGAAACATACAGAAGAAAGTTGAAATATTCAGATTATTATCAAACTAAATTTGTTGAATTACGTAGAAAACTAAAAAGAATGATAAATATAGCATATAAAACATACGTATGTATCAAAAATAGAGAACAATTTAATAAGCAACATCAAACCATTTTGGAATTTTATAAGAAACAAGAAAAAAACAAATAGGAAACTAGCTCATATGATGTATAAGGGTAATAGATTGGAAACGAACATATTAATTACCAATGGTTTTGCTGAATATTTCCAAACAGTGTACGCTTCAAATTCTTCAACGTATAACATCATTGAATCCTCTGACATGATAGTATCTCAGTCGTTGTTGGTAGATTCTATCAACAACGCAGAATGCAATGAAGGCATAAAAAAATCTGAAATCAATCAAATCAAGTGGTCCCGACCAATTGCCAAAATGCATATTCAAAGGTTGTGCCGAATTATTATGCACCCCTTTGTGTTATATTTACAATATTATTAAAAACGCAATTTTTTCCTGATCTTTGGAAAATCAGTAAAATTTGTCCTGTTTTAAAAAAGGGAGACCCATGCGAAATTACAAATTACCGACCCATTTCACTAATCTCAGCTCCTTCAAAAATATTTGAATATATATTATATGACAGGATATACAACCGTATTAAACCTTATATATCAATAGATCAACATGGTTTTTGTCCTGGAAAGTCTACTTCAACTAATCTGGTCAATTTCACACAGACTATATCCGATTCCCTCGATGATAGGAATTCCGTTGATGCAACATATATGGACTTCGCCAAAGCCTTTGATACTCTTGATCACAATGTATTGTTGAGCAAATTGTCTAAGTTTAGTCTCTCTCATAACTTTCTTACGTTAATATCCTCTTACCTATGCAATAGAATGTAATTGTGACATACAATCAAGCTAAGTCATACACTTACAAAGTCTGTTCCAGTGTACCACAAGGCTCCAATCTTGGACCATTATTCTTTCTATTATACATCAATGATCTACCCACAATTTTTAAATACTCAAAATGCTTACTTTTTGCTGATGACTTAAAATTGTATAAAGTAATGAAAGATTCAAACGATGCACATAAGTTGCAAAAATACTTGGAAAATGCACAAAGATGGAGCATCGAAAATAAATTAATCTTTAATGTCACAAAATGTTTTGCAATAACTTTTCCAGGCAAATCAAACCCAATATTTATCAGTATACAATGAATAATCGTGCATTACAAAGAGTAAATCAGATAAACGACTTAGGAGTTACATTAAATAATAAATTATCTTTTCGAACACATATTGATCAGATTTGTAATGATGCTTACAGAACGTTAGGGTTCCTAATTAGAAGTTCACAAGACATGCATAATGAAAGAGCTCTGACAAGCCTGTTTAATTGCCTTGTTCGAACCAAATTAGAATATGCAAGTGTAGTCTGGTCACCTTACACACAATGTAATAGCAAAAAGATAGAAAGAATTCAGAAGAAATTTATTCGTTACTTATATTACAAAAAACACACAAGATCATCTTTTCAGGATCAGGTATCATATAAATAACTACTCAGAGAATTCAATGTTACACCTCTTACGAAAGGAGAGAAGTATCACATCAATTATTTTTATATAAGTTAGTCAACGGTCTGGTCGACAGTCCAAGGCTCCTCGAAACATTAAACTTTAATGCTAAGAAGGACATGTTACGGTTCAGGCAGCCTTTTTATTACAGTAAATCCAACTCAACAGAACACCAGAATTCGCCCATTCTAAGACTATGTATTAAACATAATGAAATAGTCAGAAACGGTGGACACTTGGATTTCGCTATGCCATTCATGCAATTCCTGTCCGTCCTTCGAAGAATATCATGAACAAATAATAAATAATTATATATGTTTTCTGTGTACATGGGTATGTTTGTGAATAAAATTATGCCTGTATGTGTGTATGTTTGCTTATATATGAGTATTTACATGTGTATAGTTATAAATGTCTCAGTCTGTATATAGATATGTATCTTGTTCTACCACAGTGAATATCATTTTTGAATTTATGTTCTCTAGAATACTTGTGTTGGTGTTCTTTATTATTGTAGTTTTGCTCTCATTCTTCTTTTGTTTTGTATTGTTAGAATTATAATTTTTTAATTGTTTAAAATACATCAAACCATCAGTAGGGTTACCAGATCGCTATAAGGGAAATGTTGGAGATTATATCCCAGAATGTAGGACTTTTAAGTCCAAATGTAGGACAAAAAACATCCACAATAAATAATACACATTTCTAGAATGTTAGAAAGTAAATTAAAATTCAGCTTTTTAAAAAAAAAAATGATTTCTTAATGAATTCTTAAATGCAAAATTTCCAAACTAGCAATCAATACTAAACAATACATTTCTTACTACTTGTTTTAATTGATGCTTCTCAGAGGAGCCAATTTTTATCAAAATTTCAGGTTTAGTCAAAACATATTTGTGATAGACTGAACAGTAACACTATCTCAAATTATACTTAAAACCAGTACCAAACATTTTAGAGACTTTTGGGGAAAAAAATGTCTCAGTTGTGCTGATGGTACTCTCTCATTATCATATTGAGTGGCAAACAATATTC
The DNA here is from genome assembly GCF_977018435.1 of Lepisma saccharinum. Classification (NCBI taxonomy): domain Eukaryota; kingdom Metazoa; phylum Arthropoda; class Insecta; order Zygentoma; family Lepismatidae; genus Lepisma; species Lepisma saccharinum. The sequence goes on from NC_139233.1 coordinate 83,067,317, forward strand.
AGCAATTACCGTTAGTTGAAATGGTTCCAGAAGTCTCATCTAGTGTATCTTTTTTTATTTTAGTTCACGACCTTTGTTCCATATACCCCTTGCTTTTCAATCAAAGAAATCAATATAAACCCCAAAGGCAAGAAATTCCACTCAGACACTGAACAGCGATATCATCAGAGTGTGGCCTCAATCTTCTAGCATAAATCTTTATTTTCTTTTTGGGTAATGCCTGAATCAAAATAATTTCAGTATTGAGTTTGAGAGTGCAGTTCATAGACTTGTAACTTGCATGGTTTTTCTTTGTATAACTGAAACACGTATTTTTCTAATTAATATTATGTGTAATGTGACGCTCAAAATGTGGGACATTTATGATATTTTTCAAATTCATCCAGGACGCCGGACATAAGGCTAAAATGTAAGATATGTCCGGGAGGAACCGGACGTCTCGTAATCGAAACCTTCAGCCTTTTCGTCCTAGGCCTGCGTTATGAAAATCCAATCTTGTTCGGATGCTGACATTATGACCTTTAACGACCCTTTCTTGATCTTTAATCATTTCAGTCCATAAGTTAAAGCGGTAAATAGAGGTCAATGACTGTTAACGATTACATATAATTCTTGTGGAAGCAAAGCTGGTGGTTTTTCGTGTTAGGCAGTGTCTCTGTGATATGCTTGGGGAGGGGGGAAACATGGTTAAGGGCTAGAGATAATGATTTCTAGCTTTAAAGCTATCTTCAGATGTTTTTATATTCGTCAGTTTTTGGTCTGAGATAATAGTCTCTGAAATGTGATTCTTTTCAGGTTTTTTTTTTTTCATCTTTATGTTTTAGGTGTGCAAAAACATCAAGTCAGGTTGGGATGAATCTATATCCCGCGCCATAAGTCACCGACTTTTGACATGGCCGTAGCCTACGTACATCAGTCCAAGGATAGTACAAATTTCATAGTTACAATTTAATCGTTAGGTATTATTTACTATAGCTCTTGTCCATTATCAACATAATATTATTATGGATGCTATAATAAATGTACAGAAACAAATATTTGCATTAAAATAGTGCAGAGAAAATCTTCTTGGTGTTCTTTAAAAGTTCTAATTCGTAATTCGAGCTCTTGTCTAATCTTACGGCGGGCGGCCCTACGTGCTGGCAAGGGAAGTGGGGAGCGGGAAAGCGACCAATCCAGCGCCATAAGAAACGCAGAAGCCCGGAGAACGAGGTGCGCGAAGCACCGCCTCCCCTAATGTCGTAACTCTCGGCGCCACCGTTGTTGTCTGGATGGTCTTCTGCGTATTCCCCGCTCCCCACTTCCCTTGCCAGAATCAGGGCCGCCCGCCGTAAGATTAGACAATAGCTCGAATTACGAATTAGAACTTTTAAAGAACACCAAGAAGATTTTCTCTGCACTATTTTAATGCAAATATTTCTTTATGTACATTTATTATATCATCCATAATAATATTATGTTGATATTTGTTTTTAAATTTATGTTTTGAGTCATTCCATGCCAAATCAACACAGATATGTGCAATTTCCAACTTGACCATATCCGATTTTCATAAAATATTGAGAGTTGAAACTATGCATGGAACTTAGTAACTATGAAAAGTTTTATAGTTTCGTGCGTCTTGTAATTGTTAAATTATTCAAAATCAAAGTTCGAATAAATTGTCCTTTTTGAGTCCGCTTAGCTATATTAAATGTGTTGTAACTCCGCCCCTATTCTCCCTAGGAAGCTCAAATAAAGCTTATTGTACAGGGAATTGAACATGCTTTCCAGTTATATATAACAAGTCTACCTTTGGATAAAAATATAATTTTGTAACTTGGCCTTGATCTTTGAACTTGAATATCTCAAAACATGTCATCACCAAAAATCGTGAAAAAAATATATTTGGTCCCTCATGCCATACTCTAAAACATATCAAAAAAATCATACTGGGACTGCAATGGGATCAGAAGATACAAAATAATATGTGTAACTATGTGACTGATAAAAGCCTCATTACATGAACTATGTCAAGTCAAAAGTCCTTTAACACCCCATACAAAATGTAAAGGAGTTATCCTGGTCATGAAAGAAATAGGTTAGGCACAGGGAGATCCCTAGCTGTGTGTGTCAAGCACGGGTCCGGCATATTGTTGACCGCCATATTGAATTCAACGCAAAAAATTAAAAGGAAAGGGGGTGATGTGATCAAATCAGGCTAGAATTTCACGAGAAATGAAGCGGCGAAGGTTTTTCCAACAGTTCACGAGACTCAAAATTTTCATAGTTACTAAGTTCGATGCATACTTTCAACTCCCCAAATTTCATGAAAATCGGAGTTGTTCAGGTTGTGGGCTGTGTTGATTTCATATGGAATGACTCTTTTGTAGATCGCCTTGTAACTAAGGGATACCAGGCTCGGTACCCAGTAGAGGCTCAGTTCTTCGGATTCCACTTTAAATTATAGGTCCAGTCCCGAGTAGTCTAACTGTGCATAATGAGAACTTAAATACTAAAAAAAACGCAAAATCTGTTAGAACTGGGCTTTTATTTTTAATAGACTTACTTTAATCATGAGTGGACCATCTACGTTGCTATTGGTTCTTACTAAAAATAAGTAACTTCCGTATATTTATGCATAAAAGAATCGAAAGGTTTGCATAAGTCCACTTTGCACATATCGTTTGAAGTGGGATAAAAAATGTCTCGAGTGTCCTACAATTCCATCCATTTTTCAGACCAAGACGAAAACCGAAAACGGCATCAAGTCCTTTGGGACTTGTCGATTTCGATTTTTTTTAAGTTTACTTAAAAACAAACTTTGGCAAAATTATTTGTTGTGTAATAGAAGCGTTGAAAACCCGAAACCTATATGCTTTCGTAATACAGTACATATAGTTTAAACGGCTGCCCCCCGTGGCAGAGTGGTTCCAGGTTCGAATCCCGGCCGAGGCATGGATGTTTGTCAGTGTCCATTCCTCAATTTCATTATGTCATCATTCATCCCCACCTTTGCAAATTATCCAAAAGTGGCACAAAAAGCGAAGTAAAATAAAGCAAATCAATCAATCAATATAGTATAAACAAGAAGGTCGAATCGAATGAAATTTCATAAATTTAAACTGACCGGATTATGAAAAAATTCGGAACACTTCAGTTTATACTTTGCTTAAGCATTTACCATTCATTGATTTCAATGCATTAGCTGTAAAAAATAATAAAAAATAAAAACGTACAAACAATTCGTACTTTTTGAAAATTGTTGTGCTTTAATTTTCTTTGAAATTATCATGTCTTCTCTCCTCAAATGCATTTTCAGTGCTTCACACGACAGCAGCTAATAAAAGTACTCTGTAATGCATTCCTGTATTAATTTTTATCAACCAAAGGTGCATCATTAGCAATTTATGCACTTTACTGTGTAAAGGGAGTCAAAAATATGCATTTTTGTGTGATTTAGCACATAACATAGACCTGGTATTTTTTATATTGTACGGGAAAATCTATATTGAACACAAAAATCAAGAAAAGCCAAAAGAAAATATTTTAGAAAGACCTTCCATACGTCCTGGTTTACATGTATTAACACAAAACCGTTTATATTTATTAAATAAAATTTCCCCTAAGTGATAATTCAAGAATTTGACAACATTTATCAAGAAATTTCTCACACCACAAGAGTTTAAATAAATCAACAATGGCTTTCAAAATATAAGAGAAACGAACGGCGTTTGCCAGAAACATGAAACAACAAATAGATATAAGGAATTTAACTCAGAAATTATTAACGTAGGCTTCACTAACTTGATTAAAATGAAACTTACAACAATGTTTAGAACATTTAAAGGCAAATCAAACTATTAATTTTGAATCTATATAAATTGTTCAAAATTTGCCGCTATTCATACTTGTAGATATATCAGCGTATAATGTTAACGATTATAAAGGCGGCCATATTGGAAAATTGGCTGAAGGCATTAATATAATATTTATGTATATATATATATATGAATTATTAATTGTATAATACGTGCAACCATAATAGCATGAGATAATAATAATATAAGATATAATAATAATAATAATAATAATAATATAAAACCACGAAGTATTGGCCACCTCGGGGTCATTACAGCAACAAATAACATTCCATAAGTTTTTTCAGGACATACCATTTTCGTCAATGCACAACAATTTCGTCCATTTCAGTACTGTATTACAGGCGTTCTACAGTGTTGAAACCTCTGAATATTTTCCTTTAATAATGTCTAACCATAAATATAGGTTTGAAGAAATAACTCGTATATTCTCGTTTCTCTGCACCACTTTGAAAATTATTTTTCAGAAAGCTGTTACATTATAAGAAAAAAGGATCTCAAAATGAAATTGAAAGTTTAAATATAAATTTCGAACAGCATTTACAATATTGAGTCGGCAGAATACTGAAAATTGTTGTTCCAATGTATGTTAAGGACGTGGAATTCTAATTAGAGTTAGACTCCAAGCGGTCCCAGGTTCGATCCTCGCTAAGAGACGTTGTTGTATAAAAACTCCCTCGTTTTATTAAAACAAAAAGGTTATTGTTATTGATTTTCTATTATTGATATGATTTATTTTATTCCGCTTTTCTGCCACTTTTGGCTAATCGCATAGATGACGATGATTGACAAATAAGAAAACAGAGTTGCCTACATAGCAGGCCCGTAACCAGGATTTTTTTAAGGGAGGGGTCAGAAACGAAAATATGTTTATATATATATATATATATATATATATATATATATATAAAGGTTAAGTGCTCCCCTGTGCTTAGCACCACGCCATGAAGGCGTATAGGGGGTGTGGGGGTAACGCCCCACACTTTCTTGATCCGGTCATGAGTGGGGGTGATGTGATCAGCATCACGCCCCTGACTTTACCCCCCCAGGGTTTCCCCCAGGTACCCATGTTATTCGACGCTGGGTGGGCGCCGGGGCCGCTTCCAACACTAGAAAATTTCCCGGATTTGAACCGGCCGGGGATCGAACCCGGGACCTTGAGCATTGTAGTCAGACGCGTTACCGTTACAGGGTTAGTCAAAAGTATCGAGACAGGCCAATAATAACGAGACCCGTGGACGGAGGAAAATCAATGTTGCAAGTGGGTATTGGTGCGGAAACTACATTGAATGAGGATGTGGATATCATGGCAGCCATCTTGGATTCCGCCATATTGGATATCACACAATATTTTCAAATGGAAAGGGGTATGTATGACACATCAATTTAGGCTAGAATCATCCCACAAACGATAATCCAAACTCATTTTGAACCTATCGCCATTCGTGGAAGAGATAGGGTGTGGAACGATTGACTGCAATAAAATGAGATTTGTCTGAATGAGACGCGTGGACGGAGGACAATCACATGTTGCAAGTGGATATTGGTGCGGAAACTGCAATGAATGGTGGTGTGGCCATCATGGCAGCCATCTTGGATTCCGCCATATTGGATATCACACAATATTTTCAAATAGAAAGAGGTATGTATGACACATCAATTTAGGCTAGAATCGTCCCACAAATGACAATCCGAACTCATTTGGGATCTATTGCCATTCTTGGAAGGGATAGGGTGTACTACGTTAGACTGCAAAAAATGAGATTTGTCTGTGAGAATTGTTTACTGTATTCTTGTGGGTAACTGTACACTGCAAATTACAGAGAGCATGAACAAGAAAACATGACATTGACTTACATAATGCCTCAAAGCAAGTGCTCACACTGCTTCCCGTCGACTGTCTGACAATGCTATGTCAACCGATAGTAAAAACTGCAAAGTGCACGTTGTAGCATATCCCGAGAAAGTCCTCTTGTTTCGTCCACAATGCGATTCTGTAGATCATTCAGGGAGTGTGGTTTGGTTCGATACACTTTGTCCTTCATGTGCCCCCATAGGAAGTAATCCAGGGGTGATAGATCGGGAAATCTTACAGGCCATTCGATCATACGTCGTCTTTCAATCCATCGTTGTGGAGAGGTTTCATGTAAGTATTGTCCATAGTGTGGCGGCGCTCCGTCCTGTTGGAACTAAACACGATTAAAGTCCCGTGTCGACACTTGGATGGCAGGGACAAACTGCTCACGAAGCATTGTCAAATACTTCTCACCTGTCAGATTGCTGTCAATGAAGAAAGGGCCGAGAATGATGCCTCTTATCATTCCTACCCAAACATTCAGTTTCTGTGGATACTGGGTATGATGTACCATCATCCAATGCGGGTTTTCATCGCTCTATTAGTGGCAGTTATGTGTTCACGTGTCCGTTTAACATAAATGTCGCTTCATTAGAGAATGCAATGTCATTGAAGTGAATACTATCGTTATCGATATTTCGGATCATTACTTCGCAAACTTCAATACGGCGATCAAAGTCATCTTTCATCAGTTCGTGCCTAAACTCACTTTGTAGGGTTTAAACTTACTGCGCACTTAAATTCGTTGCACTGAACTCTGGGAAATGTCCAGCATGTTGGCAACGCTGGTTGTCCATGTATGCGGATTTTCCACAGAAGATTGTAACACATCCAAAGAAACTGCCTGGTCGCTACACGATTTCGGCCTTCCTGGTCGCACACGGTCTTTAAAACTTCCACTTGCTGCAAAACGTCGATAGTAGTAATGCACCCCTTTTGAAGTCGATAAATCAATTGATTGGAAAAGATCGATCAAAGATCAATTGATGATGTAGTTGTGTGGGCAAGCAAGTGTTATTGTTGTTCGCGATAACGTCATAAAATGGGCGTGGCTTAATTTTGCGAGGAGCGTTTTGATTGGTTGGAAAAGTATTCGGGTTTTTCCCGCGGTGTCTGAAAACAGATGGCGTTGATGATTCTGAAATTCTGGGAATTAGGGTTGGGGAGATTCTCGGAATTTCCAGATGGCGTTGATGAGGCTTTTAAGTGGTGCGGTGAATGTTAAGTGCCTTTTCTTGGAAAATGGGGTTTGTTGAGTGTTGTTTCGAGGAAATTTTGTGAGAATTAATGGATGTGGTTTGGGTAATGGGTTTGGAATGGTAATTGCTTTTGCATTCCTGAAATTCTGAGAATTTGGGTACGTGTTTTTGTTGTCTGAAGACAGATGGCGTTGATGATTCTGAAATTCTGGGAAATTGGGTACGTGTTTTTGTTGTTTGAAGAGAGATGGCGTTGATGAGTCATTCCGGGGAAGGTGGTGTTTTTCTCGGGCGGCCGTTGATGAGTTTGAAATTCCTGGAATTGGGTGTGGTCTGAAAAACATGTCCTGGCATGTTTTAGGTTTAACCTTCCAGGGTGACTGTTTGAAGTATGTTTAACTGAAATCGTGACGTAGAAAAAAGAAGGTATAAATAGAAGGGATACAGGATAATAGTATCATGTGAGGATGGATGTGTGCGGTACAAGACTGTCTGATAATGGTGTGAATTTCTACGAGGTTAGCTACGAGGAGTTCTGGGAACTTGTTCGATCTTGCGGCGACCTGGACAACGATCCAACGGCCCTGCATCGGGTGTTGAGTTATTTCCCGTTTATGTATGTAGCGATACCTGAATCTCCCTGGTGTGGATGTTACCTGTTCGACGGATTAGGAAAAGGAGTCCATCATCACTGCGAGACGTTGAAGGAGATAGAAGAGAGGAAAAGAAGAGCGGACGAGAGAACAGGATTTCCAGGTCACAGGTGTATGTGCGAACTACGTCGCAGGAAGGAAGAGGACAAGATCGGTGAAGCTTTGAAGCAGAGAGTGAAAGAGTGGCTTTCATTGCTGGCAGACAGAAATTCCTTGTGGTGTTCTGGCTGTGATCGTCCTTTGTTACGTAAATTAGAAGGACATCCCTGTTTCCCTGTGGTTCCTGTAGAAGGTTTCGGCGTCCGCAGACGTCTGTTCCCCGACGATCTTCAGGTTGTTCCTTTATCACCGATACCCGGGACGCCGTCACCTACAGTATCCGATTACTTTACCTTTTATGACGTATGAGAGTGTTTACTCACCACGTCTGCTGGACTCACGCCGAGCCGTATGTTATCAATTACGTATCAGTGAATTCGAGATACAGAACATACAGAAAGTGCCCTATAGGATTACGTCAGACTCCGGAAGAATTAGTGACTGCAGGATTTTACTATTCAGGCTTTAGCGACAGAGTATTATGTTTTCATTGTTCGTACGGACTTTGCGATTGGACATCCGAAGATTGCCCGATTCTAGGACATTACATGTTGGTACCCCAGTGTCCTTTTATACAGAGTGTTGCGGCGTTACATCGTAACTCCAAGAGCTGCAAGTATTGCGACAGTATAGAGACTCCTGAGAAAACGTCCGATGAACCTAGTGTGGATTCTGTGTGCAAAATATGTTTTCAGAATCCTAGCAGTGTTGTAATTCTCCCGTGTCAACATTTTGTTTCCTGCGGATCCTGTGCTTCCCAATTGGACAAGTGCTCCGTATGCCGGGGTAGCATTGAAGATACGTTGACAGTTTTCACCTGATACCCAAAATGGATGTCTGTTTTTTGGACGTTCAAGGTCTTCGAGGAGCAGGAGGAGAATTTGTGTGGAAAGAAGTCGGAATTTTAAAATTTCCTTTTGACAATGCATTTGACTGTTTAGTGAAATCTCCATATGGTTTACGCTTTTTGAGTGAAAAGTATCGCCGAGTGAATTACTGGCTCCGTACCAACAAACACGGCCTCAACTGGGGAGATGGATGGCTACCGTATGAGAAATTAGGAGATTTGTTATACGTTGTGCCTGTGAATCAAATAGTGTACGTCAAAGGTACGGAGAAAGTGAAATGGTTTGAAAAATTACTTGGAGAAAAAGGTATGGGTAAAATATCCGTACGTAACATCGAAGAACTTGAATGTCCAAAATTGAATAGTGTGAAAAACACTTCAGGAAGATGCAAAGAACATAGCAAATGTAAAAATGTAAAAAAAACCTGTGCAGTTGAAAATGTCTGGAAGATGTACAGTTTCTATTGTAATAAGTACAAGAAATAAAAACGTTTTTAAAATATACAAATGTTTTATTTACAATCGATAATATGGATATAGGTTTACAATACATAGAATAACACAAATGTTGTATTTACAATTGAATATGAAAGGTTTACAATACCTGAAGGGTTATATTACAATACATAAAATAACAATACACAGAAAGAACAATGGTTCATTTACAACATCAGATACATGAAAGTAACAGAACTTATTTACAATGTCAATGTCTGTCCATGATTGTTCTCAAGATATATTTCAATCATCAGTTCGTTGTACCAAAGAATATAAAAATAGTTCACTAAATTGGGCACTTCTTTTTTTTCTGAAACCATATTGTTCTTGATACAATATACAAAAGCCTCCATTTCGGGTTGCAATTTATGATAACGTTCGTTCTTTAATTTCTGCAGAGGCCAAAAAAGGTTACACAAAAATAAGTGTAGTTCAGAGGCTGTGAAAATAAAAGCATCGGATGAATGATGCTGATACATCGAGATACAACGTTTCCCGAAAAAATTTACACCACTGACGGTGATATTTCCCGTAACCAAGTAATTGAATCGACGACCTGTTTCGACGTAATTCAGTAAGTCAGATTTCAAAGCCCACAGTTCTCTAATCTGCTTAGAATCGATGCGTACGGGTGATCTCCCCTGTTGCGAAAACTCCCACACCAAATTGAAAGGGGATCGCTTTTCGAATCCTATTGCTACGAACTTGTTTTTTAACTTGTTCAGAAAATATGTGTTAGCAAGATAGAGATCTAAACATGCCTCTACGTTGTGTAGTCCAGGACATTCGATTGTATCTGGAGAAAAGCCGATCTCCCTACGCCGTTTTATGAAATCACAGTCTGTAGTCACATCTATTCCCTCGTCCATCGGTTCGTTCTTGATAGGGACAGTTTCGATTTTGAGGGGTTGCACACGTTTGCGAGTTTTACGTTTGGAAGCATCATCCTGACGGGTCATGCGTTTCACTAGTTTGTCGTGTTTTTCCATTGTAGAATCCCTAACAGCCTCCATGATGTTTTCACTGGAGCTGTCTCGACGGCACTGAGAGAAAGATGCAGCAGCACACATTTATATAGCTTTTTGCATAACACGACACCGGATCGCGTGGATAGAGCAACACGATTGATCCCCTCTCGGGCACTTGCAATGGGGTAAACATTTGAAGATCTGACGAAAACGGTGTAGGATATATCCATCTTTACTGACACCGGGCGGAAATGCTTGAATGAAATCCTTGGTCGTAACATGGCATGCTTTGTAATAAGCATACACGCAACAGTAATGTCCGCACGTCGTGGCCAACACCCCCTGTAAGGGAATGTTGTTGTAAGTCCAGACCGAGGAATGACGGTTCAGGAAAGTTACGAATTCTGGATAGAAAGGATGAAATCCGTATGAATCGAAATATTCAGCCATATTGTTTTTGCCAAAATAGAATGCCACCCAGTGTGTACCCTGGAAGTTGGAAGTATCAGTGTTTGCGATTATCAAGGCAGGGGTAGGAAACGTCCGAGGTAAAAGATCTGTCGAGTAAACACCGTAGAAAATGTTCTTGGTGGAACAGTTTCGAGATAGAATCTCCCGGATTTGCGACGTGTTCATGCTGCCTATGTTTTCGAAAACGGAAAATGAGAGTACAGCGTTCTGTTATTTCTATACTCTCAAGATGATATTCTTCTAATATTTGGGGGGGGCGGTTGCGTGTCAACAGGTTTGACAGACAGTACTTCCAAAGAATCACTATTATAAATATCATCACAGGTTATCAGTTCGATGAGTTTTCCCATCTCACATTACATATGTTTTCATATGTTTATAATAATATTCCTGTCTTTGGTCATTTCTATGCTCCCAGGGCTGCTGTCAAGTAGTTCGGGAAACGATCGTATGTTCACAGGTTTTGAAGTTGTCACTTTCGAAGAAACACTACTATGCTTAATAGTACGGGTTATCACTTTGGTAGGTTTTTCCATCACGGGTAGTATAATGTCTACATCAGAACTGTCTCGATAACACTGTGAGCCAGAAACACGAGCACACATATTTATAGACAAGTCGGTCTCACTGATGGAGGATAACACTTCTGTCTTTTGTTATATCTACTGCACATTCGAATTCAGCATACAGAAGGCATGTTATATTTTCCGACAGCTGGGGAGAAAATTGCATCTCGGCTCCGATGATACCTTGTTCCTGGAGACTGGTGTGCGTGTCGTTTCCTGAAGAGTCAGGCGTTATGTCGAAAATCAGGAAAAAGGATCCGTTCTCGAACATTTTCCTTGTGATCTGGTGTCCGTAATTGGCGTGGTGAATGCCTGTACCGGAAAATAGAGTTTGATAGGCACGTGTTATCAATCCGCCGTTCCCTCCTGTGGTGACCCGCAAGGGTTCGTAAGGTACGAGTTCTCCATTTTTCACAAGATGGAAAGAAGATAGATTGAAACTTCTAAAGTCGAACGGATTTTTCTTAGAGTCTCCGAGAAAGCTGGCGGTGGATACCATAGCAAAAAGAACAACATTCGGAAAAGCACCTTGAAAAGCATTATCGATCGAAATCTGCTGCGTTCCGGCAACGTAAGAATAAGCTTTGATGACGCTTCTGGTGAACGGATAATGGGCTGGAGCGTAAGAGAGTGCTCTGTCTATGGCCAAACTGGTGGTAGGAGTAGGAATGATGTGATTTATTTCGAGAACAGCCTTTAAAATTTTTATTCTGGTGGTTGGTGAAGTCTGATCTCCCCAGATGTAAAAAGCATCACGTGACCTGGCTAGATCGATACGTACTTCAACGCCGTTGACCAGGTATTTAGGCTGGTGGAAAAAATCTATGTGCAGTTTTCCCATAAGTTCGACTACGGCAGACACTTCCGTAGGATTTCCGGTTGTCGGAACGTGCTGGAAAAAGTCTTTTCTGGCGGTAAAACCTTTGTTGTCGGCGGTGATTTCATGTTGATGTCCAGGTGTGTCCAAGTACCACAAGGCATTTGTGAGATGCGTGTTCGCAGCATCGCTGCCGTAATTGATTTCTGCTTCGAAGATTGATTTATATGCGTAATTGTTATCGGCAACTGTTACAGCGATACCGTTGAGAGCCACTGTAACTTGTGAAAAAAGTGAATGGAGAGGATAATTTACGACCCCGCAGTTTTTTGTGAGGGCGTTGGAAGGTTCGGAAGCACTCATGGGAGACCAATCTTGATTGACCATCTGCGTTAGCAGACGAAGATAGGCAGATGAAAGATCTAGAAAATCTGTTCCTGCCGGCGGAACGGCAAACTGAAGTATGTTCTGATTATCGATGGAAGCGATAGGCTTGTAGGCGACCGTGTAAGTTTTTTCGACATTTTGCTGAATAGGTTTTTTACTAAAAAGATCGAACTGCGAGATCATGCAAGTGTTATTCTCCATCATTATCCAAAAATATCTTTTCCTGCCGCCTTCTGTTTAATTTTCCTTTTGCGTGTCGTCCTAGATTTTGTGGATGTTTTTCTCCGCTTTTTGGATGCGCTTTTTTTACGGATCGTAGATGTTCTAATACGGGTGGCTGAACGTTTTAACATCGACTGAGGAATTTTTGTTGCAGGTTTTGTTCTTATACCGGAACCTACCAGAGAGTCGATTTTCCGTTGTGCTTTACTCTGAAGATTTTGACCCGCTTCACGTACACGTTGACGAACGATAGTTCTCGGAGTTTGCTGACTTGTTGCAATGTCGGTGATAATGTTAGCGCCTGTTTTCAAAGCTTCTTTTCCGATCGCTTTTGCACCACTCCAGAGTAGAGGTTTCACCATTCTAAAGAGTCCTGCAAAGAGAGACCCCAATCCTCTCCCTTTTTGAATTCTAGTTGAACGATAGATGGGTCCAATTCCCCCACGGATCTGATTACTGTAATATTCGGTCTGCGAATTCATGGTGATTCATCAGCTTTTCGACATAGACTGAGCAAAATGATTCCTTACTGTTTTTTAAAAGGACTTTGCTTTCCTACGAAAATGTAAAACAGCTATTGTAGGTACGGAGCCATTTCTCAAAGGTAGGAAATATCCTTGTCTATCATACATCGCAATTTCTATTGTTTCGAAAGAACCTTTATCCAGAGAAACGTAATGAATCGGATTAAATGTATGATGGGCTACGGGTACTGTGCAAGATGATTCTGTCTCCGAATACTGTTTTCGGGCAAGACGTAAAAGACGTAGCATTTCTCCTCCGACCAATTGCTGTTTCACGAGATCGGAATAAATGAATATGTAGGGGTTTTTATCCACGACGTTATTGGACACTGCGTGCGTAGAATAAATAGATTTCAATACGTCATATCGAAATTTAGCGTAGTCATCAGTTTCGTCTATGGGTGTAACAGTATTTGTTGGAACACCTTCCGATTCAGGATCGGGAACCCCTATCACGGACAGATGTTTGTTCACAGCCTCTTTAAAGAAAAATCTGAGATGAGTAGGAACAACGGCGTTAGCAGGGTTTGTTTTCAGGAACTGAATGAACTCCTCTATTGTATATTTTGCTGCAGGAAAATAAAATGGCTGCTCGTTAATATAGAGTGTATTATCCGTAGAAACAGAAGATCCCGACGCGTCCCATTGCGCTTCCAACAGAAAATGCCAGAATTGCTTAAGAACGTTTCTCCGTATTTCCAGGTCGTTGGGGAGGGATTCTTCGATGGTAGAGATCAGGTCCTCAGCATTTGCATACGTCCGAACAGGAAAGGTCACTGTTCCGTAATCTGTTTCCAAAACATTGTCGTATAGAGTTGAATAATGCAGTTCTGCTAATCCGACTTCCCACAATTCTGGAGACAGATCGATCCGTTTTGCAAGTTTTACGTTGAAATGGGTCAGCGTGTTGTTCGGAAAATATTTCTCCGATGCAGATGACGGAAGGTAAACATAGAAATTATCGTCCATTCTCGCCGAACACAAAGAATTCACTGGATCGTGGTGACGATATATTTTGATATAAATATGTTTTGGAAATTATTTTTCTGATAACTGTTTTACGGAAGATGCCTTGATCCACGAATCGAAACTAGGTGGATATCCGAGCCAGCGAACCAGGTATTCCAAATTTTTACCTTTTCCCCGGCTGTTCAAAATCTTATCAATTTTATACTCTTCGTCAGGATCCGAATAAACTTTTTGCAGTTCATGTTTGTAAAATGTGCCTTTTACAGGTTCTTCGTTTAAATCGTCTAATATGTATACAGGTACAGGTGATCGCTGAACAAGGGAGTGGATTTTGAAAAGTTCTCGTGACCACGATTGTTCGCATCCCTTCTCAAAATGTCCTTTGACGACAGAGATTCGTACGGAATCACCAACATTCAGATCTGAAGACGGTTGTGAAATATGTTTGTCAGCTTTGTTGAGACGTTTCCACACGATGTAAACGTTAGACTCGTTCACATCTCGAGGTGCCATTCCTATGGAACTGTGGATAGTTGTATTGTAACCTTCGAGAAGTTGCGGTAAAATGTCTACGTAACGTCTTGTTTGTTTCGATGTGAAATATTTCCACATTCGTTCTTTCAATGTTCTGTTGAAACGTTCCACTACACTTGCTTTCACAGGGTAATTTGAAGCGATCGAGAAATTTACATTTTCATTTTTTAAAAACTTCTGGAATGTAGAATTTGTGAACTCCGTTCCTTGGTCGGTCTGTAGTGTGACAGGTTTTCGTCTGCTTTGTCCGAAAATATTTTTGAAAGCTTCGGTTACCGAATTGCTTGTTTTATTTCTTAGTGGTAATGCAAAGGCATATTTTGAGAATACATCGATCACTGTCAGAAGATATCTGTATCCATCGTTATGTTTTTGTATCGATGTCATGTCGTTGAGATCAGCTTCCCAAAGCATGTCTATGTTCCACACATTGTAATGATTTCGGGGGAACCTTTTCCTTGCAGGTTTGTGGAGTGTGTACGTTTCCTGGTGCATCAACCATTTTTTCACCGTATTGTGGGATATATTTTTATCCCGCACCGCGTTCCATAAACGGTCTACAGATGAGAATGAAGCACGGTGCCGGGGATCGTAATATATTTTGGTGAGGATTTTATCGTGTTTTAACTTAGGGACTCCCATGACTGATCTCTCTGTCTACGGCTTTTTCTCAGAGGAACCAGCTTGTATGCGTCAGGTGTTCTCAGAAACGGTGTAGTTTTTTCTGGAAACACGGACAGCCGCTTTCTTCTTCTTTTTCTGTTTGTCTCGATGAGACGGTCCAGGGCTTTCCGTTGACGACGCTGAGAAGTTCAACGTCTTCGGATCAGGAAGTGTTTTTTCCTGACGTTCGTCTATCAAATGTTGAGCCGTAGATTGGTACTCGTCGATGATATTTTGTAACTGATGACGTGTATTACGGGGTAACGTCTCAGCCAGGTTCGGAGGAAAGAACGTCGATCCTGGCGAAATAGTAGAAGAACCGTCGTTATCTTTAACAATAGGAATTTGTAATGGTTCTTTGGATTTTCGACTCAGCCATAAATACTCGTCCAGTTCCTTTCTGTAAAGACGCCATTTCTGATCGTCTGATATATTTTTCATTTTTAGAATATCATTCATTTTTTTATCCAGAACGGATAATTTCTGAGTTACAGACGAGTCGGAACCGCGAATACGTGCTAACTGTTCCGGTGAAAGGACGATCATCTTTTTGTAGGAAGCTGTCATTTCTCAATGAGGAATGAGAGTGCCGAGAAGACCCGATAACAAAGAAACTAGAAGTAAGGGTAGAAATCCACCTTTTTGCACAAGGAGTTTTCTTCGTTTTTCGATGTTCACTTTCGGTTTCACGAGATTGCGTAAGACCGACTTGTAAGGTGTCAGACGACGTTTTGTGGACGGTTTAATTTTCACGTTTCCTTTTAAAACGTTCAGGCAGCATTCGCTGATGAAACGAATTGTCTTTTTCGGAGCACTTTTCAATAATGATTTACGGATTTTGGTCGGTGAATTTTTCAACACGTGCAAGAAAGGTGAATGTTTCTTGAAAGAAAACGAATGTCTATTCCTGTTAGAACGTGATTTGGTACGTGTCTTCCTCGTTCTCCTCATCTCGATGTTTTAAACATTCCTGAGGAAGATATGCAGTTGAGTAATTCTGGTTAAAAATGTCTGTCTGATAACGTAAAGGATCCGGTGTTGACTGTGAAAGATCAATATACAAATAACTGAAAGGTTGAGCGGTAGCATCTATATATACTTTTTCGAGTTCCTTCATGCGGTGAGGATGAAGTTGTCGTGCAAACACAGTGAATTGGTTCATATCTCGAGGATTTTTAAAAATAACGAAATGCTTCACGTTCAGCGAAATGTCTCTGCAATTTTTCCCTTGATGAAAAAGATTCTGTGTTATGAACACCACCGAAATGTTTTTGTGATGACTGCCTTTTGTGAAAAGGTCGGCGACTTTTTCTCCTTGAGCAACCATCATAAGATCATCCAGGATTATGAGAGTAGGGGTTTTTCCGTTCCACGACTGCCAATCGACGATCCCTTTATGATATTGCACATCTCGAAGATTTTGCGGAATACTGTTTTCCTGATCGAAACACCATACGATTTTCTTGACGGATCCTTCGACAAGATGAACGATGGAGTCGACCATATTTGTCACAAAAGTAGTTTTTCCACTTCCTGATGCTCCGCAGACCATCATGGTGAAAGGATGGGAAAGTTTAGGAAACATGTTTTATACTGGAGATTTGAAGAAAAATGAAGATCTGGCACATTGTAAACACATTTTATACACGGACTGTCCGAAGAAGGGTTCAAACTCTGGACCGCTACAGACATATTTTAGTCAGCACAGTATCCGAAGGGATACGATAAATGTTCATCGTCGAAACGTCGTTTCAACAGTACCGGCTGAAACAGCTTTTTTTCATATGTACTGATTACTTGGAACTGTTTTGTTCTTCTGATCCTGAAAATATTTTCGACCATAACTTCAGGTTGCTCACTGTTTATCATGCCGCACATGGTATCAAAATTGACCAACTCCGATGTGGAGGTATTCAATGTGATTCCTTTCACTTTACAGATATACTGCGGTTCGGAGAACGGTTTTGTTATTTTCATGCTGTAACTTTTCGGTCCCGTTGAAACAAACTGCACCGGGTCCGAAATCTGCCAATTCATCGGTGAGTTCTCCAAGTGCGTCACCTGTCTGGGGATGATATTCCATTTCAGGACTATCTACGTAAATTACAGAATCTGTATCACAATAACATATCCTGTCACCCAATTTTTCGAGAAGTTCGTACAGTTTCAGACGAGCATGGCATGTTGTGAAGGCTCCGATAGGAACATTTACTTTCCTGTTCAGACTGACAGCCTCTTCAACATATTTCCAGTTCACTAAAACGGTGTCCTGATTGATGAATACGACTCCCCCAATCATTATATTTGGATCAGTCATTTTATCGAGAAAATCTTTCGATTCCTTGATGATGGTCGTCTGGGAAAGATTGTCCCGTTGACAGAACTTGCCCCATAAAGAATTAAGGCAAAGTTTAGCCAGAGTACGTTTACCAGGATTGACTTCGATACTGTTTTCTTCCAATAGAATACCCTCCTTATCGAAATATTTCTGTATGTACTTCTTTTTATCCTTGTCGTTCTGACACCATGAAGGCCAGCCGCTCGCTTCCTGTTTTATTTTCAAGAAGGTGTTGACATAACCAGCAAAAAGTCCTCCAGTTTTTGTGACAGGGTTGTACATCGATGTTTCATACTTCCACACTTCCGACACTGACAGTACTCTGTAGCCTAAACTGTAAGCTTTACGCACCTCGGCGATGACCCAAGTCCCCGAAAGTGCGCGTTGTTCATCGGAATGGCTGCATGTACCTTCACATTTTAATCTGATAGCACATTCGTTACACAAGACAAACATCAGTTTTCCATGCATTTTTGTAGGTAGAACAGGATGTAAAAGGGCTTTTGGTGGCAGAACAGTACCTTTTATGAGCCCCTCCATGTTCAAAACCTCATTTACCGAAGGAATAGAAGTTCCTAGAAATATGGTAGGATGTCCGACAGGATAGGCACAGTATTTGTTCACATAAGGGTACAAACTTGTAAAATCATAGTACTGTAATTTTTCATTTTCCTTGATTTTGTAATACGTCCTGACTGTTTCAACTCTTCCTCCATATAAGGTGTCTCGTGGATTTAAAGGAATGCAGCAAACGATAGGATGTGTCGATAGATGTCTATCGAGTTCAGGATCTGCTTGCAATATTTTTTTGAAATCGCATTCCCACATTGTGACGACACGGTATCCTTCAGAACGCAATGCCTCAAGTTTACGGCATGTTGTCTCGTATCTAAAGGCTGCTGTGTTCAACATGTCGTTATATCTCTGACTGTTACTATCCTGATCTGTTTTTTCTTCTTCTTCGTCGTCTTTCGGATACATATCTCTGTTAATTGATATGCAGCGTTGACAACCATGCCAGTAGCATCCAAGCGCCTCGTACACTGTCTGCGTCTCCTCGTGATAGCCGTCCACTTTGTAACGTCCTCCTATGACATATTTTTCACGAGTACGTCCACCGTGAAGAAGTATTACATGATTCTGTTCTTCAACGTAGGTTAACCATTTCAATGCGAACTTGGACATCTGATCTGCATGATGGTAACCTCCTTTAGGGATTATTCCAATAGTGTTAGACGGCATAAATTTCTGTCTGTAAATTAATGAACAGGCAGATGCTATTGTGATGCAGTCCCTGAAAATGTCTATTTTGCATATGTCTAGAAAATTCTGTCTCAACTTTAGACATCCTTGTCTCAACAGGGTCACATCCTTGATGCAATATTGGAGAAGTTCGTTTTTGTTGTTAAAAGGTATATTTCTTTCACATTCATTGTTGTACCAGAACATGAAACGGTGTTGATCTTCCACCGTTTTCATATATTCATATCCGTATGCAGAAGGAGGAGGTGGCGGTCCTATGTAATTTCTATTCTTGTAAGTGTTCCACAAATGCGGATAATATCCTTTCTGCACAGGTAAACCAAACAGTTTTGAAAATCCTGCAAGATTTGACTGAACATAGTTGAGACTGTCCACAAAATGGAGATTTTGGTGTGTCATGCAGACAATTTTGGTTCCATCTAAGATAACACGAGGTTTCATTTCTCTTTCCAGCATTCTCCGTAATAGAAATGTACAATCGTAACCTCGTGCATTGTGTGCACAGATGGTTATATTGGTAAACTTATGTTGCAATTCGAGATACGACAGAAATGTATCTACAGGGTCATCCCAGAATATAAACTGCCTTGTTCCACAAACAGAACACGAAGCTGTTAAATCCTCTCTTTTGTGACATGCGTGACAGGCTGTCTGCACCACGATAAGATTCGCAACATGAAGAAAAGTTTTTTCTTTGTCAGAATAAGGAATATCAGTGTAGCATTCGAAATCGTAAAACACAAATATAAATTTTGAGTTCTGTTTAGGTTTCGGTATAGGCATGTAGCAGAAATGATTTACAGGTTTCACACAATTACACACAGTACAATATTTCATGTTGCATCTATGTACTTTCTCATATCTATTGTTTGTGAGAAAAATTCTGAAACATCGGGAACACTGTTGGATTTCGCTACAGACAGTACCGTTCCGGAATGGTGTAGAAACATGATTTGTGAAACACTGTTCATTTCTGAAATTTCTGTGACATGTCTGACATGTTCTACGGACACCCGGTTCAGGTACACACGGTGGAGTTGCACGGCACATACAACATAATTGATTACACATGTGACTATGAGGTTTACCAAATATGAGCTGGTTACACCCATGACATTCTTGTTTTGCTGCAAATGCTCCAACACGGTTCACTATCACATCATAATGTTGTCTGGTATTATCATACAGAAGGTATATAAATTTTGAAACATGTTCAACCTGTCCTTCAAACAGAACATCTTTAGCATCACGAAGATTGTTGTATACAATAATTTTATGATCTGTGAGAACTTGCTGAAATTTTCTCAGTTCAGGAATTCCACTTCCGGCACACGCATTGTCTGTCAGATCTACATCTGCTTTCCGCATAAGTTCGAAAACAGGTTTAAGAAGATTTCTATTTCTTCGATACTGTGAATAGGACGGATCATTATCAGCATGGGCTTTTCCTATTACCAAAGCTTCAGCTAAACAGAGTGGTTTTTTCCTATTCGGCACACCGACGATACTCCTTTTTTGCGTGCTTAACATGTAATTAGGTAAACAATATGTTCGCTTACCCCCACCTCCGACAGGTATGTTGACATGATCAGCACGCAAAATTAAGCGATCTGTAGCAGTGAAGGTTTTCGCACTTTGCAATATTTTGTACATGATGTTCCACACCATATCACTTTGTAACTGGTCACACCTATGCCACCCGATGTAAATATCTTTCACGGTGGGGTCAGATATGTTAGATAGAATTAAACCTATCTTGTCTTCATCCTTGGTGTCTTTCTTAACGTAGGTGAGAAGATTTTCGACACCTTCACGGATCCATGTGTGAGGATCGACATTTTCTGGAGAGTGCGAGAAACTGAATTCCACACGACGTCCTTTGGAACGGAATTTGGGATATTCGCGTTCTTGAATGTTATGTAATATTATGTTCCCTATTTGTTCACGAGGCACTGTATCACGTTTTCTTTTCTTACCTCTTCTATCTGATACAGAAGCACTTTGGGATGACAGTTCTGCTGAGGATAAGGGATCCGGTCTCCATGACGGTCCTGGTAAAGGTTCCGGGTTTGATCCGGATGCGGTGTTTCTGGAAGTTCCTGGTGATGTGACGGCTATCTGCTTCTCCTCGGCAACTCTGGATACAGGATCGGGTGTCGGTGACGGGCCTGGCGACTCTTCGGAAATATCTCTCCATCCTTCTCCGGTAAGGTTGGGTACGAATGATGTCACGGTCTGTAGTAGATGGTCATACTCCTCTACTAGGGAAATACTTTCTCCCGCGATGATTTTTTGCGCGATGATAGTCAACACTTCCCGCAACTGTCCATGTGTTGTGTAATATCCATCACGATAACGTGCTAACAGATCGTCAGCGGATAACTGTACATCCATGATTGTACGATGACTGTTTCACGAACACTGTGTTGTGAAGAGAACACTTTTCTATATATACGCAAGCATGACAAAGCAGTTATTTCCGTTCCTGGGCTGATCTGTAAACTCTCCGGAAATCTGTAACAGTCCTCTAGTAACCGTCTTCGCCTTTTCTGGCTGATATGAATACTCATGTTAAATTCTCGGAAAAAGCTAACTGTCTTCACCAGATGTTTTCCTGGCTGATATCAAACCCATGTAAAATTCTCGGAAATAGCTAACAGTCCTCACCAGATGTTTTCCTGACTGCTATGAAACCATCTAAAATTCTCGGAACTACTTAACACTCTTTTCCAATCGAGCCTAATTGGACTAGAGTGAAGACAATTGTAGATTCGGAATCTGTACGTCAACACCTTTAAATAGAGTATATGGACGAATGTCTACGGTCAAAATAACAAAAAACCAAGATGGCGGCCCCCATTGTCATGACGAGCTGAGATGTCAATTAATTGTATAATATTACGTAGTAACCGTCTGTGATGTTTACTGGCACCTATCTGTTGTAGGTAAATTGAAAAACTCGAAAAACATGTCCGGAAAGTTTCGAAGGGTCGTCCAGTCGTCCCTAATTGGACTAGAGTGAAAACAAATGTAGATTCGGAATCTGTACGTCAACGCCTTTAAATAGAGTATATGGACGGATGTATACGGTCAAAATAACAAAAACCAAGATGGCGGCCAAGATGGCGGCCCCCATTGTCATGACGAGCTGAGATGACAATTAATTGTATAATATTACCTAGTAACCGTCGGTGATGTTTACTGTCACCTATCTGTTGTAGGTAAATTGAAAAACTCGAAAAACATGTCCGGAAAGTTTCGAAGGGCCGTCCAGCCGTCCCTAATTGGACTAGAGTGAAGACAATTGTAGATTCGGAATCTGTACGTCAACACCTTTAAATAGAGTATATGGACGAATGTCTACGGTCAAAATAACAAAAACCAAGATGGCGGCCAAGACGGCGGCCCCCATTGTCATGACGAGCTGAGATGACAATTAATTGTATAATATTACCTAGTAACCGCCGGTGATGTTTACTGTCACCTATCTGTTGTAGGTAAATTGAAAAACTCGAAAAACATGTCCGGAAAGTTTCGAAGGGCCGTCCAGCCGTCCCTAATTGGACTAGAGTGATAGCAATTGTAGATTCGGAATCTGTACGTCAACGCCTTTAAATAGAGTATATGGACGGAGGTCTACGGTCAAAATAACAAAAACCAAGATGGCGGCCAAGATGGCGGCCCCCATTGTCATGACGAGCTGAGATGACAATTAATTGTATAATATTACCTAGTAACCGCCGGTGATGTTTACTGTCACCTATCTGTTGTAGGTAAATTGAAAAACTCGAAAAACATGTCCGGAAAGTTTCGAGGGGCCGTCCAGCCGTCCCTAATTGGACTAGTGTGATAGCAATTGTAGATTCGGAATCTGTACGTCAACGCCTTTAAATAGAGTATATGGACGGAGGTCTACGGTCAAAATAACAGAAAACAAGATGGCGGCCAAGATGGCGGCCCCCATTGTCATGACGAGCTGAGATGACAATTAATTGTATAATATTACGTAGTAACCGTCGGCGATGTTTACTGGCACCTATCTGTTGTAGGTAAATTGAAAAACTCAAACTCGAAAAACATGTCCGGAAAATTTCGAAGGGCCGTTCAGCAGGCCCCTAACTGGACTAGAGTGATAGCAATTGTAGATTCGGAATCTGTATGTCAAAAGTATATGGAAGGGGTCTACGATCTGAAATACATAAACCCTACATTGCCGTCAACATGGGGAGCCCCTATTGTCCGGCCCTGTGTGATTTAACATAAAATTGATTTGCCATATCTGTGCATTTTCAAAGGGCGATTCCGTCTCGGTTTGGCCCCGGGAAGAAATAATAGAAATAACTTTGCATTTTCAAAGGGGCTCGACTCCCCCCTGTGTGTTCTAAAAACAAAAAACAAACTGATTGCTTTAATTTTGTATTTTGCAACGAGTCCACTCAAACCCTGTAAAAACGAATTTTCCATATGTGTAGGTCGACTTTGATTCTGTTTATTTAAGAAACAAACGCAATTACAATAACGCTACATTTTCAACATCATCTATTTCACAATGCTCTTTCTCAGACGTTCTCTGAGGACCTAACAAGGAAGTTGGTTTTGCAATTATATCTCCATACTTTTATTATCTGTCTGGATGAAACAAGGAAGTACTATGTACATAACGTTATCAGAGTCAACCGGATGCAACAAGGAACTACTGTGAAACTCATCTCAGAACTGCAGGCCTCAGTCCAGCAATTTCCTCCTTGTAAATCTGTCATGATGTGATAAAGAACTCCAGCCACCGCAGTTTAATCTCTTCTACAGATTTCCGCGTAACACGCTTGCTAATGACTTAAGCATGTAAGGAAGTCTGCAGAACTTCTGAACCAGATTTTCCTCCACTCATTCTGCTACTTCGTGCTGGATCAAGAAGAACGTGCGAGGGCTGATGGAAATTAGGTACGTACCTATTTCATATTCGTATTAAAATAACATATTTTCTGTATACACCATATATTTTTATTACAAAAAACTATTATACATATTTCATTATACCCATTAAATGCAACACCTCTCAATGTAGACGTTATATGTACAATCTCGGGTTCGATTCCCGATGGAAACCTATGGTTCTGTGCATAAATTTAAAATCAGATAGATTGTTTAATTATCCCACAACTGAACGAAACGTGTTAGTGTATTAGTAAGATTAGTAATGTTTATTCGTTCAGTTTTCTCTTTTTTAACATCTCCACCATCCGTTCCTCTAGCTCTTTCCCCGTACCCCCTGTTTTCTTATTTTCTGCTCTTTCATTCCTTACACTTTTAAATAGTTCCATTAGCTCGAAACAGATTCTTAACGATAAATGCGAGGGTACATATTGGACTCTCTGTATGTTTTCTACAAAATCACCAAACACTGGCGCGTTTCTTTTTTTTTCAATAATGAAGCTGAATATTTTCACCAATGTGTCCACCTTCACTTCAAAATCTTTACACGTTTCTTCTAGTCGGTGCAATAAATCTTCGGACAAGCCGTTTTCTTCGCAGAAATTGACGTAGCTGGCTACATGCTTTTCTACTCGTCGTGCGTGAACTTTGCTCCACAAATTTCTTCTCTCGTCTGTTGTAGCCCCCGTCTCCTCTTTTACGTCACCATACAGTAGACTGAACCCTAGTGGCAGCGTAGTCATCTGAAAATAGACAGAAAATATATTAGTTATATATATATTTCACACAAACTGTCATCACCGTTATATATTAATTCACACATATTTTCAGGAACGTAACATGCAGCAGGGGGAGGCTCTGCGGAATGCTTTTGATCAATATCAAATAGGAATAGAACAAGAGCACTTCGCAGAGCTCACCAGGGATGTTAGGAGGTGCCTGGAGGAGCAGGCGGACATCCATCGGGAATACGAGCAGATGTTGGCCGTATTCGCACTTCGGCGTCGACTCAATCGGGAAAGAATGGACGACACTTTCCGTTATTATCGTCAAGGGTAATTATTTTAATTTATTTCTTATAACATTGTATATTTTGACATGGTCCGACAACCTATCGACTATCTTTGTAGCTCAATTATGGACAGATGGAAATTTAAATCTGAAAAATAAAATCGAAAATATAAAATCGAAAAATTAAAATCGAAAAACTAAAATCGAAAATATAAAATCGAAAAAGTTTAAAATGTTTTAAACAAGTTTAAAACGTTTTTGAACAAAATTGAGATAAAAGACCCTCAGTCACGATCCTGTTTCTCCCAGACCTCACGTTTCAAAATGCCCTCAGTTGCGGCCTGGTTTCACATGCATGTTCACCATTTTCCGATTATATATGTCACATACCACTTTTTCTTTTATAGCCAATATCTACATTGAACCGAATATATTTTTTAATTATTATATATTGTTTTACAGCATGGCTCGACGCAATGCTCGTAGGGCCGACAACCTGCTTCAACTGATACCTCCTGCGGTCCTCAGAGGCTATGTTCGTCCTCCTTCTCCTGCTCCGGAAGAAGAGGAAGATCCACCCCTCATTGATTTGGTGCAGCGGGAGGAGGAGGAGGAGGAGGAGGACGGACATCGTACGCCTCCATTACCTCCACCAGAGGACCGGGAACAGCCAACACCCCCACCATAGGCTGTACATCTTTAAAATAAACCTCTGGTGCCACAGGTAATGTATTTTATTTTCTCACCTTTCAAGTTGTATCGTTTCTGCTTCCGACGTGTCGGTCTCCTCTATGATATCCGGGAATTCACGCTGCTCCAGGTGAAAGGCGACTCTGCTGATTCTACAATGGAGATGGTGATTCTGGTAACAACACAATCCGATAGCCCCTTATATACCTTCCTTCCGATCTATGTTATCAATACATTCCGTGCGTATTCGTTCGCGCAGAGCGTCCAACGCCCACGTGCCTCTCCTATCTTCTTCCTGTCCTGGTACACTGTACACACTCAACTCTTCCGAGAATCGTACTTTTTTTACTCTGTAAAATTTATCTACATCCGTCTTCTCTGGCACTTTTTTCTCCTTATGCTCTTTCTCCATCACGTGCTATCCCACATGCTTTGCAGAGAACCCTCCTTCCAGCACAGCATTCAACCATTCCGCACATCATTCATCCGGTCCATGCATATCACTCTCAACCGTCCACACACACACATATCGCTCACCAATTCCTGGAACCACTTAACGATAATCTTTCTCGCAACACCAAACCAATTAACACCAGACATCAAACATTACTCATTCCTCGAAACCCTACTCTCATCCCACACAATTTCTAGAACTCGAACACTCAACACTTTAACGTCATCTGCTCGAACATTCACCAGACCCTGAAATAATCTCCCGACAAAATTCCTTGAAAAACAGACCTTAAAACACTTGACTCAAAACTGCAAAAGCAATTACCATTCCCGACCCATTACACAAACCACATCCATTAATTCTCACAACATTTCCTCGAACCAACACTCAACAAACCACATTTTCCAAGAACAGGCACTTAACCTTCACCGCACGCCTTAAAAGCCTCATCAACGCCATCTGTTTTCAGACGCCGGAAATTCCGAGAAAACCAACCGTCACCGGATAATCGTCGATACATTTCCTCCTCCCCAACCCACATTCCCAGAATTTCAGAATCATCCAACGCCATCTGTTTCCAGAAGCCGCGGGAAAAACCCGAATACTTTTCCTCCTACCCAACAACCAATCAAAACGCTCCTCACAAAATTAGGCCCCGCCCATTTTAAAACAACCCACCAATCAGAATCATCCACACAAATTCACCCCACCCATTTTATGACGTCATCGCGAACAACAATAACACTTGCTTGCCCACACAACTACATCATCAATTGATCTTTGATCGATCTTTTCCAATCAATTGATTTATCGACTTCAAAAGGGGTGCATTACTACTTCGATGTTTCTTTCGACGGTTGACTTCGAAATTGGGTTACGTTCAGGGAATGTAGCATTAAATAACTGTCGCACCTCGGTATACGATCGCTTGCGATCTCCATGGCCACGCATCATTAATAACGTAATACGTTCTCGCTCACTGAGCTCCATTTTTGACCACTGACACGGACACAAATCTCCTCCTTCCTTTGGCTCAACACTCACCAATATGAGCGACATGCAGAATCTTCGCAAGGACGATAACAAATTCAACTGACCTTCGAGGAAGTTGACTACAATCTACAAGGGATGTGTACAGGTAGAGTCCATATCCAGACGAATACTGTTAGTGCTGTCCGTGGAAGGGAAAGTAAAACAAATACGTACCTGATGGGCCTGTCCATGGAAAGTGGTCTCCAGTGAGCTTATTTTTAACTAATGCAAAGTATAACATATCATATATCATTTAAAAGGTGGAAGTCTAATCTTTAAGAATATAACAACATTTTAAAGGTTTACTCTAAGAGGAGATGCCCAAAGTAATTGTGCAATTGGCAACATTGCATTATTTCATTAGTCTTTTGTTCTCCATGCTTGCAACTACTGTAACTGCTTCCTGTAACCCAACTGTGCATGTTTAAGTGAAGATACCAAGAATTTGAAGTTTCAGTAGGAAAGTACAACAAATTATAACTTTTAAGTTCTTACTGTAGCATCCGGCACCGAATAATTATTAAAGTTTTAACACTCTTAACATAATTTTTCAATGATGATGAATTATTGTATGCAAAGCAAATTCATGATGGTTAAGTCACTGGTGAAGTTAGATGTAGTCTGCTAATTATTTCTTGTGGTAGTCCTGGTAGTGCTGGATGCTACATTCCAAAGGTGCCGGATGCTACAAATGTAACCCGTAGCATCCGGCACCTTGCTACAAATACAACTAATAAGCCTCTGCACCTTTTTTGTAAATTGTTAGGCCTACTTTGCAATGTTTCTGTTTCAAGTAGTCCTATTGAATTTATTTTTTTTAATTTAGGTAGGCCTACTAGGCCTACATTGTTTGAAAATTATTTGCATGAAAAATATAAAAGGTTTCACTTGCATTACTTATGTAGGACTAGATCTTTATTTGAACATGGGTAAGCTAGTTTTGAAATATAACAGTAGGCCTAATGAATACTTTAAAATTTAACAAATCTTTTCCTACACAAAATAAAATTAAACTCTCTTAAGTAACCTAACATAATACACTCAAAACTTGGGACTGATTTCATATAAATTTGACATAGGCTAAATTTACAGGTAATGGTACTTTTGTTAACCTCCTGAAACCTGAGAGAGTAAAGTAACAAAATTGTTATGATTTTGCAAATGTAACAGTTATTTATCAAAATAGTCGTGGATGATATTTCTATGGGTTTCAACACTTTTTCATTCTGCCCCCTCCCCCAAGTTAGATTCTGCTCCCCAAAGTTAGGTCACAAGCTTTCACCTATGTCTATGAAAGTTACAAAAACAACAACATTAGAATATTGTGATATAAAGGATCAGGAGGCACTACAATATTACTTAGACACAGTGTAAAAGATCCGTGCTTCTCAGAAATCTAAAATAATTGGTTAAACATTGTCATCTCCTCCCAACATGAACGATAGGCTAAGGTGTGGAAAAGAAGAAAAAATTGAGGACATTAAAAACAGCGCATTCCATAAGAATGTGCCGAACATTTAAAATAACATTAAATACACTGCAGAGTGGAGGGTCCAACTTTTGCAGATGAGAACTATGGGTGAGACGGCAATGTCCAATGAGAAGCTGACTTAGTATTGTCCCTTCTCTGTGAGGAGACTGTGTGAGAACGGCATGCACCAATGATGGGATCGACTGAGTTGAGCTTGTTCCCTGTTACTCCATCCTGCCAACTCAATCAATCAACCCATCCTGCCAAATCTCAAGGAGGAAATAACGGAACACATTCTGAAGGTCCCTGACCTATATAAGGTGGAAAGCACTTCGGAAGACTTTGACAGCGCTGCAGCTGCTTCGTTTGCCTATAATGCGACCTGGGCTTTACGGATCAGTTTTTGCTTTACAACAGTTTTTATTACCTATCGATTAATGCAGGGGTGCCCACAAGAGGGGATTATGGCGCAAGTTGCGCCATCGAAATTTTTGGGGGGATTTTTTCCCTTCAAATAATATACAATTCAAAATTTATATCTCTTTCCAAAATATATGTAAAAATTTTACACCTTAAATGCACCATATTTAATCCATTAGATGAAGAAAGCAAAGTGTTTAAGGGTATTATCGAAAAGGGGGGGGGGGGAGAAATATCCAACTGTTACATATTAGGTCTTAATTGACACGTGGGTTCTGGGGGGGGGGAGGTTCTGAATTAAACTTTCGGGGTGGACAGTATCCAACTATAGGTCTTAGATTATAGCATGTATTTTAGTTAGTCTAAATTTGGCATGGATATTTTGGTGGAAGGATTGGATATTACATTTAAGGGGGGAGATAGAAAGCTATTGATAAAGTATTAAATCTTAGATTGTGAAGGGATTTCTGTAGTGGAGAGAGAGTTCGAACATTAAATTTCGGAAACTGTATTTACACGTTTTCGACCCCGAACGTGCGAAATGAGAAGCTGGAAAAGACTAAATATCTCTGAAATGGATGTTAAGAAAGGATTGATACCCCATTAAATTAATATTCTTGAAAGCCGGCAAAGAAATGGATGAAAAAAATTTCTTGCTCGCTTCGCTCGCATTATTGTCTTGCGAGCATGCGTGTTTGGCACTTTAATGAGGTGAATGTGAAGTTTTTATACTATAGCTGCATTACAAGACAAGCGATATTCTCAATAGTCTCGATTAGGATGAACGATTTTAGAGGTGGTCTTGAGTTATGAGCATCCCTGTTTAGGGAGGAGGGGCAGATCAAGTATAGTGTTCAGTAAAGCTAAGAAAAAAGTTACTTTCGGTAGACACGCTGTCGTAATTAAATAAGTTGTGGGGATTAGGGATATGGTTTGAGGGCGCGAATGATTTGATTTGGGGGGGATGCATGACATGATTTTGGGTGGATGCGCCATTGGCCTTGGGAGGGATGGGTACCCCTGGAATAATGTTAGTGATACAAAATTACACCAAAAATAACTGTAGTTTCATGGTATGAGCCAGTCGTTAATAATACAATTCATTAAAAATATTTTCTCCCCATTGCACTTGATCAATTTAGCTCTGAAGGGTAAAACGGATCACAAACGGGTCAATAGGGATCAGTGTAAATATACGCACGTGCTGCATTATATTGGTGGATCCTGACATATTATTATTATTATTATTTATTATTATTATTTGAAGTAGGGTTACACTTAAGCTTACAGTACTGTATTTTTACACAGATTATCTTACTATAGAAACAGCTTTTTGCCCTACATGGATTAATTTGTTAAGCTATACAATTCTGGTAACTGTTTATAAATATATAAATATGGAAAAATATAAGTGTGCCTATATAATTGAGACACACAAGGAATAAAAACACACAAGAAATAGAAATTAAGTAAGTATATGTGAAGGAGGCAATGAGGCAAATGAGGCACGGTGTCAGTATTCGTAGATTAACATCTTAATTTGTTGTTCAAATTTGGCCAAATTTCTCTCCTTTTTTCAGGCTACAGGCAGTTGATTCCACGCCTTACTTGCCAGCGATGATAGGGATTTTGATCCGTATCTTGCCTTGTTACATTTTGGTACTCGGATACTATTGGTGTTATTAGATCGCAGATTGGGATAATGCATGTTACTACATATAATTACCTTGCCGCTTAGTAAGTGGTTGTGTGTGTGAATTGCCTGATGAATTTTGAGTAGGAACGCATATTTTCGTCTGGATTCAAGCGTGGGTAGTTGCAGTTCTTCTCTGCTCGATCGTGAAGTCATGTGTGGTGTATTTTGTATACTACGAATTGCCAAATTTTGCATTTTTTTCTAATTTGTTGGTGTTATTTATGTTAATCGCATAGAGTACAGAGGAACAATATTCAAGTAATGGCCTAATAAATGCTTTGTAGAACGCTAATTTGTGAGCAAGGTGCACATATTTGCAGACATATTGAAACTGTTTGATTCTAGGTGCTGCACGTGCACACATAATCTTCACATGTTGTGAAAAGGATAAATTCTTATCTAGGTACAGACCAAGATATCTTAAGACTCTCACTTGGTTTTATATTCGAATTACCTATTTTAATATTGTCAACTTGCGTGATGTTATTGTTTTCCGTGGATAATATTAATACTTGAGTCTTAGACTCGTTCACTTTCAACATGTTAGATTGATACCACTCAAGAACTTCGGGCATGCTTTTTTCAATGTTTGCAATTACTTTTTCTAATTTGTTAGATGCGCAGTACAGGAGACAGTCGTCTGCGTATAGATACAAATCAAAGACAAATTTCTTGCTTGCGATATCATTTACAAACATGTTAAAGTTTTGGGCCCAGAATAGATCCCTGAGGTACACCGAGAGATACATTCAGACCGTACGAAATCGAGTTGCCAACTTTTGTATCGATACTACTCCTATTGTACAAATAGCTTTCGATCCAGTTGCAAGCAGTAGCAGAAAAATTGAATTGCTGATATAAATTCTGTATTAATAACTTTGGTTGAACACTGTCGAATGCTTTACTGATATCTAATGAAATTATGCCGATGTATTGCTTTCCTTCACAATCTAATACATGCCGCCAGTTATGTAACAGTTCATGCAGGAGTAATTCTGTTGAGTGATTTTTCCTAAAAGCGAATTGTATGTTAGTAATTATGTTGTTACAATTTAAGTATTGTTATAATTGTTTATATATTACCTTTTCAAGAATCCGACTTAATGAGGAAGTTATCGATATAGGCCGATAATTATTTAATTGCGTTGGGGACCCCCTTTAAATATAGGTGTGACCCTTGCGTGTTTCCAGCTGTTGGGAAATATTTCGCTTTTTATGGATGAATTAATTATATCGGTGAGAGGTTCTGTAATCCATGGGGCGAGCAGATATAATATGCGATTACTTATTCCATCGAAATCTGGACCCTTTCTGACATTAAGTTTTTGAAGGATTTTCAGTACGTCATCATGTGAGACGGGTGTAAAATTGAAGCTGGCTTCTCTAGATTGACTGGAGTTTTCAATTTGTTTGCTAGTTTAATTTTTCTTGAGCGTTAAATCATTTGTGAATATATTCGATATTGACTTTCCGACATTAGCAAAGTGGTAATTCAGGACATTCGACACCCTCGCAGCTTCGGTAATTATTTCATTATTGTGTTCAATAGATGTGATATGGTACACAAATTGCTTTGTCCCAACAGCATTTACTATAGCTCATGTGTCATGTCCAGTCTTACGGCGGGCGGCTTACATGCTGGCAAGGGCAGTAGGGAGCGGCGAAACGACCAATCCAGCGCGATGTGAAACACTGCAACGTGTAGAATGAGGTGCACGCAGCACCTCCTCCCGCGACGTCGTAACTCTCGGCGCCACCGCTGTTGTCTGGTGGGTCTCTGCGGCGTATTCTCTGCTCTCCACTTCTCTTGCCAGCATGTAGGTCGCCCGCCGTAAGAATAGAGAAGAGCTATAGTGTAGTTGGAAAGCAAGGGAAAGTGGAGGAATATTTTTTCACTTCCGCGAAGAACGTGTCCTTTTGTGTGCGGATACCACATTCATTCCTGAATCTAAAACGCCACAGACCCCAAATTTTTAAACCCTTGTTTGTCTGTAATGACGTCATCAAAATGGCGGTCATGACGAAAATTTCATTCCTGAAACTTGTTACTTCATTATAGTTATTTATCATTCGTGGCATCTTATTTTCACCTAATTTTCAGTTTATAACTCCCTATCATGATAACAAGAAATTGAAAAGAACCACTTTATCATACAATAGTAGATATGGCAGTCAATATGGCAGTGCCGTGAAAAGTAAAAAGAAAATAACCCTTTCAGCTATGTGATCATGTTTCGGATCAAACCCTATGTTTTGGAGGTTCCAGAACTCAACGGTGGCTTCAAAATAGTGCCAGATTAAGCCCATGAAATAATAATAATAGTTCATTTTTTGACAGTCTGTATACCTATATATAGGGTGATTCAAAAGTCAGACACCACGGCAATGCAGATGGCCAAGAATGGAAAGATGGGAAAGTACTGTAGTTGGAAACATGGGGTTTTAAATATAATGTGCTTGAATTTTCAGCTCAGCATATACCCTTGAGGCTGTACACTAGTACAAGCCTCAATGAGAACGGAACATCAGGGTTTCTCTCCAATTGACGTCAATTCTGCCAGTCACAGAATAGTTTAGGATTAAAGAATATAATTAGGAGGCAATCTGACACAATCTCACTCTCATTAAAAGTTCCACGCAACTTCACTGAAGTTATCAGGTAGCATAGGCGTGCGCATACCCTCTGATTAAGGGGGCAAAAGACTTGAAAGTTCAATCGGAGAAAGAAAATCTTCATTTCATCTCACTGTTTTATTATATTGATGGCAACCGCACATCACTGTATTAGAAGAATTTAAACTTTCGTGGCACCAATGTTCTCTCCTTTATTTCGTCTCTCTGTGGTTCAGAGACTATTTAACATTTAAACATGGTTTCGTACAGCAGATTGAAAACAACCACACACCATTTATTCATTTCCGATAGTGACGGCGGTTAGGATTTGGTGGGGGGAGGGCAGTTGTCCCCCACACTTTTTGCCCCCGCTACGGTCTCGTGGCCTCCCCGATGGCGCAGTGGTGGCGTCGTGGCCTTGGGATCAAGAGAATCCGGGTTCGATACCCGAAGGAGGCACATAGTGGTTCGGATTTGACTTTAAGCTGTAAGCCCAGTCCCGATTAGCCTTACTGTGCATAAAGTGGACTGAAAGAAAAGTGTCTACAAAGAAGAAATAAACTGTCCTTACTCCTCCCTACCCACTTTTGTTTCCAATCGCCGCTACTGATTTCCAGTGCATGGACACTTTATTCTGCAAACACATAGACGTAGCACAACTACCGATTAAGTGTGTATTAGTGTTAAGAACAAGGATTTTGCTAGAAATCGAAGTTGGATAGTTAAATTTCATGGGAAATGTTGCACCTTCCTCCGCTTCCGTAAGTGCTTGGAACATTCGTCGGCTTGAAAATATTCAATTTTTTAAAGAACATAATATTATTTGATAATAGTAATTATATTGTAAAATTGAAGTAAGCATATTAGGGGGACAACTGCACCTTCTTGCCCCCTCTTGTCCCCCTCCCCCCCACCGCCGGTGCGTACACCTATGTCATATAGAGAATATTGATGCGTAAATCGGCTGACGACAGAAAACGCTGCGTTTGCGTAAATGAACCATGAGCCACCATGTACTTAGAAAATATTTTAGGACTTTTGCCGTGGCGTTTTCTAAAACCACCACGATGGCATATTTCTCAAAGCCTGGCGGTAAGTGAAACGGACGGTTGTGTATATCCATTCATTTAGGTTGATCTAGAAAACGCAACCACTTACACGTCCGCACCGTTGCAACCAGAAAACGTTTGTATAAAAGGTATTTCAAGGGTACTAAATTAAGACGTCTGGTAATATTACAATTGAACCCGTGAGACCAAGAAGGGAAAGTTTCCACTTTTAGAACAAAATGGGCTGAATACTTTGAATACATATCAGAGCTAAAATAAAGGTTTTAAAAACAAATTACATATGGAATATTGTTGCTATGGTTATGATGAATAAGTTTGTAATTGTAAGTTTCTTCATCCATCTTTTAGTTTTGGTTGCTACGAGTTTTTGTTTTATTTCCCGAAAGTAAGGTCGAGTGGAATCTTTCCCTTCTTGGTCTCACCGATTCAATTGTATTGTTGTTGCGACAATATACTGAAGACAATATTTATTTCAATACAACAATACTTGTGTGCTACACATTTCCATAGAAGCTATCATACTAAAACGCTATTAAAATCTAAGTCTACCTTGAAATGCAGCTCAAAGAATATAAGGTAATTAGAGTACATAATATTAATAGTATAAATTGTTTTTTTTTTTTTTTTTTCTCTCCAGTCCTCGAAGTGGAAATTACTAGCTGAGGTTATGCTTAGTGGATAATGGTTGCATGGAGCAACATGGAAACAATGCAGTATGGGGGGTGTCTTATTTACTTAACTGAGGGGATAGCGCGCAGTGCTAACCACTCCGCCACGGAGGCCGTCTTCATTCTTTCGTAAACTTTGAAATCACATTTAGATCTCTCCTGCAGATGTCGGGAAACTAAAATTACACATTTTAGATAGCTCTTATTATTGCAAAGAAATAGAATGATTTAATTTCTACACAAACTTACATTCTATTTCTCAGGCTATGTCAACTTCAACAAGCCGTGTTTGCTGGATGATGCAGCCCTAGTTCAACTTCCTAACCAGGCTATGACGTCAGACAATCAACGAGCTATGCGTGCTGGATGATGGAAAAGTTCAACTTCCTAACCAGGGTATGACGTCAAACAAGCCAACAACATTGAAGAAGACATCCAAGATATAGCACCTGCCAAGAGGAGGGTCTGTCAGTAGAAAGTAAGCTTTTCAGATTAACCAGATTAACGCATGCTTTGATTGTTTGAGCCTCGATATAAAAAATGTTGGTCTAGCAATGAAAATAAAGACCATATTTTTGGATTAGAAAGATCTAGTTTCGGCAGCGAGGCGGGAACCAGACGAGTCAGATATCTGTAAAATCAAGACTTAACATTAAGAGGTTATCGATTTGCTCCAGACATCAGGAAACTAGACTGTTTTGCTGCTTGGACTATTTATTTCAGATTAAACAGAGGGACGTGTGTACAAAAGTGTTTAGATTCTTTAGTCCGTCTTAGTAAGAGCGTGTGTGAGTTCTTCCTATGTTCATGACAGTCTGAATAAGTAAGGCCGCTAGCTTAATTATTCCCGTCTAGGTAGCTGCACTTTTTCGACTCACGCGTTCAGTTCGTTACAAAGTGCAACACTTCGTTGAATTGGTGCCACGTAGTTCATTAGTGTCTCCGCCATTTACACCACGTTCTGAATCGGTGTACAGTGCGGTGGATGGTCACGTGTTACGTGCTAACCAATCAAATGAACGATGAAAGCAAGATATTTGTTGAATTTTCTGAACTTCAACACCGTTTATCGTCTACTTGGTTGAACACAGTTTCTTTGCACCAGCCTGACACTGGGATGCACCTGCACTACACCTTGTGTCAAAAAGTGTAGCCAACTAGACTATTGATAACTTCTGGTTGCATTTACCTTCAGCTGAGAATAAATAACATTACAGCACTTGGTTCATTTGCATCTTACTTTGTCCCTTTCAGAGCCAACAGAGTGACACAGGGACGACAACGACAGTCAGACTCCAAGTTCTGCCTCCTCGGAGCAGAAAACTCACACAGGGCTGGTGAGTACCACTTATATCATATTCTCTCTGTCGCTCTTTGATAACATGCTAATAAGCACTACACAGGCAGGGCTCATTTTCTTTTCACAATGCATTCCTGTATTTAATGCGCTGCCGTATATGTTTTCAGCTTGTCAGTTTTCCAGTCTTCTTGTTATAATTACTAACGTTGTTGACTTAACAGCATGCTTAGTATGAACATGTTCTGTCTTTGTAGAATACAGCATTCTAATGACATATTAAGAACATCATAGGAGTATACAGACTAATTTATTTGAGGCTGCATAAAGGGTAGTTTCAATTGCCTTTCTGGACAGTGTTAGCCTAATTCTCGAAACTTCATGTTCCTCTTTCACAGAAACTGTTAGGTATATATTGTGGCACCGTAAGCTATTTTCTATCAGCCACAGATATCTAGACAGCAGAGGAATTAAAACACACAAATATCCGTTTGAGTG
This sequence comes from Lepisma saccharinum, assembly GCF_977018435.1. Classification (NCBI taxonomy): domain Eukaryota; kingdom Metazoa; phylum Arthropoda; class Insecta; order Zygentoma; family Lepismatidae; genus Lepisma; species Lepisma saccharinum. The sequence goes on from NC_139233.1 coordinate 83,103,902, forward strand.
ATTTGGAAGGAATTTTGAACAGATGTGTTTTTTTTTTTTTCAGAATGTGGAATATCATAGCTCAGACGAAAGCTCCAGGACGGCCTAGAAATATTAACCGTCAACCATTTCACACTTTGCTAAATCAGATTATTGTTAGATTTGTTTCAGTTTTTGTTTAAAGTCCGCTTTATGAACACACACATCGAGACTGAACGTATAGTTTAAAGTGGGATCCGAAGCTTCCAACCGGCATCGAACCTGAGACCCCTTAATTACACGTTGCCACTACGCCAGGGGCGATTCTTCCACGTAGGAAGTGAGGAACATCCTACAGTTCATTTGAACTTATTTCCATTTATCTACTCTTTAGGAGTTTTACTCGTGTTATAATAGTATAAAAAAAGGTAAAGTGTTCCCCTGTGCATAGCACCACGCCATGAAGGCGTATAGGGGGTGTGGGGGTAACGCCCCACACTTTCTTGATCCGGTATAATAGTATAAGCACAACGTATTATGTACAATTGCCTAGGTTAGCTACTGTCAAGAGTTGACTGCTCTTGCTTCCTCCAGCAGTAGCCCAAAGACAATGGTCACAGGCTTACTGCCGCTCGCTGAGGAACATCGGCGGTCATCCTACAGACAGATTGGTGAGGAGTAGAAGGGGCAGTGAAGGGAGGGGGAGGGTTGCGAAGATCGCCGAGGGCCGAGGAGCCAACAAGAGTTTCCTCAATCAGCGATGCCAACCCCAGCTAATTGTACTAAACCAAGCACAGTTTGATCTTTGTTGGCACTTAGCACCCTGCTTTTGGCATAATGTTCAAATCTAGCATAATCTGCAAACGTCAGTCTCTGGGAAAGGGAAATCGAATTCAAAGGAATATGTTTTCAGGAAATGAAAATAAAATTATGTCCAAATCTTATTTCTACTTCACCAGTGGACATGTTTCAAAGGAAAGGGAGTATGCTTTTTTTACACTATTTCACGATCCGTCCTCGTATCTTTTCTTCATCCTGCTCGATTTAGTTCTTCAGGAGGTTCTATGATAGGAAATCAATAGAAAGTTGGGTGTAAACAGTTTTCTCAAACCTTTTTAAGTTTTATGTTGCACCATTGTTAACAATTTTGTGGGAAAATTTACAATATTACGTAACTATTAAAAATAAGTAACAAAAGTTCAAAACTCCAGAAAAGTAGATGCAGAATTACAATTATCCGAAAAAATAATTAATAATAAATCCTAGCACAATTTAGAAGCATTTAGCATAATTTCGAAGTTTAAGCAGCACTTATTATCGTCAATCCACACGACGACAGGGAGGGGAAAAAATCGAAATTCTTGCAAACTCTGAAATTTCGTCAATGTTATTTTCGTCTGTTTTTATAGGTTCACATTTAAATATTTCAAAGTTCAAGGGCCCCTTGCAATACCTTGAGCATGGGCCTGGAGCTAACATTCTAAATGCAAAGGATAGTAAAAGCGATACGTATTACTGTAATTAAACGCATTTTTCAAAGCTTCCTCGGTTTATTATTACTTCTTCCTACACTCCGAGAAAGTCACGATTCGCCACTGCACTACGCCATCGGGGATTAAATTATTATTTTGAGAGGAGTGACCATAGGGTGGGGGTTGGTGGTGGCTATAATGTCCCTTTGACCCAACGTTCATACAACAAGTAATGAAGCGCTGTTGTAAAATAATAGTGACTACTAAATGGACGGGTTAAAGTTACAGTGGTGTAAGTCACTTTTTTAGAAAAAAAATACTTAGACACAGATACCAGATCTATATAAGTCAATCTATTAACAGAAAACGTAAAGTATATCAGAGATTCATTCACCTGTATACAGATGACAGTTTAAGGTCTAGTGATAAAGGAAACAGCTGTTATGTTGATCAGCAAACTGCTATGAGCCAGACTGTTTTTTTCTTTTTAAGAAAGTGACTTTCACCACTGTAACTTTAACCCGTCCAAATGGTCACGCCAACCCTAGGTACGCAACTGACTGTCTCTTTGCAATGCTTAAACGAAGGCTTGCGATTATAATAAGTCTCTTGCCTCGCTGGACTCCTTCTCCCCGCTACTCGTACAACGCTACAGTCAAAGCGTGCATACGAAAGCGCCCTTCCACAAATTCGGCGGGTTGCCCAGGCTGCTTTAGCTAATACGAGCAGAGCTGTTGTACTACATACGTTGGGAAAGATTCTCCATTACTGGAATGTGAGATTAATATTGATAAACTTCTGGTTTTCCATTTGGATTTTTGCTAATTCGTGTCGTATTTCTGTCACTTTGGCTAATCGCTGCGATGAGAACGAGTGATGATCAGATGAAATTGGAGAAGAAAAGTACCCATGGCCATGCACGGACTCGAACCCGGGAACTTCGGTGGTGAGATATAAAGTCGACCACGACTCCGAGTCGCTGCCGAATCGACAGGAACTTCTTTCTGTATAAAAACGTAATTCAACTCCTTGTTTCAGTGACGTACGACAAATGTTCCAAACTTAGTTTGCACATAAGTGAGGATTTTCACAAAGCCTTAAATGACCTTCAACAATTTATTTGTAAAACTCCAGGTTTTTTACAATAAGGATACACAACGCAGTTTAATTATATTGCCGGAAATTTATCTGATGCTTTTTTCTAGTGGCGAATTATCAGAGGATACAAGGTAAGGCATATTTATCGTAAATGTTACTTGTTAACAGTTTACACCCGAAGGCCAGTGAAGAAGCGCGTGTCAGTGACAACTGTAGCGCCAAGATTTCTCAACAGGAAGAAGACAACAAAATCAATCTATATTCTATATTGTACGGAAAAGCAAGCCATGAGCCATGCCTCTTGAAGTGATTATTATTAACAAAATAAAGTAACTTGCTAATTTACATTGTTTTTCAATCTCATAAACAGGACTAATATAAATGCTCTCTTTTTCAGGTTCCTCAAAAACAAAAAAAAGTTGTAGTTCGTTGCCTAAGAAATCCCTCCCTATACAAGAGGCCAGTTTTTGGGCCAGATGAAACACTGGGGTCCATTTCTTTAAAGGGTTGACTCTCGGGTAGGGGAAGGTAGGAGGGTTTCAGAGGGGGAGAACTAACACTGTGGAGGGGTGAATGGTTCGTGGGGGATGTAACCTAGGCCAGGAGGGACGTAGGCACCAGCGGGTTGCTGAAAAAGCAGTCGTTGGTGAAAACTCCATACTTCCACCCTTTAACGAGCCCCGTCTGAATGGGCTCCTCGGAGATCTTGGTCACGGTATCGGGGTGGTGTGATGGCGTACAGGAGGCGTGGGTGACTGCTCGCCTCTGTCGGTGTTCGTGAGAGGCGGGGCAGGCCGTCCCTTTTCCCTCCTTAGTTGTGTAGGGGAAGGGTTGCAGGGGATGTAGTGGTTGCATGGAAACTCGCACGACTCGCTCTTCTACACTCCACACCGCTCGGTCTTCTGTCGCCTGGAAGCAGTTCCATCTCCTCTCCATTTTTTCAAGATTTTTTTCCAGTATTCTTCCAGTGACTCATGGTCCACAAGCAGAGCAGCCAGCTATGCAGCATTCTTTGGCTACATTTCATTTTGGTTATTTAACATCCCCTTTTTACTTCATAAGGCAAAAGCGTGATAGCAAAAATGAATGACAAAACAGAAGGGACAAACACAATGACTCAATCCAGAATTCGAAGCTAGGACCTCTTACTTCAAAGCGCTTTAGGCTAACCACTCCATCATTATCATAGTCAGTGTGTTAGTGCAGGAATTCACATAATCACTGACACGTAACATCTGCCACGTATACAGGGTGTCTCAATAAAATGTATACTCACCTTGAATGTTCACACGCCAGTGTTTGATAAGGTAAAGTTCATTTCCGAAATTTAACAGAATCTACAGACATGAATAATTTTTCCTTGTCAACGACTGTTTTCAAACTGATGACCGTTCTGGTCCAGGCACTGCTGGAACCTTGCGAAGTAATGGAATCTCGAACATCAAGAATCACTCCTTTCAGTATTTAGGAGCATTCTCGTTCAATCGTTTGCTTCAATTCGTCCACTCTTGCTGGTTTTGTACCGTAAACATGATCTTTTATGTTTTCCCGAACAAAGGGTCGGTCTAGTGGCGTGAGGTCTGGTGAACGCGGAGGGTATTCTTCAGAACCTCTTCATCCAATCCACTTGTTCGACACATTTTACCAAGCACCACTCACAAAACTATACACTCTCCGGTCAGAATCATCTGCACTGGGAGCATGGACTGTTCTTGAAATGTAACTCTTTCAATACCAGTGCCTTAAAATGCAAAGGACGCTTGATTTCGATATTTCTATCTCATGGCCCGTTTGCCGCACACATTTTCTTGTACTCTGGCGATACGTTACCTTCAACCTTTCTTGCTTTGTGATGTCCGCGTTCTTCCGGAAAGTTTCTTGTTGAAATTCTGAACAGTTCCACCTGCTTCAATTCAAGTGATGGTAAGGCAAGTAGGAGAAACGGTTTGCAATTCTCTCCTAAACTGTATTTGCACCTCTACTGAATTTTCAATCTTCCTGTGGCACTTTAGGTTAAATTTCCTATTAAATTTAAATAAAGGTCCGAAAATTATGTGAATTATAATGTGTTAATGCGTGTATACATATATTGGGACACACTATACCAATCACATGCGTTCTTTCGAACACCAGGTAGTATTCATAGAAGCTCTATTTATAGTTTTCCTATCACAGTTTAGATATCAAAATCTTCTCGATAAAAACAAATACAAACTCTATAAATATTTGCCCAAAATACAAATATTCATATTTTAGACCAAAACCTCATTTATACTGTATATTCTATATTATTACAGAACATCTCAAGTAACTACAGACCTCGTAGCTACTAATATCACACAACTGTCCTTATTAATAAAGATCTCTCTCACCACACTATATAATATAGATGTTATCACATCTATATTAATTTTTATACTGTCACCTTAATCTGGGAATGTGCGCCTAGGCACAGCTTCTGTTCATGTTTTCTACTCCTTTCTTAGGGTTAGGAAAATAGGACAGGCTGTCCAAAATGTAGCATTTTAAGTCAAAATGTACGAATCAAATCATTCGCGATAAGTAATACATTTCTAGAACATGTTAGTAAGTAATGTAAAACTGAATCATTTTATGTTTTAAAATATGATTTTTTCATGATTTCTTGATTACAAAATTTCCAAAACTAAAGAAACTAAACTTCATTGGGTTCACTCGCACTTCTATCACGAACCAATTTTTCTTCAAATTTCAGGTTTAATCAAAATATACATGTACAACTCTGAATAACCAAACTCGTTGAAAATGTACTGAATCAGTATCAAATCTTTTACAGACTATGATAAATTTATTTCTCTCGGCAGTTCATTCTTCTGGCATTAATGAAAATAGTATCTCAACATTTGCATTATGACCTGGAATAGCGAGCAAATATTCATCAATTAACATAACTTGAAATACGAAATATGAAACATAATGTCCTTAACATACTTGAAATCGTTCCAGATGTTTCATTTGGGATGGTATTCAGTTCAATACCATCACAATATTGAATAAGAATGGCAAATACCTTGTAGGATCCATGAGTACTTCCATCGGTACAGAAATACCATACGGGCATTGAACAGTGGCATCAACAGAACGTGACACCAAAACTTTGATTTTTAATATTTGTCTTTGTTCTAGCACAACACATTGTTTTCAATGTATGAATGAAATAAATTCCACTATTGACTTTGGGAAATGCAATCCACAGACTTCTAACTTGCGTGATTTCTCTTTGTTCAACTGAAGCACGTATTTCCTTAATTTAAATTATGTGACGCTCAAAATGCAGGCCATTTATGATTTTACTTTCCAAATTCCTCCTGGACGCCGGACATAAGGCTAAAATATAGAACATTTCTGGGAAAAAGAGGACATCTGGCACCCCAACTCTTTCTTCCCATTAAGCCGCCCAAAGCGTTGATATCTTCCTTACTTTTCCTGCTATCTTCCACATTACACATTACCATCTTCAGTATTCTTACCCTATCGTGGTTTATCTATGCCTCTTTCACACGACAGTGCCTCCTGTCGACTTCCATTTCCTTCTACCACTTTTAAAATCTTCTTCTTGTTCATTTCACACCTTATCGATCCACTTAATACTTTCCATTCTCCTCCAAAGTCACATCTCGAAGGCTTCTAGTCTTTCCCATCTCTCTTCGTCATTGTCCACATTTCGATTCATGCAAGACACTTCGTAAGCCTCTTTCTTCATTCCTGGTCCTTTTTAGCATGAAACAGACTCCTACTTCAATATATTGATGTCTATAAATTTTCCATGTGACACATTTTCATATCTTTATAAAGCTTCTAAATCCATTTTAAGCCACTAATAAGGTCTACAGGTTCTCACACAATGTGTTCAAATCTCCTCAACTACTTCTTCGCTTGCACTGCAGCCCCTGGTGACCTCTGGCATCCTAAACAATCTTCCTCCACCTCGTTCTAGATACATTCTTCCAATTACGTACATTAATTCTTCTCAAATCATCTTCAACTGCATTCATCCATCGCCTCCCTGGTCTTCCTTTGGGCCTTGTCCCTCATCTGGTTTAATACCAAGTGTGATAACCTGCCTATCCTCATGAGATGTCCTGCCATCTTAAACGTCCTGATTTGATATCTCACCACGTGATCATGTTGAATCAACTCTTTCTCTTCTCCTCAGCAAAATTTAGTAAAACACAAGCACACATACGTATTTTGGGTCAGATATACTGAAGGCTACTTCCCAATAAGGATATTGCAGTTACAGACAGGAAAATTGGAGATTCTACTCTAGCTTTGACACAGAACAAACGACGTATTTTCATTTTACATCACCTTTTACTTCTATAAGGTAATCGCGATGATGAGGATGAAGAGTTAATTTATTGAATAGATAGGGACACAAATTTAACATGCATGCCTCAATCAGGATTCACACCTAGAGTAGGCAAAATGGCGTAGTCATCCAAAAGCCATTGGATACTGAATGTGAACATGAGTCACTGGACCACGAATATGTTTCTTTTTAATTTTCTCCATTCGCTTTACATCGTTCGTTTTAATATAAGTTGCTGTTTGTCAAATGTATCATTGGTATGTGTGTATAATGCTAGGTTGTGAGTCAGTCTTTGCTCATAATCTTACTTTGTAGTTATTTTACTTCACATGTCTATCTCGCTGTACTAATCGAGACGATGAATGATGAAATATATTACCAGGACAAACGTAACGACATATCCATGCCTTCAGTAAGATTCGAGCCCAGTGGTCCTGATTTCGTAGCCATCACGCTTGTCACTTTATCACGAAGACAAATTTCGTTAATAAAGAGGTACTAGTAACCGTTTTAGAGTTCTAAGTGTTTTCACGCGAGTCTTCGTATGCCCTTAACTAAATTTCATTGGTAAATTTGCACACTAAATATTTATCCTTTAGCTTTATATTCTAGCCTATCATTTCTTACATCCGTGACCCTCTTGCTCATAGTTCTTCTTGTTTGTTAGTGGCAATTCGGAGCCAAAACTGGGGGCAAGAGCAGTTTAATTTTTCTTGGTAGACAAGGCTTAGCATTAAGAGGTCATAGTCATAGTGCGGGGGCAAAAAATTGGGCAACTGTCCTCACGCTCCACTGCATCTTATCCTCATTTATTTAAATTACTACCATCCTGGTCTTTTCCTGTCACTTTCTTAGGCCCTGTATGCTACAGTTATTATTATTATTATTATTATTATTATTATTATTATGTATTATTATTTATTATTATTTATATTATATTATTATTTTTACTACTACTACTACTTTCCGTCGCATTTGAACTCCTCAAGCTTAATCGCGCTGAATAGAATGGATCATGAAGAGGGATCTTGATTTTTCGCGTTTAAAATAAGGAAAAATCTGTGCTTTTTTCTCGCTTTTCGTGTAATTTTCCTCAGAATTCGCGTTTTCAACAATCAAGCTACACTCGGCTTTAAAATGACAAATAAAACAAACGTTATTAATGTGTTGTTTTTTTTTAAAACTAATTGAATATGAACTACTTTTGACATCAAACAAATATATCTTTAACAGAAAAGACTATCCAAAGACCCTCGGTCCTACTAACGAACCTGATGTATATTACTTATTTAACATCCAGCGAGAAACGTGACACTTAGTTCCTTAACTCGTATCTATGAGTCCTTTACATAAGATTTACAAAAACCTTTTTTTATGTGAACCAGAGATCCCGCGTAACCGCAAGGTCAGAAGTCATTAGGTGCGAGTCATCATGCAAGTTCCAAAATGTTGCTGTTCACGCAACATCGTGAAGATAATAGGTAAGGACCTAGATTTGTCGGTGTTGCATTTTTCCAAAATTCGTGTTACTTTTTTAATTTTCCGTGCTATATATCCCAAAATTCACGTTCTATTTTAGCACACTTCTCTGCCAAATATTACCTAAAAATACACCTTCATTGTGCTTTTAAACTAGTGTATTAATTTGTAGGTCACGTGGCCTTCGCTGTTCGTGACAGTTTCGTACTGTGGAAACGATTTTTGAGGAAGTTATTTTCCATTATTTTTGAGCGACAAATACTGATGTTAGATCTCTTGTATGACCGTCAGATCTCCGTCATTGTGGTCGGTGAAGTAAAATCTTTTTTACGCGACAAATGTCACGACACCCGTGTGACGATAAGTGGCCACTCGATGTCCGCCAAAATCATGAAACTTTGCTCGATAAAGCAAAAAGTTTCACGCGTGAAAAATATGTGTTTTGACCCCCGAATGACGTTGATCTTCCGTTAGAAACAAGCAACTTTGCTCGGTGATTCACAACGTTCGCACAAAAAGGTAAAACATCGTGGAAAACATCCCTTTAAACATTGTTTCACCTAGCTCTTGGAATTAATCCATGTATGACACACACCATAGTTTTTTGGAAGTATAAAATTTTGGAAATAGGTCATAAATATGGTGTATTTTATTTTTTAAGCCTAACACACAGGAATGTTGTATTTTCCCGGCATTTTTACATTTTTAAGTAATGTGTTGAAATTTGCGAAAAAGCCACAATTCGAATTTTACGCTAAATTTGAGTTACCAAAATTTGTTTAGAACATGTCGCTGTGCATACAGAAACATTTTTATTCAAAAATTAATATTTTTCAACGTCATCGCGTTTGAAAAAAATCAAGGTCCCTAATCAAGAATTGGTGAAACGTCCATGTTTTATGAAAGATTCGAACCTACGGCCTCTGACTTCGTAGCGCTAATCACTCTGAAAGGAGACAAGCGTTACCATCATATGACAGTCAGATTTACCGTCATTATTATTATTATCATTATTATTCATGTATGTAGCGGTAAAAAGACGAGTTGATTCAAAGTGTTAAGTGTTTTAATTTGTGAGATTACATATTTGATTTTTGCCAAGCCGACGGGAGGAACGAGACATCCGCTTGTGTTAAGGGCGAGCACCTGAAGGGTCACGCTATGCGTCTAAAGCTTAGGAAATTCGACCGTAATGACAAACATTTAAATATCTCGGTTTCCAACGGTCAGATTCATGTGAAACTTATACCAGCGCAGCGGCATGTGTGCAAGGACGGATATGTGGAGTTTCGTCACGATCAAGCGACAATTACGGACGCCAGATCAAATCGGTTCTAATTGATCAGTTTGTGGACAGCGATTGCAATTGAGCTATGGGCGACAGCCAGGCGGAAGCTTAATCCGCGCAAGTCAACTTCGGACACGGTACGTCCTAGTTTGGAGACAATAGAGCAAAGTGGACTGACCCCTTCGGAAGCGTCACTCCAACGTGCGCATAGCGTCGTTTTTCAAAATCTAAATAAAACGAAGGACATGGTTTTTCGACACACAGTCTTACCGCGATCCTTGTAGCGAGAGCAGCTCCGAGCTACCTCTCCAGATACAGTCTTACCGCGATTCTTGGAACGAGAGCACCTTTGCGCTACCTTCCGTGTACAGTGGACTTTGTTGTGTTGTGCGAACACCAGTGTGTGTGATAGGCAGTAAGTCTACACGAGTGCGCCTACCTCAACCGCTGGGGGAAGTTGAAGCGAAACGTGTTTCCGTGATTACCTTACGCCATTTATAATTTTTGAGAAACAAGGAACACCGGAAACTATGGCGGGCTAGAGGAAGAAAGGAGATGAGGGCGTTACGTCGATTCGCCTGATGTCAGAAGAAGCTACGCCGATGATGCCTATCCGCCGCCATGGAGAGAGAGAGAACGTCGAACGCCGCCCCATTGATACGCCGACGATGCCTATCCGCCGCCATGGAGAGAGAGAGAACGTCGAACGCCGCCCCATTGATACGCCGACGATGCCTACCATCCACCACGTTGACGTCCCGACGACGCTTACCAGCCGCGACAGAGAGACGTAGAGAGAGATGTTGACGCCCCGACGACGCCTACAACGACCGCTCAGATGCGACGTCCGAACCGCGTCATACCACGGAGATCCACCGATCCCGAGAGGAAGAGGAGCCGGGAAACTAGGTGTTTGAATCCTTCTCGCATCTTCATCGTCGCGACCAAAGGAACCTTTCGCGTGGATACTATGTGTTTCAATCGCCCATAAAGACGCCAGGATGCACCCCGGGAGCTGAGAGATGGTAAAGTATTCATCTGTGTGAACCTTAACACGTGACGGCCCGATTGATTTAGAGAACGCCCTTGAAATTCGTCGACATTTGGAAAACGCCCACTCAACTCGAAATTTTACATCAAACTCCCGTCGCGCTTGTCATTTGTAATCTATTCGTCTCAGGTCAATTTTTCTTATTCCTTGTGATATTTTTTTATGATCTTAAATTCATTGTTGTTTGTGCTCCTTTGTATGTGTTTAAAGTGCGTACTATTAGAGTAAAGCGCCGCCCGCTTAATTGCATATTCTACTTGAGGTTTGTTCATTTTTACGTGTCAGCGCTGTGTCGCTGCTAGCTATGTCCGGTCGCATATGTGATTATTTGTTAAAGTATTTGCCTGGTAATGTGAATTGCTCGTCGCGGCGAAGTGTTTAAGTCCCGCCTGCTGGAGAGTACATGTTTGCGTCACTCAACGGAGGTTATTTGTTATGTTTGAACCACGTGAGGTCTTGTAAAAGGAAAACGTCCGCCCACGTGAATGTAATTGCCGTTGAGACGCCTTTGTTTATACTGGTCAAGTAATGTATGGTCACCGCGCCGACTAGTTTCTTTTTTAAAAAACAAAAGGTGAACTTAAGTAAGGGCTGGCTAGGATTTAAGTAGCACTGGAGCAAAATCACAAATGACCTGATTAGACAAAAAGTAAGATAAAATTAATTGAGAATGCAATAATTAGGGCTTGTCGTCATAAAACCTGTACATGTCATGTATAATTTCTAATGTCGATAACCCCATGAGGATTGAATCTGAGAGAGAATGTGAGAGTGCAAGTGTGGGGACCTGTAATGATTCCATTTTTGTTGGTTACAAATAGAATATACTTTTTATTTTCATGTTAATTTTGGGCTATATTATTTTCGTATGCATGTCGCTACCCGTGATTTTCAGGTATGCAGCTAGCCGCTTCCCGGCTACAGGTAAAGAGGTGGTAATTTGGAAGTACATATGTCTTTGTTTCTATTCGATATGGCTTATTACTATGCACTGTTGGTCACCGGTTCCTACACACGAACTTAACCTGGACCGTAACGCTATTTCGCTTGTCCGAGGGAGATTTTGCCGCCCCTATCTAGGTAGTGGTAGCATTTGTCTTCCCGGGCAAGGGAGGGTGTTTCAATCATTTTTTATACCCGGTGAAGTGGAGATTGAACTGCTTCTACGTTCCATCCTTGCTTTTTTTTTTTTACTTCATCCATCTTTGGATCGTTCATGTTTCTTCAAATGGCACTCAAGCTGTAGAAATATCTTCACTATAAAATAATCCATTTCTTCTGTGCATTTCTTGACTTCTTTCCAATTTGACTCTATCATAAAATTGGCAGGCATCTTCATTTACCTCTCCCAAAATGCCTTTATTCTTAACAACGGCATTGCTTTTGAATTCTCGATACGAAAACCTACATGAATTTATTGAGAATGTTAGGTTAGAATCAGAATTTAGTTGTTTTTTTTAGGAAATTCAATAGTAAGACTGCCGTCGAAATCATCGGAAATCTACCTGGATTTATTGAGAATGTTAGGTTTATAATTTAGATTTAGATTTTATAGGAAACTCAATACCAATAGTAAGACGGCCGTCGAAAATCATTGGGATTTTACATGGATTTATTGAGAATGTTAGGTTTAGAAGTTAGACTTAGGTTTTATACGAAACTCAATAGTAAGACGGCCGTCGAAAGTCATCGGAATTCTACATGGATTTATTGAGAATGTTAGGTTCAGAATTTAGATTTAAGTTTTATAGGAAACTCAAAAGTAAGACGGCCTTCGAAATCATCGAAAATCTACCTGGATTTATTGAGAATGTTACGTTTAAAATTTAGATTTAAGTTTGATAGGAAACTCAATATTAAGACGGCCGTCGAAATCATCGGAAATCTACCTGGATTTATTGAGAATGTTACGTTTAGAATTTAGATTTAAGTTTGATTGGAAACTCAATATTAAGACGGCCGTCGAAATCATCGGAAATCTACCTTGATTTATTGAGAATGTTAAGTTTAGAATTTAGATTTAGGTTTTATAGGAAACTCAATAGTAAGACGGCCGTCGAAATCATCGGAAATCTACCTGGATTTATTGAGAATGTTAAGTTTAGAATTTAGATTTAGGTTTTATAGGAAACTCAATAGTAAGACGGCCGTCGAAAATCATCGGAATTCCACATGGATTTATTGAGAATGTTAGGTTTAGAATTTAGATTTAGGTTTTATAGGAAACTCAAAAGTAAGACGGCCTTCGAAATCATCGGAAATCTACCTGGAGTTTAGAATTTATATTTAGGTTTTATAGGAAACTCAATAGTAAGACGGCCGTCGAAAATCATCGGCAATCTACCTGGATTTATTGAGAATGTTAAGTTTAGAATTTAGATTTAAGTTTTATAGGAAACTCAATAGTAACACGGCCGTCGAAATCATCGGAAATCTACGTGGAGTTTAGAATTTATATTTAGGTTTTATAGGAAACTCAAAAGTAAGACGACCTTCGAAATCATCGGAAATCTACCTGGATTTATTGAGAATGTTAGGTTTAGAATGTATTTTCATAAGTGCGGAAACGAGGTTCCAGACTGTAAATCATATTAAAATTGATAGAGAAATAAGGGAAATGTATAGTTAGGTTCAGCTTAGGTAAATTATAAGTTTCTTTAGATGATTTTTTAAGATAAAAACAAACGATAGTTTACAGTATTTGTGATATCACTCAAGTAGTTTTTAATATGATATCCATTCTGTCGACACTACAATCACCATATTTACTATTATCTGAGTTTCAATATGCAACAAGAGACAAGGGGGAACGGCGACGAGGCTGGGCCTAAATATGCTGTTACAGAAAAACTATCACCACATACAACAGGGTTTCCGTGTTACCGCTATTTCCGAGGTAGTATCTGGGATTTTAATGGTGATCTCCGGCCGTTCGAGCGGCTGGAGATACTATAGCTATTAAGGGTGATCTCTGGCTGCTGTATGGCAGCTGGGATCACCGTATTGATTAAGGGTGGTCTCCGGCCGTTCGAGCGGCTGGAGACCCTATAGAGAATAAGGGTGATCTCCGGCTGCTGTATGGCAGCTGGGATCACCGTAATGATTAAGGGTGGTCTCCGGCCGTTCGAGCGGCTGAAGACCACATAGCAAGTAAGGGTGATCTCCGGCTGCTGTATGGCAGCTGGAGACACGGTAGCTAGTAGACTAGGGTCATTGTAGTTAACTCCCAATTCCATCTTTAGTTTAGCTCATAGCTTTTGGATTTCTTTTTTGTGTGTGTCTGTGTTTGTGTGTGTCTGTGTTTGTGTGTGTGCATCTGTGCGTGCGTGGGCCTCTCTCGTCCCTTTCGGCGCTTACTACGGAGGGTTAATCCCTAGATCTTTTTCTGCTGCACCATCACTGCCGAGTCTGGGAGCGCTGGGGGGCTCATTCCCACGAGGAGGGGGGATTCGGTGGGAAGGAGGGCGGAAGGCATGGAGGTACCCCACGTCCCCCTCCGACCTGGGCTCCACCATTTTCCAGGATCTCCTTTGCAGTGTTGGTTTTCCCCCTAAGGGAGATTGGGGGTTCAAAAGGGTCCCGGGGGTCATCAAAGGGGCCCTAGGGAGCCCTGAAAGGGAGCCAGAGGGCCGAGTTGGATCTTGTCCAGGAAGCCCTCAGAGCTCAGGGTGGGAGGTGTGGTTAGTCTGCCTCTTAGAGAGTGGTACTCCAGTCTGCGGAATCATTTATTAAAAAAAAAACCTTAGGCAGCGATCAGCATCGAATTTAAAGCCAGCCAAGATCGAGGGAAGCAGAGTGTACAGGTAAGTCTTGTTGTTTTGTGGAATATTTATATAAAACGAGTGTAAATTGAATAGAAATAAAACAGCACTCATTGATATTAGCTAAGTTTTCAACCACACGATTCATTTATATTTTAGAGTAACATTGGTATTCACTACAACAGTCACAAAAATAGGAACATCCTCCTACTTTGTAGTATTCTATTTACCGAGTTTTCTAAACTTCACATAACACAATTAGTTGCACATACATAGAACACCCATCCACACACTCTGTGTATATATATATATATTATTGTTTCTTGGACACGAGCCAAGTAGCACATGGTCACTTGGTTTGGTCACAGCTGCAAAGGGTATTAGGGGGTGCAATAGTAGGTATATAGTTACATTTCTTGATATAACTCCATGAATAGAATATTTTGAAATGTAGAGAGAGAGAGAGAGAGAGTGAGTGAAAGAGATTCTTTTCAAAAAGGTTTTTAATCGGTTGTTCCTAGTATGGTAAATAAACACTGACAATTTCTTCGATTCCCTGGGTGGGTGATCTACTTTAAGGTAGAAAATTTTCCGGCAGTATCCCCGGATAAAGCGGCTCTGGGGTTCACCCAGCCTCAAATCAACGGACACCATGTAACTCTTGGTAGTAAAGGTGGCCGAAGTGTGGTGCTGATCACATCGCTCCAAAGATGTCCGAGATCGAGAATGTGTGCGGCCCTACACCCGCATTCCCTAAATGTGCCTTCATGGCGCTATATACATGGGGAACTTTCCCTTACCTTACCTAACCATTCTCATCGGTTAATTTGTTCTTGAGATTTCTAACGCTGTGATTGTTACAAATAATCAAAAAAATTCGTAGGAATATGAGAACTTTCAGGCTTTTTTTAAAAAATTCAATTTTTTTACATTCTGAGTTTCCCACACACACATCCTTACACCTTTTTTCTTAAGTCCAATGCCCGAGTAGGTGCAGCATTTTCTACCATTTCAGGAAAATTCCAAAGTTGAAAACGAATGATGCAGTGGTGCCAGACCGAAACTCTTATCCGGAAAACCTTCAGTTAGGAGAATCGTGTGTCGATCACTATAAATAGAGCTGGTATAGCAAAGTAACATTGAGCAATGTACAACTAACAGCCGTATACCTACTTTTGCACTCCCACGTATATTAGATTCTGACTATAGAGGGACACGATTGTAACACCTCTAGGCATTGTTCACTCTATAATTATATTTCGTGATTAGAAGGTAATTCTTTAGGGTGTACTTCTCACTACAGCACACGCTGAAAACAATTTAATGTGTACTAATGTTATTCTTTCAGTGTCAAACTGTCAAGACAGAACACCCACAACAACAAAATGTCCCGAAATACGAAACTCTGGACTTTCATTTCAACTCATCAGGTGCGAAAGGTGTAGACTTTGGAACAGCAAGCAATAAATACTTCAAAAAATATCAAAGTGCCTATGCTTTAGTTTCGACATTTACTTACTCAACTCTGTGACACAAGGACAACTGGTCTCAATGTTAATCGACTTGAAAAAATGTGCATTGAGTTCTCTAGGATTTCTAGACAAAAAGTTAAGATCGACGAGCGGAACGAAACTGTAACTACTGTAGGACCTAGAGAAGTTTACTCGCGTGTCTTAAAAGGCATCAATAATTTAGCCAGTAAATGTAAGCAGATCTTAAAGAATGTTTATTGGTTACCTACGATTACATCTCAAATAATATTTGCAGAAATTAAATGTGCATATTCCAACTCGGCATATGGACGTATGAATCGGTAGATTAGAAATCGTCCAAATATTCTGTTTTACCGGTAAGTATCATAATTTCATTAAGTATTTCTAACTTTTCTTCGTAAGCTAAATTTAATTACTTAAACTTTTATGATCATACAAATCTTTCTGAAGAAAGTTCTTGCTCTTTGAATGTTTTAAAGACTGTCGATCACATTTTTAAATGTTTCTCTTGTCCAACTAGCGACCGAATGTTTCAAAGCATAAACTATCTTTATAAAACTAATAACATTGTAATTACAAATCACATAAGGTATAAACAGTTCTCAAACCACGACAGGTTCTTGAAACTTCAAATTGAAGGGAAAGTGATAATACGGTAAAGCAGTGATATGCCTTATACAATATTGATAACTACAATATATAGAGTAAGATGGGGCAAGACTACGCAGTTTTTGTTCATTATGTTTCATTGAAGTTATGAATCTATAGTAACATACGGAAAAAGTAACACAGGATGCAATATCCTTTGCCAACATACAGTAAATTTCCGAAAGCTCAGTAAACAATATTTCAGCAGCAAGGGCTGCGCCAGGGACGCGCGAGGGGATGATTGCGCGCCCCTTAATTTTCTTCCACACCCCCTATGTTCAACTAAAAACACTAACATTAGTATGCAATATTATGTCATGTCGTCATATTGAGCGCCGAATGATAGATACTGAAGTAAGACCGATATTATTGTATGCGACAGGCAAGCACTGAAAAAGGTGCCCATCCTTTTCTGTACTGGCGGCAGCCTCTGTAAAGATCAGCGGCCACTCTTTTTTCGTAAGCATTGTTGTTATTAATTCTTTCTTCTTTTGTTTATTCAAGTGGTCTGTTCCTGATTTCTGATAATTGCCTATAGCTTAATGTGAGTTTGTTTCTCTTTTGCATTGTTGATAAACGGTTTATTTTCCGCCTACATGTTCTTCCTTACAGTGAAGCAAAAATTTCAGCTGCTTTTAATGTATCACCAGGTCATGCTCGGGAAATTATTTAATGTGAGTTGTAACATGAAGGGTAGTTTTCTTCTTAATGTATTTGTCCCACGTAACATGTCTAGTAAACGTGCCATTTCAAGCTTTTTCAAAAACTGTTAGGAAGAGGCCCAATGTTCACGAAGAAATTTTACAGTTCGTTGTTGGGGATAGTGCGGCAGAAGGGATTTTAAAGATGACACAGATGCTGTGCTCTTCGCATTTTGTCTTGTGGCAGACGGAAGAATATATTATGTATTATGTGTTTTGTACCTCCATTGGTTACATTGAAAAGATTCAAAAATTGTGTGTTTTAAGGGCAGGATGATTTTATTTTGTATTTCACTCCATAGTTCAATAAGACTGCAACGTGTATCTGAATGTTTACACTGGATGACCACTTTCTTGGAGTAGAAGATTTAATACATATCATCATGGACGTCTAGGGGAGAGGGCAGCATTCCTGGGAAATGAATGTCAATCTAAAGTTATAGTCAGTAATTTCTGTTAATCAGTGGCGGCGATTAGGGATGCAGTTGCCCCCCGCTTTTTTTGCTATTTTTGCACCCGCACTATTCGAAACCTTATCTACCAAGGGAAAGTAAACTGTCCTTGCCCCCCCCCCCAGTTTTGGCACCTTTCTCCCCCAGTTTTGAAAGGTTGCATGCGTGTTTCATGTTTTCCTTATTTTCAGAATCGCACCCCCTAAATTTCTTTCCGCACCCCCTCAGCACCCCTAGATGAATAATCCTGGCGCCGCCGCTGTTCAGCAGAAAACAAACGAAAAGCATGACCATGCAAACGCGCAGTCTTACCAGCTACTGCTCTGAACTTGACGAGACTGAGAAAAGCAGGTATTAAGCGTATGGCTACAAGGCTTGCTCTTCACGGCCAGAAGAAGATAAATCATAAGCAGATGTATTCTGTGTGTAATTCTGGTTATATCATTGTTCAATGTATTTGAATGTTTCGGACATAACGTCCAGTTTATATTAAATATGTTAATTGTTCACAGTCTGGTTTATATCTTGTGCTAATCAACATTACCATGTCCTTCACTCCGAACCTATCAATTTGGTGCTATGGGCAGAGGATTGACAGTGAATAGAGGATTTGAAGGATTCTAATCGTATCGTCAGGATGACTTTATGACTTTATCGGCACGGGATTATCAGGCCTCCCGCACTGGTGCAAAAATCCGAACAAGGTTAATTTCGGAATTCATTTGTTCGTGCATGAATTAACCAGCTACCAGTCGGTACCACAATCGATGCTAAATCCTAATTTTCTCATTAAAAATTTAGTTTATGTATCTATTAATCAATGATGATCACTTGTACGTGATTTTGTATTTTATTAAATGGCTTTCCCTTCTTAAACATGTATAAGAGAAATCGTATTTTTAAAGTCACTACTTCTACATGACGTAACATCGTTCCATATGATCTGTCATGGACGTACACTAACTATTTTAATAAGGATGTAGAAGAACAAAAAATATAAACAATGGCTTATTGTGCAGATTTTTATTGTAAAAACTGTCAGAAGAGGAATCCAGAGCTGTCTTTTTTCCGTGTTCTGTCATATCCTGAAAGGTTAGTTATTTATGAATTCTGTTCGCTCTTTATGTAAAAATAATTTCTATAAAGTTAGTTTCCACGGAAAATAATTCCTAGCATGTCTTCGTATTCGGTATTTTCCTTCATTTAAGTAAAAGGCCATGTGTTAAAAAAATGTCTGAAAGGGTAAAGGTTCGATTTTGTAACTTAATGCTATTTATAAGATACACAGGAGGATAGGAAGCCAACGAGAATAGTAGGAATATGGAATGACTTGAAGTTTGTTTGAAGTTCAGAAAAGCTAATTTGTGCATGTTATAATGCAGAAAGTTGCAAGTTATCGCGCTCCTATTCGCTTCTGCATGAAGTTTATTTCTTCTAGCATATAAAACTTTGTCAGCATGTACAGGAGATGAAAAATAGCATGTAAATATTAAAGCGATGAAACCTAAGGTTCCTATCGTTCTATGATTTTTTTAAAAATTCTCTTAGCAGGAAGACTAATTATCGTAGAATTTTAGCGATCATTGTCACACGAAATTTGAACCTTTCTTAAAGTAATTAGCACTCTTTGGATTTTTTTTAAAAAAAATATTTATGTTGAAAAAACAACTTAAAAATTACCTTACGCAAGCTTGCACGCTTCGCAAGAACAATGTATTTTCGATTGACAAGGGACTATAAGTATCGTAGACTAGTGGGAATTAATGTAGAAGTAAATTCGAACCTTAGTAAAATGAATTTAGGGAATTTATTTATAATGTTAAGAGAACCAAACCCGGCCTGCCTAACCTAACTACGAAAGCATACATTGAACAAAATCATAAGTAATCAGTAGTTTTGGAAACGAAATGAGTGTAACTAACCTACATGTGCAATATGTGCAAAATATTTTACAAACATTTACACATGTGTTACTGTAAAAACAATCCTTTCTCACTGGTGCCAAGGGAGGAAGATTTTGTGTTTCAAATCGCATTTTAATCTATGTGCTTTAATCCAACCCTACAGAATTATGGATGTTACTCCTATTATTAATAATAATATAATAATATATTATGTTGATGGAATCATCTAATTATACCTGTAGTTAATATTATTGCTGTAATAGCTCTTGTTGCTGGTCATGGGCTTTGATCTACTAGATGGTATGGGTGATTTTGATTTGTTGACATATTTCCTGTCCTGACATCTTCTTCAGAAATATGTTGTGTCATAACATTTTTCTTGAAAGCACTCCCGGGAGTAGATTCCATGATCCATTCAATGACAAAAATTGCATTGTTAGCCAGTTGTAGGTTAGGCAGTAAGCTTCAGGGACTCTTTCTAAAAGATAATGTGGTAAAACTTTGCTTCATATGTTAGGAAGTTTAGTGCAATATCTATAATATTTTTTTATTTGCATTGCCACACACTGTATGGTGCCATAAGAATTAGTTACGATGAGAAATAATGTAAAAATTTAGTAAAAAAAATCAATTGAATGGTGACAAGCTCATAAGATTTTGCGCAATAGTTGAAGGAGCTATCATAGAATGGACCCTTATACATTTGACACTACTTTATTCAACAGATACAGTGATCTAATGCATATTCATTTTCAGTAACTTTTCTTTGTGTTGACACGCTTTGACCTTAGCTCACAAACAACTCTTGCATCATGGAATTTATCTTTTTTCAGTGACATAAAATGCAGAATGCTTTGTCTTGCATAGTTATATGTTCCTAAAATAATTTTTCATCTTTTATTTTTCTCGTAGAGCTGAGATATGGTTGGAGAAAATATGGCGAAAGGACTTGAGGCACAAAACATACAAAAGTTACAGAGTTTGTGGAGACAATATTTCAGAGAAAATGTTTATGAATTCTAATAGAAATAAGTTAGTGCATGATGCATACCCAGATGTAGAACCAAGTAAGTATATTACATTTCTTATGGAATAACATTGTCATCAGTTATGTGGCTCATGCATAATAAATTGTATTTTCCCTTTTCTGCATTAAAAAAATTATATGCTTTAGAGATAAATTTTGCTAAAAGTACATAACACCTAACAACACAATACATTGCTTGAGGATGTTAGAAACAAATGTATTTAATGTTTCACTAAATATTCCAAGCAGGGTGGATAAAAAAGATATGATTTTCAGCTAAACAGTCCTGTAAAATATTTGAACAGTTTGATTAAAGGAAATAAAATGCACATATTTTTCTGTTTGAGACTGTACATATGTGAACCTACTATGGAAATGTTTGTTGACTGTGTTAATGATGCTTTAATAATTCCAGTAACTTTTATTCCAGTGAAAGTCTGTAGGACCTCAACGAGATTATCATACCTTATAAAGGTAAAGGTAAAGTGTTCCCCTGTGCATAGCACCACGCCATGAAGGCGTATAGGGGGTGTGGGGGTAACGCCCCACACTTTCTTGATCCGGTCGTGAGTGGGGGTGATGTGATCAGCATCACGCCCCTGACCGCCTTTACCCCCCCAGGGTTTCCCCCAGGTACCCATGTTATTCGACGCTGGGTGGGCGCCGGGGCCGCTTCCACCGTTAGAAAAGTTCCCGGATTTGAACCGGCCGGGGATCGAACCCGGGACCTTTAGCATGGTAGTCAGACGCGTTACCGACTGAGCCACCGCGGCCACCTTATCATACCTTATGCAAAATATATTAATTACTAGTGATTCAATAAATATATATATATACCTGAATAACAATGTGTTTGTTTATTTTCCCTTACATTTGTTATTAGCAATAGAATATAATGTTTTACATTTCCACAGTATGAGTACTAAATCATTAGGAGTAATGTACTTACCCTGAAACTCTTCTCTTCTTCTGGAGTATTTCAACATGTTATAAAGACTTGAAAAGGATATACACAAAACTACGAACTTCCTCAGAGACAGTATAAGAGCCCCGCTCTTCTCAAAAAGGTAATGACATTTGTTAAGGTGCTGTCATTATCTCCCAACCTGGTCAATAATTCGTAAGATCAAAAGTTTGAGGAAGGAATAATCTACACATTAGGTAGGAATAAGCCAATCACTTAACATTTAGACATGACACATTGGATGGTCTTGCCCTTGCAGCAAATCATCATGAGTGAGACACCTATGTTCAATACGAAACCAAGTTAAATTTACTTGTTGATGGAAGGGATGGTATGAGAAACATCATGCACCAATGATCGACCTGATAGTGTGAAGCTTGAAAGAATGATTATTTATTAATTCTTTATGTTCACTTTCTTTTAGACTGACTAGAAACATGTGTGACATTATTTAGAAGCTGATAATGAGTAGCAAGGATTTTGTCAATATGGCATCCACTATGGGTGAAACGTTGCTGTTCATTGGTTCATTTCCAAGTGACATATGTCACATGTCACTTTGGTGTGAAATCTCTCTAAATTGCAAAAAATACTGTTGGTTTCTTTGTCATCAGCTGGAAATTTGCACATTTGTTTAGTTTTTTAATTAACTTTAAAATTCATGTGGAATATTTATTCTGAATGCATGGATTGTATCATCTTCAGTACTGTATTAAGTATATGAATATATAAAATACATATCTGTGCAGGATAAGATCTTTCAGTGGTGTATTTATAATTCCATTGTGTGTGTGTTTAGGAGTGGGGGCTGGGATTGTGCTTATCTACCTTGATCGTACATACTCCATTACTGCTTTGTTTTGTATTCTAAGACATTCATATTTCGAGTCCAGATCTTTGTGTAACTATGAAATATGTAATGCCATATGATGAAATTGTAGTCAATATGTAGAGTGGTTCCAGTAAGTAACTTCGAACAAAACTCGCTTGTATGACATACTCCTACTCCCATTCTAGATTAAAAATTAGGGATGTTTGACAAATACTAAAATGAATAAGCATGCAGTGATTAGTTAATAATATATCTTACAAACATCCACACGTTTTTAGAAATGGGTTGAAATTACTCTCATGCAAACCAGAAAAGTGAAATTTCATACAACTTCGATTGATTGATTGATTGATTTGGTGTTTTAAGTCAACTATATTCACAGTAAGGCCAATCTGGACTGGACCTACAGTTTAAAGTGGGATCCGAACCGCTATGCGTCTCCATATAGGTACAACTTCGAGAGAGGTGGTTGCTATATAGGCATTCTAGGTTAACTTGTATAAGGTGTGACCTTTTCTTACTCTATTTTCCCATAACTATTCATTATCATCATCATAGTAGTTTTTACAGAGAAATAGACTGATAGAATTAAAACAATTACAATTTTATTCCAGATATTATTCTGTTTGATAACTTCCCCAATGAGCTGTGTCACTCATAGCTATTATTTTATTCTATTCTCTCATGGCAGATGGCACTGAACTAGTTTCTATGATGTATTTTACAAAATATTATTTCATCTACAGAAAACTGAATGTAAGTTTTTATAGAAATTAACTGTGGTGTAAAATATTTACTTTCATCTACAGCATAACATAACCCATGGTTCTACAGAATAGTTTCTCAACCTATAGGGTGCGACCCACTCCTGGGTCCTGAGGGGACATTGGGTGGGTCGGGAAGTTGGGCTCGAAACTTTGTTAACTGGGTCTTAAAAACCTATTACATTAAATTACTTAGATATATTGTTTTAACAATTTAAATTCAGGCCGTGTTGTTTTAAAAGAGCAAATATATGATTATAGACTAGGTGCACACCCTACAAAGTAATTCCGCTGGTTCCCATCTTGTGGGTCCCACGAAGTGTAATATCCTTCAAGGTGGGTCCCCGACTGTAAAAGGTTGAGATCCACTGCTGTACAGCCCTGGAAGGGCCTTGGCCTATCAGTCTGCCTCCCACAACCCTACCTAGAGGTGTGGAGATCTTCAACCAGTAAGGGGGTGACGTGGGGTCGGCACATCAAACCCTCAGCTGTTATAAGAGATTTCCCAGACCGGGTTACGCTACTCACTTGTAGGTCCCCAATTTTCTTAGGATGGTGGTTAAGTTTGGAACACAAGTACAGACTATATGTAACTATATATCTTTTATTCCAGTATATTTTATACCTACAAGCCGCCAGCCGATTTGTAATGGTTTCGTTAGATGAATAGCGCTACATGTTCCATCAGTAGTTTTTAATATACGTTTTATGATTTATTCTTATTTCCTGAGACAAAACCTTCGAATCCTGTCTTTTGTTTCCCTGGCATTTTCAGCAACAAATCCCCCCCCCCCCCCCAGGGTACTCCACTGATATCAATTGCAGAGAAAGTGGATGCATTTGTCTTTCGTTTTATGAGGCCATAGACAGATGAATGGAATTTTCTACGTTGGTAAATCAGAAGTGTCTACATCTTGCGATTGAATATGGTAGGACTACACAAGGGAGAAAATTACAGTGACGGCACCAGAAACAGTTGCTGATATTAAGTGTGATGTATGCTGCAGATTGCCACCCACGTTAAACTGTGCAGCAATTGTTATGAAGAGAAAGAGACAATTTGGGAAATGTTGCAACATGGCTCGAGCGCCCTTTAGAACACTTTGGGTAGCGCAATGATCCGCTCACCCCACCCTTCCATTCCTGCTTTTATTTTCTGCTAATAATTCGGACATATCTCGTAAGGTCGTAGTATTTATTTTATTTAAGTGCATAAAAATGTTCTACAAGGATAAATACCATTGTTCAGTTAATGCAGGGATCCTGGGTTCAAATCCCTGTTAGAACTTTCTTTGTGTCATCAATTTTTCATAGCATCGTCGCGATTAGCCTAAAATTGGAAAAATGCGACGCTAAATAATCAACGACGAGGGAGGGGTAAAACGCATTGATCTACGAACAAAGTAATCGCCGTAGAATTTACACA
Source organism: Lepisma saccharinum (assembly GCF_977018435.1). NCBI lineage: Eukaryota > Metazoa > Arthropoda > Insecta > Zygentoma > Lepismatidae > Lepisma > Lepisma saccharinum. The sequence continues at coordinate 83,128,571 of NC_139233.1, forward strand.
AGATAAAATCGCGATTTGCCCAAAATGTCAGAAAAGCAACGCATAATAGGGAGAATACGAAATAAAAATACTTATTGCCACGGATAATACACGGACCATTTTTCATGCACAACGGAATGATTTATGTGCTGGAATTTCAGGAACTTGAAATTATTTTCCTATGTTGTGCTTCTGGGCTTCTAATTCTGTATATCTCGTAACTTAGATGTAGAAATCATTCAAACGTAACATGCATTAATTGAACAATGGTATTTATCCATGTAGAACATTTTTATGCACTTAAATAAAATAATTAATACGACCTTACGAGATATGTCCCGAATTATTAGCAGAAAATAAAAGCAGGAATGGAAGGGTGGGGTGAGCGGATCATTGCGCTGAGACGCATTCAACTGTCACTGCCAAGAGTAAGATATGATTGGCGGAGAGGTTGCTATGACAACGCTTTACGTTTCGAAACAGCCGTAGGTTGACTCCACATGCCCGGTTTGGTATACGCACAGATTACAAAGGAGAGATAGGAAGTAAGCGATCTTATTAATCTGTGGGATTATGACAAGTAAGATTTCATGTAGCAAATCAACAAGACGGTGTCTTACAGGTCAGTCGGGACGCGATAAGAAGCGGCGTGCAATCAGAACGCAGAACGTGACCAAATTCTATCTCCTCGTTGGCTGCCATGTAGCTGGGGGTTTTCTACGTTGCCACGTTCGCACAAACAGACGGACAGGCTAATCAGCTGTTGGCAAGCTTGGGAAAAAATAAAACGTTACGCGAAATTAAGCACGTACGTATCAGTATGCTAATATATGTTATTTCCGTCGTAAAGTGATAATTTAACGAATCTAGAAGTTTGAATCTGATGTTTCTTGTAGGTTTACGTTAACTTCCCGTGTGAATTTTACATTCTGGCAAGCATGAAACATTTTATCTTCCTGCTCTACACAGCAACCGAAAACCTTCACTGAAAGAACCTTATTTTGTGTTTTTATTATGATATGCAAGCATCAGTTACAGGCATCTTTTTACTTGTGTTGTATCGTATCATAATTACCTACAAAAGAAAATGCGTCTTGTGTTATGAACAACTGTGGCAAATTGTTCTCCTTTGATTTCATGCCGCCTCTCTTTGCCTTCTCTGTCACACCGCGACGTTCGTCTTTTTTGCAACTCAATACCGAACGCAGCTATGCCCGCCTATTGTTTTTGTATACGAAACTCGCCCTTTGTTTTGTAACGACATGGAATTTATACTTCTGTGACATAGTTGAAGCTTCAGAACATACAAATGAAATGTATTTCTTGAAAATTAGGGCGAATTACGTATAAACAAATTACGTATAACTTGGTTTCGTAAACACGTTTTTTTTAATTATATTTTGCGGAACCTACAAAAATTTACCTTTTATACAGAATTTCACAGAACTGAGTTACTGTATTACACAGAAGAATTTATCAAGAACAAATCAATTGTGTGTGAATTGATTGAGTTGGTGTTTTAAAGTCCACTTTATGCACACTACGGCTAATCTGGAATGGACCTACAGTTGGAAGTGGGATCCGAACCACTATGTGCCTCGACAGGGTATCGAACCCAGCACTACTTGATTACAAGGCGACGACGCTTACCCTACCACTGTACCATCGGGGAGGCACATGTGGGTGTGTGAAGTGAGATAATTTGGGAAGCTACAGGATAATACAGGCTCTGGCAATAGAGTTCTATTAACAATTAATTACAACGAAACGCTTGGCAATTGCTCGATTTCCTAAACATTAATGATACATTTGGTACATGTGTAATTAATGATTCGATCTACCTGTATGTAAAAACATAAAAAATGAATGAAAGAACAGAAGTTAAAGAATCAGTTGTTTTTACTGAGAATGAGAACAATGGATGTGTCCTGTTGTTGACTGTTTAAAGAGATGTATAATCCTAAACGTGTTTCTATGGACTCGCGAAAATCCTGAAGTAGGTCAATCCGGCAACAGCGCGTCGCTACCAGAGCGGGTGGTTCCACGCCGGTTGCTAGCGCGTCCCGACTGTAAGTTTGCTAATTTTGTTCACGCTTATGCAAAAGCAAGTTTCAGTTACACATTGTAACTTTCATACATACCAGTGATTTCTATCAGTTAATGTAATTTGAAATTTCAACAACATGGCTCCCAACATTACATTCAGCGAATTTGTTGAAGAAAATGAAGATATCGAGAATTATTTCATGCGTTTTGATCAACTCTGTCTCGCCCAGAATGTGACAAATGAAAGAAAGGCAGCAGTTTTATTAGCAGTCATTGGTCCTAAGGCTTTCCAAGTACTTCGCAATATTACGGCTCCTGGAATGCCATATAATCTATCATATGCTGTCATTCACGACAAAATGGTTCAGCACGTCAGGCCAAAAACCAACAAGTTTACACAGAGGTTCAAGTTTCGAAAATGTATTGAGTCTCAAGGAGAATCAGTTACTCAATTTGTAGTGAGATTAAAACAACAAGCTGACAAATGTGCGTATGAGCAGTATTTTCAGACAGTACTCGAAAAAGATTATTATCTGAATGTCAAGAAATGGACATTTCCACTCAATTTTTTTTTACAACAATTTTAAAAACTACACCCTGGAAAAATGACCCCTGCAAGTTCTCGCGTTTCTCTGCGCCCAATTTAAGGCAGAAATGAGACTTCCAAAGTTGCGAGGCTAGCGTTGCGCTGAAAACACGCCGCCGCCATGTCACTACGTCACTCCTTAGGGAGAGCTCGTTTGTCGTCTGCTTCGAGCGTCCAGTTCCGGATGGGTAACCCACGGTGGGCGAACACGTGCAGCAGTTTTACAAATCTGTACCGATTTAAATAATGGAAGAAGGAGCGATAGGAGAAAGGAAAGCTATGCTTTGTAATGACCATTCTTCTATGAAATATCCCTGCTGCTCACGTGCAAGATAAATGAAAGGGTTCAGCTGCGTGTGTGTTCTCAGGACATGCGAAAACTATTGCTTATAAAATTGGTTGCTGACCAGACACTCAAATAATATTTTTTAAACTTATATTTATCGATATTTACCGTAACCTATGTAGTGCAAAGTAGGAATTTTCACATTCTTCACTTTATTTATAAAGCCTATTTAACTTTCTTTTCCATAAAGCAATTTCAGTTTGTGTTCCATTTCTGTTGCGCAAATTATGATCAAATATTTTTGTGCAGATAAGAGAAAATACACTGAGAAGATTACATTAGTTGCACAGTACATATCTATACTTAGTTTATGTATAATTATTACAAGGAAATAATGTGTATAACCATGGGCGTATTTAAGGGGGATTCAACGGGTCCAAGCCCCCCTCTTGTTTTGGTTCACTAAAATTACCATTTTCCTTGTTCTATCCGCTTGTTCATAAAAAAATCCTTCGGACTTATTTCATTATCTTAAATTAGAGACGTATAGGACGGGATACGGATGGGAAGGAAATTTCGTAATTCCACACACCAGATGGGACTGCAGACCAATATCTGCAATTTTCTGATAGTTTCGGAATTTCTGCGATAAGAAAGCATTGAGACTGTCAAATCAGTTATTTTTTCCCCCTCGAATCATATTAAAGAAATTTGGTTCTTAAAAACGTAGTGATACAAGATGAACAGAAAAGTATCAATACTAAGTACCGTGACTTCGTGCCTACAAACACACAACTTTGTCGGGTCCAACATCCCCTCCTGAATCCCGTACTGAAATGGTACGATATAATTATTTTGAATTTTGTACTGCGAAAAAAGCCGCCTCATCTCGTTACCCCGAACGCATTAATTGGTTGGTTCACAACTTCACCACTAAGGATCCTATCGAGACGAGACATGGTAGCCTTAGTCTTGTTCTCGTTGAGAGTTGTAAATGTCCGTCTCGTGTTTATTTGTAAATGTCTCATTGACAGTCTCGTCTCAATTTATAAACATCCGTCTCGGTTTGGAAGGGCAATTCTTATTCTCGTCTCAAGTCTAGAAAAATATAGAATTAACAACGTATGCAAAGGCTTATCATTATAAATACAAAAAAAAACTTTCTTAATATATTTTTATTTTGACTCCTCGTTTCGACGGTACAGCCCTAGAAAACTAAATATTATCCTGCTTATATGTGCAAACCAAACTGCAGATTCAGAATTACCAGGAATGAACTGGCGTTGTAATTATTATACACAAAATTCATGATTTATCTGAGGAAGTCGCATGTTCCAGGTTTGACTCTCGACCTGGGCATGACCGTTTCCTTGTGAGTGACATTTCTATATCAGGTGCTAAATTTATAAAGAACTATGATTGTGTATATTTCTGAGGAAGTACGCAAAAGCAGATTACCCGATTAAAGTATCTGAAAAACAGATTTTTCTATGCAAGTATATTTTTATTGACTGGATTATTTAACAGATCAAACAGGAAGACTGCAAAATTCATTAAATGTAGTTCTATAGTATAGGTGGTTTCAGAGATATGAAAAGAACAAATATAAGATTTCGCTTTTTTTGCTTCTGAGGCTAATCGCGACGCTAAGGGTAAATGGCGAGGAAATGTAACGGAGGAGAAACAGTCCCAAAAGTTATGGGCTGCATGTAAGTTAATACCACAGAGATATTACAGTAGGTGTAGGTTCTACCACCAGAACTTTTCTATCATAATAATACTGGTTATGCTGTACTGTTAGCTAAAGATGCTGATATTTGAGAAACTTAAAAGCTTATTTGCAAAATTTTAGATAAATAATAATCTGTTAGACTGTAAACATATTTTATATCCATTCTGCAAAAGATCCGATGACAAAATTTAAAAATTGTAATCGCCCAGACAGGGACTCGAACCCTGGACAGATAGGTTAAAAGCCTAACGCTATACCAACTAAGCTATCTGGGAACAAGGCATTTTTTTCTTGAAAAGTTAGTTATGTTAAGAAATATATTGAAACACTTGAGAACACTCTTGGTCTGGTTCGACAGAGAAGGAGAACATTTCCAAATATTTACAGACTGGGTGTATTTTTCCACTATAGAGGCCGTCACTATATGTAATTCGAATCGCTAAAGTTCAGCTAGCTTCCAAAATTGAGGTAAAGATTGTGTTTGGCGAGATTAACAAGTTACAATTATATCCAGTTACAAATAAAGCTAAAACTCTCAGATTTACTGTACTAGCCAAGTTTTAGTAACATTTTCTTCGCTTAAGTACAAATACCAAAGAAATAGGTATATTTTATTTATAATTTGACAAAATGTACTAGTATTTAATTCACAAAGTTAGGTAAAAAACAGTATTTTATAAAAATATTGTTACTGCCTTCAAATTTTATGTTATTTAGCCACTAACAACTGGTTTACACTGTTTGGCATCCTTTAAATAGGAAAAGAAGGAATTATTTGTTTAGTATTTTTACTACTTTATATTTATTTAAGAAAACAATTCTACAGTTTAACTTAATTTTAACAAATTGTTACTAATTTATATATCAAAGTTATGTTATTTAGAGTGTGTGAAGGCGTATAAAGTTAATATTTGTACTTATCAGTTCAACTAACAAATATAATTTACACACAAAAGATAATGTTTACAGTTAAATTACTTGAATCAGAGAAAGTACTTTTATGCATCAGAAAGTTTTCTTAATTTTCTATTACGCATGCTATTTTGGGCTATTCTTAAAATGTATTTCTAGGGCAAACTGGTTTAATTTTCTGCTTATAATGCAAAGATGACAGTTTTCGCACAATGCATTGTACATTTGTTATATTCTCTACTTACAATCCAAATATTATGCTTATTTAATGTATAACTAACTAACTCTCTAGCCTTCTTAAACCCGAATGTTCATGACTGCAGCAACATATGCCTTTCATCTGTCCCTGTCCTGAGCAAGATCTATATACTCCTTTCCTTCCCTACCAATTTCCTTTAGGTCCATCTCTACATTATCCCTCCATCTTTGTTTTGGTCTTCCTATTGGTCTTTTACCATCAGGTTTCCCAACAAGAATCCTGTATACTCTTCTTTCCCCTCCCATTTGTACCACTTGATCTACACACCTAAGTCTTCTTGATTTAATCATTCTAATAATATCTGGACATGAATACAAATTATGTATTTCTAAATTATGTAACCTTCTCCACTCATCTGTCTCCTCATCTGTTTTAGGCCCAAATATTTTCCTAAGGATCTTATTTTCAAATACTCTCAATTTATGTTCCTTTTTCAATGTAAGGGACCAGATTTATTTACTGTATTTAACTTTTATTTTTTGTAATTAACAAAAATTAAAAGCTTATACTGTAGTTATTATATGTTTTTCTATCAGCTTATTTTGAAATTAATATTATTAGGTATAGTCTTTGATTTATAACTATATTGCTTTTTTTATCAATTTATCTAAGAGTACACGCAGTACACACTTTTATGTAAATAGATATGCCTTTTTTCAATATTTTAGTATGAAGATTGCACTTTAACTATTTAAGCAAGGGTAGGAAAGGTAGGATTTCTGAGAATTTGTTGCAGGATTTTGTTGTCCAAGTATAGATGAGAACTGAGCTGGGAGTCTGTTTTGAACCTTTTCATGAGAGTTTGCATGTGAACTGTATGCAAATTGAGCACTATTGACTGTGCATGCTTCTAAGTTTTGCTGTTATTTCACATCAACTCTGTGAGACTGTAGACAGTTTTCCCATTTCAAGTAGTTTTTATTGATTGTATTTGTACATGTTTTGGGGACTTAGCAGTTTTATGTTATGAGGCAGTTTGTTGTAGAATATTTTTTACCGGATTGTTTTGAGATATTGAGTGTCTGCTGTTTTACTTGTAATTATTTTCCTTTTTGTGTTGTGTATTTGACTATATTTTGTCCAAGTTCGTAGTATTTAGAATAATTGTTATTGACTTGTAGATGTAGGGAGTAATAATCCTTTGCAAGATGCCCTATACGTTAGTCTGAACATTATTCTTAGTGTTCACTTTTGAAGCCTTAGTATTCTGGTAGTATTTTTAATGTAGAGGTAAATTAGGCTGAAAAGTAGGCATTTTTCTGATAAATTATACTCACTTAGTTGTTTCAGCAGGTAGAAGTTGCATGATGGTTTACTGCTGATGATGTTAATTTGCTCTTCTTATGTACTACGTATGATGTAGCTTATTTGAGTAATTGGAATTTTCTACTGAAAAAAGGATTGCTTGTCTATTTTATTCCTATGTTGTTGAGTTTGTCCATAAGCAAGCCATGTTTTTACTCTATCCTATGCCTTGGAAGAATCTAGATATATTGTGTTTGCATTCACCTTAAAGTCCAAAATAGGAGTGTTTACTATTCATTAAACAGTTACTCCAAACAGTATTTTATGAATATCTGTGTTTCACGTGTAACCTAATTTTAAACAAAAATGTTTCAAGCAAAAAAAAAAAAAAAATGCAAAGGATCACGAATAAAATCTCGGGCTCCGTAGATCCTCCGCCTTTCTCCAAAAAAGAATTATGTACCATTGAATTGAATTTCTAATTTATTCTTCCAGTTATTTATCATAGATTCAGACCAGCCTGATTTAGTTTCGAGAAACTACTACACTGATATATAGCCTACGTCGATTATAAAAAATGGGAAGGCAGGGTATTTGCAGTAAAAGTTAATTTATTTTACTACTGAGAGGAAGGGGGGTAACTAACTATTGTGCATCTGTCCCACTCTGGCATCATCTCGATATTTTCTTTTCTCTAAGGGCCCCTAATATATTACTTGCAGAGACCTACGCTACGCCACTGACATGAAGCATTTCTATGCATGTGATAATTGTACAGTAGTCGTGAAGATATTAACGAACATTCTAGAGACAATCGACCACGTCTTGTTTTATGATTTTCTTATTTCTTTAAGAAATATCAGTGGTCTTTCGAAAATAAATGGCATCGTTAAAATTAGGAATAATAATAATAGGGGAGAAAATATACGCTCGTGATGCTCTTGATAACTCTAAATTTTTGTGTGTGAATTAGGATCATTATTATTATTATTATTATTATTATTATTATTATTATTATTATTATCACCATCATCGTTTCTTTTAAAAAAATACACACTGAAGCATTTGTATTTTTTATTTTTACTGTCGCTTTTTTTCAGCTTGAAACTAATCGCGCCGATGATGATAACTGATGATTGCACGAAACGACAAAGGAAAACCCCACAAAACTCCCTTAGTGCCATCGACATGAGTGTAAGGAAACTTGCAGACCAATGGGGCAAGCGATACGGGATCTTCACACTGACGTGACTAGTGATACAGATACTTCCAGACTGTAAAATAGCATTCATTGCGCATGAGGGTCCAAACAGCAATCCGTTCAGCAATCGACACGTTCATGTGTCGTATTCGCGTGCTACTTGTTATTTTGGTCGGAAAACTCCTTAAAGAATGGGTACTCACTACTCAGATCGATACGCGACGCTCTACAGGGGGAGTTCCCAACGAAGTGACAAGCGATATGGTGCCTTCAGTCTATTATAGCAAGCATTTGCTGCTAATTGTGCGTACAACAGATCTAGGCGACACAATAGAATAGAATAGAATAGAATGGTCTTTATTTAAGCAGGCGTGTTTCGGCCTCATGGGCCGTTCTTACAACCAACCCTTGTCAAAGATACAATAAATGAATAAAAACAAAAAGAAAGAAAAAAAACACATAATGATCATGATAATACAATAAAGAAAATATAAAGATTATACAATGATAAAATAATACATTGAATAGATTAGTATATATACTGTTGAGTAAAGATAAGTAATAAGTCTTCGGTAGTTCAGTGTGTATGCCGGGGGGGGGGGGGGTAGGTTAGGTATGCATAAGTGCAGGTGCAATTGTTAACATATGAAGGTTAATTAAGTTGTTGGGACAATAGTAAGTTCTTCAGATTTTTCTTAAAACTTTGATGGCAAATAATGTTAGTCAATGGTGCAGGCAGTTTGTTCCATTCCCTGATCCCTGTAACAATGATGGACTTGTTATATGTGGCGGTTTTATGTTTGGGGATTTTTAGATTGTGCTTGTTGCGGATATTATGTTCGGCTGATGTTCTACGAGAACAGATCTTATCGGATAAGTATTTTGGGGAGCCACTCTTAAGTATTTTGTGCATCAAGGTGAGTGTTAAGTATTTTCTTCTATTGCTAATGTTTAGCCAAGAAAGTTTCTTTAAATAGGGGGATACATGTTCCTTTCTGTTTAGGTTAAATATGAAACGTATACAACAATTCTGAATTTTTTGAAGTTTATAGTTTAAGCCCTGGGATATATTACTGTACACTGGAGCGCAATAGTCTAACGTGGATAGGACGAGTGATTGCATAAGACGATCTTTAACATTAGCGTCCAGAGCATGTTTTAAATGATACAAAGATTTAAGTTTCCCCATACAGTTTTTCACAATAAATTCGACTTGTGGCTCCCAATTTAAGTGTCTATCGAACACAATCCCCAAGTTTTTGCTTGTATCCACTTCGCATAGCGGTATACTGCCAAGAGTTGGAGGAGAAGGTGCGTTTTTGTGAAGTTTCTTAAGTGTACCATGAGTTCCTATGGTCATGAAGCAAGATTTTGTTGGATTTAATTGAAGGGAGTTCCTCCGTGACCAATTTGTTATAGCATCAAGGTCGAATTGAAGTTTGGTCATCGCATTATCATAGTTTTCTGTATTACACTGAATATAGATTTGCGAATCGTCAGCATACTGATGGTAGTGGCAATATTGGACAGCGCGGTCGAAATCAGCTACGTAAATCAAGTATAGTAGTGGACCCAATATACTTCCTTGAGGGACGCCTTGTTGAACAACTAACCATTTAGAGTATGTGACTTCCGGTTCCCGATATTTCACACGTTGTTTCCTGTTGCCGAGATATGATCGAAACCAATTTAACGCGTTTCCGGTAACGCCATAGTGATACAGTTTGGCCAATAACAATTCATGATTGATCGAGTCGAACGCTCTTGAATAGTCCAACAAGACTAAAAGTGTAACTTCATTTTCATCTATTCCTTTACTTACATTGTCTACGATATCTACCAGCGCAGTGCAAGTACTATGCATTTTTCTGAAACCAGATTGAAAGTGTGGTAGGAAACCTTGAATATGTGAAAGTATTTGTTCATAAATTACTTTTTCAAGTATTTTGGACATTGTGGATAGAATGCTAATAGGTCGTAGATCTTTTATTTCTGTGGGGTTGGATTTTTTAGGTATAGGTGTTACTTCACATTTTTTCCACTCTTGAGGGAACCAACCTTTGGAAAGGGAAAGATTAATAATGTGCGTAAGAGCTTCTAAACAAAAGGGGATACAATACTGTAAAATAGTTAGGTTTATGCCATCATAACCGCACGCTTTCGATTTCATTTTGTTAAAAATTTTACGTACTTGTTCGCTACTTACTGGGGTAAAAAAGAACGTGTCATTGTTGGGTTGCTCAAGATACGTGTTGGTTTCATCAATCACCGCTGCATTGTTATCTGAGGATGCACTCGGCTTAACAAAGAACTCGTTTACCGCATTCGGCCGAAATGTATCTGGGGAGAGCGCATTACTCTTTTTATTTGGTAAAAGTCCCTGGCTTCTGAGGTTAGACCATAAATTTTTAGCATTTTTTACATTCATATTTACCGTTTCGTTATAGTGCTTAAATTTTGCGTTTCTGACTGCTTTTTTGGCTCTGTTTCTGAAGTATTTGTACGATAGGAGAGCGTCTGGGTCTCCTGTATTTACATATCTCAGATGAAAGAAGTCGCGCAACTTCCAGAATTCCCTTACTTGATTTGAAATCCAGGGGGCGGGAGGTTTGGTTACACGAATTTTTCGCTGGGGGGCGTGCTTATCTATTAATCTGATAATGTTATCATTCAAGGCCTCCACCGCTGCATCTACGTCCTCGTTTCTTTCGATTTTGCACCATTCCACATTTTCCGCGTCTTTACGAAACTTGTCCAAGTCCATGGTTTTGAAATTTCTAATTTTGATAATTTTTTTAGGTTGCTTTGGTGTGTACAGCTCAAATATGGAGTATGTTATATGGTGATCTGTGATTCCAGGTAACTCGCTCTGCCCAATTTGCTTTACAATTAAATCTTGTGAACAAACGATTAAATCAATTAATGACTTTGACGTCGCTGTCACTCTGGTTGGCTTGGTAATTAATTGTTTCCCGTGAACTTCCTTGATTATACTCTGAAGGAGTCTAGTACTGCTTTCGTTTTTTCTTAACATGTTGATATTCCAGTCGCCTAACGCAATGAAGTAATCGTAATTTAAGTATAGGTGTTGGAGGATATCTGCTACGTGACTGATGTGAGTATAGCTGACATTTGGGGGTTTATATGCTACCATAAGTCCAATTTTTTTCCTATCGATAGTTAATTCGATTACAAGGTACTCTACGCCGATATCATTATTAACGAACCCGTCTAAAAGTTTCCATTTAAGCGATTTAGAAATGTATAAGCACACACCACCTCTAGATTTGTTTAATCTATCTTGTCGAACTAATGTGTAATTTTCGATGTCTTCTATATTATTACTAATATTTGGTTTTAACCAGCTTTCTGTAATGGCTATCAGGTCAAAGTTTAAGTTCGATATCATTTCTTTAAATTCATCTATGGAGTTGAGTAAACCTTGAATATTTAGATGACATAATTTAAAGCCATCTAAATATTAAACAATAAACCGCACGTGTAGCTTTGTCGCTTGCGTGTCGCTCAAACTGGGCCATTTCCTCAATAGCTTGCAACGTGTTGTCGTGGTTTGTTGTTCGCGCATACGCGATGCAATGAGTGTCTTGCTTTAGGGAGATTGCGCACCAAAGCGACAAGCGGCACGCGACACTTATCGCTTGAGGATTTCGCCAACCGAACGCTGGTCTGTGCTGCCCGTCATGCCCCTACGGTGTGAAACGTTGCTCTTGATTGGCTCGTTTCAAAGCGACATGTGTCGCGTGTCCCTTCGGTCTGAAATCTGCCTTGGACAGAAGGACCCATGTTACAGATGCGTGTCCCGGTCGTCTCGTTGCTATTATTTAAAAACACTATTTGTCCCGTTTTATAAAAGTCTAGCAGTTAGCTTGAAAACCAAGCATAAATTTGAGACATTTCATGCTAAAGAAAATGTTGATGGAATTTGGTCTGCGTTTGGTCTACGTCACATTATTGATCAGTAGAATATTTTTTAAGCACTTCATAACAATTAAAATGTTTCATTATCGTTGAGAACATTGAAACAGACAGCAGTTTACTGTTCAAGTAGGCTCACGTCGTGGGGTGTATTGTGTGCGTTCCTTTGTAGAGCAATGAACAAGCATGGCCAAGAAGCGAACATGTAGTTTCAATACGGACCTGCAAAATGAATTTAAATTCTTACGTCTTGACATGTGGGGAGTTTTCTGAACGGTTGGTGAAGAATAAAACTGTTCTGATAAATACTTCTGGCTCTCCTCAACTTCAGAGTAGGACTAAGGTTAATCAGAAAGGAGGAGAAGCACTGTGTAAGGCATACCGCGATTATAATACAGTATAACCTCGTTAATCCAGACCCAGATAAGCCGGACTTCGCTTAATCCGGACAGGCAAAAAAAAAGCAGAATGCAAGGTTTCAATGTGGCTAGGAGTCAACAAGAGAACTTCCCAATGAAAAGGCTGTCAACCACTGATGAAATTCTGTTTCTCGCAGACTTTGTACTGTACTGTATAGTGTATTTAGGCCTATGCCCTTTAAATACACCATAATAAACGTGTTTTGTCGCTATAAACGGAGATTTAATGCAAATTCTACTGTTCTTTTAGGTTATTTCAGTTAATCCGGACTTTCGTTAAACCGGTCAACATCTCCCCATATTAGTCCGTATTAACGAGGTTTTACTGTAATTAATATACAGTGTTCATAAAGTCCCGGCATCATTACAAAAAAAACATTGCTTGGAAACTACATGCAATAGAACAATGATGTTGATTGCAAAATGAGCTACAATTCTTCACGTTTATATGTCAACCATAATTTTTCAACAAGATGCGACACCCTCTCATTGGTCCAAGGATGTTCGAGGTCTTCTGGTTAGGCATTTCCCTGGCAAGTGGATAGGCCATGATGGACCTATTCCCTGGACACCGCGCTCTCCTGATATCACACCCTTGGATTTCATCTTCTGGGGGTATGTCAAAGATTGTGTTTACCGCCTTGATGTTCTGAGAGCAACTAGAGGGGCGCACATTGAGGTGGTATGGCATATAAACGTGGAGAGTTGTAGCTCATTTTGCAATCAACAGCATTGTTCTAATGCATGTAGTTTCCGAGCTATGTTTTTTTGTAATGGTACCGGGACTATATGAACACCCTGTATTTTGAAAACTGGAGTTCATATTTATTTATTTTTATGATGTATCATTTATGTGATCCATACTTTAATAAATAATAATACGTTAATAATAACAATTATTTTATGGAAGGAGAAACCTGGCCTCCTTGGGATGTCCCGTTTTGGGGTCAAAATATTATGGTCACCCTAAAATGAAGGCCTTGGTAGAAGCAAATCGAGAACTGAAATAAAGTAGGAATAATCATAATATGCAAGCATGGAAAGTAATTTAAGAGAGCAAGAAGAGAAGGAGCAAAACAGGAGAGTAAGCAGGAGAATGATTGTGTAAAAGATTAAATAGAAGAACTGTATAAAAGCAACATCACGTTGAGTAAGAAGGAAATTTAGTTTGTCGGTTTTGCAATTTTAAAATTTATTTCGTATTGGCAAAAAATGTAGAGGCATGTTACATAAGCGTACTTTTCACGTTTCAGGTGCACGTGAGAGGTTTATGCGTTATACTGCATTCTTCAAGTTGGGTGCCCCTGCTCTCTTCCCCACAAAAAAACTAATCCTGTTCACGGACGTCACATTATTGTTCAATAGTTTATTTTTTAAAGCACGCACGGCAAAACACAACACATAGGTATACCCTATCTTTAATGCTCGTTACAATGCAGTACTGAATGTGATTTAATTACGAGAAATTACACAAGACTTGACACACTGTACACAAATCTCAGAAATGTTTCCATGAGCAGAAGTGCATTTGTTGGTAGGCTCTTTCACTGCTTTTTAACATGAAACACTCTCGCAATCTTCGTCAGGTTTATCTCATCATAACCTGTTTCCCGCCGATGTTTTATGCAAACGATGATGGTATCTTGTTGAAGCAATACTTACGCGAATCACAAGGGACTAATTAAAGAAGCCACTGAAGTGGTTCTCCTGGCGAACCAGTTTCCCCGTAGCACTATTCCGTAAAATTGAATTGTCTCACTCCTTCGTCCTATCACACACTCACGTTGGGAGCGGAAGGCGGTCTCTGTATAATTAAGCTTCAGAAGCGGAAGGGGCTCGTGTTATTTTCGTTGAAATTTTTATCATTATTATCGTCCCATTCCTTTCTTCCCCGTTTTCTGTGCGTACATAATTTCATTTCAGTGTCATGTAAAGGAAATCAAATGTTTTACAAGTATGGTAAAGGATAATGCGATGTCAGATTCTCTGCCTAATAAATCTTGTGACAAAACTACAGGTTAGGAATTTGTTTGCATTTGAAGAGAAGTTTTGATTTGTAACCTCAAACATAAGATCACATAATAATAGATGAATGCAACCTCATTAGATAAACGTTTTCCCTTCGAGTTTTCTTTTTCGGTTACCTTGCGTCGCTATTTTACCTCTTTGGTTAATCGCGATGATGAGCTTGAAAGATGAACTGACGAAATGGATTATGGGACAAACACACTGGTACATACATGCCTTGATCCTAAATTTATTCAAGGTAACCGTTTCAAATGCTAGCTTACCATTTCTGTTTAGGATTTTATGGAAGAAAATCTTTGTTTCCTCAAAATTTGGTTTGTCTGTTGATTTGGAATATTTGTTTATAATTTCAATATTACAACAAACATCTTCTGGCAAAGCCCTGACTTATTTTTGCCCCATGTGTTGGCTGAGCAAAACCAGTAGCTTACCAGGAATTCAGTAAAGGTAAAGGATATGACGACTTCCTGTGAGTTAATCAATAGCTACAATATATTATCATATTTTCATGTATCCTGCATGCTACAGGAAAACTGGGAGAGTGGGGTCATGTACTGAGTACGCCAATGTAAAAATCGTACATGTAATATAACCTATGATATGTAAAAACATAAGTAATGAATTCTGATGGAGGAGGCAGAATTCACTCTGAGAATTTAGCATCGAGAGAAATTTGAAAGTTCTTGCAAGTCGGTTTAGTCCGTTCCCTTGAAACACGTTGACCAATGTCGCTCAAACACAATTAAAAAACTCGAAATTTACGACAGTTATCACAAAATTGGTAATTTATATATTCCCCCTCTCTGCACCCGCTCCTCTTAAACCACGCATTATATCAAAAATACATATTTCAAAGGTTCCGTTCGCAAATTGTAGTTCAAGTGCTGTTCTAAGACTTAATAAAATTTGTTTTCCTAAACTTGAAAACTGTAGTCTATACAGAGTTTTGGAAAAAAAAATAGGCAATATAGGTATACACGCGCACGCGTGTGTGTGTGTGTGTAGAGCATCAAGGAAACTGAAAAACTGAATTTGGGGTCGTGTATGTATGCAACCAAATGCTACAGATTCACGGTTCCCACTGGTATTAATTTTTCTGTGAAAAAGAGATAAAATATTTTAGTATGATACCAACCGTCTATGTTGGCAAAGGTTGTTCTCTGGAGTGCGATGTTTTTACTACGATGTCCCTTTTAAACCAAATATATGTGGAATATTCGCACAACACATAATGATACCTCCGCGATTGCATAATGGTAACGTCACTCGCCGCCTTGTAATCAAAGAGTCCCAGTAGAGACACACAGTCGCTCGGACATCACTTTAAAGGCCTAATCCAGATTATCCGACATGGCGGGGGTTTAAAGCAGACTTCAAACATAAAATGAATGATACGAGCATGGGCGTATTTAAGGGGAGGTCCAACCACCCCCCCTTCCCCCTTTAGGTTCAGTAAAATTTCAAGATTACCTGTTCTATCCGCTATGTGACTTCAAACATAAAATGAATGATACGAGCATGGGCGTATTTAAGGGGAGGTCCAACCACCCCCCCTTCCCCCTTTAGGTTCAGTAAAATTTCAAGATTACCTGTTCTATCCGCTATGTGCAGAGACTTGTTCGTAAAACTTTCTTCAGACTTATTTTGTTCTCATAAATTACAAGCGCATAGATCGGGATACGGATGGAAAAGAAATTAATTCCACACGCCAGAGAGGACTGCAAAGCAAATATCTGCAATTTCCTGAAAGTTTCAGAATTTCTCTGGAAAATACTCAGAAAACTCCTGACATTTCACAAATTCTATAATGCCATATGTAATTTCTGCCCGAAGCAGCTGCTTGTGAACTTATAGCACGAATATTATAATTTCATTAGAAGTTCCCGATATGGTTTGTTACCATTCAAGATTTAAGTATTCCTCATGTTCTACATTTTTTGATCATTTCAAATTTCCCAATTGTTTGATAATCCCGAAAGTTGATAAACCATTTTCCAAACTCTAGATCGGAATGGGAAACTTGTCCTTATTGAAGATTGTAACTGCATCTGGGTTATCTTCAGCTATTAGTACTTCTACTCTCACTGGGTTGAGTGGGTGTGGATTTAGAAAAAAAAATAGTTGATGAAGAATATGATGGTGCTGATGTAATGGGTGGTAGAATTAAGAGGGTGAGATAGATAGATAATGTCAGAGAAGTGTCCAAAAGCAATTTTTGTACATTGTTCAGCACATATTTTAACCCTTGCTATTGCCCATTTCTGAGGATTTTCTGCTATATTGAGACTGTCAAATCAGTTATATTTTTTTCCCCTCGAGTCTTTTCAAAGAAGCAGTCCCCTCTGGTTAGCACATCGTGGGTCCAGGGTTCGAAGCCCGGAATGGGCATGGACGTTTGTGGGTGTCCATTCATCAATTTTATCATGTCATCACTCATCCCGATGTTCGGAAATTACCCAAAAGTGGCACAAAAAGGGAAGTAAAATAATGCAAATACATCAATCTAACTTCTCAAAGTAATTTGGTTGTAAAAAATGTAGTGCAAGATAGCTAGGGAAGTACTGTAACGTTCTCAGGTTGTTCAACACAAGATGGACAGAAAAGTATCAATACTCAGTAGGGTGACTTGTGAAATCGTATACACTAATAGTAGAAACTTTACTTTGGTCCATTTTTGGACAATTTTGTAGTAGAAATGAACCCAAGTTTCTCTGAACACAGTCAACACAGAAAAATTGCAACAACTTATTCCACTACGAAATGCCTATTCCTCATTCATTGGAACAGTGTGTCAAAATGTTGTATGGCCTGGTTGATATTATGAGGTGTTGGTCATAGGCCCTGATGTGTTAATATCAATACTCACTCATGAATGTGTGATGGATAGTGTAACCCCACCCTTATCCGACATGTGGCATGGGTGCTGGTTTTATGCACACGCTGACTTGTTATCAGTAATGTAATGTTCAAATTGTGGTATGAAACGCGTGATATGGTATAACAATAAGATTAATTTTTCAAAATTAAAGGCACGCTAAAAAATGTAATTGTTGAGGTTCAATTCTCGAATTTGGACTTTCACGAAAATAGGATTAAAGATCCTCATTTGTTTTACGAATAGCAAACCATGCTTCTTTCGTGTAACCCCAGTGGCGTCTCGTGGCCTCAAATTTGGCCGGGGCTTATTTTTTAAAGAATTTAAAATATAATGACAATTCACATGAATTACAAAAAATAGGTATTTTTTCTTCTAGACTACAAAACTGGACTTACTTTTTTGAAAGAATTTAAAATGTAATGACAAATTACATGAATTACAAAAAAAACGGGTATTTATCTTCTTTTAAACTACAAAACTGGACTTATTTTTTTAAAGAATTTAAAATATAATGACAATTCACATGATTACAAAAGAAACAGGTATTGTTGTGAAACATACCTTTCTACGAACGTTGACCCCTGATCTTCTGTTCAGCAAATTTTGTTATTATTTTTTCGTTGAAGCCCTCTATGTTTGAAATATATTCTTTCTCTATTGTAAGCAAGTGCCAAGGCATTTGGTCTGTCTTGTCCCGTTGCATTTCTTAAGCAGGTTTTCATACGCTTTAATGTGCTGAAACATCGTTCAGATTCAGCTGTTGCCACTATGTTTGTCATTTTTACTGTTTCTGAAAAGGTACCCTCTAAATAATTTTAAATAAAAAATGAATGCAATCTACTGATAGAGTTTATGTTTTTCAACTCTTCACTACAATAAAGAACACGAAGTTCCCTCTTTAGTTTTCCCTCTTCTATGAAGGGATAATAAATCTGGGAATATGCCTCTGTTTAAAGATTGTTCTCTTTCATTATGTCCTCGTAGAGCAAGTTCATGTCGACCACAGAATTTTAAGCAATCGATAATTCTATTTAATATATGCCTATTTTTCCGGACAAATTCATTGTGTCTTGTAATTGACAGCCTATGTCCTTCATCAATTTGTGTTCGAACATCAACCCTGCCAAACTCACTCAAACATAGCGAATGAAAGCCACCAAAACACTACAGAACAACACGCGAGATCGAACGCGACGCAACGGAAGTAGTCCCGAATCAGCACTGAAATCCATTGCACTCTCCCCTCCTCTCTCTGCTAGCATGTGACCTTCACTGTAGCGTAGGTGGGTGTAGGCCACGCCTTCCTTTGCAACGAGCCCCGGAAAGCGATAATTGACATCAATGCCGCTAGGAGCGCTGTCGTATCCATTGCAACAGACGACGAATTTACGTGGGTAAAAATCGCCTTTTATAAGACTGTGTGATAGTTATGGTGATGGATAATTACGTCAATACGTCCGTTTTTCTTTAGGGGCTAAGCCCCGGAAGCCCCAAGGGACGAGACGCCACTGTGTATATATATATATATATGAGGCGTATTTTTAAAGTAAGTACCGTTTTGAAATTCCGCCTACAATCGATCGTGTATACATTTGCTTTTGCGTATTTAAAATGCCTCCGTCGATTGAGAATCCCGCCGACTGTAAAATACGCGCTGTTATTCGTTTTCTTAGTGCTAAAGGAGTGAAAGCAGTTGAAATTCACCGTCAGATTTGTGAAGTGTACGGACAAAACATTATGAGTGATGGAATGGTACGCAAATGGGTAAGAGCTTTAAAAGATGGCCGAAAGGATGTTCATGACGAGGAACGGAGTGGGCGACCCTCAGTGAACACTGTCGATTTGGTGCAGAAAGTCGACGAAAAAGTGAGAGAGCAGACGCTTCACGATTTCTTCGTTATCAGAGGAGTTCCCTGAAGTTTCAAGTGTTATCTACGAAATTGTTACCGAACGCTTAAACTATCGAAAATTGTGCTCACGATGGGTACCAAAAATGTTAACTGAGGCGCAAAAAAGCAAACGTTTAGGTAGCGCCTTGACTTTTCTTATGCGTTATGAAGCTGAAGGTGACGCGTACTTAAGCCAAATTGTCACAGGCGATGAAACATGGGTGGCCTGCGTTACACCCGAAACAAAACAACAATCCATGGAATGGCGGCATTCAACATCGCCCAAAAAAGTGAAGTTTAGCAGACAATTTCAGTCCGGAAAATCATGTGTACCGTGTTTGGGGACAGGAAGGGGGTGTTGCTTGTTGATTTTTTGCCTCGTGGTGACACAATAAATTCCGAAACATATTGTGAGACTTTAAAAAAACTGCGCCGTGCCATTCAAAACAAAAGGCGCGGCATGCTGAGTAAAGGGATCGTTTTGCTGCATGATAATGCCCGTCCACATGCGGCCAATCGAACTCAAGATCTCATCGTATCATTTGGCTGGGAACAATTTGATCATCCTCCATACAGCCCCGATCTAGCGCCCAGTGACTACCACGTGTTTCTGCAACTGAAGAAGCATCTCGGAGGTCAGCGCAACGATGACGACGATAGCCTCAAAACGGCCGTGTTGCAGTGGCTGTCAACTCAGGCGACAAACTTCTAGGACGACGGAATACAAAAGCTTGTTGTTCGATATGATAAGTGCCTTAATATTGGTGGCAATTATGTGGAAAAGTAGATAAAAGTGTGGTATTTCATGTAACAATCGTCTTGCGACACACTTTTACTAATGTGTGAACCTCGAAAGGTTCGGGGATCGAACCTGGAGCCCTTTAGATGAATGATTCTTCAATCGGGGGTTAGCGGTAGCCCGTGAGCTCTCGCTTGGCTGCATCTGCTAATTGCAGGAGGTACCTGAATAAACTTAAATTTACAGAATCCTTTATAAAATGGCAACTCTCATGATTTGGGTTACTATGGCCTTAAGTCTGCATTGGCAAAGGATGGCATTATAAAAGTATATTACCTGTCTCTCTTTAGAAGCGTGGACCGAAGAATTTCTAAAGTAACTCTCACTCGCTTGCTGAAGTTCGCCTCTTAAATTGTCACTCAGCTTCGCTGCACTCCATTTCCAAACAAGTTTCTAAAAGTCTGCATCCAGCCTGAATCTACTTCAAAATCAAAACTCACTCTCCTCTCTCCAAAACTCAAAACCTCTTTTCTTCCTCCCGAACCACTCTCCTCTTCTCTTCAAAACCCCAGACCAACTCTCCGTCTCCCTCGAGCCAGATCCAACTTGCATTCCCCCTAATCAAAACTCCTCCCCTTTTTCTCTCTCATCAATTTTCCTTTGCAAATATTGGCGAATGCTTTTCGCTGAGCTGGCGCTGAAGTCAACACTTTCCTATACTTCCTGCCAGGCTACCTAGCTAAACGTAACTCGAAAATGAAAATGAGGGATACGTAACGCAATAAAATTGTTACAAAAAGTTTACTTATTTTGTGTACATATCAAAACGGTACTTACTTAAATACAATACATAATCATTTCATCCGCCCCATAACAAACCAACAACAAAAAATGATATAAATGGTATCTGAAATGTGCACGCTCCTTTCCCTCCAACCAAGCTGTCATAACAGTAACTATCTGAAGCACTTAGTTGTTCTTAGTTCTCTCTGGTAATTTACAATGCATTACAGAAAAGAAATTGCAAAAAAAAATTTTGATCCAAATTTTTCAAATTGAAAACTGCATTGATATAGTGCGCAAAAATTTCAAGGGGGGCCATGGCATTTTCTTTCACAATTTTTTTCATTGAGATTATTCGGCGCTCAGGGACAACTCCCGCCGCCCTAGGGACATCGTTAGGGGGGGCACGGGGGGGGACACTGGCCCCCGCAAACGTCCACGTGGCCCTGGCAAATGTTTCTGTATTTTACTGAAAATATTACTTTGATGGCAAATATTGCAAAATTGTTCTTCAGTAAATTTTGCTTACAGTTTGAAACACTGCTCTTACATTTCCCGCTTCATGAACGCCAAAGCAAGACTTGCCCTTCTAATCTGCATTTTTCTACTTCTTGCCTCTCGAAAATAAACAGATGCAACTCAGAAGCTGCCGTTAATGATTTTATTGCCCGTCCAGTTAAGTGAACTCGGAGGTCTTTTGAAAATGCCTGCCAGGTCAAAATTCGGACCGATTGACTGGTAAGCGGTAACAGATGTCCCTCGGGATCGACGTCACTCCTTCCGAAGCTCTTTGGAAACAATTGTCATTCTTGTCTCAGATTACAAAGACAGTCATAGTAAGGTGCGTGTGATAGAAGTTGCAAGATAAAACTTCAGGGGGAGGGGGGATTGCCGCTAACACATGGCTATAGTGAAGAATAAGTCACCAGGTATGTAGTAAATTATTAACAATAATCTACACGTTTTAGATACATTAGCTTTTCAAATTCTGCATGACTTTCTTTGGCTTTCTTTATTTCCAGAGGCACATGTGACAGTTTCAGTTGCAACTTACGTGACAAAGTTGCGACTACTATTTAAGACATACAAATATAATTAATCCTAAGCTATGTAGCGAATAATAGTTACATAAGATATAGAGAAATAAATTACTTATGAGGTGCTTCCTGTTATCATTTGTATAATTACTCAAGGAATATGGCGGAGTGGTTAGCTTATCGCGCTACGACGCAAAGGGACCTGGGCTCGAATCTCGGCCTGGGCATGGATGTTTGTGAATGTTCATTCATCAGTTTCATCATATCATCACTCATCCTCATCTTCGCAAATTAGCCAAAAGTGCATAAAAAGCGAAGTAAAATGAAGCAAATCAATCACTCATTACTCACGGAAGAGGAAGTCTTCTTCCCGTGGGGCAGTGTACTCAACTTGTACAATTTCGAGAGAACGTTTTCCAATTCCATTTTTAGGTTGGTTATTTTTCATTGCTTTTCTATCTCATGGGTTAATCGCGACGGTGAGGATGAATGATGAACTGAAGAAGTGGTGATGGGACAAGCATGATACACCATGCCTGACTAGCCAGGAGCCTCTGGTTTCATGGCGTATTACGCTTACACGTCGGAAGCGAAATCCTTTGTAAAAACTGTAAAAGTGAGCTGATGGAAAGTACCATCGTAGGGTGCATAAAAAGCCACGTTCCGCTCATGTATAAAAATAAAATTAGCCATTAGCTGTGCGAAATCTGTTACATCCAGTGCCATCAAATATTTAGTGCTGCACTCACAAACAAGATTATTTTTTAAGAAATTAGACCATAAATGTATGTAAAAGTTGTTATCCAACGTCAAATTCTTGAAGTCCACAACCATTTCGAAAACAGGGTAACACGATCGCATCGAAATAAAAGGTGCTAGGTTCGATTCTGGTATAAACTATATACATGAGATGCCCAGCAGAGGATTTTTTGGAGTTATATTCCCATATTACAAATCGATCACCGCATTGGAAACCCTAGCATGCAAATACCAGGGTGAAAGAAAGAGGAAGGGAAGTCTGTAGTTCCGATGTTTCAGTTATTTTGGCGCAAGTATACACCGCTCAACCCTAGTATAATGGTGCTAAACCTAGCATAATTTTACCGTCTTTGGCACCTAGCACCCTGTGTTTAGCATAGCAGCCACATAATCTGCAACGATCGGTATACCAACTTCTATAGAAGTTGAACTCAAAGGAAAGCAGTGTCAGATTTTTAAATATCGGGAGATCGTCCCCTGAAAAACCAGATCTGCTCAAAAAATCAGAAAAACTAGTATGTGTAATAGCGGATTAAGAACGTTCTGGGAGGGGTAGAGGGGGAGATCTTAATACTATCTTCATTGAACATTAATTATTAATTTTAGATGTCAAAAGATAAAATTATTACTCTTATGTTAATACAAATTTTATTATGAATTTGCATTTCAAGGGGTACGATAACCCCACCTCCTTAATTCACCTAAAGTAAATGTACAGTTTCCCCCTACCAGTGTCGAGGATCGGGTGGTAAAACTGAGGGGGAGGGTGCAAGGATTGCCCCCATTAACGCCCCTAATCGCCGGCACTGCCCCTACACATTGCAAAAAGCAGTGACATTGCTGGAAAAAATCCAACCTCAATTTTCTGTTCATATCTCAGAAATATTCTAAAATAATGCTTGTGGCTGTGCGTGTATTTATGTACTGGGCATTTAAATAGTTTATGGAAACATTTCGTGATTTTTGAGTTAACTGAGACTAGACCTTCAGCCACTACGCATTCGGGGATACTCTACCTGATGACACCTTAGTTTGCTTTTATTTAAAACTAGCCAAAGTTTATAGGATGTAAGAAAGCCCAAGCCTTTAACAACACATTCAAGCATACTCACATTAATGGTAATGGAGAAAGGCTATCATGCCTGAACCCCAGAAATATCCTTGAACTAAAATATGTTTTTTGCAATCACGGAAGGTAACTGACCAATATTAGACAGATTGATTTGGTGTTATTTTACTTCGCATCTGCCACTTTTGTCTAATCGTGAAGATGTGAGATTGATGAAGGGACACTCACAAAGAGCACGTGTCCAACCCGGGATTCGAACCCGGGACCCAGTATCAGACAGCTAGCAGTTTTTTTCTTCAATTTTTCCTCCGTCACTCCAGACAATGTAAATGTTAATTAAATCAGCATTTTGCATTCGACGATTACCTGGTATAATATCGGGAAAGGAAATCTCTACCGTCACAGTATTGATTGAGTATAAAAGGACATAAGACCAATTGTAGTATTAGTTACGCTCAGAAATAGCTTTAAAAACAAACGCTATAAAAATATGAACTATTATTTCTAAGTTAAGATACGAGTAAGACAAAATAGAACTGCGACCTATAAGCTTGCAACAGCAATTTACAAAGCCGGTTACCGTGGCTGAGTGGTAAGCACAGCGCTATGACACCGGGGCGGCTTCGAATCCCGGCCTGGGCATGGTTGTCCCTTAATCAATTTCATCACATCATCACTCATCCTCGTCTTCGCGATTAGCCAAAAGTGGCAGAAATGCGAAGTAAAATAAACCAAATCAATCAATCAACAGTTTGCTAAGAGCTTTTGTAACCATAACCTTTGCCTGCATTCGTAATGTGGACTCCCTCTTTTCCAGAGTTAAAAATCTGAACCTCTATCTATAATAGAATTTGCAACAAACACAACCATAAAACTGAATACTTCGTAGGTGTGGGTGGCAGTTTCCAGTTGCCTCTCCCTTGACAAAAACCGCACCAGATGGGGCCTAATCTGTGAGATGGGGAAAGCTAGGACACCTGTCTTGGAATTCCCAATCCACAAAGGGCTAAGGAAGCCGCGCGTCTTTCCCAATATCCCTAGTATGACCTCCTCCTCCACTTCTCAGTAGACCTAGGAAAGTGCTCTGAAGAAGTAAAAATAAAAATAACTGCACATCTCTATTTCAGGAGTGGACCTGTTTCCAATAAAGAGAGTAAACCGGCCCAAGAATCCCGCCCCCCACCAACATCTTTCATCTCTTCCACATCTTCCTGTTCTGAAATTGATTAGGGTGTAGGCGGCCCACCCTCAAAAGTTTGTCCTTTCTCAGCATCAACACAAGGGGTCAGCCATTTGAGGTGCCTGTATTTTCGTGAGGAATGTTTATGACAGGAAATAGTGGAAAACTGGATTCACAAATAAAGCTCATGTGCCGCCCTCCGTTGTCGGCAAATTTTCACCATCTTTGTCTTCAGCCTGTGTTCGGTTCAGTTCGATCGGTCGGCACCTTACCATTTAGGAAGCAGTCTCCCGTGGCGAAAAAAACGTTGTTCGTATGTGTGATTTTAATTCTTCGTGCGTGCGTCTCTCAGTGGCAAATGCAAACCCCCATTAGCCGCTCCCCGTGACAGAGTGGTTAGCACATCGCGCCACGACGGCAGGGGTCAGGGTTCGAATCTCGGTCTGAGCATGGGTGTTTGTGAGTGTCCATTCATCAATTTCATTGTATAATCACTCATCCTGATCTTCGCAATTAGCAGTGAGGGGCGCGCGTGTGTATATGAGAGTTGATTTTAATTGAACAACGTCTGTCTCTTATTCTCTCTCTCTCTCTCATATAAATAAATATGTATGTGTGTGGGTGTGTGTGTGTGTGTATATATATATATGTGTGTGGGGGGGTGTATACACACACACACATACATACTTACATACATATACATAATGTTGTTCGTTGTTAAATTTCTTAATGGTTTCATAGAGAGATTTCTGACATTTGAGCCCTCCAAACTGATCAACCTAGCTACGTCCCTGCGCCGCCCCCTAGCTACAGCTATGAAGTTGACAAGACTGTAAGAAAAGCATATAATGCGAGCAAGAAAATTTACGAAATTTATTATTATTTGTATAAAATTGAAGTCGAGGGGGTAATTGCCCCTCTGTGCCCCCTTCCCCCGTAGTTGCCTTGAACTTTCATGGGCTTGAAAATACTTCATTTTTTCCTATAATATCGTTTAATACAGTGATAAGAATCCTCTACACTAAATTTCTAGGTGAAAGTATAATAATGTAGGTGCATGGAACGTCTGGAAGGGGGGCAAGGATGACCACACCTCCCCCTTCGAAAACGAATATCAACCTAAAAGTATACATTTCACACGTATAATAATTTGATTTCAGACATTGTAATTTACATTAATGATTATGTAATGGCGGTGCAGGAATGCGATAATTTCAAATTCAAGTGGTGTTTTTTGAGGGGGCAGCACTACTATCGGGGTAATATGTATCATGAAAAAATATCTTGCTTGTCACTTCCTGGAAAAAAATCTGAGAACGTCCGTGATTAGGGGGGCAATTGCCTCCCCACCCCCCCACCCCTTGCGCCCCGTGCGCATGCCTATGCGGCGGAAGGTTATTAAAAAAATAATCCGACGTTTCCCGTTTGCTTTTTTATGGTGCTAGGTCGTTTCTTATCTTATTGTTATACTTGGCGTAAAGCAATATCCTTAACATGCATTTAAATGTAAGTGTTCAAAGAATTCGTTCAGTTTGGATGAGAAAAGTCATTCGTGTGTTGAGTAACTTCAGTGAGGTGGTGGAAAAAAAGGTTCGACAGTTTAGCAAAAATGACAGCGGTGTGAGATAGAAGAACCTAACTTGACTGAAGTTAAAGATGCTATTAAAAGGATAAAGAATAACAAAGCACCTGGCATTGATTTAATACCAGCTGAGTTAATTAAATATGGTGAAAATTCATTAATATGTCAAATTCATAAATTAATTAGTTTAATATGGAATAAAGAAGAAATCCCTCAACAGTGGAAAGAATCCATAATTGTTCCTGTGTTTAAAAAAGGTGATAAAATGAATTGCAATAATTACCGTGGAATTTCTTTACTCTCAACAACATACAAAATATTGTCTAACATTCTTTTAACAAGACTAACACCATATGCTAATGAAATTATAGGTGATTATCAATGTGGATTTAAACGTAACAGATCAACTACAGATCAAATTTTTCACATCAGAAAGACACTTGAAAAAAAGTGGGAATATAATCAAAATGTCCATCAGCTATTCATTGATTTCAAAAAAGCATGTGATTCAGTCAAAAGAGAGAAATTATATAATATATCCTATTAGTAGCGTTTGGAATACCTAAGAAGCTTGTTAGTATGATAAAAATATGCACCAGTGAAACAGAAAGTAAAATTCGTGTGGGTATTAATATGTCTGACAAATTTACAATTCATGATGGGTTAAAACAAGGAGATGCCTTATCTCCATTGCTCTTTAATTTTGCCTTAGAATATGCTGTAAGGAAGGTAAAAGAAACTGAAGAAGGACTAAAATTAAATGGTGTGACTCAGTTGTTAGCATATGCAGATGATGTAGACTTACTGGGGGATGATGTGAATACAATTAAGAATAATGCTAAAATATTTTTCAAAACTGCTAAAGAGATAGGTTTGGAAGTTAACAAAGAGAAAACTAAATATATGCTTGCAGGCGGAAACCAAGTGTTAGGTAATTATCAAAATCTAATTATTGATAACTCGTTTGAACCAGTTTCCAAATTCAAATACTTAGGAGTAATATTAACAAATGAAAATTATATTAAAGAGGAAATAAAAAGTAGGGTTAATTCAGGAAATGCATGTTACTTCTCTCTTCATAAACTTTTGTATTCTCGTTTAATATCTAAGAAACTAAAAGTTAAAATATACAAAACAGTAATTTTGCCTGTAGTATTATACAGATGTGAAACTTGGTCCCTTACATAGAAAGAGGAACATAAATTGAGAGTATTTGAAAATAGGATCCTTAGGAAAATCTTTGGACCTAAAAGGGATGAGGAGACAGGTGAGTGGAGAAGGTTACATAATTTAGAACTACATAATTTGTATTCATGTCCAGATATTATTAGAATAATTAAATCCAGAAGACTTAGGTGGGCAGGCCATGTGGCACGAATGGAAGAGGAAAGAGGAGTTTACAGGATTCTTGTTGGGAAACCTGATGGTAAGAGACCTGTAGGAAGGCCAAGACGAAGATGGAGGGACAACGTTGAGATGGATTTAAAGGAAATCGGTAGGGATGGAAAAGAGTATATAGATCTTGCTCAAGATAGGAACAGATGGAAGGCCTGTGTTGCTGCAGCCATGAACCTTCGGGTTTAAGAAGGCTAGAGAGTTAGTTAGTTAGTGAGATAGAAGAAACGCTGCGAAATTTTGCAAGTTTTGGACTGCAGTAGGGCGTGCCAGGTGAAAAGAGGCATGTCAACCTGAATATGCATATCGTGTGAGGGAAATGGTTGTGGAATTCTTCACAATTAAGGAGATTCCGGTAAAGTAAATGGAATAAGGTAACCGCGACGTCACGGGAAGTTTCGGGTGGACATACACAAAGTAAGATGAGAATTTACTCTTTTGGTGACCGAACACATGTGGAAAAACATGCAGTAACTGTGAAATTCTTAACGCTCATGATACAGCTAATAGTTACCTGGATATTCAACTACTTCATGTCGTATCTTTGTAGTGTTTTAAATAATTAGTTGCCAAGAAGAGCAACCATCACACGCCATATGTTCACGAATGATGCAAATAATGCCAAGCATCGGCGATATTTATTTAATTTTTAAATGACTAACATGGAAGTTATCACTACTGTGTGATTTCGTAAGTGCATCAGCACGACTTCGCGATTACGTTAATGTTCTCGATGCACAAGTTATATAATATGGATTTACAGTAATATCTGACATAAGGTACATGTCATCGTTTGGTACATTGATTACACAGGAAAAAAACTTGTTATGGAAATATATTTTATCTTGCTTTTAAAAAAAAAGGCAAATGATGTTTGAATGAAAACAAACGAAGGGAACATTTGTTATTTGTAAAAACTGGAAAGGACTGTATGAATATGTATCCTGCAATGTAGATGGGAACCTGTCATAATTTCATTTAAGCTCAAGTAATCTTTGAATTTTATGTAGACTTTTGGCTAAACCATTAGTTCTGGTCGAGTGTGTGGAAGCTTAATTTACCTTTACTTTGTATGCAACGATAATAAACATCATTAATGCACAAGTATCACATTTTTATGCAGACACCTAATTTAAACATAAGTTGCACTATGTTGACTTGCATAATTTGTTTTGTTATTTTTCAATAGATGGCTGGCCATGTGTGTGTGCTTGGAAGTGATGCATCTTTGGGCAAAACTGGGTTAAAGAAATGTTCACATGTGCATTCCGGCTTGATATATGTAAAGGTAAATACAAGAACAACCATAAAAGGGGTGATAAAATTTATTTTAGTACAAATACAGCTCAAGTAAATTCCTGTCATAAGATATGTGTTGCCAGTGTAAATTCCTGTCTTAATGTAATTCAGAGATACGGGGTGGGCCGAAAGTTTGTGGTACACACACACACACACACACACACACACACACACACACACACACACACCATCACACACACACACACACACACACACACACACACACACACACACATATATATATATATATATATATATATATATATATATATATATATATTGATGCATTCACTGGTTTCAATTATTTAAACTACGGGGATCGTTACTGTGAACGCTTTAGGGGTCAGATGGTAGAGCTAGGTTACGTTTATGGTCCCCATACAATCTCGCTGACAGGCTTCTGGCAGAGAGTGGAATGATTTCAAGGGATGTAGACGACGTACATCTTACCTCTCGGCCAAGCGGTTGAGTGTGGACGTCAGGCGACAGAGCACGGAGTCCTGAGTTCGACGGCCCACGGTCTTCTTGCCCGTGGCTGGCGACGAAGCACACGTTAGTCTTGGAGTATCGGCCCTAGAAAAGGCGCCGGGACGATGGTCTGTCCGACGGCTACAAGTTGTAGGCCGTGGTGCTGAAGATAGTCAACTCGCGAATGTACTGCGGTTGCCTTAGGCGAAAGCTTCGTCTAGGTTTCCCGAGCCGGGCTGAGACCTGAGGGGTGTCGAGGTCTTCGCCTGGTATTCTTCTGGAGGTCCTTGAATTCTGAGACTTGACTGAGCCTCGAATTCTGGTGCTTAGGTCTTTTAAGCTGCTGGCAAATACTTCCTAGCTGCCTGGACAGCACTTCCGTATTTGCCAGCCGATGGCGGGCTTGAACCCGGTAGTATCGAAGAATGCCGTGTCTCCTGACGTCATGTGTTTCCGCTATTTGTGGAATGTTACCTTGTGTTGTAAATTGTCGCTTGACCGAGCACTGATGTCTGGCGAGAGATTTTACCTTTTTTACAGAGTCTCCCTTGAATCGTTCCACAATATATATATATATATACTAGTTGGTGATTCCTCCGAATGCAGCAATCTCATGTGTTCAGATGGAGTTCTAGGTTGAAATAATTAAAGTTCTGATGTAGAATCTAGTACAGGCTGTTTGTGAAATACTTGAACGATTTTTACTTTATTTTTTTAAGTATAATATTTTGATTATTTCTTTGGTATTAACCGTCAAGTCATTTGACTGTGAAACTGCAAACAGCGCATCTCTCGCTAGCGGATGGTGGATGCACGAAAACTGATTGGATTGGTGGTTTTGAGGAAAAGTGGGATATTGCTAGGATTGAGGTTGAAGGATTGAGTTCTCGGGTGGCAAGAGGGTTGGGCACCTCGCCCAAGATGGCGGACCGTCGTTAAAATATTTTTTACATTTTCAAATCTGAATGAAAAATGTGGCAAACCGTAATTGAAAAGACATGTCCATGGTCTGCATTGTAGGCAGTAGAAAATTGTAACAAGCTCTTGTACGCAAATATTCACAAATTGTTGGTGATCTTGGTTTGGCTACACTGCAGTGGCGTGACTTTTTCAAAAGTGTTACCGGCCATCAGACGTTATCATCTCCACCCCCCCCAAAAAAAACATGCCTTTGATCTGGATTTTTGTTCTCTCTCTCTCTTTTTTTCAATCCGCTCAATCATTTATTTAGCCACAATCACTCCTAGAAAGAACTACCACTCATGAGAGAGTTACCGCGAAAATCCAGTGAATAGTAGACGAGCCTTGTCAACCATCTCTGTTTCTTTGCAAAGAGGTGGAAAGGGGAAGAAGAACCACACATTCGGGTCAGTTTGACCTTTGTGCGGTGAGCAGACGATAGAATTCCCCCCCTTCAGCGGTGGAAGAGAAGTCCAGATGTACGTACTACTGTTGCCAACTTAGTTTTTTGGAGCAAGGTTTGTCCAAATCACGAATCGCATCAAGTACTTATCTTTTCGTCTATTACTAAACGGTCTCAGTCAGGCACGTATCCAGAGGGGGGGCTTAGGGGGCTCGAGCCCCCCCCGAAAGTTTTAGGTTTACACTAGATAAAATGAGGTTTTTGATTTCTTGTGGTGTGAAATAAAATAATGTGACAATAATTGAAGGAGAGAAATAATTATCGAGGCAAGACGGAGAATGTTCCGTAACCCTGTTATTTATAATAGCACGTATCCACAGGGGGCTCGACCCTCTCCCAAGGAAATTTTTCAGTTTACGTTAGATAAAATTAGGTTTTTTTGCTTCTTAAATAATGTGAAAATAATGTAAGGAGAAAAATAATTATCGAGGCGAGACGGAGCATGTTTTATACCCCTGTTATTGTTAATGGCTCGAGCCCCCACCTCCCTCAGGAAATTTTTCAATTTACACTAGATAAAATTAGATTTTTGGCATCTTGAATAATGTGAAGATAATAAATTTATAAATATGAGAGAAATAATTATCGAGACAAAACGGAGTGTGTTCTATAACCCTATTATTGTCAATAGCACGTATCCAAGGTGGGAATCAGGAGGCTCGAGCCCCTTTCAGGAATTTTTTCTGTTTACACTAGATAAAATTAGGATTTTGGCTTCTTGAATAATGTGATGATAATTTGGGAGAAATAATTATCGAGACAAGATGGAGAATGTTCTATAGCCCTGTTATTGTTAATAGCACGTATCCAAGCTGGGGTTGAGGTGGCTCGAGGCCCCCCCAAGAAAGGATTTTTTTTTTATTTTACTAGATAAAATCAGGTTTTTGGCTTTTTGAATAATCTGACGATGATTTGAGGAGATAGACAATTATCGAGGCAAGACGGAGAATGTTCTATAACAATGTTGTTGATAATATTGCACGTACACTTTTCTTGCGCGTTCGGTGTTGTCGCAACGCACTTGAGCACTATGTAGAGACTTGTCAGCATTTGGAAGCTGCACAACAAAGGTAGCGCCACACGTAGGACGATTCGTTGTAATTTCTAATCTCTGGAAGGCGGGAGAGGGCACGTTCTTGAATGAGAGAAGGAGTCAACTACTGGCAATATTAACGAATCGTTTTATCTGCGGAACTTTCTAGAATATAATGAGGATATAAATACGCAGATTCAATTTTTCGGTTGATCTGTACAAAGAATCGGTTAATGAGATTTCAGAGGTAAGTGTGACAATTCATACAGTCGATTGGTGATCATATCAGTCAGCATCCTCTGGTTGCTTTATAAGATATAGTGATTCGAAAATGAAGACGTTGAGGACAGCAGAACTTCCGGGGCCTCAGTTTAGTGCTAAGTTCGGTTCGAGGGCCGAAGAGATCAAAGGTCTGTCTCTCTCTAAAGTGAATATTTCAGCAGGACCGGATATTGCAGTGATTTATTAAAACAGAAATAAACTGCATAGATCAACTGAAAAGCAAAGTTTTGAGTGATGATTTAGTTTTGCCAGAACTAAATTTCGTATATGCAGTCCGAGAATTTCATGGCATAAAAAAAATACTTTTGTTTAAGCCTACTGGGTTCGAAACAAATTCAAACACTTAACTACCATAAAGAGACAGCCGAAAATTTTATGAATGTCGAGAAGAGAAAGCAAGATGTTGCATATGTAGACATTTTAGGCGGAAATTGTAGGCTCTACCAGAACCCAAATCAGGGCTCTACCAACTGAGCCACCTAGCCATCCTTGACTTCAACTGATTTTTCGTTAAAATGTCTACATAGTACATGTCCTGTGTATATCAAATCGTAAGGTGTTGCCTGTATAGTGAACAAGCACAGAAAATATAGGAGAGAGAAGAAAACTGAGGAGTATTCCCACCGGTTGAGAATAATTTTTTCTGTGGTCAACAAGAGCTACTACTTCGAGGTGACAATGACGGTGGCCTAATAAGGGAGATTTCACACCGTGTCGCCTGAGGATTTCACAAGTCGAAATTAGGTTTGTGCGGCCTTTTGTGTCGCTACGGTGTGAAACGTTGCTGTTGATTGGTTCATTACAATCGACATGTATCGCGTGTCCCTTCGGTCTGAAACCTTCCTAAGTCTTGTAAATCCAAGTCACAAGGATGGAAAATTAGGGCCTTGTTAAGGTTAGGTGTGAAGGCAGGCAGACGACAGCACCCTAAAGGATCATATCCAAACCTGCAGGAAGAACGCATTTTACTTCAATCTCCAATACGATGATAAAAACTTCTGGTAAGTTGATTTTAAAAAAATGTGTCCGAGATAAAGAGAGGCGTGCCCAGGATTTTTGGAAGGGAGAGGGGTTACGCATACTATTTTTGGTGGTCAGTTCTGATTTTGCCATTTTTTCCCAGTCTTTGACGTTCCTCTTTTTTTTTCTTTTTTTTTTAAAAAAAGGAATACTGGGTCAAATGGGATTATTACCTCACCAAACCTCCCTTGGGCACGTCACTGGATATAAATGAGTAAGCATTTCATCATACTGGGAGACGAAAAATTAGATGTGTCGGGAAAGGAAGGGTTTTCACTGTGCATTAATTGTTTCGTGATTCACCTGTATTCGAGAAGACTTCCTTTGTTTCGTGCCGATATGACAAGACAGCGGAAGCTGTGACAGCCATTTTTGAACACTTGTGAGTGCGAAGGCCTGAATCTGAACAATTTGGTGGTTTTCGGCTTTTATAAGAGCTGCAAACATGGGAGGACAAGACACGTTAATGGTGTTCAGGCTCGAATCAGAGAGAAATATTCGAGAGCTGTCTGCGTCCAGTCCAGTTCGCAGCCCACAATTTGAATCTCGCGTTGTCGAGTGGATTGTCCATCCCGTGCATGTGTAACAGCTTCGTAAAAACACTCAAAGACACCATAGATATTTTTATGCCTGATGAGAAGAAATGGACAAACCCACATACTGAGATGGTTCCGGCACACAATATTAATGCACGGAAACAGAGGAGTCGAGTGGTAAAAAATGTTCCGATTTCACGTTCTGATTAAAATGATAGCCTTACAGTGGCAACGATTTAAGGGATAGTTGCTTCCCATTTTTTATTTTTTTGCCTCAACATTATGACCTCTTAATGTTAAGCCTTGGCTACCAAGAGAAAATAAACTCTCCTTGAAACGCCCTCCGCACCCCCCCCCCCCCGTTTTGCAACCCAATTGCCACCTCTGGTCTTAAACACACAATTGTGAGGTTCTTACTATATACCCCTTAAAAAAATGGTGTTGAGCCCCCCCCGAAAGAAATTCCTGGATACGTGCCTGGTCTCAGTTGTAGTTAAATCTAGTTTTGGCTTTGCAGTCTAGCTCTTGTTGCTTCAGAGAAATAGTATCCCCGTTTTATGCGGGATTTAGCTCTTTTCTGGAAATCCAATGTGAAAACACTTGCTGATCCGGTATGCCGCAGCGGCAACAGGGCCCCTAAACAGGCATATGAATAACCCCCAAGCACACTTGCCTCCAAATCTTTCCTCGCTGTTCCCTTGCATACGCTGGTCAAGTCGTCTGCTGGTCCCGCGCATGGGTGCGGCCATATTGGCAATAAACAACCGGTTGCTACGGTCGTTGCTAAGGTCGGTAACATGGCGTTGGCTATACGCTGGTCAAGTCGTCTGCTGGTCCCGCGCATGGGTGCGGCCATATTGGCAATAAACAACCGGTTGCTACGGTCGTTGCTAAGGTCGGTAACATGGAGTTGGCTATAGAGCTTTGCTGAGGTTTTGGAAAGATGAGCCGGAAACAATGAAGGAGGGAGGGTTAGCATGTAAGGAGAACCACTTTCGTAGTTTCAGATACACAAGATAAGAAGGAGTCGTCAAAGTAAGGGTGAAAGCAAGCATGAAGGAAAGAATATGATGTTAAGAAAAGCGATACTTAGATGTCGCACGTGTTGTGACTAGCACTTCTTCGAAAATTTTGCAATAGCTTTGTGTATGTGCGAAGAGATGTTTATTATCTTTCTTTCAGTGGCGGCAACTAGGGGGGGCGAGGGGGCAATTCCCCAACTTTATCGCCCACTTTTGCCCCCTCTCTATGTTAAATCTTATCTACAAAGGGAAATATACTGTTTTTGCCTCCCAGTTATGACACCTTGCTCCCCCCCCCCCCCCCGGTTTTGGAACCCAATCGCCGCCGCTGCTTTCTTTATATTTACGTAAACCAGATTAAATATTTTACATAACCAATGTAGCCTCTATTCCTTTGTTACGAGCCTATTACGTGGACAAAAGAGTTGAACACAACATGTGCCGTTTCCTCTGTCCATCATTATCTTGTTATTCTTTCAACTTATCACTTTATCATGTTCTTTTATGCAAAAATATTAGAATGAAAACAATTTGTTGTAATTAATAATGGGCTGCCAAGCTGAAAACACCTTCAGGTCGATCAGTAGGCTCCAGGCGCCAGGAATGTATCCAGTAGCGTAACTAACATGCTCTGCGCCCCCACCCCCTCCCCGTGCAACTTTCAGTTGTGCCCCCATACTCGTCTAAAAATATACAAATATATTTCTTTTCTAAAATATTAATTCACGCCCACATTTATATTAGGTATATAAAAACATGAAAATGCATACATGTAATTTGAATCAATGTAAAAACTGATACGAAAGGTTAAGACAACAGAGAAGCTGTAAAAAATTATATATGATAATTATATATGAAAACAGACTGTTATTACAAAAATTACGATATTGCCAAATGATCATAAGCAGTCCTCTGCATTTTTTCATGGAAGCAAATTCTTGTTTGCTAGTTTTCGAGCTCGATCGCTCTCACTCCTGACATTGTGCTTCTCAAGTAATTTTTGATGAATTTTAACTTGGAAAATAATTTCGTCGAGGAAGATTTTTTTTTAAACTTCTCTTTTCCGTTTGGTAAAAATTGTAAGTAGGGTGAAAATTAGCGTTGCCAGTGTGTACTCTTGCCTGTCGTCTACCTTTCGGCTACGTAAACCATTCAGCTAATAAAGTTTTGTTTTCTAATCTGGTAATCCACTTTCTACTTGTGATTAACATTTTCTGTTTGCAGTTAGGGGCATAAAATATAATATGTTCGGTTGAAAATATATTTTAACGCCGAAAGTGAACTATCGGTCTTTTTTAGTTTATCATTCTTACTGCGACCCCACCCGCGCACCGCGGGGGTGTTATTTACGCCACTGCATTTATCACATGTTCAATCTTTCGTTCAATAGTCCTTGATGCACACAGCGATATGCATAACTCGAAAAAGGTTTGAATTTCCAAGAAGCGGGAAAGATTTCTTTCGTATTATCTCAATTCCTCATAATCTATAATTGGGAGTAAAATATTTTCGGTTAGAAATCGCTTATTTAGGAGCTACGATTATTCAGAATTTCTGGAAATTCAAGAACATAATATATTTTGGAAAGTGACATTCGTTTAAGATGTAAATGCGAACCTAATTTCCTAAAATAACAGACGTGATACACCTTGAGTTTACACATTTACTTTGGATGCAATAATAATAATAATACGGTGGAGGCACATAGTGGTTCGGATTACAATGTAAACTGTAGGTCCAGTCCCGATTAGCCTTGCTGTGCATAAACTGGACTTAAAACACCATATCAACCAATCAATAATAATAATAATAAACCATTGTTATCTTCATATGCAAGTATTATTGTTGTTGATATTAGTAGTAGCAATACTCGTCCCTATTCATTTGTGGTTGCTGTTCCGGCTATTGACTGAAATCGCTTTAGACACTCTAAATATTACAACTACTACTATTAAAATATATCAATGGCCTGACTACCCGTACAAGAATTTCTTTCGACGTCTATGACTATGTACTACACATATGTATTCTTCCGATCGAGAAAATGCATTGTACTTTTTGAATACCCATTAGTGCAAAGGCACGAAATATGCTTAATGTGCACAATGATTGTAATCATACGCATAGCAATAAGACATATCTGACCACAGACAAAGAACCATGCGACTTACGTTTATTTTCCCATCAACAAGCCTGTGTAGCGGAAACCGAAGAAATCGTAAGTTGCCGGTCACTTTCATGGAAAGTGCCTGCTTTTGTTCTTCCATTTTTTCTTTAACTTGTCACCTGTAAGCAACCTGCATTTTATGTACGTATTCTTCTGAATCTCATCTTTACAATGGTGTAAGATACATATTACCATGTTCGTTGAAAAACCCTGTCACTAAGACCAAAAGATATCCTTTGCGGTCCGTTTCCAATTATAACTGCATGGGGAAAGTACGGACAACGCGTTGTATATTGCCAGGTATACTGTTGCTATGGCAACAGCGCCGGAAGTGACGTTCACTAGACCAGCGTATAGAGCGTTGCTGAGGTTTTGGAAGGATAAGCCGAAAACAATGAAGGAGGGAGGGTTAGCATGTAAGGAGAAACACTTTCGTAGTTTCAGATGCACAAGATAAGAAGGCGTCGTCAAAGTAAGGGTGAAAGCAAGCATGAAGGAAAGAATATGATGTTAAGGAAAGCGATACTTAGATGCTTAGATGTCGCACGTGTTGTGACTAGCACTTCTTCGAAAATTTTGCAATAGCTTTGTGTATGTGCGAAAAGATGTTTATTATCTTTCTTTCAGTGGCGGCAATTAGGGGGGGGCGAGGAGGCAATTCCCCCCACTTTTTCGCCCACTTTTGCCCCCGCACTATGTTAAATCTTATCTACAAAGGGAAATATACTGTCTTTGCCTCCCAGTTTTGACACCTGCCCACCCGGTTTTGGAACCCAATCGCCGCCACTGCTTTCTTTATATTTACGTGAACCAGATTAAATATTTTACATAACCAATGTAGCCTCTATTCCTTTGTTACGAGCCTATTACGAGGACAAAAGGGTTGAACACAACATGTGCCGTTTCCTCTGTCCATCATTATCTTGTTATTATTTCAACTTATCACTTTATCATGTTCTTTTATGCAAAAATATTAGAGAGAAAACAATTTGCTGTAATTAATAATGGGCTGCCAAGCTGAAAACACCTTCAGGTCGATCAGTAGGCTCCAGGCGCCAGGAATGTATCCAGTAGCGTAACTAACATGCTCTGCGCACCCCCCTCCCCCCCGCGCAACTTTCAGTTGTGTGCCCATACTCGTCTAAAAATATACAAATATATTTCTTTTCTAAAATATTAATTCACGCCCACATTTATATTAGGTTTATAAAAACATGAAATGCATACATGTAATTTGAATCAATGTAAAAACTGATACGAAAGATTAAGACAACAGAGAAGCTGTAAAAAATTATATATGATAATTATATATGAAAACAGACTGTTATTACAAAAATTACGATATTGTCAAATGATCATTAGCAGTCCTCTGCATTTTTTCATGGAAGCAAATTCTTGTTTGATAGTTTTCGAGCTCGATCACTCTCACCCTGACACTGTGCTTCTCAAGGAATTTTTGATGAATTGGAAAATCATTCCGTCGAGGAAGAATTTTTTTAACTTATCTTTTCCGTTTGGTAAAAATTGTAAGTAGGGTGAAAATTAGCGTTGCCAGTGTGTTCTCTTGCCTGTCGTCTACCCTTCGGCTACGTAAATCATTCAGCTAATGAAGTTTTGTTTTCTAATCTGGTAATCCACTTTCTACTTGTGATTAACATTTTCTGTTTGCAGTTAGGGGCATAAAAATATAATATGTTCGGTTGAAAATATATTTTAACGCCGAAAGTGAACTATCGGTCTTTCTTAGTTTATCATTCTTACTGCGCCCCGAAGCTCGTGCGCCCCCCACCCGCGCACCGCGAGGGTGTTATTTACGCCACTGCATTTATCACATGTTGAATCTTTCGCTCAATAGTCCTTAATGCACACAGCGATATGCATAACTCGGAAAAGGGGTGAATTTCCAAGAAGCGGGAAGATAAGCTTCTAGGGGAGAGATTTCTTTCGTATTATCTCAATTCCTCATAATCTATAATTGGCAGTAAAATATTTTCGGTTAGAAATCGCTTATTTACGAGGTACGATTATTCAGAATTTCTGGAAATTCAAGAACATAATATATTTTGGAAAGTGCCATTCGTTTAAGATGTAAATGCGAACCTAATTTCCTGAAATAACAGACGTGGTACACCTTGAGTTTACACATTTACTTTGGATGCACTAATAATAATAATACGGTGGAGGCACATAGTGGTTCGGATTACAATTTAAACTGTAGGTCCAGTCCCGAGTAGCCTTACTGTGCATAAACTGGACTTAAAACACCAAATCAACCAATCAATAATAATAATAAACCATTGTTATCTTCATATGCATTTATTATTGTTGTTCATATTAGTAGTAGTCCCTATTCATTTGTGGTTGCTGTTCCGGCTATTGACTGAAATCACTTTAGACACTCCCAATATTACTACTACTACTATTAAAATATGTCAATGGCCTGACTACCCCTACAAGAATTTCTTTCGACGTCTATGACTATGTACTACATATATGTATTCTTCCAATCGAGAAAATGCATTGTAGTTTTTGAATACCCATTAGTGCAAAGGCACGAAATATGCCTAATGTGCACAATGATTGTAATCATACGCATAGCAATAAGACATATCTGACCACAGACAAAGAACCATGCGACTTACGTTCATTTACCCGTCAGCAAGCCTGTGTAGCGGAAACCGAAGAAATCGTAAGTTGCCGGTCACTTTCATGGAAAGTGCCTGCTTTTGTTCTTCCATTCTTTCTTTAACTTGTCACCTGTAAGCAACCTGTATTTTATGTACGTATTCTTCTCAATCTAATCTTTACAATGGTGTAAGATACATATTACCATTTTCGTTGAAAAACCCTGTCACTAAGAACAAAAGGTATCTCTTGCGGTCCGCTTCCAATACTCACTGCATGGGGAAAGTACGGACAGCGCGTTGTATATTGCCAGGTATACTGTTGCTATGGCAACAGCGCCGGAAGTGACGTTCACTAGACCAGCGTATT
Source organism: Lepisma saccharinum (assembly GCF_977018435.1). Taxonomy (NCBI): domain Eukaryota; kingdom Metazoa; phylum Arthropoda; class Insecta; order Zygentoma; family Lepismatidae; genus Lepisma; species Lepisma saccharinum. The sequence continues at coordinate 83,168,755 of NC_139233.1, forward strand.
GGCGCCCTTTTCTTCTGTTGCCTCTTGAGGGTAGCGGAACGGCCTGTCTCTTCGCTTTCGTCGGCTGCAGCAAAAAGACCTCTGCAATATACACTCAACTGCAACGCTGTCGGTTAACTTATTTAACAATGTTGTTATTTTATTGAGAAAAAACTTTTTAATTTCTTTATATTTTGCTGTTACCTGCCGTAACACCGGTTACATGCACGCTACACTGTCAGTTTCACCTTCAACACCCGAGAGGATGTGTTTAACATTAAGGAGGTTGAAATAATGTCCTCGTAATTCAACGGAAGATCCTCGACTAATGAACCCGTCACTGTTAAGTGTCCATACATACGAATATTAAAATAACACCGATGATGTTGATTTCAATTTTGTAGCAAGGAGGAAAAGACTAATTGGAATTCCTTTTTAAAAGATAAGCTGGGATTAGCTTTTTCAAAGAATTTTCTGCTCATTTTATGTACAAAAGTTAGAAGTTCATAGATAGACTTAATTTACTAAATGTGTGACCTTTCATGTGGTGGCAGAGTGAATTTTGATAGCCAGATCATACCTAGGGACGCCATACATCCCGGATTTTTAGGGACAATCCCGGAATGGTATCATTTGTCCCGGTGTCCTGAATAGTTTCTTCGGAATGCACAAATGTCCTGGAACCGGGTGGGAAAGAAGAAATGATTAAGAATATACTTTTCTGAACTTTATTTTATTTTAAAATTTTACGTAAATTGGACATAATTTTAAAATGCTCATTTTACAAAACAATCTAACTCTACATTGAACCATTCCCTCTCCATATTACAAAAGTTAACGAGATACAGACGATACTGCAAACATCTTTGACCTCACGATGGTGCCGCCGTCTGTTAGTGCTGAATTTGAGTTACGATTCTCTTTCATTGTATAGTAACCTCCTTAAGAGTCAGTGCTTGGGTGCCTACCTGTTCAGTTCGTAGTTTTCAAATAAAGTTCCCACACAATGTGGATTTAAATGACAATTATGTTGTACATATACATACAACTTTATCGGGTCCAGTCCCCCCCCCCCCGCCCGCTCCCTGACAAGCTACTGGTCAGTAGTGTCCCGGATTTTCACTTATGAAATATAGGAACCCTAATTGAACCAAAAGTTGAAACCCCTCCCCCTTACGTGAGCTATATATACGCCCATGGATACGAGTAGATGCATGATTGCAGTGAAAAAGAGTAGCCTGCCTGCATGATATTGTTTACATAGTTTTATATTTATTGCTATGTCACAAATTCACGTTCTTGAATCGGTTGCATACACACACAACAAACTTTGCAATGGCCATTCATGAATATGAGGATGAATGATGAATTGATGATTAAGTGAAATAGACGAAGAAACACACACACACAAAGAGACACCTGTGTCCAGTCCAGAACTTGAACTGGAACATTTGGTATCAAGATCGCACGAGTCGACAACAGTGGCATAGAAATTCCCACCTTTTTGCAATTGTTTAACATAAAATTTCATCTCACCTCACCTACAGAGATCTGTTTTTACATTTACAATGTGGGAAGCCGGAAGATAAACCAATATATTATGTAGTTGGTTCTTTAATCGGAATAAGTGTATTTATAAAGTTCCGATTAAAAGTGAAGAGAGAACATACTTTTACCAGCATTTTTTTCCAGTATCCTACTGTTAAGCTGAATCTTATGAGTTTGATTGGTTTGGTTTGATTTGGTGTTTTAAGTCCACTTTGTGCACAGTGAGGCTAATCGGGACTGGACCTACAGTTTAAAGTGGGATCCGAACCACTATGTACCTCCACCGGGTATCGAACCCGGGACCCCTTGATTACAAGGCAACGACGCTACCACTGCGCCATCGGCGAGGCCCCTTATGAGTTTGAGATTGAAACATAGATCCACAGAGAACATACTTCAAGTCATTAACATCTCTTGACAACTAACTTCAAGGTGAAAATATTAGTTATTTGAAATTATCGTTAGATAGATGAATTGATTGAATTGTTGTTTTGAGTCCACTTTATGCACAGAAAGGCTAATCGGGACTGGACCTACATTTTAAAGTGGGATCCATTAGATAGATGAAAAACATGAAATATACCTTGTGTGGAAAATAGCATTGGACAATGTCTGGAACATGTTCTTATGTATTATCAGGGTCTGATCATAAAGCACGGCAACTAAGTGTACCTCGGGAGGACACGAGGAGGAAAGGTTTCGAGTAATTCCACGTCGTCGGGAAACAACAGCGCGAGCATTGTGAGGTGTTGTGGTTGTTAAACCCTGCTTCCCAAGGATTCTTCTTCCAAGGAAAAAATTAACAAGCGAGAATGTGTCTCCCACTACAGGAACCATCGCAACAGTTTCGCCAATGTTTCGAAACAACGTCGCTCACCTTGCTGGTTGCTGGTCCGGAACTCTTGTGACGTGTTCGCAGCCTGTGACCCGCGGCAACCTTGGCGGGCGGAGGGAGTCCTCGCCGCAGTGTGCAGAGCGGCAGCCGACAACAAGCATCGCCATGACGTTCCTCCCGACGGCCACGCGTCTCGTGTGCGCCCTTCTCTGCGTCGGAGGTAAGTTCTCTCCTCTACATTCCACGTTAGTTCATATGTCAATCGTTTAAGAGGTGTTTTCTACATGCTCAAGTTGGCAACGAATATTTAAGAATACTTTTACTTCCGTCTTTTCATTATCGCCAGTGGTTCGAGTGAAAGAAAAGCGAAAATTTCGCTCTTTGTTTTTAATTTATCAATCCATTTTTGATTGTTTGTGGTGTAAATGCATTCTCGGAAGAATGCGCATGTAAGCTTTCGGCGAAAATATTCATAAATAGTTCCTGCAGAATTAAGAAATGTGATGTATCTGGGTAGACAAATTACTGCTTTTTACATCTTTTTTCCTTCCGCTTTCGAACTTTTTGACAGTATTTTGTTCAATTGTTTCCTGATTCACACTGCACAGAATTGTCATCGAACTTACTATTCCTAAGCAAGGACATATAAAGAAGGTCTGGTTTTCTGTCACTCAAGCTCTTACTGTACATACAAACTAAAACGGACAATTCATTTCTCATAACACATAACACATTTATCGTAGTTCTCATTTTTCTCATAACATTATGTTCAAACCTGTAATATGTTGTTTTTTTTAATTTATTTTTTCAAATTTACAAATAAAAGTCTGTTCGTGGAACAATTAACCTTTCTCGCATCAATGTCAACAGTTCTAACAACTTCGTTCGAAGTTCTAACATGGATACTAGAAACTTCTGAATACTCTTCCATTTCTTAAATCACGTTAGCTTAGGATCGGTATCAACAACAAAAGAAAAACACTCTGTTCATTTTTTTATCTATTGCCGGTTTGAGCATCTCAGTTAAAACTAGAAACGTCGAAACTTCTTGAACCATTCTCTTTTTGTGGTTCAATACAAAACGCTTATCATGCTTCAAAAACATTAAATGAAATGCCTATCTTAAATCCCGAAATGTGTACACATTCCGTTTACGTAAAAGAAAACACTCCTTTTAAGAAGTTTACGTAACCGCCATAAGTGTGTGTGTACATACCGTGGTCATTAGATGCGCAATATGCTAATGAGTCTATTTAAAAGTTAGCATATGAAGTTTGATTTAGATTTCGATTGTCCATTCCTGAATCAAAATTGTTAATTTACTTCCTTGCCACATAACATCGAAGTATTCAAATTTAAAGCAACGATGTATACTTTGGGGTCAATAGGGACAGAGCTTCTTGCAATGTGATTTCTTCTCCCAACCGCAGATTGGCTCAAAGCTTTTATTGCGAGCGCAGAAGCCCTGCCGAGGGCAAGGCCAGTTGAGTTGTAAACTCTTTCTCCAGCTTTCATTACGCGAAAGTCTTAATCCTATTGAAGTCATGGAAATTAGGCTGACATGCAAATTATTACACAGTTTGAACAATCATTTTTGTTGTACATTCGTCACGGAATCGTAGGTTGAACTAAAAACAGAAACCAAAGTTTTATCTGTTGTGCAATTATCGTAAAAAATGGTTTTACATTTGAAAGCAATTACATCATATAGGCTACACATAGAACATAAATTTAGGTTCAGCGTTAGAAAGTTTTGATGAGATGGTAATATATCTGAAGACTAAAATTGGTAAACGCTGTAAGTGCCACAATAATTCAAACACCGTTTTCCACGTTAAACTGTGAAATGTGCCATGCTTTATAATGTGGTAAACGTGAAATGTGGCTGGTAGCCCTCTAAGTAGTTCAAAGGGCGTGTAAAGAGACACTAGTGTGAACGTTCTTACGGGCTGATGTGCTGAACGATGCGATTTCCCAACACTTACGCTTTTAGCACTTACAACGTTTACCACTTTTAGTCCCATCTGTGTCTGTGTGTGTGTGTGCTTATTCCTTTGAAAGAAATACGTCAATTTTAATGTATACTGAGTGTTTAGAATAAAAACTAAAAAGTATGAATGAGATCCATCTCGACAATAACGGTAAGGAGGAGATCATCACAAATATACGGCGGCTTCTTAAATATTATTTTCTACACTTATATTTCTTTTCAAGTGACGTGTAAATTAAATCCATGACCACATATAATGCGATATGAGATGCTAATCAACACTTTTGTGGATAAAATTATATTTATTCATGCAATGATAGAATTTGGTAGTAGCCTAATACATTTTACATTTGCGTCTTTTCTGGACAGGATTTACCATATCTCTAGGCCAACATTTTTCCTATATTTTACGTTCTACTGCAAAAAGGCATTAGGTTAGTCGAGGATTGGAAACAAATGTCACTATTGAGATAATAATGTGTGCGTTTCGTGAAAATAAATTTAAAACAATTAAGAAATCAGCATAATTGATCGTAGTAACTGGATGATATTAATTCATAGAATACACATGCAATTAAAGCTATTTGCAGTAATTTCCATTGTACGTAAAAAAATATTTCATGCCACATTTATAATAAAGTAACATAGTTCCATTTGAACGAACTATGACAAGGGGTCCCGGGTTCGATACCCGGTGGAGCACATCGTGGTTCGGGTCCCACATTAAGCTGTAGGTCCAATCCTGATTAACCTGTGCATGAAGTGGACTTAAAACACCAACTCATTCAATTAATGAATGAACGAACTATGAAGCAGTTGTTTTCTAAGTAAATTTAAATGTAGTTCTTTCGAAAGAAACAATATTTGCAAGATGGTTCCGAGTGTGTTTTGTGATAAGCACTGACACCATGCTGGGAACTTTTCTTTAACAACCGGAAGAAGCATTCTGACCTCACGTAAGTTGGTTTCGGTGAAAGCTTTTCCTCTCGCCCTCACACCATCTGGTATCACACATACGAAGTCAGTTTTGCTGAATGTCCAAAATCAAGGTTTTCTCTTGCTTCTGCGGGATAAAACCCTTAACCAAGAAAGAAATGTAAGACTTTCTAACCATGTGTTAGTTAGTTTCAAATGCACCTTGACATAGGGATGGTACCGAGGTAGAGACAGGCTTGTAAAATTCGAGAACGAGAATGAGAGAGACTTCTGTAAAACCGAGAGACTTGGTATCCAATATCTTTCCACTTCTTCATATATATCTATATACTTCGTTTTTAATAATTGCTGTGTGGTTGCAAATCCATTCAGAATAAAATCCCGTTTTTCGACTGCTCGGCCGTAGAGTTGAAACTACGCGTCAAGCAAAAAAAAAGTTATTAAGGAAATATATTTTCCTTAACGATCTCTATAGGCTGTAAAATTTTGTGCGGTGACACGCTCTAAGTATCGTTTATCACATATTTCGAGACGAGACCGAGCCTTGCGCTTCGAGGGCGAGACGGATGTTTATGAATCGAGACGAGACAAGCACTTACGAATTGAGACAAGAACGAGAGACTGCGAGACCTCATATCCTCTTGCCTCGATACCGTGACAACTTTTATACCTGGCTAGGCTTTGAACCTGTAATTAAGAAATAGGAAACTTCATTTTTTATGTATGTACATTGGCCCAATTTGTCAGCTTGTTTCTAAAGAGTTATAAAAACGCATTTTTTAAATCCGGTTTATGGATGGACGGAAATATTTGGAAACAAGTTTTACGTCCTGCCACGGTGGGAGAAGCGTGGACGGCGAGTTTAAGGTCACAAATCATCTGCATATGTGGGACTGGCCTTGCAAGGTTTGCTTTTGTCTCCATCAACTTGGTTGTCCTTCATAGAACTTTCCAATTGATAGGAACAGTGGTGAGGCGAAAAAGATAGTGGGGATGCAGAAAGGAGGAGGGTGATACATTCTGGGAAGAAGTCACTTTTTATATCCCTCTAAATACCATACAAGGTAAAGGTCATGTATTTATGTAGATTTTCTTGTTTGCCAGGGGAGCAATAGAGGAATCGGTCAATCGGATCGCCTCCACTCAGACGATACGTTCCTTTTGTATGGGGTTAGTAGTTAGAGTATAATTCGTTTTTATTTTAAGTTATTTTCGTCCCCTAACCAGTACTAACCTGTCTTATAAAAGTTGCTCAAAGTTCTTCACACGCTATCTCGGCCCAGAGCTAAAACCTTCTATATGTGTATTTTACGTTAATCACAACGCGAGAATGAATGATGTGTTGGTGAAGGAACAAAATATGAAATATCCATGTCTTAGACAGAATGATTAACTGTTCATAATTATAAGAGAACTGACAAAAGGAAATGTTATACAGAAATGTTATATTTTCCCGGATCCGAGCTGTGAACTCTATTTCGAGCGGGCTATTCAACATGGCCACTGCTCAAATTTACATTCTAGAGGCAGCTAGTGCACTAGTGATGTCACCGTAATAACTTTATGGTTCTTCCACTGACAAAAATACGCTAACTGTAGAAACAGCATCTAAGCACAGGGAAAGCAGTGCCTCAGCATTCTTTGCCCCTTATTCGTTTGTATGTGATACTCTCAGGTGGCGGTATTGTAAACCTGTTTGATATGGTTTACTTTGCTTCGCTTTTTTACCAAATCTGGCTAATAGAGAAGATCCAACCCTTGATCATACGCATACTTGCACAAATTGATTATTTTAATATGTATTATCAAGACAAAGTATTTACGTACGTACATGAGGATACGTACAAGTTTCATTATGTATTATTTGATGTTCGTGTAAATATTTTAATATTAAATATTATTAATTGGAATGCGCTGCAGCAGTCAGAGACAAAAGAAACACCATGTTATCAAAGCTAAAGCGTTCCGTTTCGTGACAATTTCCATTTTGAGCCCTGTGCTAACCACTCCGCCACGGGGATCAGGGTTTTATACGTAGTATGTAAAGGGCGTTATGAAAATCGGAAACGGTCAAACATTTAAAAAACATACATAATTTCACAATAACATATTGTTGTATGTTAGGGGAAAAGGTCTAAATATGGGCCCCCCTTTTTATGTTGTCATATTAGGAGAAAAAAATTAATATATCAAGCACCTGCCTTTAAAATGCATATCGATTAAATGTATACTTAAATGTAATAGCATGCTAAAGTATAGAAGGTCTCCATTTTTTTTAAAAAAAAAGCAATTTCCAAAAAATGGTAAAATGATGTATTTCAAAATTGTGGTCTAAATATGGGCTACTAGTGGCAATATCACAAAAAGCAATTAAAATTTTAAAAAACAGTCATTTATCGCTAAAACATTATAAATTCATATTTTTGAATAATCTGTTGTTTTGAAAATCACGAAATGGGAAAAATCGAAATTAAGAAAAAACATCCAAATATTTGAAAATGTGATCTCAACATTAGACCTCATGTCATAGCACATATAGACCATAACGCTATTTTTCTTCTTCAATTTATTTTCGCTCTTTGTGGTGCATATTTCACAAACAAATCAAGGCATTATAAAAGCCCACATTTGTTTTATGTACCGCTAATATCATAACATACACAAAGCAGATGAGAATTCAGAAAACGCTGAGTTAAAACATACCTGCAAAAAGTTTTCGGAGGTCGCAATTCTATAACAGCTTCCAAGGCCGAAACTATCCACCACTTACTCTTGCGAATTTGCACCGCAACCTTTGTCCTTGACAGATAACCAGTTCCAATAGCCTCTGCCAGGCTGCAGCACCCGGGAGCGCTGATAACTCCAAAACCCATATTTAAACCTTCGCCCATATTTAGACCTTCTCCTTTACTAATTACACAGAAATTAATAATGCCAAATGCGTATTAGGAAATTTTTGTGGTAAAAAAATATAGAGCGGCACGTTCAGCTAAGACTAAATAGTCAATGTATTTTTTGCTATAGCTTCCTTAATAGGTCGTAGTTATTGTTTGCACAGAAATATTTAAAAATGTGTAATCTAGGAAATAACATTTGGTTCAAGCAAATTCTCTTGTCTCTAAGGGCGCAGAAGCCTCTAGGTACGTATGTTTATGAATAAATCTGACATTTACACTGTTACTCTAATTGGATTTACAATTCGGAAAATAAGTATTTTAAGTTAGGTGGAGGATAGCCACTGATGTGCGTCTACGCGTAAACAACGATAGTCTACATTCTACACGTAGGCTATTTTATACACGTAGATGACGTAATCTATGTAAACAACATGGCGAAAGGTGATAACTTAGAAAAGGGCGCCGTGGAAGTAAAACAAAATTATACTGCGTATCAGTTGCTGATGTGTGAGGAGTAGTATAATTGGTGCTATTATAAACTCAACTTATAAGTGTAGAAAAGAAGAGGTTATTTGATTGAACAATCCGATTTGCCTACACTTAAAACAATGCCAAGACCCCAATTCTTCAAGTGTGATATGCTTTTAAATCCCATGAATTCTGAATTCTAGTGTAGAAAAGAAGAAGCCTCAACAGACAGATTTGCCTACACTTAAAACTATGCCAAGTTCCCATATGATCTTATTGTTTACAGTGTGTTTTTCTGTCAAAATCCCAGGAATCTTGAATTTTAGTGTAGAAATGATGAGCCCCCTCTCAGATTGATTTCGCCATGTGTACATTAATATAAAGCTCATAGCTCCTGGGTTCTGAGACCCAGTAGAGTGTGGTGCATAGCCCCATGGTTTTTATTGTCTTGTAATCAAGAGGCTTCTGGGTTTGAGTTCTGATAAAATGTGAAGCCTCCCCTGATTGCAAAATATTACTATTGTTGCCTTGTAAACAAGAGGCTCTGGTTTGAGTCCTGATAAAATGTGTAAGATTGAATACATGTGGCAAAATAATATCTCCACACGTGAGATTTTGAGAATAATTACTGCTAGTTGATATACAACTGATAGCTCCCAGATCTGAAACCTGGTAAAGTGTGTTGTACAACAGCATAAAAGAGCAAAACTATTTTATATTGGGGATCACCAGAGCCTAGTTACTGCTGTTGTCTGGGTATAAAAATATCAGCTCAGCCACTAACTGCTGTTATAATTGTTTTGGCATATTGTCCATAGTTCTGTTTTTTTGGACCAAGAAATTTTATATAAACAAACAACAAAAAATGCCAAATCAAAAATATTGCAATCAATGCAATAAAAATATATCTAGTTCTAATTGGTCTAGGCATCGCCATATTTGTAACCCTAAGAAATGCAGAAAGGCCACAAAAATGTGTCCAAGATGCCATAAAATATTAATCAAGGCATATTACAAAAGGCATAAGTGTAATTCTTATGTACAGTCATCAATATTGCCCCCACAACCATCTACATCTGGTCTGAAAAGAAAGCATGAAGCACCTGTTAATGCTAGAGCAGCAAAGCAGCCACGCTATGAACCCATCCATAGCAGTTTTAACGGCCAATTAAGGGATCACCGTTTTGTATCAGAGCCAAGATGTGACATTAAGAATTTTTTGAACAGTGTAAATTCTGATGTGCAGGCAATTCTAAATACACAAAATGGCTCTTATAAGCTGTCCCTCAAATTGTTTACACAATATAAGAAGCCAAATGGCACAAAATTTACACAGCCCCACATAACAGAAACTGTACCTGTATATTCAAATGCAAATTTAGACAAAATAATAAGCAGTTTGATAGATCAATTAAATATTAAACACTCTGAATTTGCAGCAAAAGAGTCTGGATGGAGCCTATGCGGTTCTCCACACAAGCTCTATGTTAATATTTCTGAATTCAGCCCATTACAAGGATCTACATATTTGCCATTACCTGCCAATATTAAAAACAAAAGAGCTGTGGTTAATATAGAAAATAATGATGAGAAATGCTTTTTGTGGTGTATTTTAGCTGCTTTGTATCCAGTTTCAAGGAATCCTGAGAGAATAACTTATTATAAGCAACATGAACATGATTTTGACGAGGCAATGGAGGGTTTAGAATATCCAATGTCTGTTCAGAATATTGATAAATTTGAAAAAAAAGGCCAGGAATATCAATGGAAAACAATTATCTATTAATGTATTTATTTGTTCTACTGGCCGTGGCAATTGCTTGATAGACCTCTCAGAATCAGTACATTTGACGATGATTCTGCTGTTCCGATTGATCTGCTCTTAATTGAAGGGGATGACACACACCATTACACTCTGATACATAATCTTGAAGCTTTAGTCAGAACACAACTAGACAAATCTAATAGAATATTCAAGTTGTGCAGAAGATGTTTGTCTGTATTTGATGGTAGAAAAATAATAAATGGGGTTCGGGAAGTGAATGCAGAAATTGCTAAAAACAAGTTAATTGAGCATCTGAAATACTGTGGCAACCATAAACCTGTTCATATGGTGATGCCAATGCCAAGTGAAAATGCAAAATTCAAAAAGTTTGAAGCCCTGTTGGAACACCCAGCATATATAGTCTGTGATTTTGAATCAAATCTCAAACCTCTTGCATTCTGTAGCCCAGATCCTGATGAATCTTCAATTACATCGTACCAGCTACATGAACCTTCCAGTTTTTATTACGTGATTGTACAGGATGGGGTTGTTAGTAAAGAATATTTATACATGGGAGCAGATGCCATCAAAAAATTTGCACAAAGAATAGAAAATGAGTGCCGTGACATAGCATCTAATGTCTTATTAAAATCAAAACCCATGTTGCCTTTAACAGAGAAACAGATTGAAGATTTCAACAATGCAAAACATGCCCGGTATGTGATTCTGAATTTTCAGAATTTTCAAATATCAAAGTGAAACACCATTCTCATACAGATTGTAAATTCTTAATGGCCCTGTGTAATAGCTGTAATATTAAGATCCAGAGACCAAAATTTGTCCCGATATTTTGCCATGGTGCATCCAATTATGATTTTCATCATTTGATCAGGTATGAGGGGTTTGACAAGCAGAATTTAAATATTTTAGCTGAAAATAATGAGAAATATATTGCCATTAGCAAAATAATTAAAGTTAATGGTGTTCCTATTCACTTAAGATTTCTTGATTCATACAGAATTTTATCGGCTAGCCTGGCTACACTGGCCACTCAATTATCTGATGATCAATTCAAAATCACATGTGCTTTGTTTCCAAATCAGGACCTGAAATTAATTAGGCGAAAGGGTGTATATCCATATGATTATGTTACAGATTTTTCTAAATTTGATGAGTGTTCTCTGCCACCACAACAAGAGTTTTACAGCAAAATCAGAGGATCTGGAATCACTGATGATGATTATCACCATGCCCAGTTGATGTGGAACAATTTAAAATGCCAGACATTTGGTGATTATCACAAGGCTTATTTAAAACTTGATCTGACCCTCTTAGCTGATATACTGCAGGCATTCAGAAAATCTTCCATGGAAAATTATAAGCTGGATCCAATGTATTTTTACAGTGCTCCGGGCCTAGCATGGTCTGCAATGTTTTTAAACACTAAAATGCAATTGGATCTGATCCAGGATCAAGATATGTGTCTGTTTATGGAACAATGTATAAGAGGAGGCATGGTGCAATGTTCTCAGAGATATGCCAGAGCAAATAACAAATATATTCCTGATTATGATCCAGCATTGCCATCAAATTATATACTGTATGTAGATGCAAACAGCCTCTATGGTTATGCTATGATGGATAAATTGCCATATGCAGGGCTTGAGTGGGTTGAAAATTTCAATATTGAAGATCTTAAAGATTTTGATGACAGTAACTATGGCCTGTTCTTAGAGGTTGATCTGACAATTCCAGATGATTTACACAACATATTTTCAGATCTGCCCCCAATTCCCGAGGTTAAGTGTTCACCTGGCTCTAAACAGAAGAAATTGATGATGACTCTAGAGCCGAAACAGGATTATGTCATATATTACAAAAACCTCCAGTTTCTGATGCATCATGGTGTTCAAGTGACCAAAATTGGAAAAGTTTTGAGGTTCAGGCACTCAAGATGGTTGAAGCCATATATTGATACAAACACAGAGCTTCGAACATCTGTAATGAGCCAATTTGATAAGACCTTGTTTAAATTGATGGTCAATTCAGTGTATGGCAAAACAATTGAAAATGTCAGAAAACATATTGATGTTAAAATAATTACTGACCCCAGCCGGAGCAAAAAATTGATTGCAAAGCCTAATTTCAATTATAGAAGAATTTATGATGAAAATATGGCACTTTTTAACATGAAAAAAACAAAGATTAAGTTTGATAAGCCTATTTATGTAGGGGCTGTGATATTGGAATTGGCCAAATTACACATGTTAAAATTGTATTATGATGTGCTGAAACCTTTTTATGGTGATAGTGTAAAATTGATGTACATGGATACAGATAGTTTTGTTCTTGATATTCAAACAGAAGATGTTTATCAAGATATAGCACCGCCTGAATTGTTTATATATTTTGATACCACTGAACATTCAAAAATTAAACCCCACAACAAAAAGGTGCCTGGCAAGTTAAAAGATGAGACACTTGGTGATGTTATTGTGGCATTTGCTGGGTTAAGGGCCAAGATGTACAGTTTTGAAACATGTAGTGGCGCTGTTGCCAAAAAGGCCAAGGGCATTGGCAGAGTAATTGTTGACAAAGAGCTTGAATTTGAGGATTACAAAAATTGTCTCAAATCATGTAGCACAATCAGAACATCAGAAAATAGAATTCAGAGAGTGGATCACTTATTGACTAGCAATATTGTAAGAAAAGTGGCTCTGGACCCACATGATGATAAGAGATGTATTTTATCATGTGGCATACATACTCTACCATGGGGGCATTGTGATTTGAAAAATGGCAATCAATGCCCAATTACAGAGCATGATTTGAAATAAATAAACATGCCTATGAACTTATTTGGGTTCAAAAAACAGGCTATTATGGAGCTGCCAACACCACAACCCTCTTCTGATATAATATCTAAACTGAGTGCTTTGTTAATTATTCATCTGAACAGCATACTTACAGATGTTGATGATAAAACAGGTAAAATATTGTACATATTTAACAATAATTTAAATTATTACCAATTACCTGTAGGTGGTCAATTGCAATTTATTACAACCCCTGAGGGTGATGTCAAAATTTCAGTAGGGAGAAATATTTATAGAATTAAGCACTCAAACATGATTTCTGGCACTGTTTATACTGTTTCTGCTGGTGACTGCTTATATATTGAGGTCCCGGGATCATATGACAAGCTTATACCTTTTTTTATAGAATTAAGAATCAGATATTCAATAATAAATAACCACTAAAACAAAAATGCCTAATGATATATTTGGCCATACAAGACATGAAGATCACAGTGATGAGATTCTGATGCTTGATGTCAGAGTCAAGAAATTAAGAAGTGATTTACAAGCTTTACAAACCACACTCAATGCCAGTCTTCAATTAGAAATTACAAATTTGCAATCACAATGCATGGGCCCTCTTCTTAAAATTGATTCTGAACTCAAATTATTGCTTCAGAAATATACTGATTTGGCCACATTAGATAATTTTCAAAGTTTAGAAGAAGCTGTAGCAGCTCTTCAAGCCAAATTTAAGACCCAGGCTAACAACTCTGAGCAATTGAAACAACAATTGGAAGAGCAGATAAATAATGTCCAGACACAGCTCCAAACAATTGTCAAAAGCATAAAATCACAAGAAGATTTTGATCTAGTGATTTCCACTCTAAAGGAACAGATTCAATCACTCCAGATACTTAATCTGGACCCCTTGAACAATGCCATAGCCGAGGTTAAAGAAAAAATTGAGACACTTGAAAATTTTATGAACAACTTGCCATCTTCTGATGCTTTGAGTGCAATAACTCGGAGTGTTGCCAATATTAAGCTGCAACTTGAAACATATGAAGATTTTGGAAAAATTCAAAGTACCATAACCCATCTTGAGGGTACAATAGCAGCAGTGCAAAGTGATTTGACAAATGTACAAGAATCCCGATTGCCTGGGATTGTAGATACCCTTGTTAGTGTCCAGCAACAGATCACAAAGCTTGAAAACCTCAACACTGAATCTGAGCTATCTCATTTTCATCACTTGATTGATGATATCCAAACAAAGCTTCAAATTTTACAACAATCAACACCCACTCAGGCAGATATAGCCCTGCTCCAAAATGCTATGCAAAATGTGGCTGATGCTTCTGAATTAAACAATGTGAAATTGGCACTTGAATCTTTGCAAAATACTGTGTCAAATCTGCCTACATCACAGGAACTTAAAAATATTAAGAGAGCTGTGAATCGCATATTGAAATCAGAAGATATCAAGAATATCCAAACAGAGATCAAGCAACTTACTCAGACAGTGGCTACTCTACCAACTAATCAACATATTAATGAACTGCATGCCCTGTTTGAGGATATCAGAAGACAGGTCCATGATCTTACTGCTCAAAATTCAAAATTGGCAGTTATTGAACATTTGCAACAAATTGTAGCTAATATCAAGCAACAGCTAGGGACCATGGAATCCAATCAAGCAAATGCTCTGTCTGTTTTTGCCACCCAGCTACAAGAGATTGTGCAACAATACAAGAAACTTGTTGTGGACATAAAAATCAAGCCAGGCCATGATGATGTTGTTAGGACCATCAATGAGCATCTTGAATCTGTAACAAGCAGATTGCTTACAGCAGAAAAAGAAATAACAGGCATAATTGAGAATCCAAAACATACAGTAATTCTTGAATTGTACAGCATCCCCAACAAAGAATATGATTCACCATTTACACCAGGTGGCAAAATATATATGCTGTCCCCTGCACAATTTTATTACCAGTTTTTTGTTGGGGGCACACTTAGACCAATCAAGATCAAATATTGGCTTCAACCACAGGCACACCACTACCCCACCTTATCAATAACAAATGCTGACAACAAACCAAAAATCACCAGTGTAGAGTTAGAGGATTTTACAGACCCCAATACATTAGAAACAGCCTATGCTGAAGATGATGGCTCTCTGGAATTTAAAATACAAATAGGGGACAAATTATATTTAGAAAATCCTGTAGTATCAGCTGCTGAACACCCCATAGTTGCAATATTCTTGTTTTCATATTATGTCTAGAGAAATTATTGTTGATGAATTACACAGACAAGCCAGACATAATTATAAGAGACTGCCAGTAGTTACAAAAGGCATAGATGATTTATGGCAGAGCGACTTGATTGAGATGGCAAGTGGACAGCTGAAAAACTTAGACAAAATCAACAAGGGCTACAAGTATCTACTCACTGTAATAGATACATTTTCAAAATTTGCCTGGGCTGTGCCACTCAAATCCAAGACTGGAAAATGTGTTACAGAAGCCATCAGGACAATCATCAATCAGAGTGGAAGATCACCGCGCTATTTGCAAACAGATAATGGCAAAGAATTTTATAATTCTGTGTTCCAACAATTTATTAAAAGCCAGTCAATAAAACATTATTCGAGTTACAGTGATCTCAAAGCCTCAATTGTAGAGAGATTCAACAAAACCCTAAAAAATCTTATGTATAAACATTTTACACTTCAAGGTAATTATAAATGGATTAATATTCTTCCAGAACTTCTACATAAATATAACAACTCGGTCCATTCCACAATCAACATGAAACCCTCTGAAGTAACTCCATCTGATGAGCAAAAATTGATCAGGACTGTTTATTATCCTAGATACCAGCCAACAACAAGAAAGGCCAAATACAAGGTGGGTGATCAAGTAAGAATCAGCAAATATAAGCACTTATTCAAAAGAGGCTTTACAAGAAACTGGAGCACTGAATTATTTACAGTGGTTCAAATTAAACCTGGGACCCTTAACACATATATAATAAAAGACCACCGAGGAGAAATTCTCAAAGGCAGATTCTATGAAGAAGAACTCAGCAAAACTAAACAGCCGGACACATATCTCATAGAAAAAATCATCCGCAGAAAAGGCAACAAGTTATTTGTCAAATGGCTAGGACTTCCAGAACACAGCTGGATCGATGCAGACAAAGTGATAATATGAGCACCTGGGACGTTATAAAAAGGCTGCCAGAACCTGAATAGCACATTAAGAGAAATGGCAAGTTGCTGCCTGATAATATTAGATGTCTTATTGTTGGGCCATCGGCTTGTGGTAAAACTACACTAATGATTGATAATTTTTTATTGGCACCCAACTGGTTAGACTGGAAAAATAGGCACTTGTATGTCTTCTCTAAGAGCTTGGAACAATTAAAATATCAGCAGCTGATGAAGCTATATGATGGATTGGATATTGCCACTTTTGAATCAGATGTTAAGCCACTCCATGAATGTCTCGATAATTCTGTTGTTGTGTTTGATGACATTATACTGGATAATCAAAACAAGGTTAGAAATTTCTTTACACAGGGCCGACACAAAAACATTGATTGCTTCTACCTGGCACAGACTTTTTCAAAAATACCGAAGCAGCTGATCCGAGACAACAGCAATTTTATATGTGTGTTTCATCAAGATCATACCAACCTCAAACACATACATGATGAATATGTAGGTGGGGACTTGAGCTACAATGATTTTTCCAAGTTTTGCAGTAGGTGCTGGAACCAGGACAGTTATGGGTTTGTCACAATTGATATGACAAGAAAACCCAATAGTGGCAAATACAGAAATAAAATCAACAATTTTCTAGATATTGAAACATATATAAATAACCATGAAAAGGCCAATCATTGATGATCTTAAATTAAGAGATTATCTTGTAAAAAGATTTAAGGGATGGAAATCACAGAACCGAGGAATTTATGAACAACACAAACAAACAGAACAGCCTATTATTGATGCTATTAGTGAATTAGGTAAAAATATCAAAACCGTTACAGAGCAAAATCAAAATTTGATCACAGAGCTTGTACCTGTAGCTGCAAGGAACATATTAGATTATCCAATCACCCCACTTTCCAGTATTCATACACCTAGTCCTATTGCTCCTCGAAGAATTGAAGCTACTCTGGATCCTATTGAATTGGGTCTTCTTGCTCAAAAATATTTAAGCACACCTAAAGACAACAAAGATGAGGTCTTTGGCTTATATGCTGACACAGAGCGTGATGGTAGCATCATACATAGAATTGGCAATTTCAGAGTAACATTTATGGGAGATGATATAATTGTATATTCAGAATCTCACCTTGGAGAAAAAGGTGGTTTTGTTAAATATCTTGACACATTTGGATTGTGGGAACTGATGACTAGGAAAAGGCCTGGCAGCTATACAGATCAAGACTATGAGCACTACAAAGAAATATTAATAAAATCAGATGCTCTATACCAGAACAATGATCCTACACAAAAAAGAGTCAAGTCTAGCAGTGGAGCAAAATACAACAATTTAATCAAGCCCATATGGTCACAAATTAAGACAGGCAGTGGAATCAAACAATACAACACCCTGCCTAAAGAATTTGTGTGGGTTGATGATGTCAGGAAACTTGTAGATAGGTTATTGGTGATAGCTGGGGAGGAAAATGCTGGCAACCACAATTTTTACAATGAAAAGGTTGGAATTATGGACATGATAAGCACAAAATTGTCTAATTTTATAGTGAATGACACTAAGGGGATTGGATATCTTATAAAAATTATTAATACTCTACCACCTAAATTTTGGAATATTTCTGAGGGTCGGGGGTTGGTTAATGACATTATAAACAAGCTGCCATTTGAACTACACATTCCAGGCTATCAGTATTGTGGTCCAGGCACAAAATTGGACCATAGATTAAACAGAGGTGATCCTGGTGTTAATCCCCTAGATGCTGCTTGTAGAGACCATGACATAGCATACAACACACATTCTGATCTTGACAAGAGACATGTTGCAGACAAGAAATTAGAAGAGGCTGCATTTGGTTGATTTGTAAGCAAAGATGCTTCTTTAAGTGAAAAAATAGCAGCATTGGGGACCACCATAGCTATGAACACCAAACAAAAACTGGGGTGGGGGCTGTAAATATGTATATAATAAACCTAGAATGAAGGCCAAGGGTGTTATGTATCAAATACCTTATGCAGGTCTTAAATCTCTTAAAACTATTGATAGTCTTTTAACCAAAAAGCAGCGCAAGAAAAAAAGCTCTTGTCTTGCAAAGGGTCATGGTATGAAATTGTTGCTTAGTACCCCCCAATTAAAAAAATTACAACAATCTAGGAAAAAATTGCATACAGGGGGTTTCATATTTACTATCCCGGCCATCTTAGCAGCACTTGGGGCTGTTGGGAGCTTGGCTGGGGGATCAGCAGCCATAGCAAAAACAGTAATAGATGCCAAGAAAAATAGGGCAGAATTAGATGAATTGAAGCGCCATAACCTGGCCATGCAGAAACAAGGCAAAGGTGTTAAGAGAGCCATGAATAAATTTTAAAAAAACAAGAGCCGCTTACAAACCAAGATATTGAAGCTTTAATCAAGCCACTGGGCATCAAAAATTTTAGAGGTGTGTACATGTCTGATTCTTTACCAGAACAACCACTCAACAAAGAGTGTGGCATAGTTAATTTGGATAAGTACAAAAATCAGGGCACTCACTGGATCTGTTATCTTAAATATTTAAACAATGAGGCATTTGTGTTTGATTCATTTGGAGGTGTTCCACCTGAAAATTTAATAAAATATCTAAAATCAGCTAATCTTTATTACAATAATGCCCGTGTTCAAAATTTCAAAGATGTTAATTGTGGACACTTGTGTTTATCTGTTCTTAGATATATGTCTCAAATAAATAAACCATCAATTGAAAATTTTCAAAAAGCCTTGTGGTATGTGAAACATCATGGGGGTATTCCATGTCACCAGCCAAAATTCAATATTGAAACTCAAATTACATGATGACATAGTGTATCCCAAAACAATAGCTCTCAGAGCATTTTATGGCATGTACTTGATCCCTAATATTACACACCACAACAACAAGATTGCAGTAGGGGATCAAAACATTGTCATCACTCCAGGGCAGTATAATCTGTCCACTCTAAATGCTCAATTACCCAGAGGTATAGTATTAACTCAAAATTCTGTCACTCACAGAGTAGAGATTGTATCTGCTACAGAAACAGTGGATCTGGGTACTATAGGAGAGCTGTTAGGCTTTGAGAACAACACAAAACTTGAACCAGCCATCAAACACACTGCTATTAATATACCTAAATTCTTAGCCATAGAGACTCTGAATATTCACTGTAATGTGGCCGAGGGTATGATCACCAAATCAAATGGCATAGGCACTCACAAACAAACTGGCATCATTGCAACATTCAAACCTAATTCTGAATTTATGGAGCCAATCATCTACACTCCATCCCCAACATTATATTTTCCTGTGTGCCATAATAGAATAGATAATATTGAATTGATGGTCACTAATGAAAAAGAAGAATTAGTTGATTTTGCTGGAGCCACAACAACTGCAATCATAGAGATTAATATTTAAATAAAAATACATACAAGAAAAAAATGGAAAATATTGAGAGTTATGAGCTACAATCATTCCCCCCAAACAGGAGGACATTTACAAATTTAAATCAACCCAACACAGAGATTGAGGTTGATCTTGATGTAGGGGATGGCTTTATACACAGAGCAGATCTATACATCAAATTTGATGTTGTAAAGCTCGATGGAACAGATTATCCGGCAAATTCAAATATAAGATCGGTAGATAATTTTGTGCCGCATCTGTTCTCTGAAATTGAGATCAGAAAGCATGGTGTTGTTATAAACAGAATAGATTATCCCGGCATTACCTCCACAGCTTTGACCACACTAAAATTATCCAAAACCGAGGCTTCTTACTACAAAATAGGTGGATTTGAGGCTGGTGATAAAATATTATCTAAAAACCACACAGTGCTGTTCCCTATGCGCCTGTTGCCAGGATTCTTCTCAGATTACAAAGATATTATGTGGAAGGGTGGTTTAAGAATCACATTTAGAAGAGCTGCCAATGATAATAATGCTTTGATGAGGTACAGCACATTAAACTCTACAGGGGAAGCTTTGCCTAATACCCTACCTGATGAAGGCAAATGCATTATTCAGACTATGGAGCTAAGAATCCCAGTTGTTGAATATGAGGCCAGTTATGCTCTTAAATACAAAGCAGATATAATAAAAAATCCACAGGTTCCTTTACAATTTTATACATATCAATGTGTACAGAAGCCCGCAACTGGTACTTATTATGAGTTTGATGCTACAAATTCATTCTCCAGTATACAATATGACATGCCGGATTTTGTGGTGGTATTGTTTCAGACTGGAAGACACAATAATCAGGAAAAAAATTCAAGTAAATTTGATAACTGCAACATCAAGAACATATATCTTAAAAATGGCAGAAATGAGGTATTTCCTAGAGAAAATTATAATTTAGACATGTCCAAGGATGATTTCCTCAAATTATATGAGGCATTTTCATCATACAAAAGGGTCACTACTGGCAATACTGACATGTATTACACACCAGATGAATTCAAAGCACAGAGACCCATGTTTGTAATCAACACTTCAAAAAGAAAACAAGTTGTGGTTAATGATAGGACAAATATTAAAATTATCTGTGAATTCCATGAGGCATTACCTGATGACACCATATGTAGTGTTATTCTCATAGGTGAAAAATCATATGTTTATGATGTAAGAAATGAGAGAGTCACAGAGCAATTCTAGAGGGCCGACTCAAACACAGAAGCCCCTTGATTACAAAGCAATAATACCAACACTTCTGCATTGCAGGGAAGCTCAAACACAGCACTTCTGCTTATTGCAGGGAAGCTCAAATACAGCACTTCTGCATTGCAGGGAAGCTCAAACACAGCACTTCTGCTTATTGCAGGGAAGCTCAAATACAGCACTTCTGCATTGCAGGGAAGCTCAAACACAGCACTTCTGCTTATTGCAGGGAAGCTCAAACACAGCACTTCTGCTTATTGTAGGGAAGCTCAAATACAGCACTTCTGCATTGCAGGGAAGCTCAAACACAGCACTTCTGCTTATTGCAGGGAAGCTCAAATACAGCACTTCTGCTTATTGCAGGGAAGCTCAAATACAGCACTTCTGCATTGCAGGGAAGCTCAAACACAGCACTTCTGCTTATTGCAGGGAAGCTCAAATACAGCACTTCTGCTTATTGCAGGGAAACTCAAATACAATTCAAAGTGGGACTTTGAAATATGCAATAAATATTCTTGTAAGTCTCTCTCGGTATATATTATCAGAAGAAAGCAAAACTTGAATTGGCTCGGGCATGCAAGAGTGAAGTTCTGTGCTCTTCCAGTAAATTGGAGATTATATCTGCTGGCATAGCAATTTTCTCTGAAAGATGAAAGAGCACAGTGTAGATTATATGTCTTGCATGCCAGCAGATATAATCTCCCAGGCGTGCATGATTTATTGCTGGCCGAGACATGGGACTGATCAAAAGATTAGAAAGAACATGCAAGCAATTAATTATGCATGCCCGCTCTTGTCCTATTGTATTGATCGGGAAGTTTTGCTTGCATGACAATATAAATATTTTTCGCTTAATTTCAAGTATAGCCAATACAATATCAAGAGGGCCATATTTTTGACAAGCTTATAGACAACAAACTGAGAGATTCAGCCTTTGTACACATGGCGAAATCAATCTGAGAGGGGGCTCATCATTTCTACACTAAAATTCAAGATTCCTGGGATTTTGACAGAAAAACACACTGTAAACAATAAGATCATATGGGAACTTGGCATAGTTTTAAGTGTAGGCAAATCTGTCTGTTGAGGCTTCTTCTTTTCTACACTAGAATTCAGAATTCATGGGATTTAAAAGCATATCACACTTGAAGAATTGGGGTATAAGCCCCTCTTGGCATTGTTTTAAGTGTAGGCAAATCGGATTGTTCAATCAAATAACCTCTTCTTTTCTACACTTATAAGTTGAGTTTATAATAGCACCAATTATACTACTGTGAGGAGAATTTTTCGTACGCTCCCTTTCAAATTCGAATAATTTCTCACCCAGGAAAAAACCTAACGTAGGAAATATTCTAATGTTTTATGGGGAAAAGACTAATTTTGGTTCACGACTGCCCTCTGTTGTTTTTTTCCTCTTTTTTTCCATACTATTTATCTTCTTCCATAGTTGATGATAGAGGAGAAGAGAAATTTTGTTGTAAATAGGATTCTTTTCAGTTCGTTAGGAACCAATATAGTTAAAAATGTCACTTTCCTTTCATGAAAGCCTTGAAAATTTATTTTAATGCACTTTAGATTGTCTATGTAGTCTATGTAAACTACAAACCAATGTAATCTACGCGTAGATTATGTGTAGACAATGGGAGACGTAAACTTATAGTGCACTGCACATCACTGAGGATAGCTGATTCAGATTCCGCGTATTAGGGTACGTTTCTGGAAAGAACTTTAACACAAAGTTTTCATTTACAAATAATTTTCGTATTCTTTTATCTGTCTAAAATGTGTGTTCAGAATCTAGCAAAAAGGAGGGGGAATGTATCTCCTTCTGCAGGATCTGCAATATAGGTTTTGAGAGCGTTTGCCAACCCTTCTAACACACACAAATATCTATGGTTAATTAAAGAGTTATATGGTGTAACATTTTTCGTTTTGGTTTATGTCCATCAGTCCTCCACGAAGTCGCATCTAAGTAATGCGTTTTCTCTGCAAAGTCTAAGATATTCGTTCAACGATAACTTCCTGTGTTCGTTTCTGCTATTTTAGTTTCAGGATTTAGATCCTAGGTTATGGTTATAAATATACATACAATCCAGACAGCGTTCGACTCACGATCTTCCTGCCGAAACATTTGAATTAGGCTTCTTGCCTGAAGAAGGATCTATCTTCTTCAATTCCATCTGATCATCATTCATTATTCAAAAGAGGTAGAAAAGCACCGTCAAATTACCAAAACAGTAACATAGTACCTAACGATGAGTTTAGATTTTTCCACCATTCACGGTGTGAAAGAAAACAAGGCTAAGTTATAAAACATTTCTCATCTGATGTAAACAACCCAGAATAACGCCCCAAGTGTTTATTCTGCTTATGAACCCACTCGCCAGAGCGTCATTAGATGACAATAATATTTCCTGCGAGGAAGATATGTTGACATTGCAGTGGCACTATTAAATGTTATCCATTTGCACCAATCAATTTTATTTGTAAGGCGACAAGAACCGCTGTAATTGAGTGTATTTCTTCCCTGAAAATTCCAGTTTCCAATCCGTGAAAGACACAACACTAATTATGACATTTTTATACTAGATGTTTTCATAAATATAGCCTATTTCTTTACGCAATCTAAGCAAATTATGAGGCTTCTTTCTCGAAGAACTTATGCTTTTCAATTACTCTCCAGGAAATTGCAGATGAAACATGATCTGAGCATAAGAAGGCTTTGTAGTTGTTACGTAAAAGAAAAGGACACATTGGGTTAACTTCCAGTTTGTCCTTCGTAGCTGTTAGTACGTACATCAATGGGATGTTTGGAAAATTTCCGGTAGGGGCTGAGGGAAAAATTCTAGTAAATTATACGGAATTTTCTCATCGGAGTACCAAAAATTAGCAACCATAAATAGGGTGAAGAAAACAAAGGGAGAAATTCCCACTTCAAATACCACCCTGGGTGTTGCTATAACAGATGTTAATTAGCTGACAAATAATTCCAGACTACTTTGCTTCTTTATGTTTTAATTCTTTTACTTTCGGTTCATCGATGCAACAAAATGACATACAAGATCACCAGTTTTTCTGAAAAAAATAGCAAGATAATGTTTTCCTGATTCTTTTTTGCACTATAGTTAAATATGTTGTTCAGTTTCCTTTTCTAGTCCTACGCTACGGCCACGTCCGTTCTGTGCATGGAAGGTAGATGCATGACTGGCAATCACTATGTAAATTTAATACCTTTCCACGCCATGACAAAAGTAATGTTTGCCACAATACGCAACATACAAGGAAAGAAAGAAGGATGCGATAATTAGGACATAAGATACGTAGATAGACTAACCATGAAATAATTAATTCTGTTAAAAGTAAGACTTCGCGTGGGAAGAATGCAGTGTCTAAACTTGTTGTTCCATAGTATATATGATTTTTAAGGTCACATATTAAAAATATATAAAGTCGTACACTTTCAACAAATAAATTCATTTCATAATCTTTGGACCAGTTCGGAGAAATTTTATGGTGCATGTACGTAGTTTGTTTGTGTATAATTGAATGTACCGGGTGGTCCATTTATAATGATAGTATGGAATATCGCATGCAGAATGCATCCAATCGAAAAATTGCACAGAAAAAAAGTTTGATACTATTGAGGGGGTAAGTCAATGCCGCAAAAATTTCGTCGCCGCCACCCACCCCTTAGGGGGTGAAGGGTAAATGTGAAATTTCAAATGGAACACCCCATTCATTTTGCATTTTTGGATTCCGTGTTGAAAAAGAAGTATATTTTGTTCGAAAAATTTTGTAATCAAATTGCAACCTTCGAACATTTATAAACATTTGGTACTTTCAGTTTCATTTTGTTGACAGTTTGAAACATTAATCTGTATGGATAAGACTTCATTTAGCAGGGATTGACAACAAAAAATAATCTGACATTGTAATAATACTAATTACAACTAATGGGGCCTAAAAGTCCCGACAGGCCATTAGCGTGTTATGTATAAACAGAAGAATGATATAGGCTATCAGATGGTGCTTAGTTATAAAATATATTCTCCCTCCAACACCTACATGCAAAATATCTACACCCTACCTGTTACACGTTTTGGAAGATACTGATTAGGAGACAAATATATAAATTAAAAGACAAAATGAACAAGAAATAGTAAATGAAAAGAGTCATCACTCTTGGCCTGCCATCAGTGGCGTGCCTTGATTTTGGTAAGGGGGATAGTTACAGCTGACCGCTCAGGAGAAGGTCCCTGACGGAAGTGAAGTGGCGTAGCAGCAGGCGACTCCACTACTAATAGTCGAGGTGTGCACCCTGAGTGAAAAACACATGTGGGCTCGCTGCAATCGGTGCAGCGACGCAAGTCGTTTAGGGTTACCAGAAGTTCTCTTTTACTCGGACAAATCTTGTTTTTCAGGTACTAAAAATGCTCCGGGCGGGTTTTTAGGAAAATTTGGAAATATCCTATTTTGTGTGTATAGACAACTGCTTAACTTCAAGATTAGTAACAAAATGTTATTTGTAAACAATTGATAATATTATTTCCGTTTTCAATTTCAAAGTAAAGAAATACAACACTCTCAGTTGCAAGCGCAAAGAAAATAAACTTTTCTTGCAACAAAGAAAAATTGTTGGACCTTTGCGTCTCTTCTGTTGTCACCGCCGCGCCACGTGAGGTTTTGATTTCAAAGCATTTGTGACATCTACCGCGACTCTTGGTGAGCAGCAAGTTTCTGACAATAGGTAAGAATATGCACTTCGCCGCGGCTTACTTTGATTTGAGTTTCATGACAGAATTCAGAAATAAACAGTATTTTTTAACTGCCGGCATGGCAGTGGATAAGTGAAATTCTGTCGATCAGCGATCTGAACCATGCCAAAATGCAAATGTGTTTTTAGTGACGTCTTACGAAAACGGTATCCTGACTTTAGGCCTGGAAGTAAAAAAATCTGAGGCAGAATGTCAATTTATGTTATTCTTTTAAAGTAAGAGACCAAACTTCACAACCGTATAATATTAGGAGCATAGTGAATAAATATTAGAATATTAAGACATTTGCCTACAATGAGGCCTATTATTAGTTATATGGAAACGGTGTAAAATTATTTTACAGGGGTGTGTGATCTATAAGCCCACCAAAACACCAGTAAGCACAAAAAGTGTGTCTTCGTCTAAAGTTAATAACATTTTGCAATCTAAAAATGCCTTCTTTTATAAAGTTTGTCAATTGGTCGTCGCCGTCGTTGCCGTATATTATTTTAAAATTCTTTGAAATACAGTCTAAATAATGCACAGGATAAGCAATACAAAAGTATTCTGGCCACTGAAAGAAAAGCAGCAAACTGTTGGTGCGGACACACGCTCTGCGTGATTGACGCAAATCAACTCCCACGCACTTCGAAAAGCCGCAGCGGAAGGCTTTCTGCTACCCCTAAAATCTGCATATGAACCGGTCCTTCCTTTCATACCCGCTCCCCGTCACCCCTCGTTTGGGGATCTTCTCGTCAGCGGTGAGCTGTACATATACGTTTTTTTAGTAGCCAGTTCTTATTTTCCATCTTTCTCACCTTTTTGACGGTCTTCTTTAAAAATACTATGCCAAGGGGCAGGCATCACTATTATGCTCAAATGGTGTCTCTACATTCAAGAGCTTTTATGCCAGTCACCCATTAATATCCTCATCGATATCGATCTTTGTGCCATAGCCCTACAACATCAAAAAGAGCTATCTAGAGCATTGGGAGTGCAAGAAGGGGGTGGGGGTCATTGTCCCCTTTTGGTACAGTATTCGTAAAAAAGAATGTCGAAATTAGGATAAATGGCAAAATTAGAGCTGATTGCTAGGAGAAAGAGTGTATACCACCAGTTTCGAAAATCCTAGGCACGTCACTAATTTAGGAGTGAGGAAAATATATTAAGATTTTTTCCAGCAAAGTAGACACCAGAAGCCTGTTGGGACTGCAAAGTCACAGATGATGTTTTGCTCATAAAACAATTTTCCGATCATATTTGTCCAAAATTATTTTATAACCATATTTATATGAGCTAGGAATAAGATATAAGAAAAATTTGGGGTACTTGCAGTTATTCTAATATCTAATTCTCATAAATCTAGGACTAGTCGACTTTCATGTGGTCAATATGGCTGGATTACTGACGCTTAGGTCTAAGAAATTGCTTACTGCTTCCTTGCAAATACTTCCAGCAGCGCCTGCCGTCTATTGTGCGTAGTAAACACTACACATAGTAGGGACGCACAAGTTCCGCCGAGACAGGAACAATCGGTGTCATGTAGCAAGCGTTTGTAGGATGTGGGACTTTAAAGTAATCCCATATGAGAACTTCAAAACCTGTCCAACGAAATCCCCGTCTATACGTTTAACCAATTTCAATTATCCTAATTTTACTCGCCTTTTTACACCATTATGTTAATCATGGCGATGAAGATGATTGGAGATCAGATGAAATTAAATGACAAAGGGAGAAACAAAGTTGAGTTTTGGACACGATCGGCCACCAAAATTTTCAAGATTTTAGTTTGGATTTATTTTTTCATTTTGACTGACTTCTGGGAAATTATATAACCGCTAGTATAAAATATTCCCCTTCCGTTCCAGAATATTCTCTTCTCTTTCCCCAACAAATTCACTTGTGAGGGCAGAAGTAGTTTTGCAGATTCTTCTGGAATGGGGGAACTCAACTTCCTACGACTTAAGGGCATTGGATCTTGGTGTATACGTGCCATGTAGATTACATTGACAATTTGTAATACTTTATGAAATCCACAATGCTACAAACAAACGGCCAAAAAAGACCGCATTTGAAAAAGAAGCACGAAAGTTCTCTGAAAATTCACGTTGTATCCAAATTCGTGTATAAAGAAAGATCGCTAACTTTTGCAAATATATATTTTCACTTGATCACGTTACTGCCAAATAAACTAGTTAAAATGTATTCGTAACTTCTCGCGAGCCCACATATTTTTCAGGTTTTTATTTATTAGTTATACTTGTTATTTTCGGTTTTGTTCCAAGTGCATTATACTTCAAGTGATATTTCAGTTCTTTTAGTACATGTTCAAACGAGTTGTTATCAATAATTAGATTTTGATTATTACCTAACACTTGATTTCGGCCTGTAAGCATATATTTATTTATATATAGCTCATATATATATATATATTTA
This sequence comes from Lepisma saccharinum, assembly GCF_977018435.1. Taxonomy (NCBI): domain Eukaryota; kingdom Metazoa; phylum Arthropoda; class Insecta; order Zygentoma; family Lepismatidae; genus Lepisma; species Lepisma saccharinum. Next base: position 83,197,071 of record NC_139233.1, read on the forward strand.
TTGCTAACTTCCAAACCTATGTCTTTAGCTGCTTTGAAAAATATTTTAGCATTAATCTTAATTGTATTTACATCATCCCCCAGTAAGTCTACATCATCTGCATATGCTAACAACTGAGTCACGCCATTTAATTTTAGTCCTTCGTTAGTTTCTTTTACCTTCCTAACAGCGTATTCTAAGGCAAAATTAAAGAGCAATGGAGATAATGCATCTCCTAGTTTTAACCCATCATGAATTGTAAATTTGTCAGACACATTAACAACCACACGAATTTTACTTTCTGTTTCACTGATGCATACTTTTATCATATTAACGCAAGCTTCTTAGATATTCCAAACTCAACTAATATATTATATAATTTATCTCTTTTGATTGAATCATATGCTATTTTGAAATGAATGAATAGCTGATGGACAATTTGATTATATTCCCACTCTTTCTCAAGTGTCTTTCTAATGTGAAATGAGATGGGTAATATGTTATAAAATCCTCGGATATACATCAGGACAATTTGGAATGTATTAAAGACGTTGGGACACAACGTTCATTGATGTATCTGAAAATGTTATCCTGTAGCCACGAACACTTCTGAAAATCAATGGGGCCGTTACAACCCGCTGTGTTTGTGGCTGTACAATTCTACTACCATGCCTTGGCCTGTGTAGCTTTACAACATAATCAGGCTTCCTTTCGTACTGACTGAATACATTGATTTAAAGAACATTTATATCACTTTCTCTGTTTCTGTTTGTTCTTTACATAATAAAGAACTATTAAAGGAACGTCAAGTGGAATGGTCCACATTTCGCTCGGTACCAGGTGCACTGGAAGCAACTAAACTACCTGAACAGAAGTCACGTGACCTGCACTACTTACATAATGCCTTAGTTGTTGCTACGCTGCACTTAGGAGTATTGTAAATGCGTTAAAGATCAGCTTGTTCTGTAGAAAAAAAACCAAATAGTCCGACAAAAGTGGTAAAGAGGTAAAAATGCTAATGTAGAGAGGAAAGGAAACTCGTTTAATCGCGTGTTCTCCTCCCAGCAGAGTCTGTCCTCGTGTAAGCGAAGTGATCTTGGCCTCCATTGATTGAGAGTCCGTTACGCAAAGGTTTCCAGGGCGACACGATCAAGGCAGCGGGTGGTGGATTTTCTGCTGCGAAGGCGTGTTTCATCTTCTGCACGTGTAAGAAACGTTCCTCTCTTGTTCTTATGGTGGAACTTCCGTGGCGTTTGATGAAAGAACAATGAATGATTTATCAACACTGGCGGTCGCAGGAGGGAGCTGGTGGAGTTACATCTTTTTCTAAAATTTTCATAAAATCAAAATTTTCAAATGAACGCTGTAAAGAACTCAGTAAAAACCAAAGTGTGAATGCAAGCCTCCGATTACCATTTTCGTCTTCGAATAGCTTTTAAAAGAATGATTAAGTTGAAAATTAATAATAATAATAGCCAGTGGCGCAACAGCTCTTGAGGCCTCACTCCCACCAGCGGTAGGATATCATCCAATACCATCCTGCCTATCATCCAAGAGGTAGGTTTTTCATGACCTGGTTACGTTTCTCATTCGTAGCTCCCCAATTGCCTCATGAGGGTGGGTGGACACCGGTCCCATACACAGGCCGAAATCTCAGGAGAAAAGTTGTTACGCTCCCCCCCCCCTCCCCCCGGAGACTTGAACTAGCGCGCGGCCCGTACCCCAGGACAAAGCCTGGCACCTAGACCGTTCGGCAATGAGCAATTACGAAATCTTTTTAGTGTATCCTGTCTGTACTTAGAACGCAGCTTTGTGATTTTCACTTTTACAATACCAGCCCCCTGCGAAAAAAAATCCTACCTACGCTAATGTCCAGAAACATAAATAAAATGAGTGTAAGTCTTCATATATTTCTTCTACAACAATTAATTATGGTGGATTTGTGTAAATTATTTGTCAGTATGAAGTAACTTTAAAAGTACCGTACAGTTAACTTCCAATCACCGATAAATGTAGCTCAGTAACTATTTTAGGGTAACTGTAACCCAGTTACTTCTTGCATGAAATAACTGTAACTATATCCCCAAAAATTTCAGTCAACTTTTAATACTAAACCATGCATCAATTTTTTTAAAAAAAAAAAAAAATAGTCCTACATATTGTGATAAAGCGATGTGCTTCGAATTTTGGCGCAGAAAAAGAGATCAAATCTGTAGGTGAAGTTGGATTCGCCTCCGCGTAAAACAATCTCTGTTCTTTATTTATCATTCAAAAACAATGTTTTGATTGTAGTCGGGTATGATTTATTTTTTGTGTTATAGTTAACCTCCTGTATAATTTGTTACGAAATCGATAATAATAGTGGTTTTTTTTCTTAAAATAGTTTACTGTCTCTACTCTCCATGTCTTGGCTATTGGCCATACAATGTTGAACTTCTTTATGTGTCAAAAAGCTGTTATATGTTAGTCGTAACAGTTTTATAACATGCATGTAAACATTGAGCAATACGCTACATAATTTAATGATGCATTTACAGTGCTGAAACATAATATTAGAAAAAGGCTGCATGTTAACACACTGCGTTTCAGACAATGTTTATTTATTTATTTATTTGAATATTTATTAATACTTAAGAACAGCTAAATATCCTTGATGTAGCAGTTCATAAAAGAATGCGAATCCATAATACAATTTTGACAAGACATACGTACAGTCATAATAAAAGTACAAGAGTAATAGAAAATACGTAAAACGTACATTAAAATATACAAAGTACATTGTAAATACATTGAAATACAGACGTTACTTAGGTATGACTAAAATTCTTACCGGTATAATGCTTGGCAATACAAAAAAAAAATGTCGGTGTTTTTTTTTTACAAACGTGAATGTCTGAAAATATATAAACCTGGTAGGGTGTTGCCTGACCATTTAACAAAAGCAATCAGTATAGTAAATATTTCTCCCCTTGTGTAATGGTAACTTGAAAGGTTTATTGAACCTATGCAATGGGCAACAAACACCTACAATGTATTCAGGATCTTCCCACAACGACTGAAACATGCTTTGCATTAAAAACTTCGTTAACCTTAGAAGCATGGAGAAAGTTCTCGAGAATCAAGTGTAATAAATTAACGACCATGCAAGTATTGTGAATGTTTATTTCCCGACGCCCCCTTAAAATAAATCTGCCGAAAAATATTTCAGATGTAACAGTAGCAGATTGCTTATGAGGTTAAGAGAATGCACAAGATCAAGTTCTGGAGTTGTATTTACGTGATAATTTTATCAGTGACTTTGTTTATTTTAATGCAGTTCACGTAAGTGTTCTCTGGTGATAACATCTGGAGAAAAGGTTAACTGCGTTGAATGGATTACTGGATTTAGGTCAATGACATCTGGACCAAGAAGCATTATTACTTATTATGACAATAAACAACACCAGTCGACATGCAGATTGTGAGATCCAGTGGCGGATCCAGAATTTACGGTTAGGAGGGGCAAATTTCAATCTGGTACATCAACTCACCAAGAATCCGTTCTAACCTACACTGTTTTATGTAAACAATATATCATACAGTAAACAGGAACCAAGCTGACTTCCATGTTCTAGAGAATCTATTTTTCAAAAATAGGGCTGGAATAGTTGGCTATTATTGTGTCTTTATCAGTAGGTTGGGTGCCAAAAATAAACACTTAATTTATTCCGACAAAATAATTATACGGTAGAAGAACAACCTTATTTACCGCCTACGATTTACTTGTATTTGGCGTAGACGCTCCCAATACAGACATACGAACAGTGGCGTGCGCAAGGGAGTGAAGGTTATAACCCTCCTCTTTGATCAAGTATTCACAACAAAAGAACGTCAAAGGCAGGAAAGATAAAAATGAGAGCTGACTACCAAACCAAGTATACCTCTTTCAAAAATCCTGGGCACGCCACTGCACACGCGAGCACGCACATCACCCGAAGTCAATGGCGTTGCAATATGTTTAACAATTGCATTATATGCTATGCTTTAATGTTCTAGTGGTATGTCTTAGGTATGCACTATTTGTCCTGATGTAGGCAAATTTATAAAATTTACAAAGCACTTTGTTCAAATACAGTATATTTGTAAGATCTGAATATATGAAGGATGTAATGTGCCACAGGTGTATTATTATTCTGTGAACTGGAGGGAGTGAATAAGACTCTATGATGCTTGAAATGTATTAATTTTTGTTATTTTACGTCACTTTTCTTCCACTTTTGGCTAATCGCGACAATGAGAATCAATCATGCTTAGATGAAAGGATACTCACAAGGAACACCCACGCTCAGGCCGGGACACGGACCTTGGTGGAGAGAAATCGAAAGTCGACAAGGCCACCGAAGGGACTCTGTTATGTGCAGGGACTCCCCCGGCAACTCCCCTATGTTTTTCACGTCTTCTGCAAACTCCGGCGAACTCAAAATCTTGCCAAGTGGAAAATGGGAGGCTGGAGCAGTTTCTTTCGAAGCGTCACAGATTTGTTGCTTTGCAGGATGATTAGGTTCTCGGATTTGGGTCACAATCAGCACCTCTCGAGTCGACTTTGTCGCTGGTACTGGATGGTCTTTGAGGGATCCTTTGTATAGCGATGCACGTTATCAAATATGCAATGAGTTTTGTCATATAAATTATACATTACCAGTGACGTGCACAAGATTTTCGAAAGAGAGCGGTTACGTGTATTTTTTTAGTAGTCAGTCCCCATTTTGTCATCTTTTCCAGGGGAGGTTATGACCCCCACCAACCCCCTCTTCGGCACGCCACTGTACATTACTGTCTAGCAATTATTTAGCGAATAACTACAGTTGAAACGAACATATGTTTGGTTTCCAGCAATAAGGAGTGGAAAAATTCTAGGTGAGTGGTATGTTTGGTCGATTTTTGTGGAAAGTTGGTGGATATTTGCATAGTTTAATAAGCAAATAAAGGAGATGATGGGATGCTTAACAAAATAATTTTATTTGTGGGATGGTTTCCAGGAATGTGACATAAGATCTCACCAGGCGCGGATCCATAGGCTTTTGAATATATTATGCCTAATATTTTTGAAGACCCAAATATCCTGTCTTTTATCACCAGGCTAGAGAATACGTAAGTCCGCATTATGCTCAAGATACATTAATCGGAATTGGACCTACAATATACATTTGGATCCGATCCATTTTAAAACATGCCTCAAAAGTGAATCGAACCCGAGACCCCTTGAGATAAAAGGTTTTTGTTTTCTCTGCTTATCTATTTTACTCCTCATATCTGAGCGTTGAGTTTACCGTGGCAATGGGATGAATTACGATAAAGACCAGTAGCAGTAATTAGGGGGCAATTGCCCACCACTTTTTGCCGCCGCATCATGCCTCTTAATGTTAAGCCTTGTGTACCAACGAAATAGTAAACTGTCCTTCTCGGCAACTCCGATCCCTATCAGTAGGACAGTACTGCGAGGCTCGCAGCTTCAACGTGCAGTGGAGTTCTCGTATCAAGAGACGAAAGCTTTCGAATCTAAAGCCAGGACAAACAAAAATGAAGTATTTAAGAGGCAAGTAATTAAAGAAAATGATCTCTTCCAGCTTAGCACCAATGCTATATTTTCAATTTTAGTTTTTACTGGAATTAAAATAATTTTTAAATTTATAAATATTAAGTTTCATTTTTTAAAATAACCGTGTTCCCTAACAGTAATTTGATATTTGCATTCTGTGCGAAATGTTCGTATTACGATTTACGATCAACAGACGCCTATGGCATAATGTACCTGTGTCAGATTTAGAAATGAATACGATGGGCACGCATCCGCAGCTCCAATTTTTGGCGGGAAAAGAGTACCAGCAAGGGAACTTTTAAGTCGTAATTTTGAAATTTTCTGTAAAATTTTTGTATTTTTGTATTTTCTTCCATTTTGTATCTAATTTCTAATTTCTAAAATGCTTGAATAAAACGCCTTCCGAACTGAAGAGATAAACAGATAAAAAAAAGCAAAGCCATCAATCTCTTTAAAAAAAGTTGTAAGTTACGAGTGCCCATGTGTTTGTTGTATGGAGAGATAACCGCCATAAGAATACGCATTTCGAAAGCGAAGGAAGGTATTGCGGTTATGATAAACCGCAGAACAAAATTATATTTTCGTTTCACATTTCACATTCCAACCGAGCAAATTGATATTTTCTCACAATTAATGTGCATTATAAGCTATGAAGATGTGGGTGTTATCGAAGTACTAAATATTGCCCAACGGGTGGTGGGGTAGTTAAAGGGGGTCCCCTTTCAAAAAGCAGTTGGTTTCGTGCCATAAACAATCAAGGTACCTCTAAATAACCACTTGACATTTTCTATATTTTAAAAAATGTGAATTTTTAAACGATGATAATGGAAAATATGACGAAAATTTCCATAATGGCAAGAGTAAGTAGTTTCTGTGTCTGTAAAGAATAAAAATGATGTGAAACCTCACTGACATTGTAATTGATTAAATCTTTCATTAATCAAGGAGTTCCTGTCTATCGATTATCAAGCCAACATTTTTGCCAATAAAAAATAAAATAGATACAATATTTTGCAAAACTGTCTGCCTGCAGTAACTGCGCTGTTTCGTTTCACAATGTACAAAAAGCACACACTACAGAAATAATTTGCCATTTCTATAGTATTCATCAGAATGCATGTAAGATGCAACCATATTATTATTAATTCATTTGTCCGTATTTTCATGCAGTCTAACGTTGTATTTCTGATCGTTGAATTCTCGTTAGATTTTTCATGTGCAAAAGCAAGAAACTTCGTATCTTACGTACTGGAAACTGAATATAATGTTATGAAACTCGAGTTACGTAGGAACCCTTATTAAGTTCATTTACATTGCCAAGACCAGATTTTAATGCATTAATATCGTAGTACTGAAATGCAATATAGAAACAATGGTACAACACAAAGTTAGAAAATTACAATTAATACAAAATACGAATTTTGTTTCCCCTATCCAATGTAGAAGATCGCGTGCAAATTTTGACAAATGCATGCCCTTCTTGTAATTATTAGCCCTTACAATAATTAATGCAAAATTTTGTCAATTCAATGAAATTATGCTTGTAGATATTAGCACAACATTTGCCTAGGAGAGGTTTTGCTTTAACGAGAAACTTGAACAAAGTTTGAATTAAGAAGCAATAATTTCCGCTTTTCATTCAATAACGTTGCCTCAATAGCAACCTTGTAAATCAGCAGGCATATTTGCAACATTAGCGGACATATATAATTACCTTGGGATTTCATCATAGTCTCCCGTGCCAATGCAAAGAGAGAAAATTCTCTTGATTTAAGTGAAGGTCCAACGATGACTCAGCAGATCTCAACAGGACATAATGTTTACAGTTGGCAACGATTAACTTAAAATAATAGTTTTACTGCAAGGTTAGTGCCTTACTTTGCACTTCATGATACATTCCGAGAATGATACGGTGTACAACTCGTAGCATTGAACAGTGCCACTGAAGACGAGAGCCAAGTAGGCCGCAGTGTTTCCACCAGCGTTGCCAGGTCAGATTTTCAAAAATCGGGAGATCGTGCCCTGAAAAATCAGGAGATCTGCTTAAAAAATCAGAAGAACTAATAATAGCGGATTATCAACGTTCTGGGGGGGTAGAATGGGAAAAGCTTTCCACTATCATTATTGAACGTTAATTATTAATTTTAGATGTCAAAAGATAAATTTATTACTGTTATGTCAATAGAAATTTTATTATGAATTTGCACTTCAAAGGGTACGATCTGTGGGTATGATAACCCCACCCCCTTAATTGACCTAAGGTAAAGGTACAGTTTCCCCCAGCCAGTGGCGACGATCGGGTGCCAAAACTGAGGTGAGGTGCAAGGATTGCCCCACCCCCCCCCCCCTAATCGCCGGAAATGCCCCAACACTTTGCAAAAAGCTGTTTCATTACTGGAAAAAATCCGACCTCCATTTTCTGTTCATTTCTCAGAAATATTCGAAAATAAATGGTTTTGACTCTGCGTGGATTTATGTACTTGACGTTTAAAACTTTATGGAAACATTTCGTGATTTTTGTGTTAACTAAGATTTAGAGCTTCAGCCACTACGCATTCGGGGATACATATTTTCAAATACTCTACCTGATAACTCCTTAGATTGCTTATATTTAAAACTAGCCAAAGTTACAAGATGTAATTTTTTTAACAACACATTCAAAGCATACTCACATTAATGGTAATGGAGGAGGGCTATCATGCCTGAACCTCCGAAATATCCTCGAATTAAAACTTTTATTTCAATCACGGAAGGTAACCAACCAGTATTGGACAGATTGGTTAATTGATTTGGTTCTATTTTACTTCGAATCTGCCACTTTCGTCTAATCGTAAAGATGTGAAATCGATGAAGGGACACTCGCAAAGAGCTCCCATGCCCAGTCCGGGATTCGAACCCGTGTCCCAGTATTAGACAAGTCGCAGGTTTTTTCTTCAACTTTTTCCCCAGTTACTCCAGACAATGTAAATTTTAATTAAATCAGCTTTTTGCATTCGAGGATTACCTAGTATAAAATCGGGAAAGAGAATTTCTACCGTCACAGTATTGACTGTGTATAAAGGGACATAAGAGCAATTGTAGTGGTAGTTACGCTCAGAAATAGCTTAAAAAAACAACGCTCTAAAAACATGAACTATTATTTCTAAGTTAAGAGATGATTAAGAAGAAATAAAACTGCGACGTATAAGTTTGCAACAGCAGTTTACTAAGCCGACCTCCGTGGCTGAGTGGTTAGCACAATGCTATGACATCAGGGATCCCGTCTCGGGATCGAATCTCGGCCTGGGCATGGTTGTCCCTTCATTAATTTCATCTTATCATCAGTCATCCTTGTCTTCGCGATTAGCCAAAAGTGGAAGAAATGCGCAGAAAAATAAACCAAATCAATCAATCGACAGTTTACTAAGAGCTCTTATAACCATAAACTTTGGCTGCATTTGTATTGTGGACTTCCTTTTTTATCAGAGTTAAAAACCTGAACCTGTATCTAGCATTTGCTTCAATAAACACTACTATAAAACTGAATACTTGTTCGTATGTGTGGGTGGCAACATTGGCATTTAGTTGTAACCAGTTTTCAGTTGCCTCCCCTTTGACAAAAACCGCACCAGGGGGAAAGTTTGGACACCGTCTTCTTGGACTCCCAATGCACGAAGCCGTGCGTCTTTCCCAATATCATCAAGCCTGGTATGACCCTCCTGCCCAACCTCTCTTCCTCTCTCTCTCTCTCTCTCTCTCTCTCTCTCTCTCTCTCTCTCTCTGCGGAATATTCATGGGTCTTTGCATTCCACCAGCTGAATATGTAAATTTTTAATCAACTTTCGATTTTTTTTAATAATTGTTCATTATAAATATTTAAGAAAGCAAAAAATCAGGAGATTTCCACATTTTCTTGAAACTTGTCAGGAGATCAGTAGATCCTGCTGAAAATCAGGAATTCTCCTGCGAAATCAGTAGACCTGGCAACACTGGTTTCCACACACACACACACCGTCCAAATGAAGGAGAAAGTTAAAAGCCGACCGCCTGGAGGGAAAGAAAATCCAAGCATTATTTTGTTACTACGTGCAGCGCAATCCTTGTTGAAGTCACGTGACCCGTGGAAGAGGCAAGGCTACTCACCTGCCCAAGAAACGTTTTTTTTTTTTTTAAATCGCAGTCAGCTGGTAATCCAATCTATACTGGACGTCTCATGTGCGGAACGTATTTGTGCGTGTGCGAGGGATTGCACGGATGCAGTTTCCGATTTTTTTGCATCGAAAGTCTACCTCTTGCGTTAATTGCGGCGATGATGATAATTTGACGCTGGGAGAAACACAATGGCACGTTCATGCCGGTTTGAACCTGAGACATCTCTCTTTACAGCATGCGACGCTAACCACTCCTGAACTTATACTTTTCATAGCTTAATTAATATTTAACATGATTCGCTTTATTCACTGATGCTCTCAGTGTCTTGTGGATATTTTTGAGTTTATGCAAGAAAAGAATGTTCTAAGCACGACAGCAATTTTTTTTTGCTAGCTAATACAGCTGATACAATAATTTGTTAGAAACCTTAGAGAGATTTGAGTCGATAATATTTTTTATATAAATTTCTTTACATCCTATATTGTTATGTAAGATATACTGTATATACCTACATTTCAATACTTGAGTATTGAGTATTTTATTTCTTCAAAACTTATGCGCATCTTTTTTTCGGTTTTTTGATGTTGAAGATTCAGGTGAGCCTTGAATTCGAGAAATACGGTATGTTTTCTTGTTATATTTTATGACATACAAATAAGATCTGGGAAAACTTGCACAAAACCAAATTTACTAATTCTTTAAAACGTGTATCTTACAAATTAGATTTTAATGATTCTAACTCACTGTGTTAGAATCATATTTAAGAATTTTATTTAGCGAGTTCTGAAATTTATGAATCAAAAACTGAAAATTGCGTCATGCATGTTTTTTGCTCCTTCAATTGAGTAGACGAGGTATTATCCAAATGTTGCTGTGGGTGTGAATTTTATTTGATACGAGTGGCGCTAATTCCTACCACCAGGAAATAACTACACAAGAATTCGTGTGGTGCACCATCAATGAAGAAGCAAAGTGCCCGACAAAGAGATCCGCCGGTGTTAAGGAAAGCGTATGAGAAGGCTTCTCACAGTGAGGAAATTTGGTATATTTTATACGTACACATTCCTCATATGATCATTATAATCATACCTTGAATTACTCCTGCTAAGATGACGCGCACAATGCTTACGCGGCAGGTGTTCAACCCAGAATCTGATCTGTTTCCCGGAAATATGGCGGCAGGCGTGATTTCGCGCAATAAATTGTGGAGCAAGTTGTTCGCTCAATATCATCCATTGTTTTATTACCAAAATTAAACATTTGTGTGATGTAATATGGATATGTAACATCGACATATGTTTGAAATTATGTGGATGTGAACCATTTATTCCGGTTTTTCGTTATTACTCTCTTGTTAGTACTTTTTCCATCTATGACTAGAAATTTTTTATTCATTGGTGATATTAGTTCGGAAATAATTCTGTACGACGTCTCTCCTAAAAAAACAATGTTGACAGTTTCATTGTTATTATTATTATTAAAATAGAGAGTGTCTGTCTTTAGTGGATAATATCCTACATGTACAAAGTTACTTGGTCATGGTTGGTGTTTTGTTATCCAGATGGAATGGAAATTGAAGCGTTAAGCAAGCGTCACTCCAAGTCTTACCCCTTAAAGGCTTCTGAGCTACAGCGTCTGGTGTCTTCCCAGTGCTTTAGAAACGTTACGTAAGCGAAACATTTTGACGTCAACTCGCTCGCGCTAATACTGCATTTCCTTCTGTCTCTTGGCAAGTGTTGATGAGCGTTGACGGAGATCCACGTGCCTTGGAGTTCCCCTTCAAGGGCAAGGATTGAGCTTTTCCAGAGTGTGTCTGTGAAGCAATAGCCTGCAGTCTTTCGACACAACACAATTACACTTATGACAACCAATAAGAACTGAAGTTCCCTAGCTGCTTTAGCTTTAGCTGTTATAATTTTCATCCAACATCAGGCACCTACGCTAGATGAGATCGGGAAATGCTTAAAAGTGCCATATTTATACAAGGTGAGCCAGCGTTCATCAACCACTTTGAAACATATACTGTGTCTTCAATCATCGATCAAATTTATTAACAACGGTGATACTTGAAACACACACGTATGCCAGTTGTCACTACACAAGAATTGCCATCCTGGTTAATGCACTCGCCTCACTCCAGTAACCACATTTCCATCACACGCAAGAATGTGGCTGCCGGTATGGCAGTAGCGGCTTCTGCCTATTCGCACGTGCACACCTAAATAAATCTGCAATGTAATTATTTTTTATTATACTTATTCACTGAACACTATCTCCTTCAAAACATCAAACGTTCCCAGGCCCCATCACCGACCGTATATGCCTCGCATGCCTCGTTTTGCGAGAGCTTGCAGACTTAGGTGAGTTCGTTTCGCACAAGTAGCAGTGCGCTCAGATGCCGCTGTTTGGAGCACGCAGGCAGAGAGAAAGGATTGGCCCCTGTAGCTTGCAGTATTATAGGCTTTACGCACACTGCTGGTGCTGTGTTCACGATGCATTGTTGCAATCCCATTCCATTCGAGATCGTGTGGCTGGTGGAGTAGAGGCAGCCCACACATCATTGTAAATCGTGGGATTTTTTTATTATTATTATTATTATTATTATTATTTTGAAAAGGGACATTTCTATGGTATCTTTGCCCATTCTGTTCCGAGTATTGCAGGGGCAAGCAAGAAGGGGAGGAGGGGGTGCGGCAACTGAAAGCGAAATGCGTGTTTTAAACAATGTCTTGCATTACTTTGCTTAGTGCAGTTTGGACAAAATAAACTGTCCCTGTGGCGCTGTAGTAGATCAACACGCACGGGGGAACGTCGACCAGTCAGCTGTTTTCAGTGTGTGCTTGTTCATGTGTTGCAAAATTGTTGCACTGTCAAAAGCTCGTTCCTGTTTTAATGCAAAGTGTTTGATTTCACGATGAAGGGGAAAACTGTACACAGCGAAAGCATATGCGTAATATTTAACGTTGTTGAATATTTGGAGGGACTGCAGTAATAATACGGATACGGCGGAAGGGAAAGAAACATTCTGAAGTACAAAGCAGGGCAATGTTGACTGAGTGAGTACTGTTGTTTTCTTTCATATTTATTATTCTCTTGATTTTATTTTGGTCAGTCGGTCATTAGAAATAAAGAACTGCTAGATAGATTACAACTGTTTTTCTGCATGTGGTCTTTGGATCGGCTACCTTGTTTGCAGGAGCGGCTTCAGATAAAATTTTCACCCCGGCTAGGTGACGCGGGGCATACTCCTACTTCCCACCTTGCTCCAATGTAAATCATGGTCATGTTATACTCGAATAATTACGGTTTTGACTACAAAAAATAATAGCCCTATTTTAAAAACACTTTGAGTGTTACTGACCGTTAAAGAACATTCTTATTGTAGGTATGTGAGTATGCGTTTATTTAATACCAACATAATGACATCAAAATAACAATAATCTCTTAGCTTAAATTCCTACATGATTTTACAATATGCTTATTAAGTTATTCAGCAGTAACTTAAATTAATTCTTGACAACAATAAATCCAACTCTAGTTTAAAAACAAATAACCACGCAACCGGTGAACCTTTAACAGACATGTGTAAATTTATGTAAATCACAGTAATTGTATTAATGTTTGTAAGTTTCTTTATTTCTTACTTATTAGTTGTATCTCTTGCATGAAAATTGCTTAATACGATTTGGGTGCACTCGCAGAAGTTCAGACCACGAGCCGTCACTGCGGTATGGCATTAATTTCCTTCACAATTTTCTGCTTGAGTGTGTTTAGATCTGGCGGACGTGTTTCAATGATTCTGTGTTTGAGAAATCCCCATATGCTATCATGTATTCCAATATTGAAGTGCAATCTAAACCGTCGCTGCGTCATGACACTATTCTTGAAAAATGTCTCAACAGCAAATGCTCAATGTGCACTGTGCAGCCGATCAGCGCTCCATGTTTACTGAAATGGCGTCTCTCGCCGAATACTCCTGCGCACATCGCGTCATCCCTACTCTGGGCCCACACGAGTTTGAGTTCGTGTTATAAGTTCACTTTATGCACAGTAAGGCTAATCGAGACTGGACCCACAGTTTAAAAAGGGATCCGAACCACTATGTGCCTCCACCGGATATCGAACCCGGAACCCCTTGATTACAAGGCGACGACGATAGCACCGGGGCCACGTGAGTACTACGTAAATCAAAATGGTAGATAAACGCTGGGTCACCCTGTACTATGGAAACGCTAACAACCGGCCCCCATTCACAGCGCAGAACGGTTGTTTTGACAAAATCCTGTTTCCCTGCTGACAGCTTTGGGGAGGAGGGATTCTAAGGTTCTAAGGTTATAGCACGAATATAGAGCAGTGGTAGACCTAATTGGCTGTTTGACCACAAGTTCCTTCGGATGTAAACGCGGCAACGGCGATTCTCTGCGCCGGCTGTTACCGTGGAGGGACTATAGTGGCTGAATTTTGTGTTAATGTTGCGACTTGGTCTTTGCGCGAGTTTCACGTGACACACTCGAAGAAAAGGGCATTAAGATTATCCGACATTCAAAGCATAGGGAAAAAATATTAAAACTATCAATCCATGTTGAATTTACAGGCTCTTATGCAATAAATCAAAATTACATCTTCAACCCTGAACAATGGGCCTCCCTCATGGCTTAACGTCGTTACCTTGTAATCAAGGGATCCAGGGTCCAATACCCGGTGGAGGCACATACATAGTGGTTAAACTGTAGATCCAGTCCAGATTAGCCTAGATGTGTATACAGTGGACTTAAAACAAAATGAAACTCAAACTGTGATCAAATGAAGACAGGAGAGTGACGGGGCTCGGGGTGGACGCCCCCGCGGTTGACCAGTTCACATCCTTACATCCCCCAGTAAACAAGAAAAACTAAGGAAATATGTTTTTGGGAAGTTTAAATAAGCTAGGTTTTGAATCATGGATTAATTTGGTTTATTTTACTTCGTTTTTCTGAAACTCTTGATGAAGATGAGTGAAATTATGAAATGATGAAAGAACACACATGCTCAGGCCGGGATTCGAGCCCGAGCTCTCTGGCGTGGTAATCACTCCTTCACGGAGAGCGGCACCTGAATAAGCATTTTTGAATGGCATTTATGAGTGTATCAAATGCGTCTTCCCTCACCAGAAAATATTGCCACCCGTCTGTCTTCTCCTTTTTCCTTGCCCCGTCACTCAGACAGGAGCGAATTAGGTGTCGCTTAACTTGAAGCACATCACTAAAGTATCCGACAACTCCACGGCACCCCCTTTTGTGGTTAATCAACTACTTAATAGCACCCTCCACTCCCATGGTCAAGGAGGAATCCTTGAGGGTGCGGCTCTCCCTTATCGCACAATGCTAGGACAGCCTTGCGTTCTGACGTCAGACGAGGAATGCCTACGTTGTTAGGTTTGGTTCTTTTAACATATATACACTGCAAGTGTATTATTTATGCTAAGAGAACTAAACCTAGCTAGCCTAATCTAACAACTTAGGCATTTAGCCTAACAATAAAAGCATTCCCCAGTGACGTTAGGGGCAACATATTTGACATAATATTACTTCACGGCTTCTAATCTTCAAATCTGAAGTGGTGAGTAAAATAGCCATAAGAATGTAAGTACCAATTATCTGTGGCTAAGAAGTGACTGTTTCTCGAATCTAATACACGAAACAGGTCCTTTTCCGATTTCGTCTTTTCTCAACACGCTTTATTTTATATTTGTCATGGAAGCGTAACGGTATGAAAATCAGCAATACCTTCTAACCACACAACTGTAAACTACAGCATTGCCAACTCTCATGCTGGCAGTATTGCCAAGTTTTAAAATTACTTCGCTGAGAGAAAAGCAAATGCAAGGAACATAGTACACCTGACACTGATGTTCCACTCCATCACCGTCTTACTTCTCTACAATCCTTAGCCGTCACTGCTAATCAAACAACTTCAATAGCAGTAGACTTGGGTTGAATGAGCAACTTCAACTTTGTTTATTGTTACAATTTTCAAATAAATATGTACAACCACCAGCAATAACAATGAGAAAAATTATAGATACTCGAGTTTGGACTCCAATTAAAAATTAACCAGTAGACCTACATAAAAACGAGTTACATCAAAATGTAGCTTATTCAATTCTGCATTAATCTATGCTAACCATACTTTTCTTCAAGTTGGCCTTTATAATTTTTATCGTCGTGAGAACAAAAAAGGGCGTTTTTTTATTTTGTAAACGATCGCTCTCTTCGAAATTCTGTAAATAAAAAATAAAAAAATCTAGCCGATTTTTCGCTATCGCTGTTTTACCTGCGTGGAATCGTCTCGGCCAGTGCTACCGCAACGGGATCTGTTGCCTTTGAAACACAGTAGACTTCGACATTGCCTGGTTCCTCCCAGCGTAGAGATGTTAATTATTGAAGATTAGGCACACACAGGAGATGTACTACGTAGAAATTTTCAGCAAAAAAATCAGGCGAGGCCAGGCCGACACGGTAGCTCAGTGGTTAGAGCAATGGCACGGTATGCCAGAGACCCGGATTAGAGTCCTGGTCGAGCCTGCATTTTTCGCTGAAAATTTCTACGTAAGAAAAAGTTGTTTCGCAAAATTAAAGAAAGCTGTTTTTTGGCAAAATTTGAAAACTTTAAAATTAAGAATTGTGTTTAAAACATTTCTGCCTCCACTGTACTAAAATTTCACAACGATCGGACAAACCGTTTTTGATTTACAGAATTTCAAAGAGAGCGATTGTTTGCAAATCTAAAAAAATAACCGTCATTTTTTGTTCTCACAACGATAAAAAATATAAGGCCTACTCGAAAAAAACTTTGGTTAGTATAGATTAACGCAGAATTGAATAAGCTAAATTTTGATGTAACTCTTTTTTATGTATGTCTACTGATTAAATTTATAATTGGAATCCAAACTCGAATATCTATAATTTTTAATCCGACAGTAGAGTCTGTAATACTCGCTTCCATGCAAGGCGCTATGTGTGTTGCCTAACAAGTGGATCTTGGTCTATTTTCAGTGGCAACTTTTACCACCGCCGTAGGGTTAGGCAACACACAAAACGCCTTGCAGAGAAGCGAGTATTTCAGGATTTAGATGTTCCATTTATATTGCGGGTGACTGTACAATATTAATGGGGAAGCGCTCAACGATTTATTTATTTATTGATTCATTGATTTGGTTTGTTTTACTTCGCTTTTCTGCCATTTTTTGCTAATCGCGAAGATAAGGACGAGTGACGAAATGATGAAATTGATGAAGGAAGGGACACTCACAAAGAACGCTCATGGCCAGACCGGGATTCGAACCCGGGACTCCTGGCGTCGTAACGTGCTGTGTTAACCACTTCACCGTGGAGGTCGGCTCGGGCGCTCAACGAGTTGGACAAATACGCGCACCAAAACTTGTCAAATTACAAGTTAAAACAGGCAGGTGAATAAAGAAAGGCATAGACTATGACCTACGTTGAAAAAATACATCCGTAATTTATGGAACTTTCTTACTCCCTCAAATGCACTGTAATCTATCATGAATCAGAGATGAAAATTATCCTTCCCTAGAGTCATGACAAAACATTCTTGCAAGAAGGATAAAAAGACTAATCTAGAAAGAAATATTGAACAACATCTAGTAAGAATATAATTAGAAGTGCAGGAATGTGCGCGAAATCAACATTCAACATGGAAATAAGACTACGTAATCGCGAAATGTACCATGGGAACTTCGAGACAGTGCCATGTTATGTACCACCCGGTTTATGAGTTATAGATTTTTAACGAATTGTTAATAAGGATAATATGATAATATATATAAGGATAAAATATATAGCATTTCATTGCATAAAATTGTATTTTTGTATCATTTATACTTTCCTAAATTGCAAAATTGAAATAATTAATATTTTGTTAAAATTAATGTCTTATCGGTATTTACCAAAAAATTATTTTTACTTGATCGGATGAAAGGACAACAACCCATTAGTACATGGGCTGTGGCACGTGAAATTGGTAGGTCCCATAGTATTGTTTGGAAAGTTCTGAGGGAGGAACAGCTGCACCCTTACCATCCACAGCGTGTCCATGCCTTTGGTCCAGCTGATTTCACACCCCGCGTCGTGTTTAGTGAATGGTTACTGCAGCGCTGCGTGGCCGACCACCAGTTCCATGCCTCTGTGCTTTTCGATGGCTATTTCACGAGAGACGGAAAGCTGAATAGTCGCAATAGCCATGTATGGGCCGATGAAAATCCCTGTGCCACAATCATGAAGGGCTATCAAGACAGATTTGCTGTAAACATGTGGACGGGCATTGTCAGCGAACATTTAATAGGTCCGTATCTTTTACCGCCACGATTAACTGGACCAGTATACACTGTGTTTCTGAGACACATCCTTCCTGAGTTTTTGGAACATGTCCCACTTCTCGTACGTCAACACATGTGGTTTCAGCATGATGGGGCCCCAGCCCACTTCGTAGCTGGTGCTCATGATATTCTGACGCAGACCTTCCCACAGCGGTGGATAGGGAGAGGCGGACCTGTTGGTTGGCCTGCCCGTTCACCAGATCTGACCCCACTTGATTTTTTTTGTGGGGTCATGTCAAAAGTGTTGTCTACGAGACACCTGTGAGTAATGTAGAGGAACTCTTGGCAAGAATCCTTGCAGCCTGTGATCTGATCCGAACGACTCCTGGGATATTAGAACGGATGCGACAGAGAATATTGCGACGCTGTCATGCCTGTATCGGGGCAGGGGGCGTCACTTTGAACAACTGCTGTAATGATAGATGCAATTACTGCTCATTAAAGCCACTACAAAGATTCTTCTGTGTTTGTTTTTCACTTCCCCAGACATCTTTCTTGGTTCCCCTCCGCTTTGTGCGTGGTTGCCGGCCCTTCGAAGGTTTTGGCTTGTAACTTTTGACTGTGGCATATCCGGACCAGGGTTCCCTGTCTCATTTTGTTGAGTTTGTTCCCTTTCACATTCCTGCAAGTCTGTAACACGATCAGAGAAACACCTGTATAAGTATATATGGTCATTCCACGTCAAATCAGGCAGGAGTTGACCCTCATAGTCACCGATTTTGATGATATTTGGTACACAGCTTTGATTTGCTCCAAAACCGATACCTGTGAAAGGATTTTGTTGAAATATGATTATTACGTACGTATTATATGAGGGTTGTTCAAAATGTTATTTTTCAGCAACATGCCTCTTTCAATTACGTATATCTCGGGAATGAATTAAGATACAGAAGCGTTCTTGAACTTAAGAGGAAAGACTGTAGGATGATCAAATGTTGAAACTTAGTAAAATTTGAACACTCTGTTCAAATTTCAAGTTTAAATAGCTCAAAAACACTGCCAAATCGATTTTTCTCATTTTTTGATATTTTTCTTTATGCTGAGAAAGTCTTATAGTGGTGTTTTTTTATATATATAAGGAAGAAAAATGAGATTGAAATTTGTCCTGCACCAGCAATGAACTGAGATGCATCGTCACTATGATGATACTTCTCATTTGTGTTGCACTAAAGGATATATATACTTACTGTTCAGGGACATATGATATTCCACTTGATAATTGCCTTCCTTCCTCTTCAGGCGCCTATGATAAATATTTTAATGAAATATCATTTTTTTTCTTAAAGCCTACATACAGACCAAGAATGGAGCACCTATCGCGAATAATTCAATAACTTACGAGGTTCTTAATTTTGTTATAGTCCGGAATTCTTCGTTTCCCTAATTCATATCTACAGTATACATTTTTTAAGATCTAAGCATAGGCGTAACTTGGCGGGGGCAAGGGGGTGGGGACAACAAATTGCACCCAGTTGCACTAAGTGTTGAACATTGCATAGTGTATGCCATTGAATTCTGCTATAGCCGAACGGTCTTTTTCTACAATGAAACATCTGAAAATATGGCTAAGATCAACTATAAGGCAAGACACTATTGAACATAGGAAAGAAAATTATAGCGGATCGCAAAGACTTTTTAAAGAATTTATACAGAAGAGCAAAAGAAGAGCACTTATGAAATTTGTGTAACATCTTAGTTTTTTTCACGGAACTAATAGCAAATGCTTCTCAGTGCTTTGCCTTGCAACATTATAATTTGTTCATTACCATGAACGCTGGATTACCCAATAATAACACAATCTCCTAAAGAAGAAATGTTTTTATTAATAAATTTGCAAACTATAATAGTGTATTTATTCTTTTCATAAAAGTAACGCTCGATATAAACACAATTCCATTTATTTTGGATAAGATGATGTGGGGATCACCTGTTTCCCATGTAGAATGGCCATGATGATTTCCGAATTGGATAAAAACATGAATAATGTTAGCTCCATTTCATTTCATGAATGAAAGGTTCAGCAGCGCACACATATGGATAAATTTATATGCTCTTCTTTTTGTAAAAACATATAAAACATCATAATAAATCTAGTGCAAACGTTCTAAAAAAAGTTATATGGTTCTTTCGAAGGAAAATAATATGTAAGTAGTCTTACATAACATCTAACAGGAATTTCGTGTTTTTAAATATAGCTACATTGGGGACTAATTTAACATTAAACGTCATTCTAAATGGAAAGAAGTTAAAAGTATATTTGTGATTTTTTATAATTTGTTATTTTCCAGCAACAATATATTTATCAAAAACGAGATAGTATCACATTCCCTTCAAGCAAGCTTTATAGAGGTTACTTGTTACTTCTTTATCATATTTCTTAAGTTTCAGCAATTTTTTTCCCATATGGATCATCAATTTAGTGAAAATTACTACTCGTTTAAGTATAAGTCGTTTATGTGTAATATGTCACATCCATACATAGGCAGTAGTTATTCGCTTTTGACCATGTGACAGATTTGTAATACCCGAAGTAACACACGGTGTAACTTGAGTTTAGAGTGGGAATGAAGTAGGTGGGGAGGGAATTTCAGTTTGTTTCGGCCCAAGCTCCGTCGACCTGGCTCCAATTGTCCGTTTTTCAACTTTGAAAGAGGTAAATGATCGCAATTGTCCGCATTTTTGTCTCCATTGCAAATGACCGCGGTCGTAATTGTCCTAGAGTCGGTTATCACAGCGCGCTAAGACGCAGGGGTCCCGGGTTCGAATACCAGCCTGGTCATGGATATTCTTTGTGTGCCCTTTCATCAATTTCATCATATAATCACTCATCCTTATCTTCGCGATTTGCAGAAAGTGGAAGGAAAGCGGCGTAAAATAACCTAATTAAATCAATTGAATTCAATCAAAGCATATGGATACATCATATTTTCTTTAGTCCCCGGGCCTCCCCGATGGCGCAGTGGTATCGTCTTCGCCTTGTACTCAAGGGGTCCCGGGTTCGATAACCGGTGGAGGCACACAGTGGTTCGGATCCCACTTTAAACTGTAGGTTCAGTGCCGATTAGCCTTACCCTGCACTTAAAGTGGACTTAAAAACACCAACTCAATCAATTTCTTCAGTCCGAATTCAAGACTGCAAAATAGTCGAATCTCTCATCTTGGACTCCGACAGACTTGCTCGAAATATAGCAAGAAACCACACATATTGAGCTCGAACCTCACCTGTATTGTAGCTAATTAGCGTCCGTTTGTTTGGATAGTTAGATAATATTTTACCTGAATCTTACAGCAATGTGTTGTGTGTTATTGAATATAATTGCCTCCATTTATTCCTTTTCCTCAAACAGATGATTAAGCTTCAAATAATTATAAACAATAGCATAATCTTAATGTAATTTGTATCTGCTTTACACGTCTCGAGTAAAAACTTTGCGGAGATATCCTCAAAGTTAATAACTGGTAAAACTTTTTTAACACATTACTGTAAATTGAATCCGAAGTTAGATCTTCATGTTATGCTATTAAATATGTTCAAGAGATCTTTAGAGGTGCGTGAAGATAAATTTAGTAGAACCATTGTTTGACAGTGCAATTCATCATTATGTAAAGTTATTTGTGCAGTTTGTAATCTTTCATGCCTCAATAGAATCATGTTCTGTGCTGTTACACGTTAGCCAATAACTAAACTGCTTGAACAGTAGTGAACTGCTTGAACGGTGAACGGTGGATGTGATTTTAAATAAATCGGTTATTTCGGTTTTCGTTACAACCATTAGCACACCCATAATGCAAATTGAGGAGTCCTGGAAAAAATGATGATAGGTTTTCTTACCTTGGACAATGTCCTTAACCACTGAAGTAGAACCTGATATCAAATACACCTACCACACTTTTAGTTGACATTCCTTTCGCTTTTCCATCTCTTGTCCCTCGATAAAAGCGACGAGGCCATGTTTGCTGTCCCTAACATACATGTCTGAATGCCTATTTACATTACCAACAGATGACGTCTAAAAACAGGTATTGCTGCTTATTTCTAAAGGGAAGAGACATGTCTCATCTCATCGGCTTTTGTAAAAAAAGAGTCATTTAAATTTCTCAAATGTAAGCACATTGTTTCATCCGGTCATCTTTACCGTAAACTTGCGTGAGTGCAGTGAGAAAAAATAGCGCAAATATCTTGGAAAACCTTGATAAAGTATGTCAAATAATAATAATAAAAGTGCCGAGATGAACATGAGGAATGTTAAATATAATTTAACACTACTTGACTCTCTCCATGCCGACCTCCGGGGTGGGAAAAAATGCCTTCTCTCAAGAATTCATGGACATGGTATTTTACGTGGGGCAGTTGGACACAGAAAAAACATCGCCTCCGTTCGCGGAGTCATTTAAACCAACGCAAACAAAAATACGCGACTCAGTTTGATGCATTACATGACACGTGGAAGTTTAAATGTCTCCGTAATATTAAACACATCGTAATGAACATAGTGAATATTAGGTACTTTTAATTAATTGGTGTTTACTGTTGCTTATTCATATAACCTACCGAGATTTATTATTATTATAGCTCTGTATTTCAAGCTCTAGTTAACAAATGCATGTATTCATTACGTTGACAAGTTCAATAACTTATAAGCAAAAAATTCTCAAACTTTGAGGGCGAGGACTCTGTATAAAGTGCTCTTACGTGATGAAGGATGAACGGTGAGAGCTAACATTTCACAGCTCTCAACGATGGCGGAGGAAAACTAATCAAATATTAACAGACTTATCAGCCGCTCTCACTGCGAAACGAGTGGTCAATGCTTCGTATCAGGTGTAAAGTACGAATATGTTGCATCAATTCGTTTGGCCTTCCATCCGTTTCATCAACTCGATCTAATAATAATTAAGCCAAACGTTGCATTTGGAACACAGTGAAAGCAATTAATAACAAAGAAGGGGAGAGGTTTAGCTTCTCCTTCGTGTAACAAAATGCCAAATTAGGAATGCAATAGTCGTATTTTAAATGTTTATCACCAGGTTCTCTTCAAGAACATTCTGTTCTCATATTTCCAGTAGAAACATATATTAATATTTGAACGTGCATTTTTCGATTATATACAGTGCGTTCGAAAAGTGCACTCATACTTTTAAAAAAAAAGCTACTATGGCATTCATCTGAATGAGTTGGCAAGCCTGCTAGGAGGGATTGGTATGGCCTTGAAGAACGATTTTATGTTTAAAGCAGTGGCACTGTTACAGTCCATGGTGAGAGACGTACAATCACAGTTTGTCAACAATGCCTTTTAAGCACATCGCCCACTGAGACGCGGAGAAAAGCAGGCGGCAACAAAAAGCAACAGAACTTCTGTTGTCTGCTTCTATTGAAATCAAATGGTGTAACGCCCACTGCAGGGAGAGAAACGCGCGGAACCGAAGCAAGATTTTCCGTGCCAGAAGTCTGCAGGTTATGTTAAAGGTTATCGCGTCAACGTCAAGCTTTACGCGCACACAGCGAATCGCTGTTGGAAGCATATTTTGAGTATCTCATATGAAAGATGTGTGGTGAAATGGAGAAGTCTATTTCCCGATAATCCGGCACCAGGTAAAACCGCAATGGTTGATTGTTTCAAATTTAGTTTCAATATTCTTTTTGTGTATTTCAACGCGCAGAAAGTGCTTTGACGTCTCTTCAGTGTGTTACCGACCTCAGAGATTACTCACATTTAGTTTACAGATTTTTTTTCTGTATTTCAAGCTATAGTTAACAAATGCATGTATTCATTACGTTGACAAGTTCAATAACTTATAAGCAAAAAATTCTCAAACTTTGAGGGCGAGGACTTTTCGAACGCTCTGTATAAAGTGCAGTTGCAACCACAAATGTGTAACCACATAAAAAAAAAAAATTAAATAAGAACTTCAGAGTTCTAGAAACATGTAATGGAGAAACAATATCCATTGACATTTACATTTTCAACCTGTACATATATACAAATATATAGGGTGAGGTCTTACAGTGCCGACCATCGCCAGTTCTCGCACCCAGCGTTAGGTTAACAGCACTTTACAGACGCATACGGAAGAATATTAATCTGTCTCGAACTTCGGGAACTATGTTTTGTGCGCGGAGTTAAGGGAGTACGATGCAGTGAAGGTGTTGATTGTTATTGATTGTTGCCTTAAGTTATATAGAAGATTGTGCACTTCTTTTTTAAGTGAATTGATGATTTTGGTGCAACATATGCTTTATTTACAATCTATTAGGTTACGACATAAAGCAACAGTTGTGCTATATTTTCCGTACACAATGCATCATCGCCATTAAGGTTAAATGTTAGCGTTCGTCAAGTAGTGACCAAAATCACTGCCGTACAAAATATGAAAGGGTAGCTAAGTTTAGGTCCATTTTATCTCTTTTCAGGCACTGATGACGATACGTGTTCTACACAGAAAACTCACACGGGAAAGCAATAAACCTAGTGTAAAGTTTGGAACAAGTCGATTGTGTAGATCAGGATAAACGTTGTTTCGGAACTCTGTGTAACATCTTGTAATTTCAGTGTTTTTTACATTAGTACACAGGCGCGTGCCCAGGATTTTCGTAAGGGGGGGGTTATGAATCCAATACATTTTCCAGTTCACATTTCAAATTTCTTGTAATAAATTAGATAATTAATATACTTGGATTTTACCCCAATGAACGCAATCAATGTATTTGCTATGGATGCTTCATGTTTTTATTGCATCATATAAAAGCACCTGCTTGAATATTTCCAAATTATTAATATTTTATATTTAATTGCTCAAATATAATTTTTAAACAAAAAATATGTACACTCAACATTGTAACAACACTAAAGAGATTAAGACTACTTGATGTCTTAAAGACAGTAATAAATAAGGTACCACACTTCAACAATTTAAATTCTGAAATTTAGGCACAGAGATTTCTGTGCGAGTTCTGACAATATGTCGTCACAAGTAACTTTTATATCCCGGTGAATGTTCAGAGCAGCTAACCCATTTAATCTTTCTTCGCAAATGGTATTTCGAAGATAGGTCTTCAACGTCTCAAAGTTGAGAATGATTTATCATTTGATGTTGTTGTTACCGGGATTGTACATAATATGCGCAAACGTGTTTACCCAGGGAAATATTGCTTCACTGCACATATCAATTGCTTCAAGAGCATTTACTGGACGTGTTTGCATTGCTGCAAGATGACGATACCACAGTCTCATTTCAGTGGGAGCGTCGTCGCCTTGTAATCAAGGTGTCCCGGGTTCGATACCCGGTGGAGGCACATAGTGGTTCGGATCTCACTTTAAACTATAGGTTCAGTCCCGATTAGCCTCACTGTGCATAAAGTGGATTTAAAACATCAATTTAATGAACATTGTACTTGTTGTGGAGATGATTTTGCTAAATATTGTGTACATTTTTGGCATTGTATTATTATATTATTGGTCAAAACATTTGTTTGACAGTCGACAAACAAATACGAACCCCTTCAGTAATTAACATTTTCTACTACAGTGTCATTAATGTGTCATATTCATTTTCATATTAGGTCTATGGAGAGGAATTTTGTATAATGTTAACGTTATGGAACTGCGAAACCAACCGTTGAAGGGGCCACTCCCCCCTTCCCCTCCGAAGCCCAGTACCGCACCACAGGATCTGTCACTGAGCCCGACAAAATCTTGCCACACAGTGCTCGAAATAGAAATTCGTAGCCGAAAAGGGAGGGGGATATTTGATCGATTTTGGAGATACGAGGGGGTACATCCTTGTATGGATCAACATGGAGACAATACAGTAGGTGGAGGATGCTCAATATGCAAATTATTCTAATTGGGGGTATGATTTGTGAAACTTTCTTAACTGGAGGCAGCATCCCCTACTTCGACCACTGATGCCAGAAAAGATGCTTTCAGAAAATGAATTTATTACTGCACACACATATTACTTATTGTATTTGTTGCGTTTGTACAAGAGAAATATTCCGAAGATTTGTAAGGAATATTTACAGTTAATAGGATGCCTATCTAGTCTATCCCGTGTCGTAATACAAATTTTATCCCTTTCCTACAAAATAATAAAACTCTCCATGGCAACCGTGATTTTATAATGTGGTTGCATACATATACACTGTATAGTAGCACCAAGCTTTCTGGGACCTCGGAAAATACGTGCCACTGCTCCGACGCCAGGGTTTCAAATGCCTTGGTGGATCTATAAGATAGGTAATATCGTTTTTCGAGGGTTCGTGAACAAAACAAAAAGTAAATGATTGTAAAGTCCATTTTATATTCAGATACGTTAATCGGGACTGGACTTAAAGTTTAAATCGGGATACGTACCACTGTGCAATGCACCTTCACAGGGGATCAAACCCAGGACCTCTTTGATTACACCACCATCGGTGAGGCCCCTGAAATCATTGAGGGAACTTGTTCATCTTCATGTTATCTCGCCCTGCGAAAGTTTATTGGTGACATCCTACACAAGTCTTCCAGACATACACACGCGGGCACCCCCCCTCCCTGCACACACACGATTGTATGCTTACAGCACATGCTGTGGCCTCCCAGAAAAACAATTCTAAATCCGCCTATGGATATATCTGCTATCAAATAATGAACGTCACTTACCTCGACAGTTCCTTGACATAATTTTGCAACAAGGTTTGCAATATCTTCTGTTATGCCTTCTTGTTGAATATCAAGAGTCTGAAAGTTCGCACGTTTCACTCTCGCAATTCGGATGGAATTCCTCTGAACTTAAATCGACCATTTCTGACGTTCTATTTGTGGAAGGTGAAGCTTCAACTTCCATTTTTTGTTTCTTTTGGAAATAATCTAATACGTATTTCTCCTCTTTTCTCTATCCATCTTTAGTTCCACGTCAAAAATCTATTACACACGCAGAAACGTAACACACAACACGACCACTTCGACTTGCTACCTTGCAGACTGCAACTCGCTACAACCCCAGTGAACACCAGGACTTGGGACAAAGATACCGGGCGGTCGAATGTCTGAACCATGCATCCAGCTTGGTCCAGCTCAAATTACGTCACCAGTGTTGACAGCAACCAGTAGTGTCAGTGTCAGTAGTGTTGGCAACTGCTAAATTATTTACGCGCAAATTCAAGTGAGATCTTTCACACATGTTACAAGAAAATTCAATAAACTGAAGGCTGGAAATTGGTTGAGAAAAAATATCTAATTTGTAAAGAGCACAAGAGTTACCCCCACACCCCCTATACGCCTTCATGGCGTGGTGCTAAGCACAGGGGAACACTTTACCTTTACCTTTTTACAAGAGTAAAACGTATAATATTTTGGCATATTAATTGCTTTTATTTTGTTTATGAACTGACTGGGCCAGTTGGGCCAGGCACGTATCCAGGAATTCCTTTCGGGGGGGGCTCAACACCATTTTTTTAAGGGGTTTAGTAAGAATCTCACAATTGTGTGTTTAAGACCAGTGTTGGCAATTGGGTTGCAAAACACGGGGGGGGGGGGGGGGTGCGGAGGGCGTTGCAAGGAAAGTTTACTTTCTCTTGGTAGCCAAGGCTCAACATTAAGAGGCCATAATGTTGAGGCAAGAAAATAAAAAATGTGGAGCAACTATCCCTTAAATCGTCGCCACTGTAAGGCTGTCATTTTAATCAGAACGTGAAATCGGAACATTTTTTACCACTCGACTCCTCTGTTTCCATGCATTAATATTGTGTCCCGGAACCATCTCAGTATGTGTGTTTCTCCATTTCATCTCATCAGACATAAAAACATCTATGGTGTCTTTGAGTGTTTTTACGAAGCTGTTACACATGCACGGGATGGACAATCCACTCGACAACGCGAGATTCAAATTGTGGGCTGCGAACTGGACGCAGACAGCTCTCGAATATTTCTCTCTGATTCGAGCCTGAACACTTGTCCTCCCATTTTTCAGCTCTTATAAAAGCCGAAACCCACCAAATTGTTCAGATTCAGGCCTTAGCACTCACAAGTGTTCAAAAATGCCTGCCACAGCTTCCGCTGTCTTGTCATAGCTATATCGGCACGAAACAAAGGAAGTCTTCTCGAATACAGGTAGATCACGAAACAATTAATGCACAGTTAAAACCCTTCCGTTCCAACACATCTAATGTTTCGTCTCCCAGTATGATGAAATGCTTACTCACTTATCTCCAGTGACGTACCCAAGGGAGGTTTCGTGAGGTAATAACCCCATTTGACCCAGTATTCCCCCCTCCCCCTTCCGAAAATCCTGGGCACGCCTCTCTTTATCTCGGACATTTTTTTAAAACCCACTCACCAGAAGTTTTTATCATCGTATTGGAGATTGAAGTAAGATGCGTTCTTCCTGCAGGTTTGGATATGATCCTTTAGGGTGCTGTCTGCCTGCCTTCACACCTAACCTTAACAAGGCCCTAATTTTCCATCCTTGTGACTTGGATTTTCAAGACTTAGGAAGGTTTCAGACCGAAGGGACACGCGATACATGTCGATTGGAATGGGCCAATCAACAGCAACGTTTCACACCGTAGCAACACAAAAGGCCGCACAAACCTAATTTCGATTTGTGCAATCCTCAGGCGACAGGGTGTGAAATCTCCCTTATTAGGCCACTGTCATTGTCACCTCGAAGTAGTAGCTCTTGTTGACCACAGAAAAAAATATCCTCAACCGGTGATAATGCTCCTCAGTTTTCTTCTCTCTCCTATATTTTCTGTGCTTGTTCACTATACAGGCAACACCTTACGATTTGATATACACAGGACATGTACTATGTAGACATTTTAACGAAAAATCGGTTGAAGTCAAGGATGGCTAGGTGGCTCAGTTGGTAGAGCCCTGATTTGGGCCCTGGTAGAGCCTAAAATGTCTACATATGCAACATCTTCTTGCTTTCTCTTCTCGACATTCATAAAATTTTCGGCTGTCTCTTTATGGTAGTTAAGTGTTTGAATGTGTTTCGAACCCAGTAGGCTTAAACAAAAGTATTTTTTTATATCATGAAATTCTCAGACTGCATATTGTTACTTGCCTGGGCCCCACACTTTACCTCCGCACTCGTGGTTCGGTGCACTTCGTACTCGGCTCTGATTTGTCTAGGGGTATCTTTCTTTGTACGACAATGCACGTGGGTTGCTACAAGTCAACATAATTATATAATTAACTACAAGAGACAACGGATAATCTTTGCGAAACCTTATTGCTATAGGGGGATAAATTACCTTGTCCAGCTTTTGTGAAATTAAAAAACGGAAATTTTTGATATTTTCTATAGTTTAATTAACGTAAAATTTGATGTATATACAAGTCGTATCCGAACGTTCATTTCTCTAATTATCGGGCCAAAACTCTAATTTTGATGTTGGAATCTCTATTGTTTGTACCTGGATGCTTTACATTGCATGAATTACATCGGGAGTACGCTTGTCACAAGGTAGACTCGCGTTACTCCAAGAAACGTCTTAACAGGCGCTAGGCCGCCCGACGTGTACATTTCTCAACCTCCACGGTGACAAGGCACTAGGCTGCCCGGCGCACCGTAATTACTTCAAAATAACATCCAGTACAACTACCTTTTTACCTGTAAGCTGGACACCAAGGCACTAGCTTGCCCGGCAATCCAATCTCTTACAGCATCCGTTTCGGGAGACCTGTCCTCCGGTCCTAGCTAACCGAAGCAAAAACAGCCTCTCCCTTCCAAGTCTCAGTTCCAACAGCCGACCTCCCCTACTCTCATCTGGGAGTTTATATACGTTTGGTTGGCGTCTGTTGCCAACCGCCCTTCTTTCAAAATTTTTAATCTTTAACAGCTAAACTGCCCGCCTTTCTTCTGAACGTTCGAAACACGAAGAAAGAACAGATAGCTACATGGTATTTATACATGGAATAATACGAATCTAAAAATGCATAATAAATTGATTTACACTAATCACACATATATATGTTTATACACTTGATTACCCAATTAATTAACATATTAATAAATATTTCAATAAGGAAAAAAAACACTGTTGCCCTGACACGGGGGCAGGGTAACAATATACGAAATTTAGTTCTGGCAAAACTAAATCATCACTCAAAACTTTGCTTTTCAGTTGATCTATGCAGTTTATTTCTGTTTTAATAAACCACTCCAATATCCGGTACTGCTGAAATATTCACTTTAGAGAGAGACCTTTGATCTCTTCGGCCCTCGAACCGAACTAGCACTACACTGAAGCCCCGGAAATTCTGCTGTCGTCAATGTCTTCATTTTCGAATCACTATATCTTATAAAGCAATCAGAGGACGCTGACTGATCTGATCACCAACGACTGTATGAATTGTCACACTTACCTATGAAATCTCATTAACCGATTCTTTGTACAGATCAACCGAAAAATTGAATCCGCGTATTTATATCCTCATTATATTCTAGAATGTTCCGCAGATAAAACGATTTGTTAATATCGCCAGTAGTTGACTCCTTCTCTCATTCAAGAACGTACCCCCTCCCGCCTTCCAGAGATTAGAAATTACAACGAATCGCCCTAAGTGTGGCGCTACCTTTGTTGTGCAGCTTCCAAATGCTGACAAGTATCTACATAGTGCTCAAGTGCGCTGCGAGAACACAGAAAGCACAAGAAAAGTGAACGTGCAATATTATCAACAACAAGGTTATAGAACATTCTCCGTCTTGCCTCGATTGTCTATCTCCTTAAATCATCGTCACATTATTCAAAAAGCCAAAAACCTGATTTTATCTAGTGTAAAATAAAAAAAATCCTGGAGGGGGGCTCGAGCCACCTCAACCCCAGCTTGGATACGTGCTATTAACAATAACAGGGTTATAGAACATTCTCCGTCTTGGCTCGATAATTATTTCTCCCAAATTATCATCACATTATTCAAGAAGAGAAAATCCTAGTTTTATCTAGTGTAAACAGAAAAAATTCCTGAAGGGGGGGCTCGAGCCGTCTGATTCCCACCTTGGATACGTGCTATTGACAATAATAGGGTTATAGAACACTCTCCGTTTTGTCTCGATAATTATTTCTCTCAGATTTATTATCTTATTATTCAAGACGCCAAAAATCTAATTTTGTCTAGTGTAAATTGAAAAATTTCCTGAGGGAGGGGGGACTCGAGCCATTAACTATAACAGGGGTATAAAACATGCTCCGTCTTGCCTCGATAATTATTTCTCTCCTTAAATTATTTTCACATTATTCAAGAAGCCAAAAACCTAATTTTATCTGACGTAAACTGAAACATTTCCTGTGGAATGGGTCGAGCCCCCGGTGCCCCATCTTGGATAAGTGCTATTATCAATAACAGGGTTACGGAACATTCTCCGTCTTACCTCGATAATTATTTCTCTCCTTAAATTATTGTCACATTATTTTATTTCACACCACAAGAAATCAAAAACCTCTTTTTATCTAGTGTAAACCTAAAACTTTCGGGGGGGGCTCGAGCCCCCTAAGCCCCCCCTCTGGATACGTGCCTGAGTTGGGCTATTGTTGCATCCTTCACCCCTCCCTTCCTCCCGGCATGCTATTGTACAAAACATCGCTTGCCTCCTTCGTAAAACCATGCTTCGCTACTGCCTGCAACAATTATTATTATTATTATTATAATTATTGATATTTTGAAATAAATATGCATCCAGGTGCGAAATAAGATTTCGACTTACTTTGCCTACTAATTGTAGTGATTCAAATCTCACAGAACTTTGCTCTGCTGGCATAAATGGTATAACAAGGGGAAAAAAGGAAAGGAAAGTTAGCAGCACTGTCGTAACAGGAAAGGGAGGGTCATTCTCCTAAGAGGGCCATCGTGGGTGAAAGAAAGGGGAGGAGGGATTCCTTCAGTTCGCATTCCAAGGGTTACGGCTCTTTTCTTGACCATACTGAGAAGGAAATTCTCCTTTCTTTTCAGTGACTAAGGAATGAATGAATGCTTGTGCATTGCTGTAACTCAACTCCAATATTATTAAAAGTAATTGAAGAAGCAAATAATTTCTCATTGCCAAATGTAAACATTTTACAATATTGGCGATTTATGAAATAAAATGTATTTCTGTTTTGAATTTTTTTAAATTACGAAACCAATGGGGGGGGGTTTTAACCCCCACCAACCCCCCCTGGGCACGCCACTGTTAGTACAAGTCCTCCTCCGTGGCCTTTCGGTCTAGGCTCCAACTGCGAGACGGCATGGGTTCGAGTCGGCCTGGGTTCAGTCTCTGGGTTCTCGGCATGTGTATAGGACCGGTGGCAACCCACCATCGTGAGGAAATTGGGCAGCTACGAGTGAGTAGCGTAACCCGGTCTCGGAAATCTCCTATAACGGCTGGGGGTTCGACGTGCTTGCCCCACGTCATCCCATTACCGGTTGAAGATATTCACACCTCTAGGTAGGATTGTGGGAGGGAGACTGGCAGTCGGGAGATCGGTCTAGGCCCTTCAAGCATAGGCGAATTTTTTGGGGCCAGGGGGGCCTGCCCCCCAATTAAAAAAAGACTAAAAAAATAACACATGATTAAGTTCAGTTACTACATTTTTGTTATGAAGCCATACCGCAAATCTCGACGTTTGGCATGATGGCATGTGCGGCAATTGCGCCGCAATAACGGGTCATAGACGATTTGATTGATGTGTACAGTTTGAAGAAAGAAAAACGTAAAATGACTTTGTGTTGAGTCAACAGTTACTGCTGAGGCATCAAAAGAACTTTTCAATTTAATTTTTCTAAAATTTCTGAAGCTTACTATTGTACCGTAACTTTTTAAAAGTATTGTATCAATAAAAAATAATGAAATGCAAAATGCAATAATCGTACTGTTTTGCTTTCTTTAAAACTGACAACCAATATACTAATTAATATTTGTTCACTTAAGCGAGGAAATTTAACACTTTCAAATCTAAAAGGCCTAAAACTCAGTTGTTGTTTTTTTTTTCCCGCGGGAAGGCCTCCGGACCCCTTATAAACTAGGGGATATTCAACAACCCTCAGGTACATCATATGCTTCTTCCAGAGTCTGGCCCCCTCAAAGCAAAAGCTCAAACTCCGCCCATGCCTTCAAGGGCTATCGAGCCACGGGTTATTAACGTCTAAACGTTTTATATCTCACCTTTGCTTGAATAAACGTCTTATCACTGAGTTGTTAATCATTTATCCCGTACAATCAGATAAAGATGCAACTTGGACGACAATTTTGTATGCACTGGAATTTGTACTAATTAATTTTAGACCTGTCCATAACTAAGCATGAACCCTGCTGGAGGTCACTGATTTCACATTTGAGTTTTTTTTTTTCGCACTCTCCGCATTTATGACAACGAAACTTAAGGTGGTCGATACTGCACGACCTGCTCCTACGCTCGTTCCTTTAACGTAGTTTTCTGTGTGTAGGAACGACCAATACTTTTTGAAAAAAAGAAAAGTACATTTGTGGATTTAAAAAAGCATACTCTTCGAAATATTCCCAGTCCAGGCAATTTATTTGTGTCTTATACAGCCACTGCATGAGGGTACCACTCATTCAAAATACGAAGTTTCCTCATTGTCTTTAGAAATAAAAGTTACTTGAAACCGATACTCAAGGTTTGTCGCCTGCAGCCTTCTTGTAAGCACACTCTATTAAAAAGCAACACAAAGGCCACATTTCATAACTCGAATTAGTGTTGAGGATGAAACGGAGCCTTCGGTGGAAGCCTTGGAAGGAAGCGACGACTGCTTTTCTCTGCCTTCCAGTGGGAATCTCCCACAAGGATCTGCTTTCCGAGTTTACACAAGGATAAAGGGCGGGGCAATAGAGGAATCAGTGCCTATAGTCTTCATGTGGTAAACATACAAATTAATGCAAAATGTAGGTTATTCATGCGGAGTTTTTAAATTAATGGATGAAAACGGAAGTATGGGGTGTAAGGGGTGCTGCTTCCACGTAGCACACCCAAATGTCAACCTCACTTCCACGTAGTGCACCCTGGACAAGAGACTAACGAGGCTCTGGCGACTGGCGCTATGGCCAGTATAATTTTGTGTGTGTTGTCCTGTTTTATGTCCTTGTGTGTGCTGAGTGCGCGTTTACAGCCTCAGCTTTTAACAGAAGTCAGAACATTTTAAGGTTTTAAAGTTTTTAGTTATGCAACGTTTGAGTTGTAATTTGTAATGATAAGGGGCTGGACCCCGTATAATGTGACGGGAGCAAATTAGCCTAAGTGCTGACGCTCCCAAAATTTTAAATTCAAATTCAAATTCAAATTCAAAACGGAAGTATGCCAGTACTTGGTAGTAGAATCCATTAATAAGCGGAAAATTCGTGTCCTCTACAGTTCTTCACTATTTTCTCTTTCTTTCCTTACTCGTATAATTTATGTTGTGACGCGAAATTGAATTTAGGAACTTTACTCCCATAGCCGCGGTAGCTCAGTCCAATCGTTAGGGCGTCTGACTACCGTGCGAGAGACCGGGTTCGATCTCCGGCGGGAGAGAACGAGGATTTTTTCCGGCGGTTTCGGCGCCCACCCAGCGTCGTATAAAACTCTGGTGGGTAAAGGTTGCCACAGGTGTGGTGCTGATCACATCACCCTCACCTTCGCCCGTGAAGAAGAAAGTATGGTGATTTAACTCCACACCCCCTATATGCCTTCATGGCGTGGAGCAAATCACAGGGGAGCACTTTACTTTTGCAGAGGACTCAGAGTAGCAACTGGCGTCCTATCGAACCTGAATGATATATGATACTAGTATATGTAAGATATATGTTCTGAGCCTTTACCGGCCTGGGGCATTTCAGTGTACAGTTAATGAGATAGTTAAGTATAAATTAGATGTAGTAGCTGTCCAGGAAGTTAGGTGGCCAGGAGAAGGGAATTGTAAAACTAAAAATTATACTTTTTTCTATGGTGGTACTGAAAATCATAATTTTGGAACAGGCTTTTTCATAAATAATAGAATTATCTCGGCTCTTAAAACAGTACAATTTATTAATGATAGGATATCATATGCAGTTTTACAGGGTAGGTGGTGTAAAATTATTTTAATAAACATACATGCACCAACGGAAGATAAAGATGATAATACTAAAGATGATTTTTATACAGAGTTAGAACAGGTCTTTCATAAATTTTCTCAACATGATATGAAAATTCTGTTAGGTGACTGTAATGCACAGATTGGCAAAGAAGAGACATTTAAACCCACGATTGGTAAAGAAAGTCTTCATGAATTAAGTAATGATAATGGTATAAGATTGATTACTTTTGCAGCCTCAAAGAATTTAATTGTGAAAAGTACCACTTTTAAACATAAAGATATCCATAAATATACCTGGTCTTCTCCAGATGGTAAAACTCATAATCAGATAGATCATATTCTCATTGATAAGAGAAGGCATACTAGTATAATTGACGTTCGTACACATAGAGGTGCTGACTGTGCCAGTGATCATTATTTAGTAATTGCTAAATTAAGAGAAAGACTCTCAGTGATAAATCATAAGCAACAAAATCTAAAAGTTCTAAAATTTGATACAGGAAAGTTTACTGATGAAAGAATTAAGAAAGATTACCAAATTAAACTGTCAAATAGATTTGATGTTTTGCAGGATTTAAATGATGATGAAAATATAAATGAAACAGACGTAAATAAGAATTGGGAGCACATACGTAATGCAATAGAATCAGCAGCTAAAGAAAGTATAGGATACCATAAACCGAGAAAAAGTAAGCCATGGTTTGATAATGAATGTCATAATCTAATAGAAATAAGAAATCAAGCTAGACTTAGGTGGTTAAATAACTCTGATGATACAAATCTAAACAATTATAATAGAATAAAGCGAGAAGTTAACCGCACGTTTAGAAGTAAAAAAAGAGATTACTTGAAAAGCAAAATTAACGAAATTGAAACAAACAGCAAAAATAAAAATATCAGAGATTTATATAAAGGTGTAAATGAGTTTAGAAAGGGGTGGCAACCTAAAGTAAACTGGATAAAAGATAAAGACGGTGATTTTCTAGATGACCCAAGCGATATTCTAAATAGATGGAAGAACTACTTTAATGACCTTTTAAATGTTCATGTAGGAGATAAATCAGAAGTAAATGAAGTATACGCAGCAGAACCTTTAGTTCCAGAACCTAACTTGACTGAAGTTAAAGATGCTATTAAAAGGCTCAAGAATAACAAAGCACCTGGCATTGATTTAATACCAGCTGAGTTAATTAAATATGGTGGAAATTTCTTAATATGTCAAATTCATAAATTAATTTGTTTAATATGGAATAAAGAAGAAATCCCTCAACAGTGGAAAGAATCCATAATTGTTCCTGTGTTTAAAAAAGGTGATAAAATGAACTGCAATAATTACCGTGGAATTTCTCTACTCTCAACAACATACAAAATATTGTCTAACATTCTTTTAACAAGGCTAACACCATATGCTAATGAAATTATAGCTGATTATCAATGTGGATTTAAACGTAACAGATCAAATTTTTCACATCAGACAGACACTTGAAAAAAAGTGGGAATATAATCAAAATGTCCATCAGCTATTTATTGATTTCAAAAAAGCATATGATTCGGTCAAAAGAGATAAATTATATAATATATTAGTAGAGTTTGGAATACCTAAGAAGCTTGTTAGTATGATAAAAATATGCACCAGTGAAACAGAAAGTAAAATTCGTGTGGGTATTAATATGTCTGATGGGTTAAAACAAGGAGATGCATTATCTCCATTGCTCTTTAATTTTGCCTTAGAATATGCTGTAAGGAAGGTAAAAGAAACTAAAGAAGGACTAAAATTAAATGGTGTGACTCAGTTGTTAGCATATGCAGATGATGTAGACTTACTGGGGGATGATGTGAATACAATTAAGAATAATGCTAAAATATTTTTCAAAACTGCTAAAGAGATAGGTTTGGAAGTTAACAAAGAGAAAACTAAATATATGCTTACAGGCCGAAACCAAGTGTTAGGTAATAATTAAAATCTAATTATTGATAACAACTCGTTTGAACCAGTTTCCAAATTCAAATACTTAGGAGTAATATTAACAAATGAAAATTATATTAAAGAGGAAACAAAAAGTAGGCTTAATTCAGGAAATGCATGTTACTTCTCTCTTCATAAACTTTTGTCTTCTCGTTTAATATGTAAGAAACTAAAAGTTAAAATATACAAAACAGTAATTTTGCCTGTAGTATTATATGGATGTGAAACTTGGTCCCTTACATTGAAAGAGGAACATAAATTGAGAGTATTTGAAAATAAGATCCTTAGGAAAATCTTTGGACCTAAAAGGGATGAGGAGACAGGTGAGTGGAGAAGGTTACATAATTTAGAACTACATAATTTGTATTCATGTCCAGATATTATTAGAATAATTAAATCCAGAAGACTTAGGTGGGCAGGCCACGTGGCACGAATGGGAGAGGAAAGAGGAGTTTACAGGATTCTTGTTGGGAAACCTGATGGTAAGAGACCTGTAGGAAGGCCAAGACGAAGATGAGATGGACCTAAGGGAAATCGGTAGGGATGGAAAAGAATATATAGAACTTGCTCAAGATAGGGAAAGATGGAAGGCCTGTGTTGCTGCAGCCATGAACCTTCGGGTTTAAGAAGGCTAGGGAGTTAGTTAGTTAGTTAGTATATGTAAGATTCAACAGTGTAAGGGCCGAATCACACGGAACTGGATTTCCAGTAGAATACCCTAGTTGGCGCTGGACTGGCTACCCATCCGCTAGTTTTCGTCTGACACGATGCTTCTTACCGTACTTGTCGGTATACGTTTGTTCCCATGAGACATTGCGCACAGCAGACAAGCTAAAAAGGTGGACGACCGATTTGAATAACGTTGCAGGAGAATTACTGATGCTATTAAAAATTAAAAAAGAAAAGTAGAGGACTGGAAATTGGCTCGAAAGAAAATATGGTAATCAATGCGTATTGAACAGGCATAGGTGAGATTGGCAAGATTCATTCATAAAAAAATATTTTGTTCAACTAAATATGTCAAACATTTAATAATCAACTTGTAATAATAAGGATTTTCATTATCGGCTAACCATATTTCTCACGTACAAATCTCATTACTTTACATAAATACTTAAATATTAATGAACTGAAAACAAATGCACATCATCTCTGTTACTTTTTCTTTTACTTAGAAGCGAACAAAAACAATAAACACTCTGAAACCACAGACAAAAAACTTTTCTTTGGCAAACTCACAGATTATCTTCATATGGCCAAACTTCGCTCTGATTGGCTGTTCAACAGAATCCAGCCGAAGAAAACCAGTTGCCTAGTCGTTTAAACCTGTCAAGCATCTACCCCGACAGCCATGATTTCCACCCAGGTAGTCAGTTCAACGCCAACTATGGCATTCCTACTGGAAATCCAGTTCCGTGTGATTCGGCCTTAAGGATTGGTTGATTGATTGATGTAGTTTATTTCACAGAAAATAAACATTTGATTTGAATTTAAAATTTTGGATGCGTCAGCACTTAGGCTATTTTGCACCCGTCATATTATACGGGGGCCAGCCCCTTACCATTACAAATAACAACTGTAACGTTGCATAACTAAAATCTTAAAATATTCGGACTTCTGTTAAAAGCTGAGGCTGTAAACGGGCACTCAGCACACACAAGGATAAAAAACAGGACAACACACACAAAATTATACTGGCCATAGGACCAGTTGCCAGAGCCTCGTTCGTCTGGAAAATGCAGTCCAGGGTGTACACCCCACAGAAAAAAAAAACCTAAATTAATCAATCATTCTATCCTTTCACTGCTTGAACCCTACATATATCTCCAGGTTCGGTGAAAGTTAAGTGGAAATTTACGTATATTACCGTTAAAATAAATGAAGTTCACTCCAAGATGGCTGTTTTTAAGATAGTCGCCACACTGATAACATATCGGAACAAGTATTCCCACTTTCCTATATCATGGATAGGAACCAGAGCAGTGGCGTAACCACAGGGGGCATGAGGCATCCCCCCCAACCATCGACAGAAGTCAATTCTAGGGGGCATGGGGGGGGGGGCAAACGTTAACGCCCAAGGGCACCCGCAGGGAGTACAGAGGAGCAATTGCCCCCCTCGATTTCAAATTTTATGCAAATAAAAATACATTTCACAAAATTTTCTTGCTTGCTTCGCTCGCAATACCTGCTTTCTCAGTCTCGTCAAGTTCAGACTAGGTGGAGACGGGAGTCAGTCATGGGCACTGAGCGATCTAAATGAAAAGAAATTTTAAAAGAGAGAATGTCATGGCACCCCGTGAAATTGTTTGCACCCTATTAAATCAAAATTGTTTTCAGTTGCAAAAATTGGATCTAAATATGTTCTTGCTCGCTTCGCTCGCAATGTAGGCCTATTTCTTTTCTATAATGTATTTAAATAGTAGCCTATGTGTTGTACGTATATATGTATTGAATAAACTTTCAATACGTACACAATTTAGTGCTAACATGTTGCATACGCATTTTCTTATTTTATGTCGCTCCATGTTGCATATGAGTAAAGCATATCTTGTACATTAAAGTCATACACTCTATGTATAAAAAGAATTATCTTCGGAATGCATTTATCATTCATTTTCTGCCATTGAAAAATACAGTTTGTCTGCTTGTTTTCCATTATTAGCTAATGTGAAACTGAAAGTGTTGAAAAAATATTTCAAATTGTTTGTTCCAACACAAATGCATTAACACAGACTTCTACTCCCTTCTTACGTAATTTATGAGGATAATAACGCCTTTGATACTACTACTATCGCTAGTAATAATAATAATAATAATAATAATAATAATGCCATTATTATTATTATTATTATTATTATTATTGGTACGTTTATTCTGCTACTTGCCCCCCCCCAGACAAAAATTCGTGGTTGCGCCTCTGAACCAGAGGCGACTTAAAGGCCGGGCAACCCGTCGGGGGAAGGAGGGCAAACCGGAATGTTCCCATTGGCTAGCGTTGCTATTTGTTTGCACCGAAAGGCTAATTGGTGTTGGACCTACAGTTTAAAGTGGGATCCGAAGCACCACGTGCCTCCAGCGTGTGCGTGCCTATTTGTTTTAAAGGGAGTTGCGTTTATTGTTGACAATAATTAATTGAAGTTACAGATGCATAACTTAATAAGTATATTGCAAAAGTATAAAGCAATTTTAAGTTAAGAGACTACTGTTATTTTGATGTCGTTATGTAATTAAGTATTAAATAAACACATACATACAATAAACGTGTTCTTTAACAGTAACGTTTAAAGTAGACTATTTGTGTTTCGTAATTATCACCATAATTATACAAACATAACATGGTCATGTTTCTTATTGGAGGAAGGTGGAAAGTAGCAGGACCGGCTAGAAATATAAGAAGGGACAGAGAATGGGAATGAAGGGTTTATAAAAAATGCACCTTGCCCGAGTGAAAATTTTATCTTGAGCCTCCGCTGATGGGAACGTTTAATTCATGTTTTTTTCTATTTGAGTCTATCCCATTTTGCTTTATGCCTTAGCAGTACATAAAAAACCGGTTGATCTCCAGTGGTCAATTTAATTCCCCGATAATATATCCGCGGTTCTTTCCGTCTCGCCATTGATTTGTATCCGGCTCCGTCACTGCGCAATGTAGCCATGATATTGTCGAAGAGCAGTTCACAATGTTAGACCTGTGACATACAACGATAAATGGACTTGAGAATAATGACAACATTTCTCACATGAAGAGACACAATTCTCTTAACATTGCGCAAGAATATTAAAGCAATGTTGCCAATATTAAGCAGAAGATTTCCCATGGAGTAGTGTCCAGCTAGTGAAGTGACGTTACGTGTAACTAAGAAACTGTGCAGGACCATACAATGTCAACTGATTAGAAGATACTTCCTTCTCGCCTGATATGCTTTTATTCTAATGGTTTTGACCTTGTATTGTTCCAAGAAGACGTACCCACATCATTTCCTGACGTTGAATGTCTGTCAGTAACCTCCGGATAGCGTTCAATTCCGTCGCGTCGCGTCGCTTCCTCCCTTTCTTGCGCTTTCCTCGCTCAGTGCCCCACCTGGTCATTTGTTTCGTTCCGTGTCGTTTGGTGCATAGAAGAAGAACGGATGAATTGCTTTCAAACAACTATTGTGTCCCTTGAAATGCCAACACGCCTGCTTGATAAAAAGAACACTGCACAATGACAAGAATGTTGTTAGTATGTTCAAGTACCTATCCACATTAGTTCAATCACCTTTTGAGCAAGATAAAAAAAATACTTCTGGTATCGAGGTAGTATGTACGATCTCTTTGCATGGATCTGCTAAATGTACGAATGCTTTCTACACACACACGCACACGCACACGCACACAGACGCACATGCGCGTGTTTATGTGCGTCTTGGCAAGTGATTAAATTTGGTACAATCATCTTTGTATCTGCTTTATGCAAATGAAAGATTGAATGAAATGAGCATTTTGGGTGCGTCAGCGCTTTGCTTCCGTCACATTATATGGGGCCAGGATCTTACCATTACTAAAATCAACACATATCTCTAAGGAATAAAATATCTTTATCTAGGTTAAAAGCCGACCTGTAAAGGGTCACTCAGCACAGCACATATGTGGACAAAATGCAAGAAAACACACAACCCTACAGAGGATTTTACTCGCCAGACGCCAGAGCCTCGTTACCAGGGTGTACTTTTCAGAGTTTTCTAAATAGTCCCCACACAATCGAAAACGAGGATCTAAACCATTGAATTGAGGCGTTGCGGATACGAAGGGCGAACTCAACAAACGTAGCCTACATTGTGAGGAAATGCGTTTCAAGTTGTCAGGCACAGTGCAAACTCCACAAAAACTTGGTAACAGTAGATCGGAATGTTTCATGCGTGATTTCCAAAGTTTTTTGTTCACAACTTGAAACGCATTTCCCTCACAATGTACGGGATGGGAAATAACCTTTTGCTAGGGGTCCACAGTAAAAAGTAACAACAATTAAGAAATGATGGTAATACCAAATGTTTACTACGACAATTGTGGTTACAAAAACAAAATTAAAAGTTAGTATGTCCGCCGTTTGCTTCTCTCACAGCACGAAGACGATCTGGGTAGGAGCTCAGAAGATTCGCAAACAGTCCGTATTCCATTCCAT
Organism: Lepisma saccharinum; assembly: GCF_977018435.1. Lineage (NCBI taxonomy): Eukaryota > Metazoa > Arthropoda > Insecta > Zygentoma > Lepismatidae > Lepisma > Lepisma saccharinum. The sequence goes on from NC_139233.1 coordinate 83,239,302, forward strand.
GTCACGGAGGACTTGTTTCAGATGTGCAAGGAGTGTTGGCCGGGAATAGCGGTCCGGTCCGCGTTCCACTATCATCAAGGACTCAAGTGCGTCCTTCAGAATAGCCCCAAAATGCTCCGCTGCATTCAGGTCCGGTGATGCACCCGGCCATTCAGAACTGCTGAAGAAATCAATGCCACTTCGCCGAAGAAGGTCTTGGTTTTAGCATTTGCCTTGAAGCAAGGTGCTTTGTCGTGAACTAACTTTTAATTTTGTTTTTGTAACCACAATTGTCGTAGTAAACATTTGGTATTACCATAATTTCTTAATTGTTGTTACTTTTTCCTGCAGACCCCTAGCAAAAGGTTATTTCCCACCCTGTAGGTAGCCCTTCGTATCCGCAACGCCTCAATTGTTGCTTTAACAGCCGAAGTCCTGGTTCTTTAAATTAAGGCAATATTTCAAACATTGTTCGGTACTGGGAGGCTCACGTATAAATCTTTCTTCAAGATTTTATTTATAATACCCAAACTATTGTAACTCAAATGAAGTGTGCTGTGAACAGAAGTAACAGATTATTAATATTTTTCGATGAGACGAGACTTATTTATTTATTTATTGAAATTTCCAGTACAGCAGAAGCCATTTTAAACCAGAAAGAAACAACAGTAAAACAGTACACTAGAGTGTTAAAATGAACACACGAAACAAGATAAAATAAAATAAAATAAAATAAACAAAATATAAATATGAACATAAACAAGTCAAGACAGTACCAAGGTAAACAGATGAGTTTCACAAAAGCATTACTTATATACCATTTTTTCTATGTAGGTGATAAAAGATGGATATGAACTGAATATCTCGATTTGGTTTGATATGACATTGAACTGATTTGGTAGCCTATGAAATAGTGAACGTTGAAAGAGTGAGAGTCTTGGAGTTGCAGTGTGGAAAGTTTCCTTGCTCCGTGTTTTGTGTCTGGGCACTCTGAGGGAGAGTTTGTGGAGTGGGATGCTGCATCTTAGGTTTCCATTAATTATCTTATGTAGTAATTTCATATCTGCAACGTATCTACGTGATTCTGGAGCATTTACGTTTAAGTTTTCAAGCAGATCTCTCTTAGGTTGGTGTCTCAGGGCCGGCACTCTATATCGAACAATGGAGAGGAAAAAGCTGAGAACACTATCGATCTTGAAGGTATGAGAAGGGGCAGCCATTTTCCAGATGGGTGAACAGTATTCTAGAATGGGGGACACAAACATTTTGAAGTAAATGGAAAGTGCTTTAGGGTTATGGATTTCGGTGAATCTGTAAAGTAAGCCTAGGATACGCATTGCCTTTTTTGTGATGGTTGATATGTGATTATCGAAAGTTAGTTTAGAATCTATGAGGATACCTAGATCTCGGTGTTGTGCTTCTTTTGCTAGAGTGATGTCGGTGAGTGTATAATTACCTTCAAGAATGTTTTGCTTCAATGCAATTGTTATGTAAGAGCATTTCGAAGGGTTTGTGGACAGTTTCCATCGCTTACACCATTCAGAGAATCTATTTATGTCATTTTGGAGAAGTTGCATGTCTGATGGCTGTTTTATTTCTCTCATAAACTTGCAATCATCGGCGAACATTAGAATTGTGCTTGAGATTGGGGAATTAAAGAGATCTGTGAGATCATCCAGATATAATACAAATAACAGAGGGCCAAGAACGCTTCCTTGCGGCACACCAGATATAACAGGAAGCCAGTTAGAATGAGTTCCAGGAAGTATGACGCGTTGTTGTCTATTTCTTAGATAGTCTTTCACTATTTTTAGCGAGTTTCCAGTTATATTAAATCTGTTAACTAATTTATGCAGTAAATAATGGTAATCCACTGAATCAAAAGCTTTGGACAGATCAAAGTACACAACATCTAACTGATTACGATTAGTAATTGCGTTTATGGCATAGGATTGCATAGAAGACAGATTGGTAAGGCATGAAGAATTTGGAAGAAAGCCGTGTTGTGCTGGGTTAATGTAAGGAGATGTGAATTTCAGAAGTCTATTTTTCAGAATTTTTTCACAGACAATGGCAAGTGTGGAAAGGAGAGAAATGGGCCTATAACATGTAGTATCGTTTGCATTGCCAGATTTAAAAATAGGAATGATATTTGCTTTCTTCCATTGAGTGGGAAAGCAGCCTTCAGAGAAGCACCTATTGTATAACATTGCAAAAGGAGTAGCTAGTGAGTGAACTGTTTTTTGAAGGAAGATAGTAGGAATATTGTCTGGTCCAGATGCTCGGTGAGAAGAAAGGGAGGTAAGGAAGTGCAATACTTCACCTGGCTCTGTAAATACGGTAGAAAGAGAGTGAGAGCAAATAGATTTGATACGAGGATGATCTAAAACATCATTTGAAACAAAATTATTTTGAAATGTTTGATTGAATACCAACAGCTGAAATGCCATTGTGTGTTGCTTCCAAAGGGATGGTTTGGTTTGTCTCCGCGAATTTATCAATGTTCAGACTCTCTTCGGATTAGTAAGGAGTTCATTTGTGACTGTGTTTACATATTCTGTGTATTTCTGTTTCGTAAGGCCTTTACTATGCTTACGAAGTGCTTTGAAAGTGTTGTGTGTGTGGAGATTGCGGAAACTTTTCCACAGCTGCCATGCTCTCTTTTTGTTGTGCAACAGATGCTGCAACTCCTTATCGAACCACAGGGGAAATTTTAAACTTTTCATTGTTTTATGTGGCACATAGTCCTGAATTAGGGCATGAATCACGTCCGTAAACAATTCGACAGCCTCAGTTATGGTCCTTCGATTACCTTGATTCGCTATTAATAAAGAATTGGAATTGTTATTTGCACGCAGAACGTACCTTTCTTCAACACAACTATCAATTACAATTATATGTAACTATTCTTTGGTCGTTCTCTACCTATAACTCATGTGACACAGTAGTAATTTATTTTGATGGAAATGGAACGTAGGATTTTTTTTCCAGGGAGGGGCAAGCAAGGTATTTTTTCCAGGAGGGGGTAAATAAGGTACATTTCCCCCCATAATAGTGTTGTTCCCTCAAAAAAATTGCTTGAATTTTAAGTTATCATGTTCATGCAATAATTAACATATATTATTGTAGCTGAAATGAAATTGCATGTGTGAAATGTATATTTTTTTTGTTGGCTTTCATATTCCAGGATGGGTCGTGGGCCCACCTTGCCACCCTCCGTTCCGGACGTCCATCAACGTAATGGAAAATAATATCTTGCTATTAAGTATTTAAAAATTCATCGTTAGTTTTTATTTTTCTATTATGTTTTCAATTGAAAAAAGAAACAATTAGTTTACATATTTAATGGTTCGTCATGGATTCTGTGTTATTTTACCAAACGACCCTATTTACGTGACATGAATAATTTTCAAATAATTATACAGTTTTACACAAAGGTAATGAATTCTGGGACTTCTTATTGATGCAATCGGACTTATCAGCCAGACTTACTCGCAAGTTAGTATCAGTGGTGCAGGAACAGGAGTGGGGGATACAGAGGTACATTGAACCCTCCTAAATTTTTGAAGGGGTACAGTACCTTCCTAAATCCGCAGATCGGAGTTGTAGCCTCTTTTACCCACCCACCCTCAAATAATTAGAGAGATGCAAGGTGCTGCTGTCAAAATAACATATTTTCTAATAGATCAAACATTTATTTTCCAAAAGAATTCAAATCTCTGTAAACCTATTCCACAACTTGAGCACAACTCGTAAACGTCACTCAAATCAATCCAGAGTCAATTTTGTTGCCTAGTAACCATAGAGAATATAATTTCTATTTGCTAACAACTTTCCCGCTTAGAAGAAACATTACAAGAAGTTTCACACAATACTCACGCTCATGTAAGAAGTAGGAACTGCTGAGCTGAGGCACGGCAGTGACCTGCGCCACGAGGGACTGGCTGACTGCATGCTAAGCACCTTCTTATGCGGTGAGGGCTTGTCCTCAGTCTAGTTCAATGAACTCAAGGGCTTGCAAATCACATATATCGTGCTACAATAATATGATTGAAACTTAATACTGTAAATTTGTTTGTGCGGTAGGGTGTGCGCGCACTTGCCCATGTGTCACAAGGGTAATTCACATTCAGTATGATATTTGTAATGGGCAGCGATGAATTCAGGGGGTTGCTCGGAGAAGGGAATCCCCTCAGGAAATTAAAAAGCCCCCTCTCCTCGAGGAAATTTGCAGGTACCTCAACAAACATCATGAAAATTCGTAGCGGGTACTGTATCTTCACAACGTCTGAGGCAATATGGCGACGTCAGCTACCAAACTATGCACAGCTGCGCACTCTCTTAAGGATGTATGAATCTGCCAGATGCCCTGCGTCATGTGAAACTAACACAGAGCATCTCAATGTATTGCTGTTGAAAAAAAATAGAATGAAATGTGTTCGTTTTTTATGAACCACCCTGTATATTACTAGTTATACTCTGTCCCGGGAGATCTCTGGTCGAGAGGGCTCGACCATTGAACGGGAGGGAACAGGATGCGAGGGAATTGTATTACATGAAGGGGGAAAGGCGACTGCAGCTACCAGCCATTTGCAGCAGCGTATACTATTTCGCTTCGTCCACTCGGTTTCTCCCCCCTTCTCTACCGTTATACACTGTCTTGCTCGAGAGATTCCTGGCATACGCTATGTCCAACGTGGATACGGGCAGCGCGGTGCGTGCGGTGTGATGCGAGCGCCGCACCGCAGATATGTGCGTGAACGCAGGGAGTGTCCAACGTTACTGCGTGCGATTGTGTTGAGCAGTTGCGACGAACATGGCTTCCAGTTCGGTGCGCTCCGTGCTATTAATGGAAAGTAGTGTCATTAAAATGAAAATATTGAAGGAACACAAGAGACGTCACAGACAAAAGACGAACACAATCTTCAGGAATAGGTTGTCGTATGGAGAATTTCATCATCTGTATCCGCAGCTACGAGCAGATGAAAATGCATTTCATCAGTACACAAGAATGACAATAAACACCTTTGACTATATTGTGAAAAGATTGGATGGTGCTTGTTATCATTAATTCCTGTACTCTCAGCTACGGAATCCCATTCCTTATCAACAATTAAACGATCTTTGTAACGAGGGTTTCTTTTATCCCACAACATATTTCTTCTTTGCACTTCTGCAATAAGCCCTTCCATCTTTCTTGGCGACTGGCCACCGGACGGCAAATGCGATACAAAACAAACCTGTTTGAAAATCAAACGTTGCGTGCGTTGCGAGCGGACGAATCGCACGCGTCACGTGTCTACGTAGGACGGGCTCGTTTCTGACTACAGGTTTGATCGGATACGACTGCCGCGTTGCTCGCATCGCCCCGCACGCACCGTGCTGCCCGTATCCACGTTGGACATAGCCACTGTATCAAACGGACGATAATTTAAAAACGTTCATTATTTTGATTTGTAATTATAAAGAGGACCGAATCCGTGCTAATTACGAAAAAGCCACAAGAAGTACATTCCGCGTTAATTTAAAGTAGCCAAATGTAACAAGGTTGCCAAAATTCTTAGAAATTGTCCGAATGTTCTGATAGGTTATTGACATTTTCCGATGGGAGCTTTTTAATTTCCAGAAGAGATTCCCCCGGGCCGCCACCTGAATTCATCACTGCTTAGATTAGGCAACATTAAACGTTGATAAATTAAAATACATATTCATGGAAAAATAGTCTTACATTTTAATCGACGTAATCTCCATTGGAATTTACACACTTTGCCATCTTTCGGCCATCTGTAGAATCCCCTGGCGATAGAACGGCGGCGGTTTCGAGTACTCAATGCTATTTTCCACCTGGTGATGCAGGGACCGGAAATGAAGGGGCCAGGTCAGGGAAATAAGCCGCATTAGAAAGAACTTCCCAACCCAATTAATGGAGTGTCTTCTTAGTTCTTTTTGCCGCGTACGGCCTGGCGTCATCATGCAGCAATGTCACCTGCCTAGTCCCGCTGCCGGTGAATGGTATTTTCCTCTCGATTTCCTTACTCAAACGAATCGGTTGACGTTGAGTTTTGGATTTTCATTCAACAGTTGCTCCAATTCCATCCTCCACTATATTTGCCTGTCCATGACGCTCTTCATCTACATCAGTGGTACAACTGTGGTACGTGTACCCCCGAGGGTACATATAAGACTTAGGGGCTACGCCATCAGCTCGGAAGAGAAATGTTGAGAATACCCACACGATAACATTTTTGCTGCAGGTGTGTAGAGCAGACTTCATAGCTTTAACACTCAACAGGAAAATGAGGCTGATTTTCTCACTGACACTCTTATCTTTGTTTGATGTGTTTTGAAATAAAATACTCGTTCAAGATCTATAATTTGGAGACGAATCTCCGCTAGAAAGTTTCAAGTGCACAGCCAAAGCCAAACACCAAGAAACTGTGTCAGGTTACGCAGGCACATCTTACTTACTTGAAACTCTGAGGATTTACAATAAAAACTCCACAATTGTGCTTGACAGTTAGTTTACAAACTTATTTTTGTTCTTTACTTTGTTTTCAATAACTCCGGAAAAAATATATTACCATTAAAGTTGTTTATGTACTTCGTAGCATACGTGTGTTTCACATTTTTATTTTTGTAACTAATCAAAAAGATTGTAAACATAGGAACACCCAATAAAATAATAAATGTACAGTTTTAATGTTTATTTGTTCCACATATAAGCCGAATGCCATTTTGCTCTATTGCAGATACGCGCCTCCAACATATCAAAAACGTCCCACCAATGAGGCAGCCAAAAAAAAATCCTCAAGACTCACTATTCGGAGAAAACCAATGGTGGAGGTACATTAGGGTACAATGAGAAAAAAGTTTGAGAACCACTGATCTATATTGAAATTCCCTTACCAGAATCGCTGAAACCACTTCTTGCAGGTGATGTATGCGCTTCTTCAGCACCAAAGGCCGAACAAATCATTTTCTTTGCCTCGCCGCCTTTTTTCTTCAGTTATACGCAAGATGCCTGCAGTGCTTGACGTGCTGATTCTCGAACAACATGTGTTCATTGCTGCTTCTTTATGTTGCGTTGTCTGCTAGTCGGATATTTTTAAGGTTACCAGGCATCCTCTTTTTTCCAGACGTCCTACATTTTAGCCTAATGCCCGGCGTTCGGGAGGAATTTGGGGAAAAATTTACAAATGTTCTACATTTTGAGCGTCACGTAATTACATTCTGCTTCGGTCGAAAAAAAGAGTAATCAAAAGAAACATCATTGATTAAAATTCTGTGGACTGTAATCCCACACCCAATAGTGAAATTAATTTTGATTCAGACACTGAAGAAAAAAAGTACCAGAACAAAGTTATTGAACAATAAACATCCCAAATGACACATCTGGAACCATTTAAAGTTATCTTAAGGACATAATGTTTCATATTATTTCAAATTATGTTAATTTCTAAATATTTGTTTGTCATTCCGGTAATAATACAAATGTTGAGAGAGTATTTTTATTAATGTCAGCACAATATAGTGATGAAAGAAAGAAATTTCTCACAGAGTGTGTAAAAGGTTTGGTACTGGTTCAGTATAATTTCAACAAGTATAAGTATACGAGTATTCGTATTTTGACTAAATCTGAAATTTTAAGAACAATTGGCTCCTCCGAGAAACATGACTGAAAACAGGTGTAAAAATGTATTGTTTATTATTGATAACAAATGTGGGAAATTTGGATCTTAGGTTTACTGTGAATGATTTGAGCCCTACATTTTGACTTAGAGTCCTACATTTTGACTTAAAGTCCTACATTTTGGGATAGCAAGGACTACTTTTCCCTCATAGTGATCAACCCTAGGTATTTTACGTAATTGGGGTGGTATAGGAGTGCCCAATCATGGTGAGGAAAGTTCCAATCTGAGCAATCGCAACAGTAAAGTAATAGGTGAATTAATTTAGGGGGCAAGATTTAATTTGCACACCTAATGTGGGAACTATAGTAAAAGCATTTTAAACTGGTGGATGCAAACTAACAAATCAGCGCTCTGTTCAGTGATTATTTACTTTCGCATCCCAAGGTGCCGAACGCCGCTCACGGGGCAAAACAAAAATGAATCGGAGACATGCATGTTGCCAACCCTAATGCAAGTGAATGTTTTCCTCTTGTGTGGTTGAAAACACGAGGGCTGCTAAACGAACTCGATTAAAGCACAGGGACAATTGGCGATCTAAGGACCTTGGCACAGATACAAGGAAAAACAGGACTACGCTTGGCAACGTTACCACAAGACAGCGATATTCTTTCTAGAACATGCACTTCGCAACTGACATTGCCACTGCCTTCAGCACACAATTAGGGGCCAGGACCTGCCAAATGACTCTTTCATTGCATGACATGTAGTTAGCATGTCGAATCCCATCCCAAATAACCAAAAGTGGTTGGCCATACTGAAAATAGTTGGTGAAACGTAAGAACATACCGTTGGACAACGGTAATTTTGGCTGTGATTCCAATGTTGCCCCAACGTGTGGTTTTTATGTTGGGCCAACGTATGGTTTTACGTTGGAACAACGTACTGAAAACTAAAGAATGGATAGGTTTGTGTTTTGATATAGACATAATTTATTGTGAGACTAAATGAAAACAATAGTACAAATTATTTATGAAAATGAAAACTAATACAGCACTTTCTCAGTCACATGGCATCATTGTTTTCAAGACACCTTCAAGTGGTAGCACAAAAACTTTCTAGAGTTTACTTAGTTTTCCACCTTTGATGGAATTTAGTCTGCACGTAACATTGTTTAACCACCTTCACAAGAATATCTGCAAGAATGTTCTTGTTCTGCTAGAGCTAAAGAGACAAATCATAAGCAACACATCTATCATCCATGGTTGCTGACAAAGGACTTGTGAGTGACTGCAAGTTAAAAATACCTTCTATTTTCATTAAAAATATTTATATTATATTTCCAGTATGTACTGTGAATGAAATATTCGAATGAAACATGTTACATGTCATTTATTTGCTTTTCCATGGTTGGATAAACGTTGGCCCAACGTCAATTTGCCAACCAATGTAAACCCAACCTTTTCAACATAAAAATTGACATTGGCAAGTAACATTGTGGTTACTTGGGATTGCAGCTTTCGTGACCAAAACCCACTACTTTTCGTTTTCAAGTAACTTCCCAATTGACTTCATCATGTTTCTGGGTCAACATTGAAATTCTGGGGGGTTATACCAGGAATCCAACTCGGGACAGCTGACACCAAATATGCGAGGTCTAACTATTTGAATATGTGGGTCCAATGCACATCTGCTTTTATAGTTTTACACCTTGAATGGAAAAATTATTTTTGAAACTGCCAGTTTGCAAATACAAGCCAAAATAATATCCTGTATAAATGTTTACAGGACATTGAAACAACTTGTGGAATACAGGACTATCTTGTAAAAATAAAACGTTTAGCTTCACTTAGATACACAGACTAGACCAGTGGCGGCTGGCCAAGTGCAACAAGTGCAGATGTTTTCACCTAATTTTCAAATTAATATTGACATTTTTCATTTGCTTATTAAATTAAACTATTTCCCAGCAGAACGCACACGATAATACTCAAATAACACGCCGCTCGGCGCTACGCACGTATTGAGTTCGTCCCAACCCAAGAGCAAACACCGCTAGGTTGCGGAAGACTTAGCCGGTTGTCATGGCAACGGTGACGTCACCTAGCGTTGGCCTTGAACATGGTGTCGCCCTCTACGTGAATCAGTTCTCTCGTCGGAGAAAACATCGCATCCAGTGCTTGTGGCAAAATCTTCGCGTTCTCGCGAGATCTTGTTCCGCGTGTGTGTTTCGCGTTTCCTATCGTGTGTTGTGTTCATGTGTTGAGCTGTGGTTTCTACAATGAACCCAGTAAATGACTTAGTGTGTAATTTGTTGCAGACACCATTTTCCAGATGGACGGATGAAGACAAAAAAGGCGTTTTAAATTGGGGGGGGGGGGGCACTGGCACTTACTATTTGTTTTCATTGCCTATAAATATACTTCTTCACCTGTTATTTTAGGCACGAGCCGCTACTGGACTAGACAATGATCAAAATGATGAAATGTCAATAAATAAAAGTAAAACATGCACATTTGAGCTTTGCCTATTTACTGTGCAGAAATTTCAGAGGTCATCTAAATGAAAATATTATTACATTCTTGTCACAATTATTTTATTTGCTGGCAAAATTTACTTGAAAAAAATCAGCTGATTTTATACAAAGTCTCAAACTTTAAAAATTGGTTTTCTTGAGACTTACTTTTTGTGACTTAGCAGGTTTTGGAAGTATACTGACAATACAGAAAGTGCTCATGTATGTAGTAATTGTAGCAAATATTATGCTGGTTGCCTATTGAACTGGAAACTTGAAAACAATGAGTCAAAGATGGGTTCAATAGATAGTACTCAGTGAACAATTACCCCAACAATTCATTGCATCATATTTCAGGCAAATAGATCAGATCCCAAGTTGAAAACACGTGGGGGTAATCATGGTGCATAAGATTTTCGTGATCATATGAGGAACGTATACAATGCAAATTTTCTCACTGTAAGAACGCTTCGTGTATGCCTTCCTTAAGACATGTGACACTGTTTGACTGATTTCTCCCCAGAGTATACTGTGTGATGATGTCAAGTTGAATATTATCCATTGTGTTTGGCTCATGTATTTTTTTTACAAGTTCAAAATAGAGATGGAAGACTAAGTGATCTATCATTGCTAGACTCATTAAGGCTCAGTGCAGTCACTGCCCCTAGATGTGAAGATAGCTTCTTCTTCTCAGCCTGTATCCCAACTGGTCAATTTATTTAAAACAAACTGCCTTACTTATGAATATATTCTTTACTATTTTATCTAGCTATCACATTGGATCCCTTTTAATTTTGATTCACGCCAGTTTTCTTTTTTTCAAAAATCTCTTATTTTCCATATTTGCAAGCTTCTTTCTCCACTGGCACTTCTGAACCATACATAGGATCTGATATTTTGTATATTTTGGTATTTGTTTTCCTTGATATCAGTTAATATTTCAATAATGTTACTTGACAAAAGTAATATTTTATTCCCTGCTACTTTCTGAGATTTTATTTTCACTATATTCATTCAATTATTGCTCTTTCAAAACCGTATTCTCAATCTGCAAGGTTTCTATATTTTTGATCTGCTTCATTTTTTGTTTCAATCAAGTACACATTTAGTTTTTTAGTATGCACATAATTTTGTACCTTTTAAAATAACTATATAATTTGTGCCTGATTACCTTTATCGCTTTCAAGGTTCATTTGGACAAGACAGGCTCCCACCTAGTCTTTGGAGTCTGTTCAAAACACCATCGTGCATTGATCCACCATTTACCTGCCCACATCCAAGCATCAATATCTATCTTTATACCAGGTAAGATACTATCACTAGAGGTAAAAAGTCATAATTTAGTTTTTAGCTGACAATATTCTTGTAGGGATCTCATGCAGCACATGTGCCAATTGAGGATAAGTTATTGGAGATTCAGAGTCATATGTGATAAAGAGATTGCATTTCAACATCTGCTTACTTCACAACAAAATGCTTATGGGGAGGCCACTCCAGGACTGGCATTGGTGAAGTCATTTAGTGGACAGAAGCCAAATAATTAATATATGTAAGACATAGTAGAGACACGAAAAGCAATGCATCTTTATCCTTCATTTGATATTTTACACTGGAATTGCTACTTTAAACTAGGAATACAAAATGTAAATGATTCTTGATCAATTTTATATATAAATAAGGATAATAATAATGCAATAATTTGCTTATATATTACACTACTGGTTCTCTGAGTAACCAACATATTAAATCATTAATATTATTTATAGATGGTTGTTTAAATGTCTAACTCAAAGGAAAGTTCTTGTACTTTAATAGGACTGTGTCTTAAATTTTGAAGTTATTTCATACAGTTAGCAATATTCATATCACATGAAAATATGTCTTCCTCAAAGATCAATCTGATAATTTCTATGTAAATATTAACCACATTAATCTGCAAGCAATATTTATAGGTGTACATTTCTGCATTATTGTCATTTTACTCCTCTCTTCTGCCTCTTTACACTAATTGCGATAATGAAAATTAATTATTATTATTATTAGATAAAATCAGTGACAGGTCATTGACAAAGAACACTTACACTGAGGCTGCAGCTGTAAAGCAGGAACCTACGATGGAAATATTGTGAGTCAACTATACCACATCCTTGGCAATAACATTTTCAAAGTCTACTTTATCTACAGATTGACTAATAGGACTGGGCTTGCAGTTTAAATGGGGATCAAAACAATATGTGCCTCCACCAGGCTTTGAACCTGTAAGATTTCAAGTGAGAATTTTTCCCTCAGTGTTCTTTCATTAATAGCCTTCATCAATGAGTACTTGCGTGCTACTCTGACAGGTATAGGCAAGTGGATTATGGTGTTGTTCTTAAAATACTGAGATGTAGGATTCTTAATTGACTTTTTGGTTGATGATGATGTCGAATGATAGTATGAAGACATATCACCTGAAATTTTCCTTGTTCAAAAGTTCTAGTACTTTCATTAGGTGGCAACATGTACCATAAAGTACATATGAATGTTATTTGCAGGTGTTCAATTTCTGCCTTTGATGCTGTGTGAATAATGGCTATGAACAAATGCACAATACCCATGTCTTTCTTATTTCAAGTCACTTTACTAAGACATATACTGCAGAGGACTAAAGGCGATATTTACATTGCACTACTCTCCATATCTGCTAATTTATTAACGAATGTAATGCCAACAATTCATAGCATGTCTCAGTCAAACATTAAATATTTCCACAAGAAGAGTCAAACATTAAATATTTCCACAAGAAGACAGAATTGTTGAGCAATTTCCAGAGGTTAATATATAAATATCAAACATATGTTTAATGAATTTAAATGTTATAATGACAAAATATAGATGCATATATTGACTAATATATTTATTATAGAGGCTTGTATTAAGTTTAAGGAATTCCTCTAGTTGTCATTATAATCATCCTTATGCATTTATCATCGTAAGATAATGTAAGAAGTAGTACATGCATTTCTTATATATAATGGATGATTCTCCAAAAGTAGGAAGTTTAATTTGTGCACTACAAAATACCAGGGACAGTTCATTTTCATTCCTGCAAGGGATGATTTTTTTCCACTTCAATACAAAAGATTTACATATGAAACAAACAAATTTGTAAAACTTTCAAAATTTTAATGGATGATATTCAATGAATAACTTCACCCACAATTCATTGCACAAAATTATGCTCCACAGCCATATTTCAGGCAAACAGATCAGATCCTGGGTTGAAAACATGCCAGAAAAGCATTGTGCATGTGATCTTGGCCGAAGTAATTCAAGGTAGAATATCATGATTACATGAGGAATGTGTACGTGTAAAATATATCAATTTCTCACTGTAAGAAGGCTTCTCATATGCTTTCCTTAACACGTGTGAATCTTTTTGTCCATCTTCATGCTCTTTCTTCCCATAGTGTACTGCGTGATAATGTGAAATTGAATATTATTCTTTGCAAACTTGTTCATGCTAAAAAAAAAATCTGTTTTGAAATGTTATTATATCAAAGAAAACTAACAATTTTCTAGTATTGTTGGAAAAAGAATACTCTGTTGGTAAACTGAATATAAGTAACCGATTGGTTGGAGAAAGGCTAGTCCTTTATGTATGTGCCTCTCTTCCCCTCAAAAATATGCAGATTTCATGCATTCATTCATTCTCATATTTAAATCCAGTTGAAGGATGTGTGTTTGTTTGTTATGCTCAGATGCTGGGGGAGCTGGATCTACAGATAAAAGTGAGATCCGAACCACTATGCAACATGCCTCCACCAGGAATTCAACCCAAGAACTCTTCTTTACAAGGCAACAACATTACCACTATGGTACCATGAAGGCCCTCCAGCACTTTTCCTCCAAAGGCAAAAAATGTAATTGTCACTCTTGTTATATCAAATAATAATACTAACAATACATTTAATTGAAAATTTCAAAAAAAAAAATATTACAACATCAGACAGCAGAGAAGATTTAGTAGCCAACTGAAAGAAGAAAATGATAGTGTCTATAAATTTATGCTCTGTATAAAGCAATTCTGATTTCATTTGTATCATTTTTTTACCTGTCAGAGAAACACAAGATAACCCTGAACTGATTAATACTACTGATCCACACTCTTTGCCTAACTCCAAATTCAACCCTGATCATCCAGTAAAAGTGATCATCCATGGCTTTAATGGAGGGAAGGATCTGCGACCGAACACCGACATGAGGCAAGGTAAGCAACCTGGAACTCCATGTAATAGAAGATACATGGGAGACCTCTGTTAAAGAATGGGTGAAAAAGCAAGAATAATCTCAATGCAAGTTGAATAAAATATTCTATGTAGTTTGCATGACTTGTTAATTTAATTACTAAGTTTTTAAAATTAAATTGGTCACTGATAAAAACAAACTACAGTATGTAACATTCTTATTCGTACACACGGATTTTCAAAGAAAATGCTTTAATACCTGAAAGGAAATACACTCTTTTGAAATTGTTTCCTTACAATTCAATAACTAATATCATTAGGAACATAAAATCTTACCCAAATTCTGTATAACCAATGACAATAATAAATTAAATGAAACTGAAAGAGAAACATGCCATTTTTGTACAACTTTTCTATTTGTACACTTAATAATATAAAAGAAAAAAGTATATTCAGAGCAAATTGACTGACAGTTCTAATAATTTGATGTGTATCCTTTGGTTTTAATTACTGCTTGACACCTGTTCTTCATAGAATTAACCAGTTTCCGACATGTTTCAGAGCTTATTTTATTCCACTCGGCTTGCACAACAGTTTTCAACTCTTGTTTGGACTTGACGCCTGCTTTATGGACTCGCCTCTTCAAAATTGCCCATAAATGCTCAATGGGATTTAAGTCTGGACTTTGAGCTGGTGTTTGTAGTAGTTTGAGCACATTCCATATTAGCCAATTCATATTAACTCGCGCCTTATGCTTACTGTCATTGTCTAGTGTTACTAGGGTGACATGTAAAAAAATTAGGCGAACTACAACTATCAATCTTAGTAGCTTGCTGCAAGGGCGAATTAATGGCTTGAGGGGGTGATCATTCTTCTACTGCGCCTCTCACTAGGGCTCTTCTTTTTTTAATTTATTGATAAATTTACAAAGTTGGAATGAAATGTATCAAACATTGTGGAATTTTATGAGATACCCAAGAACTGAGAATTATCAACCATGGAAGGTGACACAGCAGTGCTCTTTCTGCCTGTTTGGGGACATAGGTTAATTTGCTTTACTGTTCCCGACAGCCACATCTATTGGAATCAAAAATAAATTTATTTCGATTTTTGAGAAATCTATTACAGTCTATATTTACCACATCTATTGGAATCAAAAATAAATTTATTTCGATTTTTGAGAAATCTATTACAGTCTATATTTATTGAAGTTAAACAACTTAGAATGATTGGTGTGCTACACAGTGGCGCAACCACAGGGGGACTGGAAGCATTGCCCCCCAACCTTGGACGGAAATCAATTCTAGAGAGGGAAACATTGACAGCCAAGAGCACCTGAAGGGGCAATTGCCTGCCCCCTTGGTTACAAATTTTATGCAAATAAAAGTACATTTCATAAAATGTTCTTGCCCACTTCGCTCGCAATACCTACTTTTGTTAGTCTCATCAAGTTCAGAACCGTAGCTAGGGAGTGGCGGGAGTCAGCTCTGGGTGCCGAGCAATCTATGAAAAAAGTTGTAAAAGAGAGAATGTCATGGCACCCCGTGGAATTATTTGCTCCCTATTAAATCAATATTGTTTTCAGTTTGCAAGAAAATGGATCTAAAACTTTTCTTCCTCGCTTCGCTCGCACTGTATTTTCTTTTCTGTAACACATTGTAATTTACCAGAGAGAGAAGTAAGACTTCTCCTTATTGATTTTGTCTAAAATGCATGAACAATTGTTTGGAGGAAAGGGAGAGTACACATTTGAAAGAAAATTTTTGTAATGTGGTATTACACATGTTGCGTGTGCATTTTATATTTCACGTCGCTCTATGTTACATCAGTGGCGCAACCACCAGAGGGGCAGGAAGGCCAATCTTGGAAGGAAATCAATTCTAGCGGGGGCAACTATTGATGGACAAGGGCACCTTCAGGGGTGCACAGAGGGAAAATTGCCCCTTTCGAAGTGTGCTGCGTGTCGAAAGTTTGGGGGGGAGGTGCCGTAATGGCTGCCCGTCCCCTCCGAGAGAAAGTCTTTAATCCGTCACTGATCCCTTAGCATACAGTTTATTCTCATCCAGTGGCCCAACCAATTTCTTTTTCTCTTCATGATTATCTCCAGCATTGATCTCTTTTCCCCAACTCTTTCTAGCACCTTCATTTCTCACTTTTTCTGTCCATTTCATCTGTTCCATTCATCTCCAAAGCCACATTTCTAAAGCTTCCAATCGCTTATTCTCACTTGTTCTCAGTGTCCATGTTTCCACACCATGTAGAGCTACATTCCATACAAAGCATGTCATTAGTCTTTTCCTCAGTTCTTTGTTCATAGATCCACATAAAATATTTTTTCTTTCTATTGAAGACTTCCTTCGCTATTGCTATTCTCACTTCTATTTCTTGGCTGCATTTCATATGATTGCTTGATGCATCCAATATATTTAAAGCTGTCTACATGTTTGATTCTCTTACCTCTGATACTCACACTTGCCTTCCTCTGCTTCCTTCTGATCACCATTGCTTTCGTTTTAGGATTTTTATTGATTGTTATCTGAAAATTCAAAATGATATGTGTCTGCATAAACTGAATATTCAGATATACAAATATCCAAAATACAAATATATGGCATCTGAATTTCATTAACGAAATTATTAGCAAATTATTAGAATATCTCAATGATATTGAATTGTTGTTTTAAGTCCACTTTATGCACAGAAAGGCTAATGGGGACCGGACCTATAGTTTAAAGTGGGATCCGAACCACTATGTGCTTCCACCAGGTAACGAACCCGGGACCCCTTGATTACAAGGCGATGACGCTGTCACTGTGCCATCAGGAAGGCCCCTCTCAATGATGTATATCCAGTTAAGTTGAGTATATGAATATCAGTCATCCAAATTACCCTGATATTCAGATATCTCCAATATAAAATATAAATATCATCAAGAAGAATTCAGGAAGTAAAGACTTTGTTTGTTCATTTTTTTCTACTAAAAATGTACATTCATAAATTGGATTCTTATATACTAATTTATGTAGCAATTTATATTATCTTCTCATTAATTCCTGGTAACATAATATTTGTACAAACTGCTGTAGTCAAATTTCAAGTAATAAATAAATAAACTCTCTGTATACCTTCACACTCCAGGGGAGAAAGGATGAGCAGCAACGTAGCAACATTAATATACAGAAATGAAGGACTCGCTTATCCATGAAACCATTTTTGCATATAAGTGAATTTCAGTACATCAATGGATATCTTGATAATACATTTTAGATTACATACATTCCCAAAAATGTGTATTTTCACATTTTCTTAAGAGAAAGTACACAATTCCATTCGAGTCAGTTACAAAACTCCCCTTGGTGGTATTAAATTTGGCACAGTGGCATTAGTATGTGAATGACAATTGCCTTAAATTTATAGCTAGACCTTGAAGAACGTGTATGGTATTGCATTCGAGTGAAGCCAATGAGTATCAAGCAGTGTTTGGAAAGTTACATCTTAGAAATAACTGAGTAACAGTTACAGTTACTTGGTTAATAAGTAACTTGATTACAGTTACAGTTACCTGTACTTGAAAAGTAACTGTAGTTACTTTTACTGTTGCTTCCGGCTCGAAATTTTCTTGCAAACATATTACACACAATCAATGATTAATTATTGCAATAAAATAAATATATGAATATACAAGGGGGCGTACTATAATGATTTACACTTTATTTGTTTTCAGGTCCCATGGTCCACCATTCGAGAAGTGAGGACTGGCATATGAAGCTACAAGTCTGGGTCTACCGATTGCAAGCAGCAATGCCCAAAAAGGATTCCCGGTGTTCACACAGCAGCACGTTCCGTACATCATTGTCAGCGGACTATTGGACAACATGGAAAGTGACTATAATGGTCAGCGTTGGACAAGTTGGTTTCTATGGAGAGAGGATGTGACCACAGCAGAGATTTACAGACGAGAGTATGTGGGGTGTGGCAGGACCTCGAATCCCATTTCAGCAATGGCCGTGGTTGATTCCCGACTGGTGTGGGAGCGTGCGTTGTCATGTTGCAGGAGCACTCCTTTTGCCCATTTTCCTGGTCGTTTTTTCTGAACCCATCTGGCGAATACTTTCCCCATATTATGATTATGCACGATTCGCTGCAGGGCACTTCTGGACAGGCCCGTGGTTACCTCCATTTCAGAAAACGTGATGCACCTGTTCTCAAGAATGACTTGGTCAACCCGTGTAATGTTTCTTGGTGTTGTCACAGTCACTTTCCTTACAGAACTTGTCTCTTTTTCTGTTGACGTGCATCCTGTTTTCCAGCCTTCTGCCAAATTGGAAACGGTTTTCCGTGAAGGTGCATGTTCACCACACACTGCTGCCAATTGTCTGTAAATCTCTGCTGTGGTCACACCCTCTCTCCATAGAAACCAACTTGTCCAACGCTGACCATTATAATTGCTTTCCATGTTGTCCAATAGTCCACTGACAATGAGTACGGAACGTGCTGCTGTGTGAACACTGGGAATCCTTTTTGGGCACTGCTGCCTGCAATCTGTAGACTAGACTTGTAGCTTCATATGCCATTCCTCACTTCTTGAATGGTGGACCATGGGACCTAAAAAAATAACTAAAGTGTAAATCATTATAGCATGCCCCTCGTATGTTTTTTATTTATGTTTGTGGTATATAATATAAGGCTTCATATATTTATATTATTGAAAAAAAATGGTGAAACCAGTAGTTCACTAAGTGTGAATTATTTTAATTCAAAAAATTGTTCATATGCTAGCCACAGTACTTTACATGTGGTGGCATCAATTCCAGTTGCACCTGTTTCTATCTCTTTCATTCAAAATTCATTAAGATCCATTACCTTGGCAATAACTTCTTTCTAGCTTGAGAACCACGTACCAAATGAATGTAGCAATCCATCCAGAAGTTTTTGCATGCAATTAGAAATGACGAATTGCAATAAAGCATGGATATTCTACATTTGGCATGCAATGAAGCTCAGTTACATTGTCTTAAGCAATTCTATGAACATCATTTCACCTTAGCATCCAGAGAAAACACAGAGTTAACAAATTGAATTCTTCACCCAAATTACACATGTTCAAGTCAACAATAAAGTAACTGTAAAAGTAAATGTTGATAACCTTACTTTTATTGCAAAGAAGTATCTGCTACAGTCAAAGCTACTTACTTTTAGAAGTAGCTAGTTACAGTTAGAATTTCTTAAAAAAAGTAACTGTTACTTGTAACTAGTTATTTCCAAACACTGGTTTTAAGAGGCTGAAGAATTTTTTTTTACAGAGTTGCATGTGCTTTAGTTTTAAAAACTTTTCTTAACTATGGCTTTAAAGCTCAAAGAAGCAAACTCACAAAAAATTCATTATGCTTATTATTTAATAAAAATAGAATGTATCAAGTGATTTAGGAGGTGCAGAAGGACAGTTATAAGGAAGAGAAGTCTTCATCTTGTGTAAATTTACAGATTTTGATCTGAAATTTTAATGATAGTTACTGTGAAGGATGAGTGATTAGTGATTTGGTATGGCAGGATACAATTGATACCAAATGATTTACTAACATCAACATATTGAAGCCTCCACTAATTGTGGAACTGCATCATATTGATTATGAAGCAGAAACACAGCTCCACATGTTGGTTTCTACTTGTTCTTTTTTGTTGTAAGTAAATTATGAATGTAAATATGTAAAATAATTATGAACACACTAATAATACGTGCATAGTTCTGTAAATTTACAGCATATTTTACTCGAGGAGAATATAATCTATTTGTGGTGCATTATGAAACCCTCGTTGTGGAGCCCTGCCTCAGTCAACTGGAGTGGTCACCTCGATTCATGGCCCAGTGTATTGCACAGTTCCTGGACTACTTAAGCCTTGTTGGTGTCCCACCAGAGAAAACTCATCTGATTGGTTGGAGTGCTGGATCTCACTTTGCAGGCCTCACAGCTAATTATGTGAAGTCAGGGAAAATTGGAAGAATAACAGGTACAGTGTAATTATATACTAAGTAATTTAATATGTGCCAGGCAAGGTAAGCATATTTGAACAACAATACGTTGAACACAAAATCTGTATTATAGCCTAGAAGCTACTGCTATATATAAGTGTCAATGCAAACATTACTCCTAAATTAAGATAGAGAGTAATCTTCCTATATAGGCATACGAATAGTGCATGTAAAAGGTAAAAAAGAAAAGGTAAAGTGCTCCCCTGTGATTAGCACCACGTCATGAAGGCGTATAGGGGGTGTGGAGGTAACACCCCACACTTTCTTGATCCGGTCATGAGTGGGGGTGATGTGATCAGCATCACGCCCCTGACTGCCTTTACCCCACAGGGTTTACCCCAGGTACCCATGTTATTCGACACTGGGTGGGCACCAGGGTCGCTTCCAACATTAGAAAAGTTCCCGGATTTGAACCGGCTGGGGATCGAACCTGGGACCTTGAGCATGGTAGTCAGACGCATTACCGATCGCTTGGCATGTGCTTTTTAGAAATGGATGTAGAATAATCACAGATCACCATCTTTCAGAAATTAAATTTAAACTTGGTCGTATTTAAGGTGATCCTGTAAATATTTTATGATAATTGTGAAATCAAAAGAACAACAATTGCAATAATCCATTTTCACAATGTCTATTCAATAATTAACTATATAATATAAAAAACAATGGTATACCCAAGTGAGAAAATTTATGCAAAGCACCCCCAACCTGTCTCATTTTGACAATGTTTTGACATAGGAGTGTCCTCCAGCTAGCCCCAAGGCTCAGGTAATCATCCCCCAGCTAACAATATCAACTTCAAGCTCTAATGACCATAACAGATAACTTGTTTAATTTGAAAATAAATTCCTGGCTGAAACATAAGAATGATATAATAATACAGGGTGTCTGGTTTAGACAGTACAAAACAGTATAACTTTATTCATGATGGATGCGGTAAAGGCAGTTTAAAATTACTTACGTGGAATTTATAAATTTTGTATTTCCGCGGAAATACGAAATTTCTAATTCTCACGTAAGTAAGTATAACTTTAGTTACATTCAATTTCAAACGAAACCTATTGTTTGTATGAGACTGGTAACTGTGGCCGAGTTGACATGACGTGCATGTGCATGTAATGCATAAATTCCAAGATGGCAGACTGAACGGTTCAGCAGAAAGTTCTCTGCGTTCTTTCACTGGCAGAAAACAAATCTGTGAAGCTTGTTCAATATGCTTTTGTGCGTGAATTCAATCTTCTACGTCACGACAATGTTTCCTCCTATGTGAGTATTGTTAAGTGGGATAAGCAACTAAGAGAAACTGGAAGTGTTGTGTCGGTGCATGGGAAGTACGCAAAGCGAAAGGTATCAGAGGAAAACATTGAAGTGATTCGCACTGCATTCACAAGAAGTCAAAGAAAATCAATAAGATGTGCAAGTTTAGAGCTCAACATTCCTCGGTCTACTGTCCATGATGTTGTGCAAAAAAGGTTACGTCTATGGGCATACAAGATCCAGTTACATCAATGAATTTATCCTGATGATAAACCTAAAAGACAGACGTTTTCGGGTAAAATGTTAATCGAAATTGACAACAACAATGCTTTTCTGATGAAACTGCATTCCACACATGTGGGAAAGTTAACAAGCATAATTGCCATATTTGGGGAAGTGACAATCCTCACAAGTTTCGTGAAATTATGAGAAACTCGCCAAAAGTTAATGTGTGGTGTGAGTTAATGAAAGAGAAGATAATAGGCCTGTTCTTCTTTGCTGAAGAAACAGTGAGAGGAACAAATTATTTACACATGCTTCAGCATTATGCTGTGCCTCAAATGCCTCCAGAAACCATTTTTCAACAAGACTGAGCCCGGGCACATTTTGCTATCATTATACGAGAATTTCTCGATGAGCATTTTCCTAGAAGATGGATAGGAAGAGGATCTAAACCACTTGCTTGGCCTCCACACTCGCCGGATCTTTCCCCCCTATATTTTTTCTTTTGGGGGTTCATCAAAGACCAAGTCTACAGTATGGCCTGTCGAGAACTTGAAAGATCTGCGTAACAGAGTGACCCCTCAAATGCTAGTGAATACCTGGACGGAATTGGAATATCGGTTGTGTACACAGGGGGGGGCTCATATTGAGGTTGTGTGCATTCTGTGAAATGCTGGTGCTGAGACAAAAAAATGCATGAGTTTTTCTACCAAAATGTAAATTTTGGTAATAAAATTGGTTTCTCTGCAAATTGTGCTCTTTTGTAATGTTAAAGGTCTAAGCCGGACACGCTGTATTATCATGAGCAACAGAATGAAGATGGTAGAATGGCACATGCTTCTAGATTGTAAAAATACCATTGGAAGACAGAAGTGTCTATGACTGTACATCTTGCCTCCAAATGCCAATTTTGCATTCAAAGTTTTCCAAACTTTGTCATGTAAACTTAGTGTTAAAAATTATTATTATCATTGATCTGTGATCTACCATTTTTTTCTAATACATACAGGTATGAAACAAATATAGGTAATTTTGTGCTTTCTTACAGTAATGTTATTTCCAGTTTGTCTTTTTCTGTTGATATGTAAGGTATTAAACTTCCATATGATGGCAACTATGTTTGTACGATAGTTTCTTTTATCTCTTCTCATTTTAGATATCAATGTTTTCTCTGACTAATGATAAATGTAGAAATCTTGCAATAATGTTCACTGTTGTAAGTAAAGTTAAATAACTTTAAGTAAGTAAGTATTGTTTAAATGTGGCATTCTGGTTGAAGAGGACCCACAAAGTGCAATGCAGCACCTAGAGCACATGCCTGATTTCCAGTGGCGTATGCTGGTTCTAACGAGTGGGTAATCTCCGACCCTTGATACTCAAACTCCAAAAGTTTCCATGCAATTTATGTCAGGATCCATATTGGATTTAGGAGTATTGTGTCGGAATGTTTGTCTTATTGCTACGACCACAATCAATTAATTCTCGTTATTGCAGTTTAATATAAATGTAGAATTTCAAATAATAAAACAAGACAGTATTATAAAGCTATAAAAAAACAACCTGTGAAATATAAAATGAAAGACATGCACTAGTGAAATAAAAACCCACAATATTAATTTAAGTGCAAAATTCAACTTACTCCAGGACCCGATTACTTGTGCCGTACCACAGCCAAAGCACACTGTTTGTCCAGTTGCACGTCACATGTGTCTGTGTGAAAGATTGCAGCTTAACAAAGGAAATTATGTGACTTTTGGATTTTTCATATTTGGCACAAGCGTTGCAAAGATTACAGTATCCGCCATGCGTCCATACATTCTTTTCAGCCCCAAAAAGTAAGCACAGCCAACAAAAAAGCAAAGCTTATTAACACTTATACTTCCTGTCAACCATGGTGTTTTGTCATAATTTGCTTGCGAAAATGCCTCACATATTCCCGATTTTTGTCTTTGTGTGTAGAAATAAGTTCAAGCGATGACACTGGCCTACCTGTATTAACAATTTGCAACTTCTCCTGAAAAGATCTTGTTCCAAAATGTTTCACCAGCAAATCTTGTATCACATCCATTACCCTGTAACACAGCACTATCACGACAAACACTAACACCTAAATAAATAATAAACACGAAGCACAGCACGAAGCCAACGACTACATGCATTCAGTTTCATGCGCCAAACTTCTGTTGTTGTGTTCCTGGCTCAGAATGAAATTCCCTATGAATGATAAAAAAAATCCCTTTCCGAGCTCGAAATGACAGGTTTTAAAAGATCGAATCATTGCAGGCCAGAGCCAGAATTTTATTTCAGGATGGGGATCATCCCTTATTAGCGTCCGCCACATAAAGTTGAAACAGTGGAGTTCGAAGTCCTGAAGATGAATCTCAGATTATTACAACGTATTATGCAAGGTGTTTAATCCTGCTAATGAAGTAAAATTAATTACCACTATACACTTTTTAAATTAAATATTTGTAGGATTTCGGGGAGGGGGGTTTTAGCCCCCCGAGTCCTCCACCTGGCTACGTGCCTGATGTTTTTTTTCGTTTTATGTTTAATTCGTTCATCTTCATCACTATTAATCTAAAGAGGTGGAATATAGCAACTTAAATTAACTAATATATTGCAACGTCCCACCACACTCTAAACACTTCAATTAGGAGGACGGCAAAAGTCTACCCATAAATGCTAACTTCTTACCAGTCGTTGAACACAGATTCTAGATATCTCAGGGCTTGCTGGGTAAAACGTGAACAACAGCTTTATATATATATATATGTTTATTATAAACTTATCGTAAGAAAGTCTGTTAGCACACTAGTCTTTAACCCTTATCACTCAAGTGCATTTACATTTACCATACACGTGCATTCACCACTTCTGGATTCAAAAGGGGGAAAGGGACCATTCAATTTATTCCTCGCAGTGAGGCGCCAGGGGGAGTATAGGGACCTAATTTTATTTAGGGCGCTGTTCTCTGCTGACGTCACGGGCTCCCCTGTAAGAGAAAGTAGTATGTGCGCGGTGCCCCCAACCAAAGCTAGGAACTGGCCGTAGCCAGCCGGCACCTCCGACAAGCGGGCGCAGGGTAAAGGATTTAAGGATGCCGCGACACCCCCGGCGTTAGCTAGGAATCGGCAAGCCGACCGGTGTCTCCTGAAAAAGGGCGGCAGGTTAGGAAGGAGGTCTAGGTGCTCCTAGACAAGCCAGGCAGGTAGAACCTGGCAACTAGACCGGGTAGTTAGGTTGCTGCTAGGCTCTTCTTCTTCTTTCTTCCTCCTTCCTTCCTTCTGGGATGGCTGCTAGGCTTCTGGCTGGATGGCCGGTTTTTCCCAAGATGTTTGCCAGTTGACATCCGGGAGCCAACTGAGCTCCGGTCTCGCTGCGCTGGGTTTTATACTCGCGGTGGCGCATGGGTGGTGAAAATTTTTACTACAAGTACGCGTTGCTAACCCATTTTTTTACATATTGCAACCTTCGTACTGAGAAATATCAAGGTTTTGACATTGAGAAATCACTAGTGGGAAAATCACTAGATGCACGTGACAATATAAACTAAAACTGTGTGCATTCAGATAATAAAATTAATAATGAGCCTCGCAGGACTCTGCTATTCTAAACAACACGTTGAACGATGTAAATGACAATAATTGATAACATTAAAAAGAATATAGCGACCACGCAGGGTCTAATAATGAGTGAAGCTCGTAAACGTAGAGGTGGAACCGTTAACGTTTACTGAATACATTTAAACTAAAAGCGTACGCCTCGCAGGGACATTCCGCTTAACTCTTTCATCAGATTAAAAATAATATAGTGACCACGCAAGGTCTAATAAGAATTAAATGGCGACCAAACAGGGTCGTTACATATGCCCCTTCCTCGGGCGAAAATTTTGAAGAAATTTAAATCTTACAATTTATGAAAAATTTTCATGAAACATTGATTTCAAATTCAATAGAAAAAAATGACAGTAAAAGAGTCTGTTTCTCCTACACATTAGTCGCTAGGTCATCTTCTTCCCCTATCACTTCTCTTCTTCGCTCCGATGAACACCTGTAGAGGCGAAGGTTGTCGAAGTTGACTCGGTCGATGGGTTGCCTGGTCCTGGGGTGAACTAACATTGCTGTGTTGTTCCGAAGATCAGTGGCTAAATAAGGTCCAATATACACTTCGAAGAGCTTAGCTATTGTTCTATTCTTCCTCGAACTAAGCTTATGATTTCGAACAAGAACCAAGTCGTCTTCGTGCAGCTCGAGCGCATGGTCTTTAGTCTTAAATTTGCGTTTGATATTTCTAGAGCGCTCTTTGGACTTGGCTAGAAACAGCTTTTGATTCCAGTTGGAGATTTGCGGTCTGCTTCGTTGAAAGACCAGTTGTAATGATGAAGGACTTCGTTAGGCATGAATACATGGATTAATGACCCAAGAATAATACATTGTAATATCTGACACAGAATGTAGAACAAAGTAACTAGCCAGCTGATAACCAATACACTCACAAATAGATACCGTGATGGTCGGATAATGTTCCAAGTCTTCCACAGATATAGTTCATTCTCCAGAACTTCCATCAGGAAAAGTGGCACAGAATACGGCGTGTAAAGAACAGTTTCGGTACACTGCAACATCTCACACTTATCTTCCTTCACTGGCACGAGCTTCTCAGGGATTCTCTTCAGAGTACAGTCCAGCACACTTCTCGACTCCTGTGTTTGGGAACCAGTCAAAATATCTACTGACTCTACTTTCCGTCGTAGGTCCGCGGATTTATACATCTCAACATCCTCTTCCTGGGCCATGTGGATGTACCGCACTGCTTCAATATTCAGAGGATTCCCTTCCTCATGATCAGGAGTTCTCCCGAAAAATAGCTTCACTGGGCTTCTTCTGAATCGCATCTCTACATCGTGCTGCTCGATGAATTTCTTGACTAAAAGAAGATCTGTAACAATATATTTCACAATTCCGATCTCCAGTCCCACACGTCTACTTCCGATGACACGCTTCTTATGACTTCCAGAGAAATCTACCAATCGCACCCCTGGAACTTTCTGGATCTGTATGCCAGGTATCTTATCAACTAACTTAGTCCAGATTGAATAATTAAGGATCGAGCATTCACTTCCAGTACCAATCAAATAGGTTACTGTGAAGTCCATTAATTTAGCTTGCACCACTGCAGATCTGTATCTAATTTTGGATTCCCTTGCAGACTTCAATTCCTTTTGTAAAATGGTATCTTCAGTTTCTGTTAGCTGGAAATTTACTAGTAACTCTTGGACATCTTTATCTATTAATTTGGGCCGCTCCATCGAAGTCCCTTGCCTAAACAGGAACGAAGCATTTAGACAAGGTCCTAGTTTGTCTGGCTAGACTGGGACCTTTGATTTTGATGAAACTCCCGCGCTGTTTCTACGGCCTCCTCCTGCTCCGATGTAATGTTTTGTCTAGGAGATGGAGGTCCGCAAATCTCATTCTGCTCAGCCGTAAATCATCGTCTCGGAGGACTAGGGCTACTTCTACCCTCACGGATCCTTCTTGGGTCAGGAGATCTACATCTTTGGTTTTGGTAAGGTCGGAAAGAGTTTCTTCTAAAATCACGCCTGCCTCTTCTTTCATTAGTGAAACGTTGAGGGCGCTGATAATTACTTTCTGACATCGTTTCTATGTTCCGGACTTTATAGTTCCTTGAGGGATTCTGTTCTTTTCCCTTTGGTTCATCTTTGTTCCTCCATGCATCTGGCTCATCATAGATTTCAAAATCCTTGAGGAAATGAGTTAGGTCATCTACCGTTCTGGGCGCATGTGCTAAACAAAGGTTTCGCATTCTATATGGAAGTTGCCCGATGATCAAATTAAGTACTTCTCCCTCATTAAAGTTATCACTCAGGTTTCTATAGGCCGCATAAACGCTCCAGGCAAAGCTCTCCATACTTTCGTGGACAAGTCTGGAATATCTCCTGTTTCTCACAGCTGTTAGCTGCCATTGTCTAGCCTTCTCAGAAGCGAATTCTTCTTTGAACCTGGCGCAAAAGTCAGCATAATTCACGAAACTATCAATATTTCCTGCCAGCCAGTGTTCAGCTTTATCAGTGAAGACTCTAGGAAGCAACTCTAGCCTATAATGTTCGGGTACCTGCATAAGATCAAAGCTGACGTTGAGCTCCCGAAGATATTTTTCAGCTGACTGAGCTTCAATGTCGCCTTTAAATTTAGGAATGTGGGCGATATCCGCCATTCTAGGCATCTTAAAATCTGGCCTTCTTCTAGGTGGCGATCCATCTGAAGTATCATCGTACCGAGGCCTCTTTCTTCCGTCAGCCTTCATTCTGTTGGCAGCGAATAGAGGTTTCTCAGCTAACCTGGGGGGCTCATAAGGAGTAGCATCCGGATTCAGATCTCTATCCGGAGTTAATGGGCTGGAATGAACATCTGGAGTGGGTTCTGGCTGCACAATCAATCTTTGGAACTGAACCTGAAGTTCGCTTACCCTCTGAACAAATGTTCCTGTCTGATCTTGCATTTCTCTTCGCAGAGATACTTCAAGCTTCCTTGTCTCTACCCTAAGAGAATTCACCTTCTCTTCAGCTGCCTGCTCTACGTCCTTCCTCAGAGTTGAGGTTATTGACTCCATCACTTCCTTCTGTTCCTGCACTACTTTCTCGATGGATTCGGTCTTGTCACCCAAGTTTTGGACAGCTTTCTCAATGGACTCCACTGTAATCTCTACTTGTCCGCGCCACTGAGATAATGGTTCCAGTCTTTCCTGAAGTACCTCTTTTACTCTCTCCTCAACCTTTGCTATATCTTGCTGAGAAGTAATTTGAATATTTTCTACTCCGGCCTTAAGACCTTCTATGTCAGTCCTCTGCTGGGCAAAGAGGGCTTGCAGTTCATTCCTACGCTTCTCTTCTTCTTCCTCTTTTTCTCTCCGTCTTTTGGCTTCTTCTTCCTCTTTTTCTCTCCGTCTTTTGGCTTCTTCTTCCTCTTTTTCTTTCTTTCTTATTTCCTCTA
The DNA here is from genome assembly GCF_977018435.1 of Lepisma saccharinum. Taxonomy (NCBI): domain Eukaryota; kingdom Metazoa; phylum Arthropoda; class Insecta; order Zygentoma; family Lepismatidae; genus Lepisma; species Lepisma saccharinum. Next base: position 83,268,173 of record NC_139233.1, read on the forward strand.
GGCTCTCAATTAAAGCTCGGAGAGTTTCAAAGTCTTTTTCCCTCTTCTCCTCAATTTCTCTTCTTTCTAGCTCTCTCTTCTCTTCAATCTCTCGTTTCTCTAGCTCTCTTTTCTCTTCATGAAACTCTATTAGGGATCTAAGATCTATCAGTTCCTTTTTTCTCAGCTTTTCAGCCTGAACTGCCTCTCTTTTGCGTACTTTCTCTTCCTCCTGTTTCTCCTTCTTTCTGCGCTCTTCGTCTTCAAGTCTCTCTTTCTCTCGGTGTATTTCTTCTTCAAGTCTCTCTTTCTCTCGCCGTATTTCTTCTTCAAGTCTCTCCTTCTTTCTGTCTTCCCTATCTTTCGTCAGCCATTCCAATAACCAATGGTCTGATGGAGGCTTGGTCAGCGCACTTGGTTCTTGTATTGCGGTCTCTGCTACCTGGGTCTGCGGAGCAGATTCACACGTCTGGCATTTAACTCCTACAGCAGGGAAGGTAGCCACATCTTTTCCATCACAGCTCCAGTGAATTTGGCGTTGGCACTGGCAACACTGGAAATGTGCTGCCTCTTCTCCCAGTTCTTCACAGCAACCATATCCAGACTCTGAATCCATGGTCTTCCTCCCTCTACTTCTCAGGTTCATACCAGTAAATTCTTGGTCCATGTTTAAACAGTCCACACTTTCACTTTCACTGGACAGTCCTTTTAATGCACGGTTCGGTTGGCTTCACTTAATTGCACTGTTCTGTCGGGCCCCACCAGTGGCGTACGCAAGGGGGGGGGGGTTACGGGGTTTAAACCCCCCCCTTGAGCTTGTGAAATATGAAAAATGCTGTGGAAAAAAATTAAATGGCCAATTTTTCACAGTCAAAGATCTGGGACAATAATATTACTATTACTATTACTACTTCTACTACTACTACTACTAATAATAATAATATTTGAATTATTATTTCCATGCAGCATGGAGAAAAGCACAGCATTCCAAACACACGTGTCTTTCAGTGATGCCTTGAAAATAAACACGAGTTTATGAGGTTAGGTTAGGGTAACTATGATTTAAAAGAGAAAAAAAAAGTTGTTTTGTATCTCAGTTGCAACAATGTTCAATACACTGCCGTACGCAGTTTTTTTTTTTCGGGAGGGACTGGAATAGTAAATGTGGATAGCACATAACTTCGTTTTGGAGGGCAGGATGCATAATAAAATATTTCGTATTTTTGGATCTTTTCAGTCTATTAAAATTGTGTTCAAAGACAAAAATGGTCATCGGGATTCACTTTAAAAGAGGTTTCGCATTTACACATTTTGATTTTTTAAAGTTCTTAAGGGATTTTTATTTGAAAATTCTGATTTCCTCAAAATTTCGGTAGGGGCTGGAACACCATCGGCCACCCCTGTTCGTACGCTATAGTGTTCAACGAACATGTATTTTTTTTGTGTGAACAACGAGAATTAACAAAATAAAGTTCTTGGTTCGTTGTAAGAGGCTAATGTATAGACAAAGGCTAGGCGGACAAGAATACAGTCACCAGTTCGCCTTCCCATTGTATTGTTTACCGCAGCACGTTTGAATGTCTCTCTTTAAAATGTCTCACCTTGTTGACTAGACAATTATTGAAACGACAATAAGCTTAACTATTGTAAAATGTTTTGTTGGTAAGAACAGCGAGACAATGCAGGTGTGAATTATCGGGGACATTTATGCGGGGAAGAAGCCGGAAAAATTCCAACCAATTTCGGGAATCGAATCCGGATCTCCCGCTTGATTATCACTTGTCAGACCCTCTACCGACCAGATCACCGCTGCTCCTTGGATGAGTTCCATACTTTGATTATTTCAATTTATTTTAATATATTTCCTTGTATTTATGGATCTTCTTCACCCTTGAAATGTCTCACCTCGTTGACCAGACAATTATTTCGTAACAAAGAAACCAAAAAATGCTCCCAGGATTTGATAAAAATCGAATGAGTAGAAAGTAATTTCGTTCTAATGTTTTCATAAATACTATACTAAAACAGCGTCGAATAACATGGGTACCTGGGGGAAACCCTGGGGGGTAAAGGCGGTCAGGGACGTGATGCTGATCACATCATCCCCAATCACGACCTGATCAAGAAAGTGTGGGGCGTTACCCCCACACCCCCTATACGCCTTCATGGCGTGGTGCTATGCACAGGGGAGCACTTTACCTTTTCACCTTTTTTACTAGATTTATGTAGATCTCTACTACTTAATAGTAGTAGTAGTGGTATTAGTAGTATTATTAGTACTAATTTAGATAATTAATTAATTATAAGTATTATTAATTAATTGTGATTATTATTATTTAATTAAAGTATAATAAAACAATGGTAATGTGAATTTGGAAAAAAGTTTTTGAAATAACACCCCCCTTGATGAAATCCTGCGTACGCTACTGGGCCCCACGTTGGGCGCCAAATTCTTTTGCAACGTCCCACCACACTCTAAACACTTCAATTAGGAGGACGGCAAAAGTCTACCCATAAATGCTAACTTCTTACCAGTCGTTGAACACAGATTCTAGATATCTCAGGGCTTGCTGGGTAAAACGTGAACAACAGCTTTATATGTATATATATGTTTATTATAAACTTATCGTAAGAAAGTCTGTTAGCACACTAGTCTTTAACCCTTATCACTCAAGTGCATTTACATTTACCATACACGTGCATTCACCACTTCTGGATTCAAAAGGGGGAAAGGGACCATTCAATTTATTCCTCGCAGTGAGGCGCCAGGGGGAGTATAGGGACCTAATTTTATTTAGGGCGCTGTTCTCTGCTGACGTCACGGGCTCCCCTGTAAGAGAAAGTAGTATGTGCGCGGTGCCCCCAACCAAAGCTAGGAACTGGCCGTAGCCAGCCGGCACCTCCGACAAGCGGGCGCAGGGTAAAGGATTTAAGGATGCCGCGACACCCCCAGCGTTAGCTAGGAATCGGCAAGCCGACCGGTGTCTCCTGAAAAAGGGCGGCAGGTTAGGAAGGAGGTCTAGGTGCTCCTAGACAAGCCAGGCAGGTAGAACCTGGCACCTAGACCGGGTAGTTAGGTTGCTGCTAGGCTCTTCTTCTTCTTTCTTCCTCCTTCCTTCCTTCTGGGATGGCTGCTAGGCTTCTGGCTGGATGGCCGGTTTTTCCCAAGATGTTTGCCAGTTGACATCCGGGAGCCAACTGAGCTCCGGTCTCGCTGCGCTGGGTTTTATACTCGCGGTGGCGCATGGGTGGTGAAAATTTTTACTACAAGTACGCGTTGCTAACCCATTTTTTTTACATATTGCAACCTTCGTACTGAGAAATATCAAGGTTTTGACATTGAGAAATCACTAGTGGGAAAATCACTAGATGCACGTGACAATATAAACTAAAACTGTGTGCATTCAGATAATATAATTAATAATGAGCCTCGCAGGACTCTGCTATTCTAAACAACACGTTGAACGATGTAAATGACAATAATTGATAACATTAAAAAGAATATAGCGACCACGCAGGGTCTAATAATGAGTGAAGCTCGTAAACGTAGAGGTGGAACCGTTAACGTTTACTGAATACATTTAAACTAAAAGCGTACGCCTCGCAGGGACATTCCGCTTAACTCTTTCATCAGATTAAAAATAATATAGTGACCACGCAAGGTCTAATAAGAATTAAATGGCGACCAAACAGGGTCGTTACAATATATATATATATGATTTATTTTTGATATCTTTCCCTTTAAAAAATATGCAGTTCGTGAAAGAAGTATTCTCGCTGCTTGTGAAGATTAGAGAGGAGAAACAATCACTATTTTTTGTAAATACAAGGATGGGGGGAGTCAGCATATAGGTGCTTTAATTGAATTTTAATTTAGTTTGCTTCAATTTCAATATTTAAGCTTTTTCCTTTTGATAAATTTATGTTCAAGTAACAGAAATCAGCAAGACAGAAGCAAATGTAGAGTGAAAATTAGTGTAGAATTGGTTTGCCCATGTTATTCAATTTCCTGTTCTTCGCACTCTACCGGGTATGTTTTCCCTAGTTCAGCGGAGGGAACGGAAAAGACTCTAAAGGTTGAGAGTGCGACCGGTGGACTCTCACAAGAAGGAGGTTACCCTGGGCACGGAATCACGGCGCCTGAGAAGCAGTGTTTCCTCCCCCTCTTTCCTCTCTCCTCCCTCCTCGCCAAGGGTTGTAAGGGAAGTGGGAGGAATGACGTCAGGGTGAGATTCCCTGAAGTCATTCCACGGGCTGGAGAAAGGTTCCCGGACATTCAGCTGCAAACGGTTGGAAGCATTCGCGCGCTGGAAGCAAACAAATGTATGCATCGAAATTGGTTTGGAAGAATATTGCGAAGAAATGTATATATATATATTTTTTTTTAATAAAAAAAAAAGAAATACAGCGGGGTCATCTGGGATTACCTAGATGACCCACAGTATACGCCGCTGCTGATTTCCCTCCTGTATCTTTTATCACAATACTACTACAATCTGTTGGACGGTAATGACTTTTTTTTTATCAATTAAAATGTATAATTTTACCAATTTAACGTGAATCTTTGTATAATTGTATTATAATGATATAATTAATAGAACTGGTATTATTATTCCATTGTAATTTGTGTTCTTAGTATACTTTAGTATATAGAAGTTCATTGTATTTTTCTTGTGTACTTTTGAATGTATATGTTATTTTTCTATTATATATGAAACTGCTGCATGCTATTTTTCAGCAGTATAATACAATAATGCTACTACTTACTACTAACTGCTTAAATAAATAAATAATTTTATAAAGCTTACTACAGTGAACATTATTTTTGTGAATAATTTATATAAATTATACAAAAGTGTTCAAAGCGATAGGCATTACACTTTACACACAAGGATTCACAGCACCACAAAATTTGGAAGAGTAGAAGACAAATTAATTTTGTGTTGAATTACACTGTAAGCATGATTGCATTTGCATTGTCATTAACTTGGGTGGTACTAGCTGACAAAAGTTATAGAGGGGATTGTTTCCAATTTTCGGTAACAAATTACAAGTGTCATTGTGACACTACCAAGGTCAACTTGGAGGATATATGAGCCAGTTGCCAGTATGTCTGCCCAGTTCTTACATTTGTGCATTTGCAACTATGGCAAAGCAAATTGAACCATTTTTTGAAAGCCACATTGATGCCCTATCCTACACAAACTATTACTATTCTGCTGTCATAGACATGTGCAGGAAGTGAATTTTTTCCATATCAGAGAAAGTTATTAGCAGTGTGCTGAATAAAATGGGAAAGGCCTCTGTGGGATTGACTCCAAAATGAAAGAAACAGGCATATCCTCTGCATGCAATTACAGTGGAGGTGCCCTTTCAGCCTGTGCGGGGACCACCTTTATGGCAGTGACCCTCTGTTGCCACGTTTACCTATATGAACGAACTTGCGGTCAAACAACCAATTAGCAATAGGCCTACTGCTTGGGCAAGAATCAGCAAGATTTATATCTCTCCTCCCCAAAGCAGCCAGCAGAGAAACAGGATTTTGTCAAAATTACTTTTCTGTGCTGTGATTGCACACCAGTTGATACAATGACTCAACTATAGTGAGAAAGGTCAAAGTAATCCAGCCACACAACAAACAATTGCATGCAAATTATGAACATAAATTAAAACTGTAGGAGGTAAATGCATGAAAATTATCTGGCAGGAGAAAGATGAAAATTTGTGGTGACTTTGGATAAAGCATAAATGTCTTTCTAAGTGACTGCAATTAACTACCATCCAAAGGGTGAAAAACATTTTCAGACATGGTACTCAGAATGCAAGAATTCATGATTCAGGATACACCTATTTCACCATGTTGCCAATAAGGTCTTAATTAACTCCACATATTATCAAACTGAAGTTCTGAATCCAATTTACAGAACTGAAATCCCAGCTATGTATGGTAGGGATGCAAATTAGGTATGGGTGAATTAGGATAAGGCCTCCAGCCATACTTCTCATTCGACTCTTGCATTCCTAGTGCGACTGGAGCAGAATGTAATCCCCCCCTCCAGAATCGATCTCATTTTCTCAGTCTAGACAAACTTTGTTATCTCCCGGAATGATGAAATTTAGTATTATTATAATTTTAAAATATCTTCATGGTATTTCATTTTGAATAATTTTAATATAGTATTACACCTTCAGAAGAGTCTGTGTATCTGTATATTGGCTTTGTTTTGTTTACTTGTAAATTGTGGTTGCTGGATTGTTTTGATCAGGTTGATTCAATTTTGTATTAACAGTAGAAAACCTACAAACGGATAACAGCTGATATTCAGGACATTAGTCTTCCAGGACATTTTAATCTAAAGGCTTCAAGGCTTTAAAGAAATCTCCCAGAATTTTATTCTTTAAAGTTGGTAAGCCTAACACCAAACACATCTCTAATTTACTGATGAGATGAGATATTAGTGTTACACATTCAATCATATATTTATGAAATCAGTATAAAATGCTATATTAACTTCTAGGTCTAGACCCTACCATAATTTTCTACATGGGATCAAACACCTCACTTGATCTGGATCCAACGGATGCATTGTTTGTGGATGTGATTCACACTGGTGCTGGAGTTCTAGGTCAAATTGGACCGAATGGCCACGTGGACTTCTATGTCAATGGAGGAACTGGGCAGCCAGGGTGTTCTGGAGGGCTTTACAGTAAGTTATTTTTCCTTGATGATAGAGACTGAGCACACACTGATTTATCTATTTTGGCAGTTACAGTACCACAGCGTCAACCTTGCCAGTTGAAAACAAAACCAATCTCAATATGGCTTGCACATTTTACAAATAGTGTGGAATCCTAATTTTTAACTTCCTATTTTACATTTTTCTCCATTATGTACTTTGCCTTCCCGGTCTCAATAATGCAACATGTAATTTCTTCCTGTTTTTTTTCATTTCCATATTATAAGCTATGTAGTCACAGCCTCCCATCAAACTCTTAAGATGGTTAAATTTTGATGTATAAGTTATCTCTAAGGATTCATTCCATCTTAAGAAGAGGAGTTAATACACAAAGCATGCAAGCACATGAAAATATGAAAAGCACATGCATTTCATATTTGTGATATTTCCATATTTAATGCTAATTTTGCCACTTTGATCCTTTCAAAATAGGTCAGTTCGCTACATATTTTATAGAGCTATAAGGCTTTGTGCCAGATACACACGAAATTGATATAAAATATTTAATCACAATGCCACTTCAGATATTGATTTTTCTTTCTTTCAGAGACATTAACTTGTGATCATACAAAAGTGACCCCATATTTTGTTGAGTCAATTGTCTCACGGGATGGATTTTGGGCAGCTCCTTGTCCAAATCTGGTCTACTACTTACTGGGTTGGTGTGAATCAAATAATGAACGTGACTACATTATCATGGGAGAAGATTGTCCAACAAGGTAAAACCACTAATTCAAATTAATCTGCTTATGATGTTAATATATAAATCTACCATAAACAATTAACACAAATGAGGCAATGAGATGTCGGGGAATATGAACTAAGGATGGAAAATTAATGACAATTAGAAAATGAGAGTAAAAGCTAATAATAGAGATTGGTTACCATAATAATTATAGTACATTCTGATATTTAACATTCAACAGAAATTATGGTCTTCCAAACTTAAATTTATAGCAACTTTCTATGTTTGCATCTCTTTCTTAACATTTATTCTAATTTAACACACTCTTCCTTATTTGTTGTCCTACCAGCCATTCTGATTAGTTTTATTATAGAATGTAACTTAATTCATTGATATCTGGTCAAGAGGGTTTGGGGAGTGGGGCATAGCCTACCATCCTTTGTATGGTCCCTAAATTTTTCTGTGGTTTGTGGTAAAAAGAAAGTGCACTAATTCATCTATTTAGTGAATATTGCTTTTGATTTGAAATTATGAATCTGAGACGTAAACAAAGAGACAACATGAAAGAAAGGAACCCATTTGCCTACTACTGGCCAAAATTTCAAACAGATTAAGGTTGGGCATATTGTTAGTGGTATTCCAGAAGTTCAAAAAGTTCCAACAACGTTTTTGTATATGTTCCAACAACAGCACATTCACACACACACACACACACACACAAAGATTCCATCAAAGGGACAGAAAACAATTTATTACGTTCTATTTTGTATTGCTCTTTGCAAATCTCTCTTGGAGAATGGCTCTCATTCTCAGTTCCATAGTTCGTAAGCCTAGTTGGATAGCACACAAGGATGGAGGGTAAGGCTGGCTACCCAAGTATTCACAACTGTTGGGCCAACATGAGTTTTTATGTGGGAATGGTTGTTTTTACCTGGTTGGCAAATTGACATTGGTCTTACATTAAACCAACGGTGGTTACCGACATTTGCCCAACCACGGAAAAGCGAGTCCAAATCAGTTTTCAAAACAACTTTCTCATGTTAAAACAACTTTCAAGAGTATGCTATAAATTCTAGAGTGTAAAATTAAAGACATGTAACAGTGTTTCTTTTCGAATATTTCAGTCACAGCACATACTCGAAATATAATATTTTTTAATGAAAATAGAAGCTATTTTTAACTTGTAGTCACTCACCAGTCCTTTGTCAGCCACCATGGATGAAAGATGTGATCATAGAAAAGTGACCTAAATCCTTATCGTTTGTCTCTTTTGCTGTAGCAGAACAAGAACACTCTTACAGATATTCTTGAGAAGGTGGTTAAACAATGTTATGCACAGACTAAATACCATGAAAGGTGGAAACTAAATAAACTGTAGATAGCTTTTTGCGCTACCACTTGAATGTACTTCGAAAACAATGATACCATATGAATAATTTGTAGTATTGTTTTACATTTAGCCTCACAATAAATTATATATAAATACGAACACAAACCTATGTGTTCTTTAGTTTTCAGTATGTTGGCCCAATTTAAAACTACATGTTGACCCAACGTTAAAACCACATGTTGAGCCAAAGTTGGAACCATGGCCAAAATTACCATTGCCCAATGGTATGTTCTTACCTTTCAGTATGTTGGCCCAACATTGGGCCAACCACTTTGGTTACTTGGGTAAGGAATATACTGCCCTTACTTGAAAAAGACAGTCACATCCCTTCATAACAAGCAAAGATAAGTAATTTTTTTATAGTGTATTTTTTTTGTACTCACAACCAGTGGTGTAGCGGCCACCCTTGCTACCACTGTGGTGCAGGGGGAGGGGGTGTTTCAAGGTGTAGGGGCCCCATAGTGCTCTCTCTGTGCTGCTAACATTTTGATTAATCCTAGAACTTTAACAGATAATGTCACTTATAAAAAAACGATTTACGAAACATATGAAGGACAACAATGACACAGTTCAAACAGGAATATCTTTGAGATGAAAACAAACTGTAAGGACCAGTTTTTTTTTATTTTTTTATTCTGTTGGTGAACTTTGAATATGAATGAAACAAAGAAGTGACGCACTTGACACACTACCATCTCCGTCCCAGATGCCATATCCTCAGTGAATGAGCCAGCGAGTCTTCAAAATTAATCGGAAAAAAGTATCATAATTCACAACATGGAAATACAAAATTTCGAGTACAAAATAAATCTAATGTTTGTCTTAATTTTCTCTGTAAAATAAATGTTATTTGGAGATAGTAAAAGTTTGCTACTTTGGGGTGTGTTAATTCCATCTGTAACATTAAGATGTTACATAGAACAAATGAATAGGGTATCCAACTTTAGGGCCATACTTTCCCTATGATTTGAGCTTATAACAATTTATTGTAATGAATATGTAACCAAAATACTTGTATAAAATATGTATTAAGAAAAAAATGGGTTGTAGTTCTTTATTGTTCTTGTTTTGTTTCTTTTATTCTTTCAGTGCGAGAGGAATCTACTTTCTGCAGACAAATGGAAACAAACCCTATGCCAAAGGACATCCTTTAAGAAGAAAAGCACAAATAAGGAATGCAAATAGAAATTCATCAAGGAGAAGAAATTCAAATAGAAGGGCACGTGACATTCCTAGTTAATGTAAACCTTTATAGTTCTAGCTGAATTAAAAAAAATTGTATCTGTGAAAATGACATTAAATAACAGTAATAAGAAGTACAACTCTTAGTAAGGGTACCAAGCAGGATTTGCAATAGAAGTGTTCTCATATATTCTGTGCAACAGAAAGTATACCCAAGTTGAAAGATTATATTCTATCTATTGCTGGACATACAAGAAGGTGAATGACTAAGGGGTGAGAGGCAGCAGAAGTATTAGATCACACTCATCACGTAATCCTTGGACATGTACGAGTTGTCCTCGTCAATGTGGTGAAGTACAATGTCTAAATGTACAATAGTTCACATATTGTGACAAAAACTTCATACTATTTAAAAAATATGACATCGACATTGTGAATAATACTGGCAATATCTTTCATTGTGTGTGTATGTGTGTGTGTGTGTGTGTGTACTCATGGACATCGAGAAGGAAAAAGCAAGAGGTACCATGCCCCCTTCAAAATCAATCAGTCTAAAGTTCTATATTTTACACATTTAATTCAATTTTAGTCACAATAATTTATGTTAATTATTACACTGGTCAACACACATTTTCTGGCATAAGGTTTTCCAATGGTTTTAAGATAACTTTGGGGTGCTGATTCCAAATCTGATCTCAGATTTGCTCTATCACATCTCATTTGTATGCTATTGGCAAATCCCATTTTCATTGATTTTACCCGGAATTGACCGGTGGTCACTATCACATCAGGTTTTTGAGATATCAAATATTGCATTTTCAATAAAAACAGCACATTTATGATCATATACAAAGAGCTAAACAGACATACAGATGAGAATAAGATAAGATACAATATACAATAATAACGAAACAAACATTTAATGAGCCGTAGCACAGTTGTGACTGCATATAAATGCTCTTTGCTCAAATGACCCAAGTTCTCGGGAAAGTCGGCCAAGTGACTATGTAAGTAGTGAACCTTGGTGCTCACCCTACATCCAAGTGCTTGGAAACTCAAGAGCATCTCCTCTACAATCTCTTCATAGTTGTCCGCTTTCCTGTTCCCAAGGAAATTCCGCACCACATCAGAGAATGCATTCCAAGCCCTAGCCTCTGCCGCAGTCATTGTTGTAACAAAGTGTGGATCCCTGATGAGTGTTCTTATCTGAGGGCTGACAAATATTCCTGCCTTTTTCTTCTAGGCACTAACACTTGAAAATGTTGAACATATATAGCTGAAGCAGTCTCCAGTGTGATCAAGAGCTTTGACGAATTGCTTCATTAATCCAAGTTTTATGTGCACTGGGGGAAATACAATTTTATTCCTATCAACCAAAGGCTCATTCTTGATGTTCGTGTCACCAGGCGTCAAACTGATTCTTGCTGGCCAGGTCCCTTTAACCCAGTGTTCTAATGTAGCCCTACTGTCCCAGTAGCACAGGAAACAAGGGTATTTGGTGTGACCTCCTTGCTGCCCCAGCAGAAAATTAACCATTTTCAAATCAACACAAATTACCCATCCATGAACATGATATTCCAATCTATCCAGAATTGTCTTGATGTTTGCATACTCTTCTTTCATTCGTACAGAGTGTCCTATTGGGATTGAACCATATATTTATGTTGTGCAGTAACACACATTTCAAACTCTGTTTACTACTGTCAATAAAAAGTCTCCATTCACTTGAATCATATCATATGCAGGCAGTCCCATATTCAGAAGAAGCCCTTCAACATCATTACAATAAACAAGTTGACCATCTGAATGGAAGTACTTTCGCAGTGCTGCTTCTCTGTTTCGATAAAAGGAGACTCTAGTGCCAGGTCTGAGTAGTCCTTTCTCTTTCAGCCTGGAAGCCAACACTTCAGCAGACTGCTTTGGCAAATACAAATCTCTTACCAGATCATTCAATTCAGGCTGACTAAACAGAGAAATTTTATCAGAATCTGCAACAGATGGCGTATATTCGGTCAGATCATCATCCTCATCATCTGTAGAAGCAGGTGAAGTGAGGGTTTCAACATCAATCTCTGGTAGGTCAGTAAATACAGACACAGGTATTTCCTCTTAGTGTTCAACTGGTCGTCTGGCAGATGGGATATCTGGGTATTGTAAGTGGTGTTTGTTCGTCTTATTCAAACCGTTTACATTGACAAGGCAGAAGTAGCAGTCATCCAAATGGTTTGTTGGTTCTCTCCAAACCATTGGCACACCAAACTTCAGCTTAGCATTCTTTCCTTTAGACCATGATCGCAAAGTTTCAACACAGGTCTTGCACACTTTGTGGGGAGCCCAATTTTTGTCTTGGTCCCCAGTCGTACCTTAAAGTAGGCAAGATACACCTTCTTGACAAAGGTATTGATGTTGCACCTTTGATCCCTCAAAGTGATGCTGCCACAGATGTAGCAGAAGATATCTGCGTCATTACGGCAAGTACTTCTTCCGGATGTTGTAGCCATTGTTAGATCACGACCTGCAGATGAAAAATATGACATAAATGTTGATGTCTACATAAAATCATATTATAAACACACTATCCTACAAATACAACGACATCTTTTATCACTAAAGCACTCACTGACTAGCAACAACTTGTAATCATAAGTGACCACCGGTCAATTCCGGGTAAAATCAATGAAAATGGGATTTGGCAATAGCATACAAATGAGATGTGATAGAGCAAATCTGAGATCAGATTTGGAATCAGCACACTGAAATTAGTCTAAAACAGTTGGAAAAGTTTATCCCATTTTTATTTTTATTTTTTTACCAGTGTTATAGGGGCATTGTAGGAACATGATAACTTCAAACTGAAGGAGTGTTTTCTTTTCTGTTTTCTTTTAGGGGAAAATATGCCTCATTTGACCCCCTCGCCCCATGTAAAAATACCTTCGATGCTCCTCTGTGGAAAAACCTGCAAAGTCCATGTGTGTACTGTAATTTCTAACATTCTTGCCAAAGTTAATGGTACCCCAGCTGGAATTTTCTATTGGTTTCAATTTAAATTTCAATTGGTTTCAATTGGAATAAATCAGATTTTATTGGTTTCAATTGGAATGAATTGGATTATATCGGAATGTATTGGTTTCAATCGGAATCTCAACTGAAACCAATTGGAAAGTCAAGACAATTTATTAATAAAATGTAAACAGTGTTTTATTAATAAACTGAAAATATATATCTAGTACAAGCCATGATATTTTTACCGAAATTATAACCACCTGTAATTTTCTATGAAGTGGCAACCAGAAACATTGTGAAAAAGATTCAGTAAAACATTCTATGTATGTAATGTTCTCATTTTGTTTTGAGAATGTGGGATGCAATAAACTATTTATAATTTTCAGTCCTATACATTAATTGCTACATGTGCACCCAGATGGATCTCCATGATGGCTTAGTGGTAATATTATCACAATCAAGGGGTTCCAGTTTCGATACTCTCTAGAGGTACAGGGATTTGAATCCCACTATAAACTCCAGGTGTATTCCCGATTAGCCTATCTGTGCAACTAAACTCACTCAAACCCCAAATGTGAACCCAGACATTCCATTAGTAAGCATGGAGCATATCTTGATTACCTAGTGTAAAGAGAGCTTGAATTTGTTGTTGAGTGATGACTCAATAAAACATTTAAAAAAAAATATTTTACAAGTATTATATCCTGGGTTGGGCAGGTAATTTACTTGATACGTATTTTACATAAACTACAAAACCTTTTTTTTTTTAATGTCTGTGTATTAATCTCCATTTGAGGCATTCCAGCATTATGTATGGGACATTCGCATGTAAAATTAAAGGTTCTAGAGATGAAAGCAGACTCTACAGTTCATAATGATTTGATTTCTCTAGAATTATAATACAGTTAGTAGTATGTGCTAACAAATTAAAAATAACGAATAGAATGGCCCACTCTGACTGCATGTAAAGCATAAATGAAAAGATGTTTCGTGTGTGACATTTTAGAAATGCAGAACATGTTATAGAAATATTTGACCTTATTTTTCTGTGAATTACATCAACTACAAAGGATAATATTTTTTGTTCATGAAGTAGGGTAAACCGGCATAATATCGGATACTTTTTAAAATCACCATAATAACCCACTAAAATTTAACAGATATGCATAATTTTTGGTAATATAAACTATTGGTACCTTACCTTTTGCCTTGTGATGTGTTTATCTCCCTTATTGTTAAATTATTTGTTGTACAGTACAAAATAAGAAACAATGCAAATTTGAGGAATCGAAAAAAGCCATCCGAATATCGGATAGTGGGTATGCCTAATATCAGATAGGAATTTAACATTATATAATATATATATTAACATTATATTTGAAATAAAATTACATCTCATGATAGAAGCAACCTATTATTTATTTTCAAACTAGTGTCAGATTCTTCTGAGTCAGATTGCTCTTGACATGTTTTCTGCCACAATTTGGGATTGGGGAATGTCAATTTGACCAATTTGATATCTGATATTTGGCAGGCCTCCCTATCCAATATTAGGCCGAACGCGACCTCGTGGAAAATATAACCTTAATATCAAACAAAGACATTTACCCAAATAGGACTAGCATATCAACATACTCTAATATTCCATCTTTCTATGAAATATAAGCAAGCTATAGTTTCTCCTTACCTTTGAAAACCTTTGATCATGAAATGCTTCCAAAAACTCGGAAACTGAAAATTTCTGTTTTCGTCGATCGTGCACGCACAGAGTGCTCAACAGCGTTCCCACTCACAATGAAGAATTGGCGGTAATCGACGAACGTAGTTCAGTGGATTGTTGCACATGGCAGCACCCACGAGCCGAGAAATGATGGTATCCGATTTTGGGCGGGTAACCAATATTATGGCAGTTTACCTCATGTTATGTAGGGATATTACAAATACAGTATGTTATTGAAATAAGTTCTAGCTCTGTACATATATCAGAAATAATGTTCATTACGTGTGTGATGCCCTTGTCATGTGCGTGACTCCCTATGAAGAATACTGAAGAATAATATACAATAAGATTGTCTTAGGCATGCTATTGATTTAAGATGTGAAGAAATCACGTCTTTGAAGGCTTCAGAATTTCTAAAGCTCTGTAAGCTGACCTCCATGGCAGAGTGGTTAGCACAGCACACTATGATGCCAGTGGTCCTTCATTTGAATCCCAGCCTGGATGTTGGTGTTCTTTCTGAGTGTCTCTTCTTCAATTTCATCACTCATCTTCAGCTTTGCAATTAGCCAAAAGAGTGGCAGAAAATTGAAGTAAAATAAACCAAATCAAATAAACTTCTAAAGCTCTGTACATACTTACCTACTTAGGCAGGTATACATCATGGTAGATATATGTTCAACATCAAATAGGATTAGTGGTGGTGGCCGGTGGGGATTAATTTACCTGCCAAATATGCAAATCCTTTGAATGATTGAACAGTAATACTCTCAGATTTACTCACTGTCTCACAAAGTAACAGTCTTATATTATGTGTGTGACAGGATATTTTTTTATATATTTGTGTGTAATCTAGTAAACTCTAACACTTATAATTTATTTCATTGGTAGAACTATTAACTTACGAATCTAAAATGGCACCCTGTCCTTCATGATCGCGAAATTCGTCAATTGTTCTACGAAAAACACACTTGTCAAATTGGTCCACATCACTTTTGAATTTCCTTCTTCTGCGTGGTTTGTTAGGCGTTACTAATCCCTTCCCAGTTACTTTGTAACGCTTTTGCACTTGTTTCACGTTCAACGCAAGACCATTGTCAGCTTCTTTCTTTATAAACTTATGCATGTTAAGATAATTTCTCTACTCTGACTATGAATCACTTTGCTTTCGCCAATATTCATTCAAGTTGTCACCTCAGTTTCCATTGAATAAAACACAGGTCAACAATCACCTTACTTGTGGTAACAGGATCTGCTCCCCTCCCCTGTCCCCCGAGAGGAAGCAAAGGAGAGGGAGGATGCCTCTTTCACCGAGGGGCCAATCACCTTCTCAAATTGTAGCCTTTATATATATATATATATATATATATATATATATATATATATATATATATATATATATATATATATATATATATATACAGGGTTAGTCAAAAGTATCGGGACAGGCCAGTAATAACGAGACCCGTGGACGGAGGAAAATCACATGTTGCAAGTGGGTATAGGTGCGGAAACTGCATTGAATGGGGGTGTGGATATCATGGCAGCCATCTTGGATTCCGCCATATTGGATATCACACAATATTTTCAAATGGAAAGGGGTATGTATGACACATCAATTTAGGCTAGAATCGTCCCACAAATGACAATCTGAACTCATTTTGGACCTATCGCCATTCGTGGAAGAGATAGGGTGTGCTACGATTGACTGCAAAAAAATGAGATTTGTCTGAAAGAGACGCGTGGACGGAGGACAATCACATGTTGCAAGTGGATATTGGTGCGCAAACTGCAATGAATGGTGGTGTGGCCATCATGGCAGTCATCTTGGATTCCGCCATATTGGATATCACACAATATTTTCATGTGTAATTTATATTCTTTTTTAGAAAGTGTCCTTCATGCAACATTTTAACCTAAATCCTTAACCATCACTTTCACGACGAGGCACCATGTCAGGTGTCTGAATAACATCGTTTCAACCTGAAGAAGGAGGTAGTGTAACCTCCGAAACGTAGTACGAAAAATCTCATACTCACACACGTAAGTTGCTGATTTTTAATCTTTTAGCCTTTAGTTAATATT
Source organism: Lepisma saccharinum (assembly GCF_977018435.1). Lineage (NCBI taxonomy): Eukaryota > Metazoa > Arthropoda > Insecta > Zygentoma > Lepismatidae > Lepisma > Lepisma saccharinum. The sequence continues at coordinate 83,284,951 of NC_139233.1, forward strand.
TTCAAATGGAAAGGGTTATGTATGACACATTAATTTAGGCTAGAATCGTCCCACAAATGACAATCTGAACTCATTTTGCATCTATTGCCATTCTTGGAAGGGATAGGGTGTACTACGTTAGACTGCAAAAAATAAGATTTGTCTGAAAGAATTGTTTACTGTATTCTTGTGGGTAACTGTACACTGCAAATTACAGAGAGCATGAACAAGAAAACATGACATTGACTTACATAATGCCTCAAAGCAAGTGCTCACACTGCTTCCCGTCGACTGTCTGACAATACTATGTCAACCGATCGTAAAAACTGCAAAGTGCACGTAGCATATCCCAAGAAAGTCCTCTTGTTTCGTCCACAATGCGATTCTGTATATCATTCAGGGAGTGTGGTTTGGTTCGATACACTTTGTCCTTCATGTGCCCCCATAGGAAGTAATCCAGGGGTGATAGATCGGGAGATCTTACAGGCCATTCGATCATACGTCATCTTCCAATCCATTGTTGTGGAAAGGTTTCATGTAAGTATTGGGTTACGTCCATAGTCTGGCGACGCTCCGTCCTGTTGGAACTAAACACGATTAAAATCCCGTGTCGACACTTGGATGGCAGGCACACACTGCTCACGAAGCATTGTCAAATACTTCTCACCTGTCAGATTGCCATCAATGAAGAAAGGGCCGAGAATGATGCCTCTTATCATTCCTACCCAAACATTCAGTTTCTGTGGATACTGGGTATGATGCACCATCATCCAATGCAGGTTTTCATCGCTCCATTGGTGGCAGTTATGTCGGTTCACATGTCCGTTTAACATGAATGTCGTTTCATCAGAGAATGCAATGTCATTGAGGTGAATACTATCGTTATCCATATTTCGGATCATTACTTTGCAAAATTTAATACGGCGATCAAAGTCATCTTTCATCAGTTCGTGCCTAAACTCACTTTGTAGGGTTTAAACTTACTGCGTACTTAAATTCGTTGCACTGAACTCTGGGAAATGTCCAGCATGTTGGCAACGCTGGTTGTCCATGTATGCGGATTTTCCACAGAAGATTGTAACACATCCAAAGAAACTGCCTGGTCGCTACACGATTTCGGCCTTCCTGATCACTCACGGCCTTTAAAACTTCCACTTGCTGCAAAACGTCGAATGGTTCTTTTGACGGTTGACTTCGAAATTGGGTTACGTTCAGGGAATGTAGCATTAAATAACTGTCGCACCTCGGTATACGATCGCTTGCGATCTCCATAGCCACACATCAATAATAATAATTAATCGCTCACTGAGCTCCATTTTTGACCACTGACACGGACACAAATCTCCTCCTTCCTTTGGCTCAACACTCACCAACATGAGCAACATGCAGAATCTTCGCAAGGACGATAACAAATGCAACTGACCTTCGAGGAAGTTGACTACAATCTACAAGGGATGTGTACAGGTAGAGTCCATATCCAGACGAATACTGTTAGTGCTGTCCGTGGAAGGGAAAGTAAACAAATACGTACCTGATGCTCTTAATTCGTCAAATAGGATTGTTAGCTATAAAAGAGTATGTTACTCTGTTGTAAGGAAGGATTGTTTAGACTGGCATTCTTTAATTCGGTAATTTGCGATATTATGTTGTTTTCAACAAGGACTAGAGGCAGGAAAGGAAGAAACGAAGATAAGTAGAAGTCACAGCCTCGAAGTAAGGTACCATTCCGGCATTCGCCTTGGGAAACTGAGGAAAACCGATCTCCTGATCCATCACCCCTGGATTACTTTATGGGGGCACATAAAGGACAAAGTGTATCGAACCAAACCACACTCCTGAATGATCTACAGAATCGCATTGTGGACGAAACAAGAGGACTTTCTTGGGATATGTTACAATGTGCACCTTGCAGTTTTTACGATCGGTTGACATAGTATTGTCAGACAGTCGACGGTAAGCAGTGTGAGCACTTGCTTTGAGGCATTCTGTAAGTCAATGTCATGTTTTCCTGTTTACTTGCAGTGTACAGTTACCCACAAGAATACAGTAAACAATTATTTCAGACAAATCTCATTTTTTGCAGTCTAACGTAGTACACCCTATCTCTTCCACGAATGGCGATAGGTCCAAAATGAGTTCAGATTGTCATTTGTGGGACGATACTAGCCTAAATTGATGTGTCATACATACCCCTTTTCATTTGAAAATATTGTGTGATATCCAATATGGCGGAATCCAAGATGACTGCCATGATGGCTACACACCCATTCAATGCAGTTTCCTCACCAATACCCACTTGCAACATGTGATTTTCCTCCGTCCACAGGTCTCGTTGTTACTGGCCTGTCCCGATACTTTTCACTAACCCTATATATATATGTATGTATACAGTAAGTACTGAACACACGTACCAATAAGCTCCGTAGTCAGATTATGGATATAGGTAATTGTTAAGGCAGTTTGCAACTCTGCTCTCAGTGGAACTCTCGCATCGTTGCACTGACAGCAGGCTTCTGTGCAGAAGGCCAGAGTTCAAGCTAAACCTAATGGCCTGTACATGGGGTAGGACCACTTTTCGTGGAATGTCCCTTTTGTAAATTTGTTATAAGAAAATAATTTACTTGAAACACTCATATGAATTCAAATACTTCATTCAACAACACTCTGACACTGTAAAATCACATAATCTGTTGTGTGATAAGTGCAATTACTCAAATTAAGAACCAAATATTATTTTAGTTGGAAAACATTTAGCCCTAGAAAGCTAACGTGTCCTGTGCCAAACGTTAAAGCTAATCATTCGTCTGCTGGACTACTGATTTCTTCAGAATTAAAAGGCATCCTAAATTTTGCAAAAACTATTTTATTACTATGAAAGTTAGTATTTACTTCCAAAATACATGAATAACATGGCAGAAATGCAAAATTACATTTTTATAAGTCTTATGTGCACTCAAAACAACACTTTGACTGGTGATCACCACACATGGCTTTGGAGCAATGGCAGCAGGAGAAACTGGTCATCCTCCTCTGGTCAACAATGATTTTGTTAAATGAATAATTTTTACTGATTCTTATGTTTTTTTGGTTGGCTGATTCTGAATATGAAGTCAAAATTCTTCTATCGGGCTCCATTTTTTTGTAACGTGTTCAAATTTTTTTCTCCTTGTAGCCAATTTTTACCATTAAGCTCTATTACAGTAGCAAGAGTACAAGCATTATGATTTCCAAGACATGAATAAAAGTGACTTGCTTTGCTTTAAATGTTTCTGCGCAAGCCAATCACTGATTTCAACAATGATAAAATTTTGATTTATTACTATCAGGATAAACAGCAATGGTAACATTTCAGTTGAAATGCAGTTCTCTTACATTTGTGAAATAAATAAGTTTGTTGGCTCTAATTTGGGCATATTTTGTGTTATGTACAGTGTGTATATATTTAAAAATGCCTCATAGGTGTATTACACCCAAACAATTTCTGTTATACAGGGTGTCTGGCTTAAATGTCCAATAAAAGGAAAATTCATAACTTGAGATGTATTTGAGATATTTCTACAGAGTTTAGTTCTACAAGTAGAGTAACTCAAAATTGTTTTTTTTTACATACCTAGTATGTTTCAATATGTGCACCGTTTGTGGCGTGACAGACGTCTAATATGAATTCTATCTCTCTCCACGTGTTGTTCAGCATTGCAGGCGTAACATTGTTGATAGCTGCACGAATGTGATGGTGCAGATCACGTAGATCATGAATTTGTGTTTGATACACTTGATTTTTTACAAATCCCCAAGCGGCTACCCCTACCAATCCAACGCCCAGGATATTCACGGTCCAAAAAATTTCTGACAATTCCTGCATAATGAAACAGAATTGGAATATCACGTCACGAGGAAGTTGTGGCACGACGTACAACTCCAACATATCCAGGTAATTTGCTCCATTAACGGTAAGCTCCACAAAGAAGTATGGCCCTATAACCCTGTTCTTCAACAATGCACACCAGACATTCACTTTTGGAGAGTCACGTTCGTCTTCTCTCACTACACGGGGTGGTTCCATTCCCCAGATGCAACAGTTGTGTTTATTCACCTTCCCAAAAGTGTGGAACGTACACTCATCTGAAAAACAAAGTGAATCGAGGTATGCCTCATTTTCATCAATTTTAGCAAGAATTTCTCCTGCGAATTCTTTCCGCAGCAGCTTGTCCTGAGGTTTGAGTTTCTGACAAAGCTGCAATTTGTATACCCGTAGGCGCAATCGTATATGGAGAACATACTGTCGACTTAGGTACCTGTAATTCCCTACTTTCTCGTCGGACAACTTCCTAGGGCTTCGTTGGAAGGACATGTGGATTTATTCAACACTAGCCTCTGAAACTGCACACTTTGTGTGGTGGCCCAACATTGACTTCACACTGCAGGTTTCCCGAAGGCATTTGTCTGATTTCTTGATGGCTTTAAACATGGGAACATTGTCAGTTGGTCGAAATTGATACTCACACCGTAAACGACGTTGTACAAGCTTTACAGACTTCAGCCCATGAATGTTAGAAGACTACTCCTGGACTGTCAAGAGAGATGTTCCTCAAGCTTAATAAGCTTAACACAGCCGAAAATCCTTTAGAAGTATATTTTAGGCCAGTATACAAAGTATGTGACACATATTAGTTTCAATAAAGCAATGTTATTTCGTTACAACAAAAAATGTGTATTACAAAAAACTGATTTCGATAGAGAAAAACAGTAAACAGGTTTAAAATCACCAGAAAAAATCCTATAAGAACCACCTTTTCTTTTCCATTTAACAGAGAAAAAGTTAAAATTTGTTGTCCAGTTATTTGACGCATTCCCGTACACTGGCAGAACTGTGGGCAAGCTTTGTGTGGTAAGAATATCTAAACACACATTCTAGAAGGTGGTTTGCAACATGATTCGACATGTTACATGTGTGAATCTGTGGGTGACTTGTACTTCTAACATTTGCTGTGATCCCATGGATTGTGGGACTTATTAAATAAACACTGTATATCAAGTGAGGTGTGCAGGTATCAGGCCCCGAATGTACTTGACCCTCGAATTTTTCAATTTACATGACTTTAGAATGTGAATTCATGTACACTAAAAATGTACGAAATGAATCCTTGAAAGGATGGAAGGGAATTGTGACATGCATATACGTACAAGGCTCATTCAATATATAACAGGAAATATTTATTACAAGCCGCAAAAGAACTACAGTACTATGTTTCAACATAGTGCCCCCCCTAGTTTAATGTCTCTATGCCAGAGCTTGATAAGGGCACTGATTCCACAGGAAAGAAAATATTTTGGGCATAACCACTCATGCACTGCTGACTGGACTTCGTCGTCATTCTGGAACCTCGATCCACTTAATGCATCTTTCAGTGGGCCAAAGGTGTGGAAATCGGAAAGTGTGAGATTGGATGAATATGGAGGGTGGAGTAAGCACTCAAACTTTAGGTCCTCGATGGTAGACAATGTGACATTGACAGTGTTGGTCTTGCATTGTCATGGAGCAAAAGCACACCAGTGGACACCAGACCACATTATCTCTGCAGAATTGCTGGTTTCAGTTATTCGCGCAAAAGCTTGGAGTAGGTGGTACTGATTACATTATGACATCTGGGCATGTAATGTTCAAGAATTGGCCCCTTGTGGTACCAAAACAAAGTTATCATGACCTTTCCGGCACTCCGTTGAGCACACACCTTCTTCGGTCTGGGAGTGTTACGTACCCAATAGGTACGTTGCTAAAAACCCCAGAGATGGCAGCACTAGGCATGTAAAAAGGAAGATCGCTGTATTATAGACAAATGATAGTGTAGTGTACTTAGGCATAAAAGTAAATTATAAAGATGAACAATAATAAAATACAATATAGAAAAAAAAGAAACAATATAAAGACGACCAAATTAATAAAGATAATGGCAAAATTACCAAAGTGCTCATATGCAAATGCAAAATATAAAGAAGTGAGAAGACTGATATAAATTTGTGTCTCCTAACAGATCTCTGATCTGTAGGCTTACTATGATCCCCTTGGTAAAATTTTTGATTACATCAGTGGCGGCACGTTCCGATTGCGACCCACAGCACTTTTTGGCTGCTCGTCACGATTGCTGCGCCGACTTGGGAGCGCTTTGTCAACCGCAGCACAAAGTTTACACTTGTGGTTGAGAATAGTATAGTTGGTGGCGCATTCTAATCAATGCCCCAAAGTGGGTTACTAGATTGGGCTTGATATTAGTATTGGGAAAAGAAAAGGCAAAACTTTCTGGGATTTAGTCGACCCGAAAAGGGCTATTAATGAAGCAAAAGATCTGTGATATAAGAAGATAAGTTTGAGTCCAGAAGGAAGTCCAAGTCCAGAAGCAAGTCCAAGCCTGGATCTAGAAGGAAGTCTGAGTCCCGAAGGAAGTCCAGATCCTAAAGGAAGTCCCAGCTCGAGTCCAGAAGGAAGTCCAAGTCAAGACCCAGATCCCGTAGGAAGCCCACACAAGTGAATGTGAATGTGATGACAAGCAAATACCAGATGAAATTTGCAACCTTCTACAAGCCTGCCTCACCCACAACTATTTCCAGTTCGAGGACAGTTTCTTCCACCAGACAGGAGGCCTAACGATGGGCAGCCCCCTTTCTGCACCCCTATCCAATATTGTACTGCATGTGGCTGAGAAGTCAATACTCACCCAACCAGAGTTTGCTCATATAAGATACAAAAGATATGCCGATGACACCATAGTCATTTACAAACAGGAAGAGGACCTAACCCATCTCCTAACTGCCCTCAACAACATACACCCTAACATAAACTTCACCGTTGAAAGGGAACAAAATGGCCACCTTAACTTTCTCGACCTCAGCATCCGACGACACCAAGACAAATTCATCACATCCGTATACAGAAAACCAGGTTCGGGCACCCAGTACATCCATGCAAAATCCAACCACCCACCAAAACAGAAAGCTGGAGTATGGATGAACTTTTACAGAAGAGCCTTCACACACAGCTGCACAGAAGACGACCTGCATGATGAAATAGCATGCATAACTGAAATAGGCCTAAACAACGGTTACACCGAGAGCCAACTATCCATGTGGTGCGCAAAAACAGAAGCCCGGCTCAGACACCCAAGAAACAGAGATAACCCGAACCAAAATCCTAAACCCAAATGGATCACCCTTCCATACCACCCCACCACATCTCGCAAATTTGCCAAAGGCCCTCAAACCTTTCAACATCCAAGTGGCACACAAACCCATATCCCAAATCGGAAGAGCACTACCCAACTTCAAGAGATACTACCTACCCAAACTTGCATCCCCCGGTGTCTACAAGACCACATGCTAATGCCACAACACCTACATTGGCAGAACCATCCACACTGTCCAAGAACGGATTAACGAACACGTAAAAGAAGCCAAAAATGACACACCAAAATCAGGCCTCTCCCAACACCTCCACTCCACTAACCACACCATCTCCTCCATATCCATACTTGACCCAACCGGCTCTGTCATAGAAAACACCATCAAAGAAACCCATGCTATCATCCAACAGAAACCAGCACAGAACCTGGACAATGGACAGGCACACCCAACTTGGCACCCTGTCCTGAAAAAGAAAAGATGCGGTGCACATACTCGACCCCTCTCCAGCCACGTGGGGAACAGGAACGGCACATTGCCGAGCAGCATGGCCCAGCCCCCCAACTGGCAACGCCACCTGACAACAGGAAGCAGACGACGCAAACCAAGATGCGCACGCAAGCGCCGCTGAATAGGAGAATCGCAACTGCCGTCACCCGGGAACAAACAATGCAGTGACACGGTACCATCTCCACTTCAAACGCCGTACCCTTTTTTGAATGAAGACAGTGGATCTTCGAAATTACTAGGATTTAACCATTAAATTGCAACGTGGAAGTGTGCAATTTTCTAAATTTCACTTAAGTAATTATAAACCGCATTTACCGCAACCATCATGTAGAACTATAGCAATTGAAATTTCTGTAAAAGTCCAATTACTTCTATATGAATATATTCTCATGTGTTCTCAACTATAATCATCATGTACAAAGAAAGATATAATATAATCGATTAACTGTCTCCATTGGTAGGCTTACTGTATGATTTCATTTCCAACAAGAACCCTACCCTGTAGATACTAGCCGTGGCATAAATATAAAGAACTGCACCCAAGGGAGGTAGCAGGAGACGAAGGATGTTGCCATTCCATTGTTGTCCTCTTATGTTCTGGTTCATAAAAATGAACCCAACTTTCATCTCCAGCAATAATACAATGAAGAAATTCTTCATAATGGCGCTAAAGCTCCCTGCACACATCAACACATCTCTTCATTTCTGGTGTCAAGCATTTCTGAACCCACCTCGCACACACTTTCCTGAACCTCAGTATGTCATGACTGATATGGTGGGCTGATCCTACACCTATTAGTATGCAGTAAAAAGGGATAAGGAATTTTTGGTCCGATTGTATTTCACAATTTGTGCTTGTAATAAAACTATCACTGTTACAAATCTCAACGGGGATTTTTTTGCGTTTGCCTAATAACAATAATAAATTATCATGTGTGTTTGATATGAAGGTGCTTGAGTATGAAGGTTTACAATTTTCTATTGGATTACGTGTAAGAAACAGAACAAGTCTTGGGGAAGGGGGCAATTATTTCTATATTTGCGGACCTGTGAAGGTTGTGACTAGACGACCACAACTGGATCAGATATCCAATAATACAGAAAGGAGAGAGAGAGCTGTATTTTAGAGGATTGGTTTCTTATATAAAAGATCCACGGTAATTATGAGTAGTCGACATTGCGGGCTTAAACTATTAGTAGTTAAAGAAATGGGGAGGGGAGGGGAGCAGGTTTTGAGTAGGATTTTTTTTAAATCTTAAGATTTCAACATGTTTTCCTCTGAATGTCCAATGTTCATATGAGGTGGTCGTTAATGGTAACTGTTTTGGAAACTTTAATATATATAATTGTTCTTAAACTTTTTTGTTGAAACCTAACGACCACATCACAGTTTGAATCCTGGCCTGGGCATGGATGTTTGTGAGCATCCATTCATCAATTTCATCCCCTCCCCTTTTCTTTAACTACTAATAGTTTAAGCCCACAATGTCGACTACTCATAATTACCGTGGATCTTTTATATAAGAAACCAATCCTCTAAAATACAGCTCTCTCTCTCCTTTCTGTATTATTGGATATCTGATCCAGTTGTGGTCGTCTAGTCACAACCTTCACAGGTCCGCAAATATAGAAATAATTGCCCCCTTCCCCAAGACTTGTTCTATTTCTTACACGTAATCCAATAGAAAATTGTAAACCTTCATACTCAAGCACCTTCATATCAAACACACATGATAATTTATCATTGTTATTAAGCAAATGCAAAAAAAAATCCCCGTTGAGATTTGTAACAGTGATAGTTTTATTACAAGCACAAATTGTGAAATACAATCGGACCGAAAATTCCTTATCCCTTTTTACTGCATACATAAAACTAACTAACTAACTAACTCCCTAGCCTTCTTAAACCCGAAGGTTCAAGGCTGCAGCAACACAGGCCTTCCATCTGCCCCTATCTTGAGCAAGTTCTATATACTCTTTTCCATCCCTACCGATTTACCTTAGGTCCATCTCAACGTTGTCCCTCCAACTTCGTCTTGGCCTTCCTACAGGTCTCTTACCGTCAGGTTTCCCAACAAGAATCCTGTAAACTCCTCTTTCCTCTTCCATTCGTGGCACATGGCCTGCCCACCTAAGTCATCTTGATTTAATTATTCTAATAATATCTGGACATGAATACAAATTATGTAGTTCTAAATTATGTAACCTTCTCCACTCACCTGTCTCCTCATCCCTTTTAGGTCCAAACATTTTCCTAAGGATCTTATTTTCAAATACTCTCAATTGATGTTCCTCTTTCAATGTAAGGGACTAAGTTTCACACCCATATAATACTACACGCAAAATTACTGTTTTCTATATTTTAACTTTTAGTTTCTTAGATATTAAACGAGAAGACAAAAGTTTATGAAGAGAGAAGTAACATGCATTTCCTGAATTAAGCCTACTTTTTATTTCCTCTTTAATATAATTTTCATTTGTTAATATTACTCCTAAGTATTTGAATTTGGAAACTGGTTCAAACGAGTTGTTATCAATAATTAGATTTTGATTATTACCTAACACTTGGTTTCGGCCTGTAAGCATATATTTAGCTTTCTCTTTGTTAACTTCCAAACCTATCTCTTTAGCAGTTTTGAAAAATATTTTAGCATTATTCTTAATTGTATTCACATCATCCCCCAGTAAGTCTACATCATCTGCATATGCTAACAACTGAGTAACACCATTTAATTTTAGTCCTTCTTTAGTTTCTTTTACCTTCCTAACAGCATATTCTAAGGCAAAATTAAAGAGCAATGGAGATAATGCATCTCCTTGTTTTAACCCATCATGAATTGTAAATTTCTCAGACATATTAATACCCACACGAATTTTACTTTCGGTTTCACTGGTGCATATTTTTATCATACTAACAAGCTTCTTAGGTATCCCAAACTCTACTAATATATTATATAATTTATCTCTTTTGACCGAATCATATGCTTTTTTGAAATCAATAAATAGCTGATGGACATTTTGATTATATTCCCACTTTTTTTCAAGTGTCTGTCTGATGTGAAAAATCTGATCTGTAGTTGATCTGTTACGTTTAAATCCACATTGATAATCACCTATAATTTCATTAGCATATGGGGTTAGTCTTGTTAAAAGAATGTTAGATAATATTTTATATGTTGTTGAGAGTAGAGAAATTCCACGATAATTATTGCAGTTCATTTTATCACCTTTTTTAAACACAGGAACAATTATGGATTCTTTCCACTGTTGAGGGATTTCTTCTTTATTCCATATTAAACAAATTAATTTATGAATTTGACATATTAAGAAATTTCCACCATATTTAATTAACTCAGCTGGTATTAAATCAATGCCGGGTGCTTTGTTATTCTTTAGCCTTTTAATAGCATCTTTAACTTCAGTCAAGTTAGGTTCTGGAACTAAAGGTTCTGCTGTGTGTACTTCATTTACTTCTGATTTATCTCCTACATGGACATTTAAAAGGTCATTAAAGTAGTTCTTCCATCTATTTAGAATATCGCTTGGGTCAGCTAGAAAATCACCGTCTTTATCTTTTATCAAGTTTACTTTAGGTTGCCAACCCTTTCTAAACTCATTTACACCTTTATATAAATCTCTGATATTTTGAAAAATTTTGTTTGTTTCAATTTCGTTAATTTTGCTTTTCAAGTAATCTCTTTTTTTACTTCTAAACGTGTGGTTAACTTCTCGCTTTATTCTATTATAATTGTTTAGATTTGTATCATCAGAGTTATTTAACCACCTAAGTCTAGCCTGATTTCTTATTTCTATTAGATTTTGACATTCATTATCAAACCATGGCTTACTTTTTCTTGGTTTATGGTATCCTATACTTTCTTTAGCTGCTGATTCTATTGCATTACGTATGTGCTCCCAATTCTTATTTACATCTGTTTCATTTATATTTTCATCATCATTTAAATCCTGCAAAACATCAAATCTATTTGACAGTTTAATTTGGTAATCTTTCTTAATTCTTTCATCAGTAAACTTTCCTGTATCAAATTTTAGAACTTTTAGATTTTGTTGCTTATGATTTATCACTGAGAGTCTTTCTCTTAATTTAGCAATTACTAAATAATGGTCACTGGCACAGTCAGCACCTCTATATGTACGAACGTCAATTATACTAGTATGCCTTCTCTTATCAATGAGAATATGATCTATCTGATTATGAGTTTTAATATCTGGAGAAGACCAGGTATATTTATGGATATCTTTATGTTTAAAAGTGGTACTTTTCACAATTAAATTCTTTGAGGTTGCAAAAGTAATCAATCTTATACCATTATCATTACTTAATTCATGAAGACTTTCTTTACCAATCGTGGGTTTAAATGTCTCTTCTTTGCCAATCTGTGCATTACAGTCACCTAACAGAATTTTCATATCATACTGAGAAAATTTATCAAAGACCTGTTCTAACTCTGTATAAAAATCATCTTTAGTATTATCATCTTTATCTTCCGTTGGTGCATGTATGTTTATTAAAATAATTTTACACCACCTACCCTGTAAAACTGCATATGATATCCTATCATTAATAAATTCTACTGTTGTAAGAGCCGAGATAATTCTATTATTTATGAAAAAGCCTGTTCCAAAATTATGATTTTCAGTACCACCAAAGAAAAAAGTATAATTTTTAGTTTTACAATTCCCTTCTCCTGGCCACCTAACTTCCTGGACAGCTACTACATCTAATTTATACTTAACTATCTCATTAACTGTACACTGAAATGCCCCAGGCCGGTAAAAGCTCAGAACATTCCAGGTGCCTAATTTAATATCCTTATTCCTAATGTAGATCTTATCCTTAGTCCAGGGACCTCCCAAAGTAGTCCCCACCCGGAGATCCGAACGGGGGACTATTTTACCTCCGGAATATTTTACCTTGGGGACATCCATGGCCTTATATTGCTGTTTCTTGACATTGTTTTTTTTACAGTGTAGAGTTGTCAGCTCTACGCCTAACCCCCAATATGAATGGAGGAACTACTACACAAGACGAACACAAACACATTAGACAGCACAACTACTACACAAGACACACACAAACACATCACAACTATAACACAATATAAACACAAACACACCACAACTACTACACAATATAAACATTAACAAACTACACACCACAACTACTAAAAAAGACAAACACAAACAAATTAGACAGCAAAAAAAAAAAAAAATTCTTGATGGTCAAGATATTTGTTAATTGTTGGCCCAAATTAGTTTTTGTTAAGGGACTTACGAGAAGACAAGATGCGGTCCCCAACTCGGATGTATCACCCTGCGATGTGGGGTTAGACCATCTGTGAGACACACACCAATCCAGCTCTAGGCTGGCTTGTGTATGGCATGCTTCCTGGCTGTTTAACAATGTGAAAGAACACCACCTATGTGTACGGCATCTACCTATGCGACACCTAACTGAACAATCTCATTGAAGAGGTGAAAAGGAAGGAAGGGGGTAATGAAATGTTTTTAGCGTGGACTCTTTTTAATTCGGACTCCAAGGGGACACGAAATAATTCGAACTGTACAAAATTCGAATTAACAAAAACATGCATCATTAAATATGATTTCAAGGGGTATAACCTTCTGTGGCCGCGGTGGCTCAGTCGGTAACGCGTCTGACTACCATACTCAAGTCCCGGGTTCGATCCCCGGCCGGTTCAAATCCGGGAACTTTTCTAACGGTGAAAGCGGCCCCGGCGCCTACCCAGCGTCGAATAACATGGGTACCTGGGGGAAACCCTGGGGGGTAAAGGCGGTCAGAGGCGTGATGCTGATCACATCACCCCCACTCACGACCGGATCAAGAAAGTGTGGGGCGTTACCCCCACACCCCCTATACGCCTTCATGGCGTGGTGCTATGCACAGGGGAACACTTTACCTTTTTTTTTTTTACCTTTATAACCTTCTGTTAGAATTACCGAATGATTCGAATAATCCAAGTGCGAATTAGATAGAACAATTATTATTATTAATTATTAACAACAATTATTGCTGTTAACACATGTATTTAACAGAAATGATTGTTGCAAGTCTTTTTTCATGAAAATGGTGGGAAAAAGGTGACTTCTTCTTTGTGTCTTTTTCCAAGGGAAAAACTTTGCTGACATACATTGATGGGAAAATCTCGTAACTCTCATTTTACAATCTTTATATTTTTACCCTCAAAATATGAAATCCCTTTCCACACATATTTGCAAATTTATGTTCAGTTTAAAATCACAAATGCAGTAAACACATGGTGCCGATAAATACAACTCTAAAATATTGAATCAGTCTGACACATGCACTTTTATTCATTTACAAAAAGGATGGCCTGGATGATCGGAAACATTTAGTTATCGATGAACACGAAACATTCTTGTTAGATGCATATTTAATTGTAGTCCGAAATCAACATGACATGGAATATTTTAAAGAACAACTAACAATTGATTTTAAAATATAATTAAACTTACGTAAGGTAAACCAAGCCTTACCAGAACAAACTAGAAAATCAAATTAAGCACCAATTAATATTCCATGTAAGTTAAACGGCGAGTCAAAATGGTACAGTCAAATTCAATGCATCTCGAATGTTTCCTATCACCTGCTAACGGTTGTAACTACCTGGAGGAAAAAAACTTCCTTACCTTTTGTTATCGGAAATACCACTGAAACTGTGTGTCTAACCAGGCTCGCTTGCTACGGGAGCAAGGGGGCATGACTCCTCAGCAACGATACATGCTTCTCCCGCTAGGGGATACCACGTTGGCAGATTGCAACTTCCGAGCGTCACGAATTATACAATGTAAATAATCTCGCTGACGCAAGAACCTCCTCGTAATTTATGGAAGAGGAGGGTGTGGTGGAGCTTTAAAAAATAGTAACAAAGAGCAAACACCACAAAACCCAGGACCCCTGGCATCGTATTGCGATGTGCTAACCACTCTGCCCTTGGCCTGCACTGTCGAAAAATTTCTTTGAAAGGGTCCACATAATAATTAAAATGGGATACTCAGAATGCAGCACAAACATAAAAAAATATAACTAAATATCTGGCATAACTGAACCTAAAAGTTATAACTGAAATGGTGCATAGATCTTGATGTCAACCCCAGGTCTCCACATACATAAATCCTGGCCTGGGTATGATTAACCAAATTGAGGTACCAGAGTGCTCCCCACCCAATTGATATTCATTGCAAGATTGCAACACCATGAACTACACTGCACTACATGAATGTTCTTGTGTAACTGAACATTCTTTCTTTATCTTTGTTTTAGGCTCAACTGTGTTGTTCTGTTGCACTTCTAAGCCACATAATATAAAGTTGCATGCTTGAAGGACTAAATATGTAACAAGAAAAATATCAAAGCAGAGATAGTCAGAGCACACAGCAGATTCAAATGTTATATAGAAGTGGATTAGTGAGGAAGGGGAGGAAATGTAGGTATGAGTTAGTGAACATGAAAGTGACCAAGTGAGCGAAAGTGAAATGACACTGCTTCGCTGTTATGTATTTAGTAGGGATGGGACCGATTAATCGGTACTATATCGGTATCGGCCAATATAGGCATTTCGATGTATTAGTTTATCGGTAAAATTACCCATTATTTTGCCGATCCGATATATCGATAAATACCTGATCATTTAGTGCAAAATTCTGCCATTTTGTTTTTATGGATAATCTCCATGCCCTACTTTCTAAAAAAGTAAATGTCTAAATATGCAATTTCCTTTTCACTGCAGTCATCTTGCAACACACATTTATTAAGGAGGTTAATGAACCTTCAGGTTCTTCAAGGACCATTTCTAATTTTATATCGGATCGGTAGATTATCGGTATCAGTAAATTTTATATCGGTACTTTATTGGTACGGCCCATCCTTAGTATTTAGACATGTTGCATCCCAAGCATGCAACTGGCATTTACTTCATAATATTATGTCACTTACTAAGTGCAGCAGAAATTTACAGCTGATCTTAGATAAAAGACAAAGGAAGAACATTCAGCATGCATGTGCAGTATATTTCACAATGTATTTCACTGATTGGTTGATTGAGTTGGTGTTTTAAGTCCACTTTGTGTACAGAAAGGCTAATTGGGACTGGACCTACAGTTTAAAGTGGGATCCGAACCACTATGTGCCTCCGCCAGGTATTGAATCCGGGACCCCTTTGTTACAAGGTGACAAAGTCCATGTATTTTATACCTTAAAAATAGTTAAATGGTTGTGGGACAGGTGCAACCGACGTGCCTGTTACAGAAAATGCCATGCCTATACTGAACGCAACTCCAACTGGCAGCTGACCTTGAAGGCTATTTCTGGCACTTTCTGTCCCCCAGTGTGCACTGATGGGTGTCAACAAACTCAGTTGCGAAGTAAAAGCTGAAGGCATCACATCGCTCTCCCGAAGCAAGGTTGCCAAGCGTACTTCTGTTTTTGACAGTTGTCTGCATTTACGTTTTGTAATGTGTTTGCATGTTTTGTGTACTGTTTTTTTGCATGTTTGGTGTACTGTCCTTACATGTTTGGTGTACTGTTTTTACATGTTTAGTGTACTGTTTTTACATGTTTTGTGTACTGTTTTTGCATGTTTTGTGTACTGTTTTTGCATGTTTTGAGTACTGTTTTTGTGTGTTTTGGGTAGTATTTTTGCGTGATTTGTGTGTTGTGTACAGTACTTGTATTCTACTAGAAGGAAGTACAACGAGCGAACCTGAGAAGAAATTTAACCTCATACGTAAACAAGGTCGTGGGATAATATACAGTGTGTTGCAGCATTTTAAGAGAGAAGCTGAGGTGGGGGAAGGGGGGCATGTTAAACGTTTCTAATGTGCAAGACTGAACAGCGGAAGCTTGTGGCGTAAGCAAACGCTCTGTTCAACGTATATGTGGTAAAGCAAGGAACTCGGAAGTGACATCTGGGAAGGTCTCCTTTATGTTCCCCAAAATAACATCAAAAGAGACTCACCTGCAACTGGCATGGACGATTTCGACAAAAATGTCATTAGACACAGAATATTCGCTTACTACAAAAAAGGGGAATATCCGATTGTGGAGAAACTTCTGAATGACATGAAAGAAGTTCTGGGAAAACCTCATCATTCAGGAAGATATAAAACTCCATGGGATTTCAATACAGAAAGGCAAACGATGGCTGGAAACTTCTTCTAGAAAGACCTGACATTGTCGCTGCTCGCAATTCATTCTTGAGAAAAATCTCTGAATTCAGAAAAGAAATTTGTCAGATATTTTATCTGGACGAAACGTGGCTAAACCAAAACCACGCATTGACGAGAACTTGGCAAGATAATGATGGAAGCGGCGGTCTGATTTGATTGACTGATTGATTTGTTGTTTTTTAAGTCCACTATATGCACAGAAAGGCTAATCGGAACTGGACCTACAGTTTAAAGTGGGATCCAAACCACTATACCACAGGATATCGAACCCGGGACATACCCAAACCACTATACCACAGGGTATCGAACCCAGGACACCTTGATTACAAGGCAACGATGCTACCACTGTGCCATCAGGGAGGTACAGAAGCGGCGGTCTGAAAGTACCTATTGGAAAGGGCAGCAGGTTGATTGTTTTCCACGTTGGATCGGCTCAAACTGGTTTTGTAAATTGGTCTTCCATTCAAAATCAAAGTCCGGTGATTATCATCAAGAAATGAATGCATATGTGTTCAAAACATGGTTCATAAAGTTTCTTGATGAACTTCATAACTTGGAAATTAAAAATGCCGTGATTGTCATGGACGATGCAAGCTAAAATTCTGTTGTGTTAAATAAACCCCCAACTTCCAGCAGCAGGAAACATGACATAATCTCAACTGGCTTCAATGTAATAGTGTACCACACGATCCCACTCAAACACGTGCAGAATTGTTAAAATTGGTGCAGGTATGAAAGCCCCAAAACAAACAATCCGAACTTGACGAAATTGCACGTGCTCGTCAACATATTGTGCTTCGTCTTCGAGCCTATCACTGCCATCACAATCCAATTGAACTGGTATGGGCGCAGGTGAAGTGGGAAGTTGCTGAAAAAACAACACATTTAGGCTGAACGATGTTGAAGTTCTAACGAACAATGCGCTGGACAACGTAACACAGGAAAGTTGGGAAGCTTACGTTTGCCACGTGGAAAAACTACAGCAGGATGAATTTGAAAAAGAAATTGCAAGCATTACCATTATGGAGAAAATAATTATCAACTTGGCAGAAGATAGTGACATGGCGAACGAATTAGATGTGGATTCTGAGGACGATGATTCCAATGATGAACTTAATTCTCCTCTGAGCTGCTGATTGTAAGTGTTTATAGTTTAATATTATTTCACTTGATTTCTCTACGTAATCTGTCATTGTACAACCAACTGCAAAAGAAAAAGTAGGCGAATTGTTCATCACCATTTCCATTCTGCCTATTTTCCGCAATGTGATGGCATGAATTGAAATAAAAAAACGTCAGTAAGCTGAGGACAACATCTGCTTCACATCAACAGAATAATACTCCTTCAAACAACGAAGGGTATAGATTAAAAAAATATGAAAAGTGATGGACAATTTGTGTACCATTATCTTTGCGGCTGGTTGTACACCTTATATTTAGTAATGAAGCCAGGAAACTATGGCTGCGAGCAGGGGAAATATCCGAAGCGGTGTTGGTGGAGGATGGGGGGAAGGAGCATTTAATGTGGCTCCAAACATCAAGTCGAAAATACATATTAATAATAATAATACACAATTAAATTTGCCAGCACTCATGTACATATGGTATTTTTCAATTGAAAGTGAAATACAATGATGTAATAAGGCTACCAGATGTTTATGTCATAAATTTAGTCAAAATAATCATAAATTTGGCCCTTGTAAATATATATGAGGGGGTGTTGAGGAAATTTGGGGGTTGATAAATCTCTGGATACAGTTATGAGACAATGTATCTATCCCCAGGAAATTTGCCTTGCTTGACAGTAAAAAATAACGTTTTGCTCATTTTCCACCAATTACAAAATTGTCACAATGCCACAACTAAACACAACTCAAGGAGCCTCTTCCCGGTGGCGTAATGGTAATATCATTGCTTTGTAATCAAAAGGTACCGGGTACGATACCTGGTGATGGCACAAGTGGTTCGGGTCCCACTTTAAACTGTAAATCTAGTCCCATTTATCCTTCTTGTGCATAAAGTTGACTTAAAACAAAACAACAACAACAACAACACCAGCAGCAGCAGCAGCAGCCGCCGCCGCCACCACAACCACAACCACCACCACCATCACCACCACCACCACCCACACACACACCTATATGCATAAAAATTCTAAAATTTACTTGAGATTTACAGTTTAAAACTCCCCGATTTATTACACAAGGTCCTCCTTTACACAGGCATGACTGGGGGGATCTGTGTCTGTGCAAAGGGGTGTCGGTCCGACAAGGGTGCTCCCGCCTGCATACAGACCTGTGGGTGGTCCTTCCGGAAACTTCATTGTGCAGAACCACATGTGCAGATGTACCATCAACCCCCGCCGATTTCTGGTGCTGACAAATCGTTGCCCGAAAAGACTCTCTCGCTTTAAGGTACGTTTGGCAACATGTGGTGAACCCAACGCTCATTTGTGGTGGACCCGCGAACAATGTTTGGTACCTTGCGACTCGAAAGTGTTCGATTTCAGTTGAAGAAAATTCAACTGATCGCTGATTCACTGTTTCCCAGCTGCCAGTTGGAGTTGCATTTACTCTAATGCAGAGTTAAAGTAATTTACTAACAACCTCAATAAGAACCTCCTCTTCACCTTCACCTTGCAGCTACACACATAATTTCAACCTTTTTAATCATGTTACTTTGGAATACTAGGAAAAACATGTGTAATTTTACGTGTCCCTTTCTTTATTTCATCACAATTTTTACATACATATCAACTTCAAATAATAATGTAGTATGCAAATCAAAATTTTGTTCTCAGTGGTGCATTCTCCCACGTTACTGGTTTATATACCGGTATATAAAAATTGTCGGAAAACTTGAAGTTGTTGGACGTCTGTTTTTGCACAACTTTCATGCCTCCATTGGTGTTTTATTTAATATTATATCTAATTAATATAATAAATATATAGAATAAATAAGAATTACTGTGTTAAAGCAGGTCAAATTTTCAGAATACGCCACTGTTTGTTCTAATTAATAAGAAGCAATCGTAATAATCCCCATATTACCGAAGTGAATACTAAATTTTAACCCATTAACTGTGGCGGAGCTATATATAGACTCTCTAAAATTGGGTCTATTTTGCAGAGCATCTATATATAAACTGTATTTCAAAATTAACGGTTCTTATAATGCAGCAAGTTACTTTTATAGACAACCCTTTTTCATGCAATCAATAGTCTATGTGGGCTACTGGCTATCAAAAAATCCATTGTTAATGCTCCGTCAGTTCCTGAAAAATATTATTTTGCAATATGGAATTAAAGCCGTGGTGGTCTAGTTTGGTAGGGTGTCTGACTGCCATGCCGGAGACCTGGGTTTGATTTGTGGGGTGGGTGTTCTGAGGTCGGAATTTTACAGGCTTACTCCATGCATAAAGCGGCTCTGGGGCTCACCCTCAATGTGTACATGGGGGCAAACATGGAGAGGGTAAAGGTGGCTGGAGTGTGGTGCTGATCACATCAATTCCTACCCCCCACATCCCCTAAATGTCCCTTCAAGGCATGGTGTTGTATGCAGGGGGAACCTTACCTCATATGAAATGATTATTTGCAGCAGTCTCTATATAGATTGTTTTCGTTAGCTTCATTTTGCGGCAAGACTTTTTAGTTAGTTTTTGCATTATTTATGATGACACAAATTTGTGGTTGCATCTATATATAGATGATTTTTTTTTTTTTTTTTTTTGTCGTACTTACCATCAACATCGCCACAGGGAAGCCTAAAGAATTATTCAGTTGATATGAGTGGTTAATTGTAAACATGTCTCTCAATCTCCATTTTCCTGGTTGACAGATGACCTGCTACAACTCATTCCTGCTTAAGATCATGCCTAGGGTAAATATCAGAGGGGTGTAAAGCACGGCAGGTGAGCAACTAGAAGTTTTGAAAGTTTCAGGAACAAGAAGTCACAAAAGCAAAGTTTTGATTCATGAATGAGCTTGTAAATTATGAGAAAAAGTAAGAAGGTATTTGGAAAAAAAACAACTTCCCCCATTCGACCAGAACATGTCCAGGCAGATCTCAATAAAATAAAATCCATGGCTGTGGGAATAGACAAAATCTCATGTTTAATGAGTCCCACTCTTTCCCATAACAAATATTTTTAACTTTTTTTTATCCATAGGCAGGAGACACATTAATTGGTATCAGTTTATAGGTAAAATCGTTGATCAATCTGACACTTCTATAAATAGCCCATAGTCAAATGCACAAGTTTGATATTGCTTTATGTTTCCAGGTTTTGAAAAATTCATACTTTTCTAAGGCAAGATTCATTGTACACATCTGATTACATACATTAATTAAGAAGGAAAATGAACTATTTAGGTGAATCAAATATCAGATCTGCACATCAGTTTTATCTGAATTGATAAATTTTATACAGTATTTTACCTAACTTCTATTTGATCCATCCCTGATATATGTTAGTTACTTGCACATGATAGTAGAATATTTTTAATGTGAGCATGCTTCATTGTGAATAATGTTTATATACACCAAAAGAAAGTACATAATGATGCAATTTGGAACTTACTTGCAATGTTTAAAGAAAAAAAACTCATCTTCTCCTTTTCAAAGCTCTTATTGCATGGTGGCTGGTCACCATGAAACTGTTACATATACTTTTCACACATTATACTTTTACAACCAATCAACACTTTAGATCTATATTCAAAATTTTTAATAGTGAACAGCAGCTATGCACACAAGTGCTTTGAAAAAGAAAACGTGATTTTTTTAAGCAAAGTAAACTACCCACTAGGACAGTTCCATATTGTATGTCCCATTATTTGCTCATTTGGTTTATTAATATATGATGATTTGTCAATAAAGAATGAAATACAAGAGAAAATTGCTGATTCATACTGTAATAATGCTCTAGTGATACACAAAAGGAGAAATCTTTACTGTGTCCACATTGTTACATCCACTTTTGAAGTTTTCTTTTATTTCATTTCACTGACATGTTAAGTTTATATTTTGAAACAACGATACCTATTTGTTTTGTACCCATATTCAAATACAGCATAAACTCTTTTAATTCACAAACATTATTTTCAAATATTATGCATAATAAATAAAAATATACATTATTAAACGATATATATTTTTTGCCAATAAGGAGAACATGCATTTTACTGTGCACTGTAGCAGTTAAAAATAATGGAACTGCTGTGAGGACAATACAGCCAACAAAAATCATTAATGTAATGCGTTTTAAATAGTTTAAGACACAGCCAAATATGCAAAACATCCAAAAACTATGCCAAAACTATGCATAAAGACTTCTTATAAAAACATAATATGAATCAATATTTATTTGGACTGAGTTAAGATTACTTTGCCTCGCCTTTTGCATGAAAAAGCTGCTTGCTTCATGGAAAATTCTGATGCCCGACTAGCATGACCAACACAGCGGATTGACACGGGGATATTAACAACTCCCCTTTTTCTAGGATCACCTGTCAGAACCCTCAGAATGTCCCCCTGCACTGTTCTTTTGCTTGCTGCGTATTTTTTGCACCAGTTGGGTCTTCCACTCATCTTCAGGAACAGCCGATGCCCAGGAAGGAATTGAAGATGGGGGAAGAGAAAATCCCTCCATGGCAGCCATCACCTTCTCGGCATGCTCTGGGTCCATTGCGTCTCCTTCTCCTGGCTTGCTCTCCTTCCACACTGTAGCCACCACTCGGCTCTCTTCCCTCTCAAAACTTGTCAAAGCCTGAAAAGCATGAATCAAACATTTACAGAAAATGGCTTTTGTGCCAAAATTATATATACAGGGTGACTGGTAATTAGATGTATTCCCTGAAAGGGGTTAAAGTAGAGACAATTTGCAATAAATTTGACCATATGATACCCTGTCCGAAAATTAGTAGTTTTCGAGATAATCGAATTTCAATTGTTTTCTTAAAACATGACAATTTTCCACATAAAAAGATGAATGGAGAAAAAACTGCTCATTGTATGGAACTTATTTCAGCGTTTTCTGATAGCTAACAAATAAGTGGTTTGTTGAAAAAAAAAAGTTTTTCCCAAATAACAATCACATGTAAGTAACGGGTGGGTCTAAACTTACAAGTGATGATAAAAAAATGCACTCTCAGTTTACTTGGCAACGTATTAATAACAAAAATGGTATGACATGAAGCGTACAAATTACTTAAATTACTTCCTTGTGACATCTGCTATCCAACAAGGTACAAATGTTGCTAACATTCACATTTGTGTACAAGAAATAATACTTCATTCATCTTCATGTGAATGGAATCAACGAACAATACAATTAAAGAACATTAAACGTCTTGCTCAAAGTGGGCACCTCCGTTACGAATGCAGGCACGCAGGTTTTTACGGACATTTGGTCTCTTAACTCGTGATGTGATGGTGTTCTTGATGTGTTGACCAGCTGTTAAGATCCTCTCCCTGAGCTCTTCTTGCGAGTTTAACGGCATCTTGTCATGTGGCTCCAAATGTAAAAGTCGCAAGGCTTCAAATCGTGGGATCGAGCCGGCCAGGGAATCGGGCCGCCTCGGCCAATCCATTTCTTTTGGTAATTTTCATCCAGCCACTGTCGCACGCCCAGGTAGAAGTATGGATGGGCGTAATCAACAATCATTTGATTCAGCCATTTTTCCTGCCCCAAATCTTAAATGGCATCACTTATGAACATTTTTTGAGGAACGGGATGGCAATGTTGTTGGAGGATGTGCCTCTAGCTACAAGACGTGACATGATTTATCAGCATGATGACTGCCCAGCTCGATCCCCCGATCGATTTGACGCCTTGCGACTTTTACATTTGGAGCCACATGACAAGATGCCGTTAAACTCGCAAGAAGAGCTCAGGGAGAGGATCTTAACGGCTGGTCAACACATCAAGGACACCATCACATCACGAGTTAAGAGACCAAATGTCCGTAAAAACCTGTGTGCCTGCATTCGTAACGGAGGTGCCCACTTTGAGCAAGACGTTTAATGTTCTTTAATTGTATTGTTCATTGATTCCATTCACATGAAGATGAATGAAGTATTATTTCTTGTACACAAATGTGAATGTTAGCAACATTTGTACCTTGTTGGATAGCAGATGTCACAAGGAAGTAATTTAAGTAATTTGTACGCTTCATGTCATACCATTTTTGTTATTAATACGTTGCCAAGTAAACTAAGAGTGCATTTTTTTATCATCACTTGTAAGTTTAGACCCACCCGTTACTTACATGTGATTGTTATTTGGGAAAAACTTTTTTTTTCAACAAACCACTTATTTGTTAGCTATCAGAAAACGCTGAAATAAGTTCCATACAATGAGCAGTTTTTTCTCCATTCATCTTTTTATGTGGAAAATTGTCATGTTTTAAGAAAACAATTGAAATTCGATTATCTCGAAAACTACTAATTTTCGGACGGGGTATCATATGGTCAAATTTATTGCAAATTGTCTCTACTTTAACCCCTTTCAGGGAATACATCTAATTACCAATCACCCTGTATATATATATATATATATATATATATATATATATATATATATATATATATATATATATATATATATATATATATATATGTGTGTGTGTGTGTGTGTGTGTGTGTGTGTGTGTGTTTCCCCAGAAAAAATATTAACTACCACATGCTATAACCACACAACGAAATCATAATTTTACCCTGAAATGGCACTTCTGAAAGAATTCTTAGTTCCACCTGGCTGCCCTGGTTTTTACTTGACTGTGTTCCATTGCAACTGTACTGCTACTGTGCAACAAGTCTTTGCTTAACATAAAGAGTATAGGTGTCACTATGGCAGTAGCGTACGCAGGATTTCATCAAGGGGGGGGGGGGGGGGGGGTTATTTCGAAAACTTTCTACTAATTCATATTACCATTGTTTTATTATACTTTAATTAATTAATAATAATAATTAATTAATAATACTTACAATCAATTAATTAGTTTAAGTACTACTAATAATACTACTAATGCAGCTGCTGTTACTACTTTTATCACTACTATTATTAAGTAGTAGAGATCTTCATAAATATATTTATGAAAGCAATAGAACAAAATTACATTTTTTTTGTTTCTTTGTTACGAAATAATTGTCTAGTCAACTGTTATTTGTATATGATAGGTGAGACATTCTAAGTGTGAAGAAAATCCATAAAAACAAGCAAATATATTAAATTTATTGAAATAATCAAAATATGAAACTCATTCAAGGTCTAGTCTGACAATCTCGTTGGAGATCCGGGTTCGATTCCAGGAATTGGGTGGAATTTATCCAGCCTTGTCTCCGCACCCAGCCTCATATCAATGGGTACCTGAGAGCAACCCTTAGGGATAAAACTGCCGGAGCATGGTGCTGATCACATCACCTGCAAAATGGCCGAGATCGAGAATGTGTGGAGCCCAGCACACCACTACATGTGCCTTCATGGCACGGTGCTATATGCACGGGGAAATTTACAATACTTTTACCTATGTAACTCACCCAGGATGATGATGAGGCGCGAGAATACATTTTGCCAAATTCCACTGGGTCTATGTTTTCGTTCAAAAGTAAGTTTATAGACATTCCAACACATTTATCACTTCTAGGTGATTCACAAAGCACTTCTTCAACATTACTTAATGATGTGGATGTAGACTCAGCATCACTTGAGAGTTCACAAGGGGATGCAAAATCAGTACCGGGAAGAACGTTTGCAATAACGTCGGCACACTGCGATGAAGCAAGGAATTTTCACAATTTTCGCGAGAGACTTTTTGCAAAAGAATTGCAAAATTGAACTTTGTGGCCGCTTAAATTGTGTTTGGAATGTTGTTTTTCTCCATGCTGCATTGGAATAATAATTCAAATTATTATTATTAGTATTATAATAATAATTATTATATAATAATTAATTAAAAATTATTATTATTATTACTGTTGCAGATCTTTGACTGTGATAAATTAGCCATTTTTAATTTTTTCTACAACATTTTCCATAATATTTCAAAAGCCGGTAACCCCCCCCTTGCGTACGCCACTGCACTATGGCAACCCATACAGTTTCCTGTGTGAAGCAAATTGAGCTCCTGCCTCATCTGCCTAGCAGAATTACGAGGGGCATACAATAAGTTCGTGCCCTGACCCACTTCCGGTTGTGGCTGATGAACCAAATTCTGTAGTATGACTCATGTATCCTTTTGTTGCATGTGTTGCAAGTTTCAAGCATGCATCTAATAAACTTATTGTGTTACAAGTGTAAACATAACAGAAAGTGAAGCTATTTGGAAAATGGAGCCTTCACAGTTGCAAGCTGTGATCAAGTATCTACGTTTGAAAGGTCTACCACCTCAAGAAGTCCACAATGATATGGTCCCGACATTGGTGGATAAAGCACATTCATATTCCATGGTGAAGAAGTGGCATAGGAAATACAACTGCGATCGTAAGTCATGTGAAAATAAAAACGTACCACAAGACCATCCACAGCCATTACCCAGGAAACTATTGATCGTGTGCAACAACTAATTTACACTGATAGGAGATTCACCACTTGGACACTTGCTGACATTGTTGGCATATCCCACAGTAGCATTCATACTATGTTAACTGACCACTTGGGATTAAGAAAGTAAGCGGAAAGCTCTCACATTGCATTCTGCTCTTGCACGACAATGCTCCCATTCACACGGTAGGTGTATCAACAGCGGCTATCCAATCCTGTGCCTTCTAAAGCTTGCACCATTCACCTTATTTCCTAAACTAAAGGAAGAACAGCATGGTAAGAAATTTCATAATGATTCTGATGTCATGGACGCTGTGGAGGGTTGATTGCAGGAGCAAGACAGAACATTTTATTCTACTGCAATTGCAGCATTAGAAAAACAATGGCATAAGTATCTGGCACTCGGATGGGACTATGTCGAAAAGTAATGGAAGAAATTTCCCTATACAACTACCAAAAGTAGGTCAGGGCACGAACTTATTGTAGGCCCCTTGTAAGTAGGCAAGAGAGTCAAAGCCCCATAGCACAGGCAAATTGCAGCAAACATCTTCATCAAGAACAAAATTGTGTAATTGTGGAGAACAGCTTTATGTCAAAAGTTTATTTACAATGTTTTATTTTTATCATTTCTAAATAAGATTGCAGATTACTCCATTAAACAACCTTGTTGGTGACAATGCGACAGCCAATGGAGAGTTGAAATTGTTTGGGGTAACTTGGAGCAATATTACCTGGTAGCACAAATACTTAGCAACGACTTTGCCTTCAATATGATTGAACGAAGAATGGACTATTTCAAAATTTAACTGATCTATTATATTTAAAACATATTGCTGCCTCAGTAGAATAATTTGAATAGTGTTGCAAGTGCAAGTACAATATCAGGGCAAAATTATGTTTCTTCATGTGGTTGGGTGGTTAGTATTTGGGTACACTTTCCCTGCATTTGCTGACAAAATCCTGCACTGCTAACCATGAATATATGCAACTAAAGTGTTACTCTTTCGCTTCACATGTACTCGTAAAATCGCTATTTGCAATACCATGAAGATATGACATGACATAACCTCTATTGGTCACGAACTACACATTAGCATGAACTATGAAGTTTAACCCTGCCAAAGTTTCCTCTCCCTTTTCACTGAAATTAGCATTCTCAAAAAGAATCACTCTGACTTGAGGTATTAGTTAATTTCTAGATTTTCTTAATGAATACGGAGAGACCGGTACTCACCTTTTCCACGAAACTGTTTTTTTCATAGTTCTATTAAGAGGGAGGTGGAGTTTGGCGAAGGTCACCGTGGAAAGTGCTTAAATTTAACATGGGCTTTTTTGCATTTTGTTGAATATAACGTTTTAGGACAAAAATTTGCCGGAAAACATTCAGTAGATGTGAACTTACTTTATGGAACTTTGAGTACATGACACATTTATGCAATTTCAGTTCGATAAATGTGCACAAATTCCATTATTTTTTTTCAATTTCCCATAAGGAAATACGTAAATAAGCACAGAATGGTTATACGATTTGTGGGTAGCACCAACGGAAATGGCCATTATGATGCATACTAACGTAATGCTCAATCCTTTTACGACTAAGCTAGGGAGGGCTTTTATTTCAAAAATCACTTGCACAGCCCAAAATGATTGTTTAAAAATGTCATGTATGATCGACGGCGAAAGATACGGCCGCTTCAGCCGAATTTCATTCATCATAGTTCCCCACTTGGCCACTAGATGCCTCTGTTGCAAAATTGCCCCAGGCTGACGGTGAGGGCTAGTACGCGCGGGTGTTTGAATCCTCTGCACAGCTGGGTTCCGTCCCCTCGTCAGAAGGTCCCGTAGCTGTCACAGCTTGATTTATTGCCTCTTTCCCAGGCAAGAAACCAAGAAAGCAGGAAGGCCATGAATTTGTGTATGTTTGATTATAGAGAAGCAGAGCATATTTACCGTGAATTGGAACCAGTGACACAGTAACTTTATCTCGACCCCTACCGCGAAGGACGTATTTAGGGGGGTCCAGGTGTCCCAACCTCCCCCCGAAAGACTTACCAAGTACAAAAAAATTAAATAATGAGATCATAAAACTTCAATTAAGTAATGAAAATAAGGTTGTTGTTTAATCGCAAATTGTTTATTTCCGCAAAAATATTGGAAATCAATACGACTTTGAATGACAGTACCAAAGAAGATTTATGCAACAATTATTACTACTTATAATAACATGCAAAATATAACCAGGAATTATACTTTCGTCAACTGGATCTAACATCATTTTTTCATACTGAATAAATATTATATTCTTTATCTATTTGACATTAATTTCCTTGCCAGGGCAGTTTCTTTTTTTTACAAATTTTGCTGACCTTAACTACATGTAAGCTAGATAATGAATACATGATGTTATACTGTATCACTGTTGTTATACCGCCTTCTTACCTATTCATCTTATAAAAATATATTAATTAATTTAATATAATTATACTTATTTTAATTTAACATTATTAATATTATTATTTTGAGACATTACGTTAGGACGCCGCTCCGAAATATATATCTAGATACGTGTCTCGTGTTCGATTTGAATAAAATGTAGAAAAGGAGGGGAGGGTGGTAGCGCTTCTTTTTACATTTCGATAGTTTTACCTCACATGTAGTACTTTGTGAGTCAACGGTGCAGATAGGAAATACGTGTACACACACACACACACACACACACACACATAATTGATGATTCGCAAAGGAACTTCGTTAAATTCTCATGCTTGTTCCGCTCACAAATCATATCCTCTCCAAATTACAATAGCCTACTATTGTTGTTGCTTACATATATATGTGTGTGTGTGTGTGTGTGTGGTTCCTAGAACTTCACTACTTCCAATCATAAACTTGATGTGACTCTTACCAAACATTTGTTTTTGGAGTGGAAGGATCATGAAAAGGTCTACTGTTTCTTTGCAAATCTTCAATTAATGTAAAATTTAGTATAAAAACATAATTTTGGCTGACTTGCTAACTCAGATTTAAAGACAAATTATTAATTTGAATTCTTCATTAACAATAACAAAAGCGACATAAAATGTAGAAGGACAAGATTCTTGGCTTGGTTGAGAATTACATTAGAGATGTACAGGTTAGGATAGGGGAGGGAGAATTCCCTGTCTTCTTCCTATTCAGCGCGAACCCTGCCTCCTACATTCTACATGTCCATTCAAAATGTCTTCTTAGTTTCGGATATATTTTGCCTCCAATATAGCGTAATGGTAAAGATGACCCTCAAAATGTCAAAAGGTCCCGAGTTTGGTACCTGGTGGACGCCCAATAGTTCAATCCCACTATAAATGTAGGTCCAGTCCCGATTAGCCTATCTATACATAAAGTAGACTTACATAAACTCAAACTCAAGATACTCAAACGACCGGCATAGGGTTGACGGCGCTTGATGCTGTGAGAGAACCCCCTTTGCCAAATCAAAATTAGGAAACAAAAACTCATCTTCAGGTGTTCCCCACTTTTTCGCCATTAGAAGCTGTTCTGTATCGTGACCGTACGGTCTAAGGCGTCATGCTTTGGGCTCCAGCTATGGGACGCGTGCAGGTTCGAGTCTCGTGGATGAGCGTGACAGCTTTATTCCTGATATTTCGGCCAGTCAAACTCGCGGCCCGCGGGCCGCATGTGGGCCCCAGCATCCGCTAATGCGGCCCGCCTTGGCCCCACTTAACACTTCATGCTTGAAATTATCTATACATTTGTAGTTATCCGGTTTTCTGTTTTCTCGTGATACAAGACCAGACTCATCCAAACTTTAACACATTGACCAATTTTCCCTACACAGGTATACATTCCATTATAGACTAGGTGTTGTGTCAACTAAGCAAGCTGATTGACAGGTTACTTCTGAAGTAAGAAAATATCTTGCCAGCTGGGGGAGGGCAGCGTGAATACTTTCTGTCTCCCATGAGTCTGTTTCTTGATTTTCAAGGATTTACCTGGAAGAAAAGCGTTTCTGTAAAAGTTTCAGAGAACCATATCGCTGCCCAAACTTCGTGGGAGTAAGAAAAGCACTATAGAAGAGGAATGCAGATTTTTCAAGTGAAATGCTTACTTTTGTTGTGAAGTGAATACTGAAAAGCGTAGAAATTTTGTACCCTGATAAAGTAAATTAATTCAGAAATATTTCTTTATCACAAAATAAATTTGCCATAATCTGTGGCGGAGTGGTTAGCACAACCCGTTGCGACACCAGAGGTTGCAGGTTCGAATTCTGGCCTGAGCATGGGTTTTCTTTGTATGTGTCCCTTCATCAATTTCATCATATCATTCCTCATCCTCATCGTCGCCATTAGCCAAACGTGGCAGAAAAGCAACGCTAATAAAAAATCAGAAATACAGTTGAGGAGAGGATTTATTACTTAGTCAACGAACAATTGAAAGCGAAAATTGTTCGTGTTGTTGCCTTTTCGCTCACAATATTCGAAATTACGGACGTCTGTGAGTTAGCTCGGTTAGCTCCCTTCACTCGTGGATGCGATGCGCGCAGGTTCGAGTCTCTTAGGGGAAACCTATCAACTTTTCTCCTGAGATTTCGGCCTGTGTATAGGACCGGTTGCCACCGACCATCGTGAGGAGATTGGGAAGCTATGAATGAGTCACGGAAACCTACAACAAAGATTAGGGGTTCGTCGTGTTGACCGCACATAACTGGTTGGACTGGAAGTGAGGCCGGCAGTCGGTAGGTGGGCTCTGGCCCTCAGGGGCTGTAGCACCACGGGTTTACTTACGTATATTGGCGTAGCCAAGTGTGGGTCCACAGAGGCTCGGCCTCTCCTCGAAATTCTGTCACTTTATTTTGACCAATTCACTGGGATTTTTTTAAGAGTACTTTGTAACACGTATAATGCTGATCTTGAAGATCATACAATAATTAGTTGGACTGAAATTTCACTTGGGAAGCAATCAATTAACATTGGGAAAAATCACAATAGGGGAGAGCAACTAATGTGATGCAGGAACTGGTCATATGTTTCCACAGGGAATTCCCATCACCACTGAGAGTTTGTCCCCACCCTTGGCCGATTAGCCGGCCCAGTGGCGGAGTATTTATCTCATTTCGCTACGACGCCAGTGGTCCCGGGTTCGAATCCGGTCTGGGTATACGTGTCCTTCGTGAGCGTCTCTTCATCGATTACATCATATCATCATTAGCCAAGAGTGGCAGAAAGGCGAAGTAAAATAAACAAAATCAATCAATCTTGGCCGATTAAAGCTGCTGTGAACTCCAACGATGAGAACTGTGCAAAGGGACTTAATTCAGATCATAACAAAGAAAATTACTTCATCAAAGTGTAAGTTCAATATTATACTATTGTTTCCTGACATCTTTGTTACTACTGTACATTTTGGTACATTGTTTTGTCCGTCTTTCTCCTTTTCAGTTTTTCCATATGTTATTACGCATGCCCACGTTTCCCCTCATTAATTTCCAGGTAGTTTCGCTCCTGCCCATCTCTAATAAGGACTCGATTCGTTAATAGTTGAAATAATAATTGTTACTAATTCTTGCCTTATTATTATCATTATTATTATATATTGATTTTGTATAAAAAAACACCCCCTTCAAAAAAAAATACTTTCTTTCAACTGATATTCTTTACCTCCTTCTTTACTCTCAATCGATAAAATTCCAACCTCAACAAGAAAATTCAACATAATTATAGTAGCCACTGTAATCAACCAAATTTATTCAATCAAAACTTCAGTGATGAAGGTTCTGTCTCTGGAGCCTGCCACTCGTCTCGCTCCATGCAAGAGTCAGCCAGCAAGCAGTGAAATGCGAATTGCTTTGCCAGTGGAGAAATTTTAACCTCCGAAACCAGAATTAAAAGAAACAAGTGGGTGTCCTTTTCCTAGAAACCTCACTGCGGGAGTCACGCGGAGGGGAGGGGATGGTGAGGGAAGGAAGGTTCTCTGGCCTCAGGCTTAGGACAGCCGAAAAGAATTCCTAGTCCTCTGATATGTCGCTAGGTGTCTCTGTATCGCATCGGGCCAGGAAACTACTTTCATGCCAACCTCCAGGCCACTCTTAATTTCAGTGGCCACTGCCATCATCCTCGTTGGAACTTGTTGCGCTGTTCCTTGAAGTGGTTATTGCAACCATGAAAAAAACAGTTTCGCGGAAAAAGTGAGTACCAGTTTTCTACATATTTATCTACTATCGTGTCTCTCATTTTCCAAATATGAATAGATTATCTTGTCTGATGTGATCTGGTAATCACAGGTATTTAAAAATTACGCAACAGACGAGGTTTCATGTCATTCATTCATGGCATCTTTTGGATCATTACCACTCAGCAGTGGTGTGGAAGTGACCACAAACTATTCATGTTCATCACGGAATATTTGCAATTTATATACTGAATTGGTAGAATGGTAACTGGCAAAATTAAGCAAATGTAAAACATTTAGTGTCCTGCAAGTGTAGTTTGCTACACTGATTAAGAATGTTGATGCACAATTGTATTTACAAATAAATATCATTTTTTATCATCATAATTTGTTACAATATACAAGGTTGCTACAATTTTTTGATTATATAATTCCCTGGCATTTCCAGGTTTTCCAGTCCAAAAACAAATTTTTACCAGACATCGTGATTTTTGCTTTTGAACCTTGTGTTTTTCAATTAAATATACAGGTTCATTAACTATTATAAATATTCACTTTCACTGCTTTTTGTTTGTACCAAATTTAATTCAACAGGCACAAAAACATGTGAGAATTCAAAGAATAATGTAAAGTCACAATCAGCATCAAATGTGTTGGTTGCTACAATCAACTTGTGTCTAGCCTTCAGGAAAAAGGTAACAGAGGTGCATTATTTCACCATAACACACCTCCGCGACCTAAAAGCAATGGAAAATGTTCAGAAACAGCATAATCTTCATAAAAAAACCAAACATTTTTACTTTCTGACAGATTTACTATACAATTCCTGCATACAACCAAAATTTCTTCAGATGCTGTGTGCTTATAAACATAAACAAAAAAACATCATTTTCTACTCTTCATGAGCCGCGGTGGCTCAGTCGGTAACGCGTCTGACTACCATGCTAAAGATCCCGGGTTCGATCCCCGGCCGGTTCAAATCCGGGAACTTTTCTAACGATGGAAGCGGCCCCGGCGCCCACCCAGCGTCGAATAACATGGGTACCTGGGGGAAACCCTGGGGGGGTAAAGGCGGTCAGGGGCGTGATGCTGATCACATCACCCCCACTCATGACTGGATCAAGAAAGTGTGGGGCGTAACCCCCACACCCCCTATACGCCTTCATGGCGTGGTGCTAAGCACAGGGGAACACTTTACCTTTTTTACTCTTCATGTATTTACTACTATTATGAAGAATCAACAGATAACAGTCGGACTAATGTTCATTATGTAAAATTCTTCCGGTGTTATAATCTTGCTAACAAAATTTCTTTCCTTGCTACAATAAATGTAAATGCCAATCAAAGTAAGGTAAAATTCCCCATTCATATATATGAGGGGCATTCAAGTCAATCCGGAACTTTTGAGTTTATAAAATAAAAGAACAAATTTCAAGGGGTGGAAACTGCTTTTATTTTCTGACGTACTCCCCTGCTACATTTATACACTTATTCCATCGTTTAGGTAATACCTGGAAAACTTCAGCATAGAAAGTTTTGTCAGTACGTTTGAACCATTCTAGGACAGCCTGCTTCATTTCATCATCACTGTTGAAATGTTCACCTCCGAGGAATTCTTTTAGGGGTCCAAACAGGCAGAAATCACTTGGCGCTAAGTCTGGACTGAACCCATGTTTCACATGTGATGACGCGATCCAGGAAATACTGGCCTTCCTGACATAGCGATCCTTCAGTTCAGTACAGACTTCAACTCTTCTGTGCCGGTCAAAAGCAGAAAGCTGTTTCAGTACCCAGCATGCACGAACTTTTCGGAATAGCAAAATATCACGAATTATTGTGTTTACTGTTCCTACCGAAAGATTACATACCTTAGAAATTTCATGACAGGTTATGCGACGATTGTCAATGATAAGCTGTTTCACGTGCTGAATGTTTCCAGATGTCTTTGATGTGCTTGCACCATTTAAATGTCTCACTGCGGCTGAGTGTTTCATCACCGTACTGTGCTTGCAGTCTTCTGTAAAGTTCAGCTGGTTTTGTGTCCTCCTTCACTAAAAATTGCATCACCTCATGCTGTTCCATGTACACTTTCACACTGTTGTCTGTCATCTTGAATACTGGTCTCTGGACTGGTGCACAGTTGCCAGTTCGTACTGCATGCACTACCTCCAGCATGGGATTTGCTTTTAAACCTATAAAAAAAAGTCCCGGATTGACTTGAATGCCCCTCATAACACTGTGCCATGAAGGCACATTTAGGGGATGTGGGGGAAGGGCTCCACACATTCTCCATCTCAGGCATTTAGGAGGTAATGTGATCAGCACCATGCTCAGGCCACCTTTACCCCTCTGCGTTGCCCCCCAGGTACCCATTGATTTGAGGCTGGGTGAGCCCCAGAGCTGCTTTATGCAGGGACGAGACCAAAAAAATCACCACCCTGGGAATGGAACCCGGGTCTCCCACGAGGTAGTCAGTTGCCCTAACGACTAGACCACTGCGGCTACAAGACCAAGATCTATAAAATAATAGACGATAACCTCTACTTCACCAACCTCTCTGATAATTATGATCATATTGTCAACCTACTTTAATTTTCAATCAGCATAGCTGGACTACAACTTTCATGTTGATATTCTTTCTAAAACCTAGTGTAAAAAAATAAAAATTAAATATATTACCTATAAGTCTATGCAGAACAAAAATTCGAAGAAACCATAATTTTCACCAGACTGAGAATCATAAGAGCAAGAGGAACAAGTGGAGTGGAATCACAAGAACCGAATCCACTTGTTCATTTTTCAACTTTTTCTCTTGCAGACTGCAAAATGGCGTTCATTCCAGATGATCTGCAAAATTCCCTGTTTTTCCAGATGCATATCAACCCTGAATATAATAAGATAGAAATTAAGGTTCCACTTAAGTATTATTTCCTAAAATTGATTCCAGACTCACCTCTGATGCAAGCGAGTTGGAATTTGCAGGCTGAGGATCACATTCTATGAAAGAGTTTTCTACTGCATGTTGTGAATCCATCTCATCATCACTCTGTAAATCATTTGCAAATTTTAAGATCAAACCATTAGTACATACTTCATCTCACATTACAAATACTGGAAAATATGTTTCACAAATAATTTTCCTTGTTTACAATCTTTATACAGGGTGTATCATAATAATAGCACAAACTGACACAGCTGAAAGTACATGATAATAGAAGCAAAAAAGTCTCAGTAAACATGGGTCCGCGTTGTAATCAAACAGGATGGATACAATCAGTACAGAGAATTGTACATGCTTGTGACCAATTCCGAAATGAACCAGGGGTGTTCGAAAGAACTCGAAACTCAATGCAGAATCGCGTACAGTATTGCATCCAGATGCAAGGACGACACTTTGAACACCTCCTTTAACAGGTACGAGTGTATAGTAATTGTAACATGTAACGTACTAATGTTTGTCAAAGTAAGGAGAATGTTCAATAAAAGCAATGAGATCTCCAATGACTTTTCTTACTGTATTATTAGCATTTTACCAACTAGGACGACGTTTACAAACAATGAAGTCAGTAGTGGCTTGTAACCACACATTTGCAATTATCTCGAAAATGGCTCGTTTGCGGACCCATGTTTACTGAGACTTTTTTGCTTCTATTATTGTGTACTTTCAACTGTGTCAGTTTGCGCTATTACTTATGATATACCCTGTATACATAGTACATAAAAATGAAACAACATGTACACAAAATTTAACAGATTTCTTCATAAGTGAATGAAGAATTCACATCTGAAGTAAATACAATTTATTCCTAGACCATTTTAAACAAACAGTAAGTGGAAATATGAATTAATAATTATGTTGCCAGATCATCCACACTTGCATGATAAACAAGGTTAAGTGTTTGATAGGTATTTGTTAAACCTGAAATTATTGCCAGTGATCAGAACGTTACATTTTAAAAGTAGCTCACTACAGCTGCAGCTGCTCTTCCAAAAATGTAGCTCGCTATGCTACTCCCCTGCTCTACATCACTACTTTTGCAAACAAATAACAAACTATCATATGGATATTCAAAATAAATCCTCAGCAATTGTACTTACTAGATAATAAATTCCCTTATTTATTATCATGATAGTAATCTATTGATATATTTTGATAGCAGCATTACCTTTGTGACTTATTTTTTTTTACTGTAGTGTTTGAGAATGATAACGTGCCTATATAAGATGCATATCAGTTCAGATGTGATATTTGAGTACTGCAATTAGGATCCTACACAAATATAATTTGTTAAGATTATTTTTGTTTATATATCAACATCAATAATTATTACATCTTTTAGTAGACAAATTTGAAGGTAGTATTTTGAATGAAAAATAATCGATGTCAATTGTTTTTCACATACATTTTCATGGATGATGATTTTCGTGTACATGAAGGATATCCAGATTTTTTGAATATACAGATAATTAGAACTGATATCCAGATTCCAAACTATTTAGCTATCCGACATTAAGATAAAATATTCCTTTGATAATGGACATTTCCAGTAAAATAGGACAACAATGTTAAAAACTACATCATAGAAAAATGACCCCTGCCAGTTCTTGCAGTTCTGTGCATTCAGTATAAGGCAAAAACGAGACTTCCAAAGTTTCGAGGTCAGAAGAGGGTTCAAAACACCATCCTCCATGTTGATACGTCACTTGTCCATGGTTGTTTTTTCGTCTGCTCTTTGATACCATATGTATCGAAATTAACTATAATGTGTTGTGTAAAATGGAAATAAGATAAAAGTGTGATATTCATTATCATTAATTTCATCTTATGAGCCCTTGAAGGGAATTGTTAGGTGAGGGAGGATGTTTGCTCAAACCTCAGTGACAGTTCAATGCACGGTCGGCTCTACTGTACGTGCAAAACATGCATTTGCACGGGGTGGCAAAATGTAAAAAAAGTGGAAGCTGCATTATTTGAGGCAGTTTGGTCTTCTTGGGGCGGAGAAAATTCAAATTAAATTCATTTGCATGCAGTATAAAACAGAAACAGAAAAGAAAAGAAAAGAATAACTGCGAAAGAAAGCGGTGACGAAAGTTTATATTAGTTGTCCTCTAACAAAAGCAGCTATTATTGTCTGTGAAAATGGTAAGCAACATCTACTGCGCGTGTGCAGTGCCAAGTTACAACACTATCTATTGTTTGATCGCGTGCCAGTCCTCCGTCCCCTGTTATCGAGGTTTGAGTTAAACTGACGTGTCACATTCGGTAGTCGGAAATGGAGCTGTTGATCGCGAAAGATGGTGATGATAGGTATTGCCGAGTCGCGCAAGATGCAATAGTAAATACAAATATCCGCTGTTTTTGTCATTGCTGGTTGCCCCTCATTTACGATCTTGACAGTGTAACGATAGTGCAGTTAGTGTATGTCATGTGTGAGAATGCGTGCACATTTGAATGTGACAATGTATTGAGAGACTTGTGTATTTGTGCTGTAATTGTACACAAAGGAATGTCTGATAAAAGGAAAAAACTCTCGGGTGCAGAATATCGCAAACGCAAACAAGAAAAAGAGTGCAATATAGAAAAACAAAGTGGAGCTTTGCACAAATTTCTGAAACTTGAGATAAGCGATGTAGTGAAACATAATTGTACATACATAGTTTATTGTAAATAGTGATGAAGTGAAGATATGTTACTTCATGTAAAACGTTCTGGAAAAAATACATAATTATGTACAGTATAAATAGTCATGAAGAAATAGTGAAACAAAACAGGAGAGCTGAGAGTTCTGCACGTCGGCAGAAACTATGGTGAGTAAATGCAACAGATATTTTATTATTATTAGGCTTAAATATATATTATTTTTTTATTAATGAATAACTTATCTTCTCACATTATGTATTCTTTCATTTTATTACGTTAAAAATTGGTTATACCATGTGAAATTGCCACGGATAAAAAGCTTAGTTGTTCATACATTACGTTTTCTTTGTACATATTTTGGGGTGGGGACAACAAGAAGTAAAATTGCAGGGGCGGCAAAATTCCTAGGGCCGGGGCTGGTTCAATGTTTAACATGGTGTAAATGAAATATAAGTTTTCCTAGTTGTGAATGCCTCTCCGATGGAATGTGGAAATGTTGTCATTTTGAATCAAGGGGTCCTGGCAGAGGTACATAGTGGATTGGATTCCACTTTAAACTGTACATCCAGTCCTGATTACCTATCTGTGCATAAAGTGGACATAAAAATAAAAACTATAAAAAACGCCAAGTTGGGGGATAGTATCCTCCTGCAACCCCACTCCCATTGCTCATCATTAGGGCTCGGATAGTTATGCACTAAAAAAAATGCAAAATATGCATGCAAATATGCACTAAAAAGTGTAAAATATGCACTTTAAAAACCCGTTTAATTTATAAATGCTGTATATTACAAACTATGAAAGACTACATGCCAGGTAATGAATATGCATTATTCTGAATGCTTTTTCGCTACACAGATTTTTTTCAATTAATATGGTTCTGCGTTAAATGAAACACAATACATTACAGATCAAGATTATGATTGCATTTGATAACAACATGATGTCTCAAATTTTCGAACCTGAAACTCCTTCTGTATATTCAGAAAACATACTTCCACACGTTGTCCATTTGTATGTAGAATTTTGCAAACTTTCAGCATTGTTGCAAACCCACTGTTTATTTTCACCTACTGCATCCAATTTCAGTACATACACAGGATCTTCAACCTGGACGAGGACCTCTTTAGTGTCTTCTATAATTTTGAAGCTTGTTTGAAGTTGTTGAAAGAAGAAAGACAGAGAAAAGATAAAGAAAAAAGAAGCGAGGAGAAGAAAAATAAACACAGTATATGCTCGGTGTTGGTTGAGGATGCAAAAATGTGCACAACATCAATATATTTTCATACAAATATGCACCTGCATATGAAATATGTATTTTTAAATTATCCGAGCCCTACTCATCATCATTCATCCTTCATCATTCTCATGATTAGCCAAAAGTGGAAGAAAAGCAACCCTAGATCATAGAAATAATAAATAAACCATTCATCCTCAAGTAGCGAAAGTGACAGAAAATCAACATAAAAGTGGGTAAATTTACAAAATATTTATATAATTAACAAAAGAAAAGTAGAAAATTCAATAACTCATACATACTTTTAAAGATATCATGAATATATTGAGGAAATCAACATGTAAACCTGAGTGTGAAGAATGCCCTTCATGTGCTCACCCATTGGCACCTTCTAGTATTGGTCAAGTGGTTAAAATAGTGCATTATGATGCCAGGAATCTTGGCTTGAAATCCCAGTGAGGGCATGGATGTTCTTTGTGAGCATCCCTTCATCAATTTCATATCATCATCATTCATCCTTTTCATCAAGATTAGCCAAAAGTGGCGGAAAAGTGACACTAAATAACAAAAATCAAATCATCAGTGTATTTTAAATGAAAATCCTCTACCAAGTGGTTGAATAGTGCAGCAGCTTTGAAGACTTAATGCATCTATAAGAAATGGATCACTTATTTTTGAATTAGAAGTTATGAGATGCTTGTGCTTTACACAATAATTAATGATTTTTTCCTGTTGTTTAGACTGTGAACATCCTCAGGATTTTCTCCAGGGTGGGGCAAGCAAGGCATTTTCTTCCGGAGGCACAAACGAGACATATTTACACTCATAACAGCGTTGCTCACTCAGAAAACACTCCTTCAGTTTGAAGTTACCAGGTTAATGCAATGCCTTATTGTAATAATTAAAGTAAATTGTTGCGAATGAAACGAGATTAGATGAAAAAAATATTTTAGGTTCACAATCATTTTCTGGGAGGTGGCCCCTCCTTGACCCCTCGGCAGAATGTCCATGGCTTACACTGTTCATACTAGATGTACGACGTGAGCAGAAAGCACTGCACACCATCATGGGCAGTAACCTCAGGGAGGACGATTCTATTTCAGTGGTGTAGTGTGAGAATTTCAACAATGTTCAAAGGCATATTTCTCGAGAGCCAAAACAAATATTGTCGAAATATCTTGCACTTCTCACTTCTGTATTACTGTCCATAAAATAAATGGGTTTCAAACATATTTCATATTTGTAGTGGAAATGTTCATTCGAAGCATATAAATCTATATTCTGGATATCTAGATATATTCATATTTTTTTCTCAATATCTGACATTTGGACTTTCCATATACTTTCATTACACCGCTCTGCAATTTTAATTTTTTTTCTTGATGTTTTGGTTTCGACTGTCGTTTCCCCCTAATTTTGGGGCGCTGATTCCACATAAGTAAGCCGTTTTCTTCTA
Organism: Lepisma saccharinum; assembly: GCF_977018435.1. Taxonomy (NCBI): domain Eukaryota; kingdom Metazoa; phylum Arthropoda; class Insecta; order Zygentoma; family Lepismatidae; genus Lepisma; species Lepisma saccharinum. Next base: position 83,325,884 of record NC_139233.1, read on the forward strand.
TCACGTCCAGATTGTTGAAAAAAAATTAAAACAAAATGTGCATATTGAACCATTACCGACATATATTTATACACAGTGTATGTACAGTACACAGTGTACGTACAGTTCACAAGAACTACCAACAAGTGATATTATTTACAGTGACCTCGCTTATTTTACAGGCAGGAATTTTCGTCTTTTTGAACTTCTTCCATATGCATGACAAGAACTTTCCCTTTTCGGGACCAACAGTAGTCTGCCATCATGTTCACAGTCCAACCACCATGGTAACTTCTTTCCATGTCTTTCAAATCCTGATGGAAACGTTCACCCTGTTCCTCGCTGTAAAATCCAAGACAGGTATCTGGAAAATAGTCAATGTGAGCATGTAGGAAGTGTAACTTCAAACTCATGTTACAACCTAGTTTTCTCAAATTTTCCAACATGGTGTTCACAATGGTTTTGTAAGCTAGACTCCTTCTGTTTCCTAGGAAGTTTTTTATATCTTTGTAGCTCTCCCAGGCTTGCTTTTCCGTTTGGCTCATTGTATCCTCAAAATTGGGGTCACACATTAATTTCCTGATCTGAGGTCCAGTAAAAACACCTGCTTTCAGCTTATCTAGGGTTATTCTCTGATAAACACTACATATGTACTTATCTAGGGCTCATGATACCCAATTTAATGTGTAGAGGAGGGAGAAGAACTTTCGTGGGATCCACAAGGGGCACATGCATAACATTCTTTGTTCCGGGTATCAAGGATCCTCTGGTTGGCCACTCCTGCCTTTGCCAGTGATTTTGTCTGTCTCGACTACCCCACTCGCACAGGAAACAGGGCATTTTTGTGTATCCCATTTGTAGTCCCAGTAAAAGGTTGATAACTTTGAAGTCACTACATACAATCCACCCATACTCAGAGTACTTCACACACTGCAATAGAAACTGCAAACATTCATATGATTCTTTCAAAGTTCATATGATTCTTTCAAAGTAATAGAATAAGCAACTGGTACAGATCCAAGAACATTGCCATTGTGGAGTAAACAGGCTGGTTACAGAAGAATCTGAGTAAAACACCTTTCAGGCTGGTTACAGAAGAATCTATGAAAAGCCTGCATTCAGAAGTTACATACTTCACACCAAGCCACCTTACAAGTTTCGGTATGACATTGCAGAAGATCATAGACCCTTCTTCTGAAAATAAAGAAACTATTACTTGTTCCCGGGATCTGTAACATGAAATTTTAGTGCCAGGTAACAGTTCAGAAGCTAACAGTTCAGAACTTTCCTTTGATAACGCAAGATCACGTACCAAGTCATTCGTGCGGTTTGACTAAATAAGTGTGGGGTATTATCACTTGTACTGATCCACTGATGTCCGTTGTATCGCATACAACTTCCTTTCGAGGCGATGTACAGCTTGAAGATGGACGAGAAGGAATAGGTAGACTTTCGTCATGTTTGATTGGTCTCATTGCAGATCGCAAATGTGGATACACTATGTCACTTTTGTTCTTGGCACTAAAACCTTGCACTTGAACTTGACAAAAATAACAGTCATCTGTATGTTTTAATTGTTCCCTCCATACCATTGGCAGAGCAAAATAGAATTTCTCTCTTTGTCCTTTCATCCAGAACCTCAAAACTTTTCCACACAAGTCTTACATACTTTCTGGGGTACGCATGGTTTATTTTCATCGCCAAGCACAAGTCCAAAATATGCAAGGTAGGCTTCTTTGACGAATGGCGTTAGCTTTAGTCTTTGATTATACACAGCATGTACTTCCCACATACTTAAGAGAAAGTGTTCGGGTCATTTTTACAGCCACGTGAAGACATTGTTGTCCGAATATACACAATTTGTCACTTCATGCAACCGTTCAGCACTAGGAATACAAATCACTCAACCAGCTGTGAAACAAAAAACAGTTAAATTAGTGTTTCCAGACCACATACTCTCCATGCCCTCCTATGGTATATAAATGGGACTTTTATGAAACACAAATTCCTGATTTTCTCGAAAACCTGACGTGATAGGAAAAAACTGATTGCACCGTTGATCTCAGCGTGAAAATTCCATTTAGGAACACTCATTCATTTGAAAACCTCATTTTTGCTGCAGAGCAGTGATCAATCGATCAAATTATCCAGGTCTCCGTCAACTGTCACCCAAATTTTAGATGGGATATTTATTTATTTGTTAAACAATGTTATCACATAATCGCTGACCAGATTATATTGATATGTGTCAGTTGGTTATCTGGATATCAGAATTTTCCAGATACTAATGAAATAAATTATGAGTATATATGTAACTGGAATACCAGCATCTGTATCATCTCGATTATCTGTAAGTGTTATTGTTGACAATTTTTTGACACTGTTGCTGCATGAGAAATTTAACTCAAAACACCAAAAAGAAACGTAACTGTAGCAAAATTTTCACTACAAGTTACAGGTTCTTGAAACTTTCCTGGCAGCGAATATTGAAGAGGTTTTCTCGAGCAATTACCGTATCATCTGTTTCTGTGGTAAAGCCTACATTGGACAAACAGGGAGGACAATCGAACAGCATTGCAAAAAACACGCCAGCTACATCAAGAATTGTCATCCCAAAAAATCAGGGTTAGCAGAACATTCCATCCAGGAGGGGCCATAGAATTGACTTCACAACCACCGAGATCATCAATAAATCATCAAATTACTGGGACCATCTCATCAAAGAAGCAATAGCCATACACGGGGAAATTGAAAACCTCAGCAGGTTCACAGGACTCAAACTGGACCCAGCCTGGTTAGCGATAGTCAAGTGGGAGCGAAGCTGTCGGAGAAGCAACACTTGATTGGCCAGCCATCTACACCGAACCCCTCCTACACCAAATACATATAACTTTACCCTGAATTATCTCTGCACTTCAATCCCTGAAGATGAGAGTGACGTTAGCTCTCGGAAGCCTATCCGGAAATCACCTGGCTGACTGCCCGAGTAAACCTCTTCAAGTTACAGGTATTTTGTAGCTACAGCTACAATTTTAAAAGTTGTACTACCAACCACTGGCTATTGCTTAATGGTAATGCATATTTAACTGCTGATAAATAAGCATGTTTGTTGCATTGAAACATTGAGAAACCAAAACAACATTAATTGATTTTTCATAAAATGACCATTATAACAGAGACAATTGCAAAGACCATTACAACTAAGATGAAGATGAGGGAGTGTGCAAGCCCTTTGGTGTTGCTTATGTTTATATTTCAATGAAACATGAAAGGCAGCTTTCAAAATGGTAGGACAAGAGGTGCATTTTGGATGAGTTTTGGAGATCCCGTATGGAGCCACTTACCATAACATCATAGAAATTTCTGGTTGCACAAATGTAATTTAAAATTTTGAAAGCCTTAATTACTGATAAAGTGTTCTGTACGATATTGATATTGACATGGTTTCATTACACTTTGACTTCTTTATTATTATTATTAGAAACTTTGATCTGAACTTATAAAACACCCAAAATTTTGGAAATTAAGCTACAATTATTATAAAAATCTGTCCACTACATTTTGCCATTAGTGAACACATCATTCTCTTCAAGTTTTCCTATTCGAGTCTGATGTAAGTTATTATTCTTATAAAAAGTAAGAGCTAACGAAATGATGATAAAAATGAATGATTTGGAGGCAATGAAATATCCATCAATTCCAAAATTCATTTCTCTTACACATACTACAGGGTGTCCAAAAAGTCATGCAACTGAGACTTTGAACGAATGTAACTTCTGCACATAAAAACGATAGATATGAACTTTGCACTTTGTCTATGTGGATATTTTTTAAACGTTACAAGAAAATGATTCTCTACATGAACGTTCAGTACATGAAAATAGTTACTAAGGTGTAAAAAAGGTTTTGTATGAAGTAAAAAGAAACAAGGATAAAAGACAGCTATGTAGTTGCTTGCAATAATTTTCGATGTGTATTAATGACCTTTGGGTATTTATCAAAATGAAAAAAGAATGATAAATTTGTATGTATTTTATGCATTAGACAATTTAAGGGGTTATGACATATTCATTAAAAAAGTGTATTTTTCAAAATTACAAGGAGTACTGGCAACATTGTCCAATATCAGGTGTGTCCAACATCTGGCTATATTAATCAATCAATGCCCAGATCAAAGAAGAGTTGAAATTTATCATACAAAAAACTAACCTCCCTAATTTGAATTTGTCTTTTAACAGGAAAGACAGAAAAAGCACAAACAAACAAACTCTGCTAAGCTATGTTCAATTAGACCTGTGAGCAGAACAAATGGGATATGCCTCTCTCTCATAATCTCCCTGCACTCCTTCACTTCATCACTGACTGGGACAAAGTTGATATTTTTGTGTAACCTGTTTCTATTCCATTTCTATTATTTTACATCTCATGGGTCAATTGAAACGATGAGGGTGAATGATGAATTGAAATGGATGATGGGACAAATGCATGCCTTAACAAAAGTTCACATATGGGACTTCCGACTTGGTAGCACATTAAACTGACCTCGCTGTTATGGAGGCAGTTTCTTTTTAAATACTATTTATCATTTTGTGCAATCTCTCTTCAACATTAATTCTTATTCATTCCATCACTTGTCTGGCTCATGCACTGTAATAAGGAGAACCTAGTCAGAGAAGTGTACAGGATTTTCTTAAGGAGGGGATATATATTAAGAGGATTATGTCTTCCTTATGTAATAGTCACTCCTATATTTTACCATCATTTACTGCATTTCATGTTCCTTTCTTTCGGGAACACAGAACCAAAGGGAAGAGGGCACTGAACAGTATGGTGAGCAGAGAAAGTTTTCCATGTGAAAATAATATTTTCCAATTAATAAATATGCAACTATTCCTATAGATGAGTTTCATGTGACATCAGGATTCGCACAGTCACCATGTTCGTGGCCAATTTTGTTTGTCGTGTGCAAGGAAATGTCATGAATTAACATGAGCTTCTGTTTGAAGAACTAAATACTGCAAAATGTACCATTGTAAACGAAGTTCAAATCTCCCGCTAGCCCATTTGAATTCCGTATGTTTACATGGTCTCCATCATGGCTGCTCGAAGCCACAATGCAACAGTTTGTGACATAGGTGAAACACACCTAGAAAAAATGTAGTTTTCATCATACAGAATAAATCATTCATGATACAAAATTGTACAAAGGTTGTCCTTTTCCCTGTGTATGGCTATTGCTTCTTTGATGAGATGGTCCCAGTAATTTGATGATTTATTGATGATCTCAGTGGTTGGGAAGTCTCATCAAAGAAGCAATAGCCATACACGGGGAAAAGGACAACCTCAACAGGGACACGGGACTTGAACTGGACCCAGCCTGGTTAGCGATAGTCGACTGGGAGTGCGGACATCAGAGAAACGCCACCTACACCGGACCCCTCCCACACCAAATACATATAACGTCACTGTGACTCATCTCTGCACTTCATTCCCTGGAGATGAGAGTGACGTTAGCTCTCGAAAGCTTGGAAGGCTTTCTGGAAATCACCTGGCGATTGCCCGAGAAAACCTTTTCAATTTTGCATGTATGTTTGCATTACTGTCATTCATCTTCATCATGACATTAACTTGGAGAGGTAGAAAACCAATATAAAACAACAAAAGAGAGAGAGAGAGAGAGAGAGAGAGAGGGAGAGAGTTAATAGCGACAGATTGAAGTTGGCATAATTTAGATACCTCACAATATGAGAAACAACTGTTTTCTTTTCATAATGTCGCTTCTAATGTAACAACTCTTATAAAACCCGAGATCATAAGAATTCCTGTACACTTAAATTCTATGCATTTTATTCATTATTACACAACAATCATGCGATTTATCTAACCTGCCACTGTACAATAATACAATCTAAATTATTCAATTAATACGTACACTACTTACATCATCAAAATCATCATGTTCTTCAGCACCTTCATCTGCTAAGCCTTGTGGTAGCAATTCATACCCAGCATTGGATGGATTCTCATCGTCACTGTCTGAGCTGTTCCCATCTACTGTGCCTAAGCCTGCAGTTATGTGTATGTCTACAAAGGATCCAAGGCTTTCATTGCCTTCGTCTTTGGGTGGATCTGGTGACCACTCCACAATCATTGCAAGCTAATGCTTCTACCTGGAATGTACAGCACACTTAATCAGAAACTAATTATATCACCTACCCTGTGCAGACAAAATTGCCGAGATCGAGATCCCCTAAAATGTGTCTTCATGGTACGGTGAACTTTACCTTTTTTTTACAATCTACACAATATAACAAAATATGTATTTTCATGTAGAAACCGGAATCATGTAATAAAAAATTGTGTATTTATTTTTAGGTGTTACAAATTTAGTTTGAATTTTGAATTTGAATTTAAAATTTTGGGAGCGTCAGCACTTAGGCTAATTTGCTCCCGTCACATTATACGGGGTCCAGCCCCTTACCATTACAAATTACAACTCAAACGTTGCATAACTAAAAACTTTAAAACCTTAAAATGTTCTGACTTGTTAAAAGCTGAGGCTGTAAACGCGCACTCAGCACACACAAGGACATAAAACAGGACAACACACACAAAATTATACTGGCCATAGCGCCAGTCGCCAGAGCCTCGTTAGTCTCTTGTCCAGGGTGCACTACGTGGAAGTGAGGTTGACTTTTGGGTGCACTACGTGGAAGCAGCACCCCTTACACCCCGTGTTACAAATTTAATCTCCTTCAAAGTACTGTCCATTTGTGCAATGCACCCATCTAAAAGTGTTTTCCACTTTTTGAAGCAGTCCTGAAACTCTTGCAAAGTGATGCCTCTTAATGCCTCCCAATTTTTTTTTCTTCACCTCTTCCACATTCACAAAACGTTTTCCTTTTAGGATTATTTTCATTCGGGGGAATAAAAATAAGTCACACGGAGTGAGATCGAGTGAATATGGCAGGTGGATAAGCTGGGTCAGGCTGTTTTTGGTTTAAAATTGTTCTGAAGTATGTACTACAACAGGCCTGCCCATCAGGGAATGATTCCAGTTTCTTTTGGGTCCCCCTCATACATCAACATTACAAAAAGTGTTTACATTGTTGCATCAAATGTTAGATATTATCCCGGGTACTTCTATATTTTTATATTAAGCATAAAATATGTGACTGTTTCACCAGAGTTGTAAATTCAAATGGTTGATTTTGCTCTACAGAGCTTCTTATGAATGATAACCTGCAAGTATGCAATTTACAGAATATGACAGCCATGTGTCTTTTGTCAAATGCATTGTGTAACAGTAATATCAATACAACTTGTCAGTGGTGGCGATTGGATTCCAAAACCAGGGGGGCAACGTGCTAAAACTAGGGGGTCAAAGACAGTATATTTCTCTTTGTAGATAAGGTTTAGCATAGTGCACAGGGCAAAAGTGGCAAAAAGTGGGGAGGCAACTGCCCCCCTAATCGCCGCCACTGCAACTTGTGTGTGTAGAAGCCTTATCTTGCTGAAAATAGTCGTGGATACATCTGATGTTGGTAAATTATCTCAAATAATAGTACAGCTTTTCTTCACAATAACTAGAGGGTGGATCTTTGCTTACATGATTTTTTTGTTTTCTTAATGAAAAGTCATGTGCTTAACAAACATAAATCCCTTTCATGGTTCGGGGAAAGAAAGAAGCAGTAGCAAATTATTTTAATGCAATGAAGTACTCATTGAGATTTTTAACCTTTGTAAATTACAAATTGTTTCTGGTCCATCAACTACAATTTGACGAGAACAATGATATTTTCAGAGCAAATTCTTATAAATGTCAATTTACGTAGTAAAAATTACATGGTCCAATGAACCAAATGCTTTGTTCAGGTCTGCATAGAACATATCTACTTGGTCTCTTCTATCTAAAAAATAAGATACAAAATTTGTCAACTCAAATTACATTTGTTATTCAAATACAAAAACTTGTTCAGTAGGTGATATCTCAGGATTGTAATTATTAACGGCTATGCTTTTATTCTGAAATATGTAAGTACTCTTTTATCCAGTGTAGACTAAGATATGATGTCGGACACAACCAATTTTTAGGTGCATAAGAAACAACGTTCTCTTAAAAAATGAAGAAGTCCTTGGCTGTCCTTGGTTCTGCCCCTGGACAAGCTTAAGGCAAGTTTAGTTATAGGCACTTCACTGCCTCAGTTTCCAACACTTTGTTTTGGATGTGCGATTTATTTTCCACCATCTTTTGTGTCATTGGTTTACTTTCCATTTACTTTTATGGATACGTTTTACAACACATAATGTGGTTGCTATTACTAGTATGTCATTGTTTGCAGAATATGTGTTCCTTGCAACACTGGCACAGCCACTTCACGACAGGAAGATGTGAAAAAATATTATGTTCGTTTGCAAGTATACAGTTACAAAATGGCATAAATTTGGAAGTCACTTCATTAAGTGATACCTGCTTTGGTAAACTCTTAATTTCGAGCAAATTCTGAAAGATATATTCATTTTGTTTGCTATACGATTTTCAAATAGGTGGCAAAATCTGTTTTATGGTTTCAAAGACTCACTAATGGCCAATACTTTCAAAACAGAGAACAAAACCTATTATCTTCTTTTTTTCTATGTATCTTCACTTGAAAACAAATCATCATCCCTTGCCATTTACTGCCTCTGGCTGGGTCAGCATAGAAGTCAAGCCTCTCCATTTTTCCCTGGTCTTCCACCACTTCTCTCTTTCAACGGTGTTCCAATCTTGTGCTCTTCTCCTAACACTCTCCGCTAACTGCACTTTCCATCGACATCTTGGTTTCCCCCTTGGCCTTATTCCCACTCCTTTGGCATGGTAGGCGCTTTCTGCATCCATCCTCTTCGTGTGTCCGAAGCATAAAATATGTGTGAAGCCTGAAGCTTCACCACACCCACTGTCTGTCAGATCTCCTCATTCCTTATTCTATCCCTTGTACTATTCCCCAATATACTCCTTAAAAATTTCATCTCCACTGCCTGTATCTACAGTAGCTCAGTCAGTAATGCATTTAACTACCATGCTAAAGGTCCCGGGTTCGATGGATGGATGCAGAAAGAGAGGCAATCAGAAGAGCAGGAATTAAATTCAATGTAGTAAAGAGCGAGGTGCTAATAATAACAAGAAACCACCCTGGCCGGTTCAAATCTGGAAAATTTTCTAACGTTGGAAGTGGTCCTGGTGCCTACCCAGCGTTGAATGACATGGGTACCTGGGGGAAACCCAGGGGGGTAAAGGTGGTTAGGGGCATGATGCTGATCACATCACCCCCACTCACGACCGGATCAAGAAAGTGTGCGGCGTTACCCCCACACCCCCTATATGCCTTCATGGCATGGTGCTAAGCACAGGGGAGTACTTTACCTTTTTTTTTACCTGCCTGGATCTTTCATTTGTCTCTCTCTGTCATTGTCCAAGTCTCTGCTCCATACATAACTATCGGCACATAGTATGTGTTGTATATTACCTTCTTGCATTCCATATGTACATCCCTGTTCCATATTAATCTTCGAATGCTTTGATATAGTCCTCTTCTGTTTACCTCCTCATCTATTCTTCCACTTCTCTCAATTATGCTTCCTAGATATTTGAAGCTCCACTACCCTCTACTCTTCCATGGTGTCCATCTTTATTCTTTGTTCATTTCTAGCTCTGTTTCTTGTTGTTATTAGCACCTCGTTCTTTTCTATATTGAATTTCATTCCTGCTCTTCTGATTGCCTCATTCTAACTATCAAGCTGTCTCTGTACTTCTTCCCTGTTTCCCCATATTACTAAATCATCAGCAAACCACAGGGCCTTCATCTCCTCCTCACCTATCTTCTTCCCCACCTCTTCGTTAATTGAATCCATTGTAATTATGAAGAGCAGTGGGGAAAGAGCACTTCCCTGTTTTAGTCCTTTACTTATACTGAAGCACTCTGTTCTTCTTCTTCACACAGCTCTGGTTGCCCTAGTATGTGCTCTGCACTCCGCACACTATCTCTTCCTCGACTCCTTTCTCTCTTAGGAAACAAATATATTGAATCAAAAAGTGGTATTTTAAAAATCTGATGCTAGAAAGGGAGGAGGGGCTAAAACAAATAGTGGCAAATTATGACACTAGCATGCAAAACACTGTACAATGTGAAAAAATTAATATTTCACACTATCTGCACAAAAAATGTGATCGTAACACTGGTTGCTTGCTATATGCTTCAAGACACCTGTTGTCAATGCTGTTATAGAGCAGTTGGTGATTGCAAGCATTCTTTTTTTTACCGAGAGCTTAGACATCATGAGTTCAAATCCAAACCTCTCCAGGTATTTTAAAAATATGGCATTGAAATTTTTTTTATGGTGTTGTAAATAAGTGAAATAAGTTTGTTTCAGAATTTTGTAATAATTAATTTGTTACAGAATTTGACAAATGTTATTTGATTTTATCTGACACTGAGGTTTCAAGATGCGAAAAGTTGCTGCAAACTTAACCTCTTGCGGGGCTTAGTGTGAGATGTTTGTGTCAGACTTAGCCAAAAATTTTCAAAGAAAAAGAAAAACAAGATTTAAAGTGAGATCTGGACCACTATGTGCCTCCTCCGGGTATCAAACCTGGGACTCCTTGATTACAAGGCAAGGGCTAATAAGGTTTGTTCCTCTTTCTTACTCCACTCACTCACTCCATCCTGCACACAATTTCAATAATTTTATTGTCAAATTACAACGCAAGTAATAACATAATGCTTTCTACACTGGTAAAATATGAGAGTGCATGACTTACATGGGTGTAGAGCTTCTAACCAGACAAATTACATTTATCCTTAACTCTTTCGCTGCGGAATTCTCTGGCACACAATATCCCTTGGCTGCGTAATTAAATTTGAAAATATATTTTTTTTATAAAAAAATAGTTTTCACAATTACATTGCATTATATATGAGAGAGAACTACAAAAGTCATTCCTTGCACTGGAAAACCATTCTGTAGTCCCTGGTGGTATGATATTTTGAAAAATTTTGAAATTTTTTTAGAAACAATAATTTTACACAATTACATTGCAAAATATGTTATAGAGAACTTACAAAAGTCATTCCTTGCACTGGAAAACCATTCTGTAGTCCCTGGTGGTATGATACTTTGAAAAATTTTGAAATTTAAAAAAAACAAAAAAACATTTTTTTAGAAAGAATAATTTTACAAAATTACATTGCAAAATATGTTATAGAGAACTTGCAAAAGTCATTCCTTGAACTGGCAAACAATTCTGTAGTCCCTGGAGGTATGATATTTTGAAAAATTTTGAAATTCCCGCACCTAGATCAATGCTGTTTTGCACTCTGCTCCATGATGTTACGGACGGCGGTACAAATTCTTCATCAGACACTACACAATCACTGTCACCACTTGAAGTCTCATAAAAAACTGTCGCTATTATCGTCACAACTTAATTCACCTTCTGATTCTGAGTCGGCAAATAACAGTTGAGTAACATCATTATCAGACAAGTGTTGACGACTTGGCGAAGCCATGTTGTTTACATTCGAACATGCATTTGAAACTGACATGTCAGAGCACTCAACGCTTGTATGTCAAAGAATTCTAAACAGAGGCGTAATTAGCGACATCATACGGATAAAAACAAAACTACAAGTTCTAATAGTTCAAAATAATATCAACAGATGTCAGAAGGCTACTAAAAGCGACGTACTATGGAAATGCGACACCCGCAGCGAGTGGAAGTATGAACTCGCAATAATGCGACTTCCGCGGAGCAAGGCACCTGGCATGCTGTGCATAAAAGCGACGACCGCAGCGAAAGAGTTAATAAGTAAGCAACCAATTATGCAAAATTTGTGTGCTGATAAACTTTCATGGGAACGGAATATAGAGGGAGGGGGGGCACTGGCATATTATTTCATATTTGAAAGAAAACAGAACATGAAAAATGATTGTAGAAATACTATATTATGATAAATAAAAAAAATAAAATATCTTCTGATTTAATTATACCACAGAGGTCAATTAACTTTATTCTACTTCAAAGGGAATGAAACTATAAATAGAAATGAAATTTAGATTTTCAATAAAATGTACTCAATTCTTTCTTTGTGTGCTTTATACATGCAAAAATGTATTACATCAATTATCATCACAGATGAAACTATGAGGCTACCATGGTTTCCCATATAAAGAAGTGACTCAAATCAAACCATACTATTATTTTTGTCAAAAATTCATTTCTATCATGATATATAAGAAAAATGTCCTATAAAACTAGGGTGACCAGTTTAGGAGATGTGTCCCAGTCATTCCATCCATATTTTAAAAAATCCTCAGTATGGCCCGTTTTATGAAAGTCCAGAAGTTAGTTTGAAAACCAAATCTAAATTTGATACATTTCATGCTAAAAATGGAATTTTAAAACTAATGTCATGACAACACTGTTTCAAGTACTTCATAGAAATTTGCCATTTTTGCTATTTAGCATCGCTTTTCTGCCACCTTTGCTAATTGCGTAAAACAATCAAAATGCTACCTTGTCGTCGAGAAGATTCGAGCAGAAAGTAGGTTACTGTTTAGGTTAGCTCACGTCATGGTTTTTATTGTTTCATGTGGATTCCATTATTTCTAGAGCAATAAATAAGCATTTAGTTCCAATGCGAGCCTGCACTAAGATTTTAAATTCCTGCATCTCGACACAAACTCAAAAGATAGTTCCTAATAAATTAGTGAAGATGAAACGGAACTGTTCGATCAGTAGCAATTTGCAAGAGGAATCGTACCACAACTTAAAAAAAGACTGGAAAGAAAATACAAATCTTTTAGTAAGTTAAAGTGAACCACATGAAGTATGACGTCTTTCTGAATGCCGTGAAAATGATGTTACGCTTGCCTGGTTTACCCCCTGCTCCTGTTGAGCATGTATGTTCAATCCTGAACAATATGTGGACAAATGAAAAATGAAGTCTATCTTGTTGGTACAAGTAAACTTTACCAAGAGTTGGGGGTAGGAGGTTATGGACAGTTCTGGCATTCTTCAACTTCAGCGTAGGCATAACAAAGTAAAGTAAAGTGTTCCCCTGTGCATAGCACCACGCCATGAAGGCGTATAGGGGGTGTGGGGGTAACGCCCCACACTTTCTTGATCCGGTCGTGAGTGGGGGTGATGTGATCAGCATCACGCCCCTAACCGCCTTTACCCCCCAGGGTTTCCCCCAGGTACCCATGTTATTCGACGCTGGGTGGGCGCCGGGGCCGCTTCCACCGTTAGAAAAGCTCCCGGATTTGAACCGGCCGGGGATCGAACCCGGGACCTTGAGCATGGTAGTCAGACGCGTTACCGACTGAGGGTTATCAGGAGAGAGCAGAAACACTATGCAAGTCCTACTGAGCTTTTATCACAGAAGATCATATTTTATTTGTTGTTGGTAATCTATCGTTTATGTGACCCATACTTTAACAAATGATGATGATGATAATAATAGTTTTAAGATTTCTGGTTTTTCAGGAGGGGGTAAACTAGCTTTCTTGAGTGAAAATTTGAATTTCTTTGGGGTGAAAATAATATGGTCACCCTATACAAAACCCACTGTGACTCGTACAATATTATTATGAGTATTATAAGCTCTGTTAAGCATTTTTTTTCTTCTTTCAAGTCTTCTCACACAGTTGACAATAGCTGAACCTCGCAAGTATTTAATGCAATATTTTCTGAAACCAAAATCACTTTTTGACCAAGTATTTTCAGTGTTTTTTTCTGAAGAATCCACATGAGGAAAGCAATTATGACTTTTCTTAAAAGCTAGTGAGTCATATATTTGACCATCCATTCATGAAAACAATAGGATTCTTTTATCGTCCCCCCACCCCCCTCAATGAGCATTAATTGAATAACATAGCCATATGTCCAGCATACCTAGTACTGCCCTCTGACCTGCACAATGCTACCAGTACACCACGTAACTTAAAAAAGTACTACGAATTTTGTTCAATAAATAAGTTTCCCTGTGCCATAAAATTTCTTACAAAAATAATTGAGTAACACTATGCACATGGTTGACGAGCCCTATCTGTCACCTTCAAGGAACGATAGGCATTTCTCCTGCAGACATGAAGGCGCATGTGCAGAGGGGAAGGAAACTGTGGAACATCATGAAACACCGGGCTTGCCCCATTAGAGAGGAGGGTAGCATGGCAGGTGCACGTGTATTGGACAGCTGGAGTCAGGAAGAAGTGCATGCTTGACATCCACAGGAAGCTGGTTGCTGTATACGGTGCTCTAATGCGATACGAGGAAGAAGGAAATGCAAGGTCGTCATATTCTAACTGATGCGGAAGTCCAGGCCGCAATAAGACAAGTGTTGCATAGCCTGGGCCTGGACTTTTTTGCACAGGGCTTCCATAAGCTGGTGCAGCGTTGGGACAAATGTTTCAATGTGCAAGGCGATTATGTTGAAAAGTAGTACAGGTAAGTACTTATCTAGACATGTAGAGTTTGCATGTATATATTTCCAAAAAAATATATTACAACATAGGGAAATTTATTTTTTGAACAACCCTCGTACTTTATAAATAGGTCATAATTAACCGCATAAATCAGGGGGTCTTGAACTCGTCAGACAGTATGGGTCACGTTAAAAATTTCAATGACACTTATGAGCCATAAAGCTATACTGTGGTATTGAGACCTGTAAGATGCTGCCATCTACCAGCCCCAAGCGGTACTAGTAGGTAATGTAGGCAGATGGCCAGAAATCATGTCGGAGGTAGCTTCTTCGAATGCGCTGTCCAGCATAGACTGTTATTGTATTTTACATTGCCAGAGGTTTTTTATTATTATTATTAGTGTGCGATACATAATCAGTGGATAAGAATCATGAATGAGGCATCCTTCAGTATGGCCTCTACGAGTAAAAAGAGTAAGTCCAGTGATTCGTGCCAGGCTTTTAATGAAAAGTGGACCACTTTGTACTTTTTGTGCCAATCAATGCTAAGCCAGTGTGTTTAATTTGCCATGATTCGGTGTCAGTAGCTAAAGAATACAATATAAAAAGCCACAATATGCAAGTGGATGCATCACATTTTGATCACCTTCAAGGGCAAAGTGAACCGTATGCACAGTGACTTAAAATGCCAGCAGGGCTTGGTACAAAGGCCGGGGGCAGAGACCGAAGCGTGCGTCAAAGTAAGTTATTTAATAGCTGAAAAAATTGCTAAAAAATCAAAAGCATTCGTGGAGGGCGAGTTCGTGAAAGACTGTCTCATCGCTGCTGGGGAAATTCTGTGCCCAAATAATAAAGAAGTGTTTAAAAAACTGAGTTTGTCGGGGGTGACTGTCACATGACTTGTCAAAGAACTTGCCACTGACATTGAAGGAATGTTAAAAAATCGGTCGTCCGAATCTACATCATATTCACTTGCTTTAGATGTGAAAGATACAACACAACTGTATCCATGGCATTGACCAACAATTCTATGTGACAGATGAACTGCTAGCCCTGGTACCTATGAAGGAAACAACAAAAGCTACTGATATTCTTGAAGCCGTCAAGAAAACGCAACAGCGTTTTGAACTCAGGTCAACTAACCTCCAGGGTGTGGTAACTGATGGTGAACCTGCTATAGTGGGAAGGAAGGAAGGTTTAGTAATGCTACTATGGAAAGAGCCGGAAATAGAAGGAAAATATTTTGTCTGTTACCATTGCTTACTCCACCAGGAGAAACTGTGTGCAAAAACTATTGGATTTCAAAATGTCATGAAGGTTATTGTGACTGTCATTAACTTTATTAGGGCAAGAGGACTGAATCATCGTTAATTCCAAGAGTTTTTGACCGAAGATCACAGAGATGTGGTTTATTATAGTGATGTGGGTTGGTTGAGCAGCGAAAAGGTTCATAGAAGTCCTTGACTTAAGGGCCGAAATACAGCAGTTCATGCAAAGCCAGGGGAAGCAAATTGCGGATTTCAATGATCCGAAGTGGAAGGCAGACTTTGCTTTGTGACCGACATCTCGTTGCATATGACTGACCTAAATCTGCGGCTACAATCCAAAGATCAACTAGTGCACACTCTGTTTGATCATGTCACAGCTTTTGTGGCCAAGCTCGAACTTTGGGAGGCACAACTCACAAAAGAAGATTTAACTGAATTTCAACATCTCTCAGAGTTCAACTCTTCGCCTCTTGACGAATATGCTACAAAACTAGCCATGTTGTGAAGTGAGTTCAAAGAGAGATTTAGTGATTTTCGCAACCAGCAGTATTCTTTAAATATATTTTCAAAACCATTCAGTGTCGATGCCGCCGAAATACCAGGTTCACTACAGATGGAGCTGGTTGAACTTCAAAACAACTCTTCTATGAAAGAAAAAATCTTCAATGTGCCCTGGCTTACACTTTACAAAGACTACATTTCTGAAGACGAATTCCATAATCTTCGCCAACATGCTTTGAAAATGTTTGCTTTGTTAGGTAGCACATACTTATGTGAGCAATACTTCTCCAGAATAAAGCATGTGAAATCCAACACAAGAAGTCAGTTTATGGACCAACATCTCGAGAATACTCTGCGCATAGCAACTTCCAATATTAGTGCCAACATCGACAGGCTGGTAAAGGAAAAGCACTTTCAAGTTTCCCATTGACATTGTAAAATTTCGTCATTTATTTTTTGTAAGTATTGATTGTATTTACTTATAATTAGGGCTGAGCCGATGTATAATTCAAATGTAAAATAACAAAGGCTAGTTATTCCTAATTACATATATACAAATATGTGTGTGTGTGTATAAGTATAATTATTATTACATTTTATAGATATGTATTTCTGACAAGCTGCAATGAATAAATTAACCTACGAAACGATGCTCTGTTGCAACGATGCATCTCAACTTCACATTTGTTTTAAATCAGTGACAATCAATCACATGTTTCAAATATGAGAGAAATATTTTGAGAAGCTAAGAGCGAGGCGATATTGTCTCCCCCCCAATGTTGAAAAATGAGATCATGTCTCTTCAACTTCCTCTAAAACGAAGGGGTCACTCTTTCCAAACTAACATTAAATCATCCGTGGACACAAGAATAATTGGCGACTTACCAGCCCCGGATACGTCTGAAAGTAACAGTAAAACTGCAATGTAAAACCTATTTAGTCTCTTTTATGTACTTTAACAAAGATAATAAAAAATAATAAATGAATGTAAGGAGAGAATGAAAGCTTAACAGTCTCTTGCTTCTCGATTGACTTCGGTACAGTGATATTCTGAGGTTACTTTACTTTCGGCAAATGATTTCTAAAAAAAATAAATGCATAGTTCTATCCCTTGGCGTGGAAGGAAATCCAAACCCATCACTACACTTTCCAGAAAACAAGTGCAATTACCTGTTGTTCAAAAAAAAAATCCCTTGCCGTGTTCCCTGTGTCGAAACACACCTGTTGAAACCCATTTATACAGGTCAGGACAAACAAAAGTCTAAAGTTGGAAAGGAAAAGGGGGATTAGCCCAGGTATTTGAATTTCCAGGAATATGCTATGTAGGTAACCAAGAAAGTTCATGCGGTTTTAATACAGAGAAGAAAAGGTCCAAAACAAATGTGTTTACCTTATATTTATTCTGCAAAATATCCACCATCCGCTTCTACAACCTTCTCCCATCTTTGTACAAGCCTGTAGATGCCATGTTTGAAAAAGTCTTTGTGTAGGGCCGCAAAAAACTGCACCACCGCGTTTTCAACCTCCTCGCAAGTTTGGAAATGTCGATTGCGCATATGGTTGTCCATAGACAAAAAAAGATGGTAGTCAGATGGAGCAATGTCGGGTGAATACGCTGGATGTGGCAGAAGTTCCCAGCCGAGAGAAGAAATCACCTCCATCACCTGTATGCGGTTTAGCGTTGTCTTGGTGGAAAAGAACACGCTTCCTATTCACTAATGCAGGTTGTTTTTTTGCAAGCTGTTCGGCCACTCTTTGCAATTGCGCGGAGTACACCTCTTTGTTGATGGTTTTACCACCAAGAACTCATAATGCACAATCCCAACCGTAGTCCACCAGACACACAGCATCACCTTCCGCTGATGAAGAGCAGGTTTTGCAGTTAAAGGTATGGTGTCATTTGACGATAGCCAATGGTATGAGCGTTTCTTGTTATCGTACATTACCCACTTTTCATCACACTTCAAAATGCGGTCCAAAATTGGACAGTTGTTGTTCCTAGTGAGTAAGGAAGCGCAAATGTTCAGTCGTTGGAGACAGTTCGCAGCAGTCAGCTCGTGCGGGACCCACTTACTCAGTTTCCATGATTAGCCAAGCTCATGCAAGTGCACACGACTTGTTTCAGCACTTACCACAAATCGTTGAGCAAGTTCTTGACACGTTTGACGTGAATCCTCTTCAATTGCTGCCTTCAGTTGGTCCACATCGAGAGATTTCGGTCTGCCCGGTCGAGGTTTGTCTGCCAGTGTCTCATCGCCACTCGAGAAGGTCTGAAACCACTTTTGAGCTGTCCGTTCACTAATTGTACCTTCTCCAAACGCTGCACATATTTTTCTTGCTGCTTCCGCTCCTTTTGTGCCCAACTTGTACTCATACAGTAAACATGCCCTGATTACTGCATTCGACACAGCCATGGTTCACTGCAAATACTTGCTCCCGAACTATCGACTGCGACCTGTTATCTACGTTAGCCGACGTGCCAAGGAATGAGCTTTCCGCCAATCACACATACATGTCCCCTGGCAGCTGAACTGCATACTACCCCACGAAAACTACGGGCAGTTGTAAAAACCGCATGAACTTTCTTGGTTACCTGGTACTATGTCTGATACACGTTCACCACACTCACATGGCCGATGACCGGGGGATCTTAAATAAAGAGAGCGATGTCCATAACACACCAGGTGCCTCGTTACCCTTGATTTGCAAGATACTTGACCGCGAGCCTTATCTGCGTATGGATCTTTGTCACGTACATGCTGTTCACAGAACTTCAGTCCACATTCAATTAACAAATGCACAAGTACGTTTTATTTTTCACCTATCTTCAAAGCCAAAGGTAAGTTGGAAAAAGTGAACGAATATTTGGAAAGAAACAAATGTTGGTTTTGGACGCGCTTCTAGCCACTCAAAAACAATGGTATTGGTTGGTATCGGTGGAAAAATTTCAGCCGATAGGCTCAGCTCTACTTATAATACATACCCTGCATTGAAATAATTTTTTACTTAATCTGTTTTTATAGGTACTTAATTTTTCAAATGAGAACGGGCCACGGGTTGAAGACTCCTGACATAAATCGTCTAATGTAATGCATAAAAAATTATTATTCTTTCATCAGTTCAATAAATATCCCAGAGATCAACAATACACATCGGAAATTATTGCAAGCGACTTCACAGCTCTCCATGTTTGTTTTTACTTCGTACAAAAACTATTTTACACCTTAGTAACGTCTTCTGCAAACCGAACATTCATGTATACTCTGTCCCAGCTAACTCTCGAGCAGGCAAACAAAAACAAGTCTCTGCGCAAGTAGTGATACAAGACGGCTCCACCAATGAACACCAGAGAGGGACAGAATTGCACGGAGGGAAGCAACTGCATTTAACAGCCTTCAAGCAGCATGTCCTGTTTCGCTCTGCCCACTCGATTCACCCTTTCCTTCTCTGCTGCTATCTGCAGCCTTGCTCCAGAGTTAGATGGGACAGGGTATAATTGTGATTTTCTTGTTTAATGTTTCAAAAATATTCACGTAAACCAAGATAATACTCTGTGTAAGATTCAGGTGTCTATCACTTTTTGTACCAAAGTTACTTATGTTAAAGCAGTGTGCATAAAAATAATGATTTTCATATAAAAAATAATTATTCATGGTTTTTATTAAAATCCAATTTTAATTTTGTAAAAGAACAGCTTGATTAAAGCAAATAAAAATTATATGTAAATATATATTTTTCTGTTTCTGTCTGAAACTACTATGGAAATATTTGTTGTGTGTGTTAATCTTTTAATATATAAAAATGGATGTACAGCCCACCACTCAGGAGAAGATCCCTGACGGAAGTCAAGTGACGTAGGGGCAGGCGACTCCACTATTAGGGTTGCGGGAGTGCACCATGGGTCAGAAACAAGTGCTCTCAAATCACTGTCCACGCACGGTCAGGGGGTATCCACATTAGCGGTAAAGGTATGATAATCGTCAATCTGGTGTTGATCTCCTGACAGAGTACACAGATTTTTCTATTTTTTTAAATAAAGAGCCTGCCGATTGTACTAACTACAATCTTTAAGATATTTTCAACGACTGAATTGGCTGTTACAGTACTGGCGTTCAAAGCAAATGGCAAAGAGAAAAAGAGTTCCAAAAGTGGAGAACGTTTATTTGCACTTACAATGTGCAAAGCTACAAATGTCAACAATGGTAAACATTACTTTGTCGGACTAGGTTTGGCATGAAAATTCTCGGGATGATTGTTTCATATCGACACTGTTGATCATTTCTTATATTCTAAGGTTTCCGACAAAAACACGGCTAAATAATGTACAACTACCATAACTCTTACAACACCACGAAAACCATGAAAAATCCCAAAGAAATCACAATTAAACACCCACGCAGAAGCACTTCCACAACAACAATGACCGCAGCGGAAGACTTCCTGCTACCCCTAAAATCTGCAAATAGACCGGTCTTCCCCTGTCCCTCTGCACGCCCTCTCCCCTCATTTGGAGATCTTCTCGTGAGCGGTGAGCTGTATGTGTGTGTGTTTGTTCCAGCATAACTCTCGAACGGCTGGAGCGATTTCAACGAAACTTGGTACACATATCACTTGCAATATGGGAAGAAATACTGTGGGGGTAAGACACCCTTGGGGTGTGGGTGGGAAGGGGGTGACATGTAAAAAAAAATTGAAAACGACCGATATTAGTGTGGAATCCATAGTTTTCCGGGTATCTAAGATGAATAGTGACACTCCCAATGCCCTTCAACTCCAAGTTCATTTTACACTATAGTTAGAATTCATTATTTTCCTGTCTAATAGAAGATTGGGATAAATAAATACCCAGGCAACGCCGGGCAATCAGCTAGTGAAACTACAAAAATTTCCATAAAAAAAACACATTCTGGGTGTACTATATAATCGTAACTTAAAATATTTTTTTAGTCTTTGTAGCTGAATTTTTTAATGGTAGTTATTTAAACCTATTTAAATCGCGATTTTAATCATCCTGATTTAACACATTCGCTACCAAAGTGTAAAAGGCAAACTCCAAATATCAAAACGTGTCCCACAGACCAAGCCTTTTATTTTGCTGACTCCTCCCTTAGACTAGACCTAATGTAGCATACATCTGAATCACTGCATCTACTTCGCTGTCCTGCAATAGTGTTCTTTTTCAACTCATTGTTCATACAACAATTACATTGAAGAGAACATGTAAACACAGCTCATCAAACTTTTCAGGTTAAGCACGTAGCAAAAAAACAATACTGAATGTCTTAGCTAAAACGACAATGTTGATACAATCAGCCTGGAAAAAACAGTGTGCCACCTGCAAATATTTTTTTTGATTCTAGGACCAAGCAACATGTAAAAACACATGCTAGCACAAATACACAATTAAAACCAGGGCTAGAATTATTGATGTGTGGGGGGGTGACTGGCCATACACTTTTTAAATAACCACTTTCACCTCTGTTTCAAATGCAGTTCTTACCAAGAACATGAAATTACCACCAGCATCAAACATTCCAATTTGTAGATGTCAAAATATCTAGAACAATCTGACTCTTCATCCTTGACAGCACACTTCCAAGCTTCACCTGAACAATAAACGCAACACCAGAAGATAGGAAGCCATAGCTGGGTCGCTGACTTCACACCAACTTTTAACAACTGATACTCTTGATAATCCCAAACAGCTAATAAGTTAAACACCTGACAAAAATTTCATCTGGTGGCTTAATTTTCATATACAGTCCTAAAAAATTGTTATAATTGTTCGAGTTCACTTACAGTATGGTTTTAATGTCTGTGTATTATACTGTATCACAAACAAGCCATTATGATATTTTGCACTGTTGCTAGTTTAATTTTAAAATCTATAGCAATAAGATAGAGTCAGCCATATATTAGAATGTACTGCATAGTTATTTACAATGTTAGAGCCTTCTTTAGGGGAGGTCATTCCGGCACAATAATTAAATGCTTTCAATATTGTATTAATTAATAAAATACATGTTTTAAGGTCACATTTCAAAATGTGTAGTTTTATCTTAGTGGGATTCATTTCTTTCTTAGTGCGAATTCACATAAAGAAAATGCTGGTTGCTTACAAAAGGAAGCTGGTGCCAAAATTATTATGGATCTTGTTGTGTACCCATGATCATGTGCAACTTGTTGGTAACAGCTTCAAATGTATAATGATTTTTTGCAAGTTATGAAGGAGTATTAGGAAGGTCTTTAGAATACTGGAAACAATGGTTGGAGTAAGTTTGATTCTTTTGAGAAACTAATTAACCAATTAAAAATATCACTAAGTATTAGTTTACCAGAGAAATTATGATACAAAAAGTAGCTTGAACGACCAGACAGTTAACTCGGAAACAAAATTTTGCAGATTTTCATAGAAGGCTGACAGGGACTTTTGCATGGACGTCCACAGGATTTTTTTCCAGGGAGGGGCAAGGAAGGTATTTATTTTCCAGGGGGGGCAAACAAGGCACATTTTCCCCAATAATAGTATTGTTCCCTCAAAAAACATCGCTAAAATTTGAATTTATCATATTCATACAATAATTAATAAATATTGTTGTGGCTGAAATGAAATTATATGTCAAAAATATATAATTTTTGGTTGACTTTCATTTTCAAGGGAGGGGCCACAGCCCCCCTTCCGGACACCCTTACTTGAGACCAGATATTGCGTGATCAGTTGTTTAAAGCATTTAGGGATGTTATTTTAGTGCTAAGAGCACTGAAAATGACCCTCCTAACATAACAACGAAAGCATTAAGTGGCAAAATACCCTTTTACACCACATGTCCATGAAGTAGCTGGCAGTAGCAGTCCATACCAAAGACAACAGCAAACAAATGGTTGCTTGAAAAGAAGAATCAGAAAGTATTTGGAAAGGAAAAATTAATTCTCCAGAAAATGCGAAGTGAGTAATCACTAAGGCCCTGAAGTATGAGGTAACAGACATACCAGTCATTAGAATTTGAACCATTTAAAAAATGCATGTGCACCATGATAAATTCGGAACTAAATAATCTGAACTTGGGTCACTTGTTTTCCAATAATTTCCCATAATTTACTAAAAACATTCAAAAGTGGTCTCATTTTTTACACAACACACACAAAAAAAACACAGGTAACAGTATGGTATAGTGAAAACACATTTCTTCAAATTTACAGGAGAAACTAGTTACGAAACTGAGTTTCTGTAGACTTTTGGAAGCTAGTGGAAGTGTTTTCTGCCTTCGTTCAACTTATTCGGCCGGTAAATCATGTATTTTTCGACATTAATGTATCTCCGATGCACGATAGCTCTTGCCACCATTACCTTCGACTACGTGAATCAAATGTTCCATGCGTTCAATTATGTAACACCCTGTTAGTGTAGCAACCATGCGGTAGTTTTACAAGATGACGTGTGAAGGTTAACCACATTTTTTTTCCAATTTAATTTTCTATGTTTGCCTAACCTAACCTTCCGTGCATGGTTTGTGGATCAATTTTCGCTTAAAAACCTTCTGTGAATAGTTTGTGCAGCATTGTTCAGTTAATAAGTTTGGAAACACTGCATATCAGCTGACGATAGATAACGCGAGTCAAGATTTGCCTGCCATATTGTGTGTAACGAAAGCGAATTAGCAACAAAAAATAAATACTTGTAATGTGAAAAAAGCAAAATCCCACGTTCAAAAATGTTCCACTATGCATAACAGGTAAGTACAAATGTAAATAATTAGGAAATAAACGAGTGAAATGTGCTTTCACTATACCATACCGTTACCAACACACACATAATGAGTAACTCCCCACATGCAAATTGCATCATGTAGAGTTGGCAAAGATATCATGGCATCACTAATTATTCTGTTATAATGGTCACCAGCACCATATATACAAAAGTATGTTACGGTACTCTGCATCCAATAAAACACTTGCTAGGAAGTTAAAGTATTTCATTAGTTACAAATGTTTAAAACAAAACATGGAGTTACAAAAATGCAGCTACAAAAATGCAGCAAGCTTTTACCGAGTCACAGTTTGCCTCAAACACACATAATATACCACAGCAAAGTACATACAAAATTTAAAATTAAAGGCTGATTTAGGTATGACTTGAAATGACCGGACCCCTCTCCGATTTTCTTTATATTTCACATACTCACTAATTGAGGACTCCTAATCATGAATCTGAAGTTAAAATTTGTCGGTCACGTCTAGAAATTGCGAACCATTGATGCTAGCCTCAAGAACCATTGGCACGTGGTTATGTTAGGCAAACATAGTTAAAATTTGGTGTCGTGTTAGTATCAGGCTCTAGAATTTGGAAATAATTGCGAACCATTGACGCTAGCCCCACGAACCATTGGCACGTGGTTAGGTTAGGCAAACATAGTTAAAATTTGGTGTCGTGGTAGTATCAGGAATATATATATTTGGTTGTGAAACAAAAAAATTCGCGAAAATCAACAGTTTCCATTCCAAAAACTAACGCCTTATTTTCGCTTATTTTGCAATTTCTAGACGTTTCCGACAAATTTTAACTTCAGATTCGTGATTAGGAGGCCTCAATTAGTGAGTATGCCAAATATGAAGAAAATCGGAGAGGGGTCCAGTCATCTCAAGTCGTTCCCTGATTTAAGTACAGTTCTGTTTTTGTTATGATTAATTCAACTTACATACATCTTCATATTCCAATTTTTCCACCATTCTACCTTTTAGTGGACCAGAACTTATTTCCACATTAACATTAAACTGTTTCTGGTTCACAGACTTCAATACAGCAGTGCAATTTCTGTAAGCACCATTAACTATTTTCACAAATTTCCCAACAGTGGGGATAACTGTCTCCAAATGAGCTTGATCCAATTTAAGTTTATGTTGCGTGTCAGCCATTGTCACTAATGCAACATACTTGTCAATTACTTCACTAATGACACCTTTTTTCTTATAATACTTGTCACCTAAACTTTTTGTTATAACTTTCACAATTATACCTTCTGTCAACCAATAGTCCTTCCTATTCATTTTCTCTCTTTTGCACTCTTCTTCTTCCATTATTTGATCCAAAGCAGAAACTTTTCTTTTTTCTGGCTTTACTTCCTTGGATTTCCTCTTGTCACTATTTGTTTCATCTTTGTTCCATGGTATCTTGAGCATAGGTGGCTTGTCTTCTACTTTGGTACTTTTGCTAGGTACTGATAAATTGACAGTTATTTTCTCATCTTCATTTTCTCGCTTCAACTCAGTGTATTTGGGTTCGGTTTCAGTATTTCCCACGCTCTTGCCTCTCTCTATCTGTTTCTCAATAAATTCCATCATCCGTTCTTGATCGTCTTTATCCATTTTCTCTTTCTTAGCCAATGCTTCCTGAAGTGCTATTGTTTCTGGGTCTCTATCAATGTACTGAACATACCAACCTTTCTCTGTCTCGTCTACAACACACCTTCCTTCGCGACCAATCCACTTGACAAATTCTGTTAAAGTCTCCCACTGGGTTGCATTCATATGCAAGTGATGACGGTCAGAAATATATTCTTGGTAAACACGATTAGCATGGACTCGTTTTGTGCCAAAACGACGCTTCAAAAGTTCCAAATATCCATCCTGAAACTCCTTTGAAAATTCATCAATATATTTGTCTGAATTGTCGGCGAATAACAGCAATTGTCGTTGATGAGATTCGGACATCATGTGACACTTGAAGCCGTTCTCATCTCGACATTGTTTTTGACACATCTGACAATACCATCGCAACTTTTGCAGTCCTTTTGCTTTGATTTTGTTAGCAATGTATTTAGGAGTCCCCACTTCATGTTTACCCATGATGAATGTTCACACACTGGCCACCGAACACAAGGAACTTGTAGAATATGTATGCACTTCTTCGCGTTTAATTAACTGTTTTCTTCGGAAAGGTATATAATTGCAACTTAAACAAAGATCAAGAAGAAATTCAAAATATAAGATAACCACTTCCAGCCATTACTACCTATATTCTACGTAACACTTACCAATAAGAAGAACTTCTAGATGTCACCAATGTTGCCAGACGTGCGCACACCATAGACAGAACCATATACATTGCGATCATTAATGAGCACGTTCAACAAATACAAAACGCTTCATCCATAATGAGCAATTCTACGTCACAATCAAGTCTTGTGCTGAAAAGTTCTTGTCAACATTTGTTTAAAAATATATGCTAATCGGGACTACAAAGAGAGTGAACCAGAGAATCCCTGGAGGTGAAATCCAAAGATGTGCATATACTACCGTATAGTGCAATCTTTGTAGACAACACAGGCGTAACTCGGAGTTTATCTTCCAGAGTTCCAAGTTCAAAAGAGGTATTGCATGTGTGTGTGTGTGTGAATGTGTATGTATGTAGCAAGGACGTATTTAGAGGGGGCCCGGACCCTCCCCACCCGAAAGACTTATTAAGTACGAAAATTAAATGAAAATATACTCGTTTAGCATTTGTGGTATAATTTCCTCTGAACTTATTAGAAGACAAGGATTATATTGGGATCATACGACTTTGAAGAACAGAAATGACGTATTTTGAAGGCCCAGCCCCCCCCCCTTCCCAACCGAGAGACTTATTCAGTACGAGTATTAAATAAAAATATACTCGTTTAGCATTTGTTGCTTAATTTCCTCTGAACTTATTGGAAGACAAGAATTATATTTGGATCATACGCCTTTGAAGAACAGGAAGGGCGTATTTTGGGGGTCCGGACCCCCCCTCCCCACACTCATTAAGTACGAAAATTAAAAAATATATACTCGTTTAGCATTTGTTGTATAACTTCCTCTGAACTTATTGGAAGACAAGGATGATATTGGTATCATACGGCTTTAAATGACATATTTAGGGGGGTCCAGGGGTGCGTACCCCCCCCCGGCCAAGACTTACGAAGTACTAAAAATAAGTAATGAAAATATTAGCATTTGTTGCATAATCGATGGTTATTAATTTCCTCTGAACTTTTAGAAGGCAAGGGTTATATTGGGGATCATACGGCTTTGAATGGCATTACAAAGAAGATTTATGTACCGTACTCTTTCCAAAAATTGTTTATGACGGGATTGATTGATTTAGTTTATTTTACTTCGTGAAATTGATGAATGGACATTCACAAACAACCAAGCCCGAGCGGCATTCGAACCCGGGACCCTTGGCGTCGCAGTTTATGATGGGAAATCGGTAGAAACTTTGTTTCACAAATAAAATAAATATGCCGCTGTTCGGTGTCGGTCTGTGAGAGAATTTGGACTGGTAACCAGGGGCAATTCCTCCATGTAGGAAGTGAGGAACTTCCTACATGTTCATTTATACTTATTTCCAGTCTTCTACTTTTTTAGGAGTTTAATGTGTGTTATAAAATTATGAGCGTAATGTGATTTATGAAATTATGAGCGCAATGTGCATACATTTGACTAGGTTCGCTACTGTTCCTTCACTCGCCAATCGCTCACTTGCTCCAGCTGACAGCCAAAAACGACTGTCTTCCCTCTTCCCTGCTGCTGAGTAGTGTTGCCCACGAGACGAGACATGTTTCGTCTCGTCTCGAAAACGAGACGGGACAAGCTTTTCAAAATTCGAGACGGGATGAGACTGACCACCTGTCTCGTCTCGTTTTCGAGACGAGACACGGGACGGGACGAGACGGCTCGTGAAAAATCTCGTCTCGTCTCTAAAGTCTCGAAAAAAATACAAACAAAATAATAAATCAGTTACGAATATTTATTTACTTGGAATAAAGTATTTTCTTTGGAAACCCAAATTAGCGTCTATTACATTAAAAAGGCTATCTTAATTAGTTTTTACGAGGGTCACTATTTATATTTTGAGCCTTGGCAACACTGATTGAAGTTAGGCGCGATTTGACGTTTGCACGGAATCGTCTGGCATTATTGACCATAACGAACTTCAAATGTTTTGTCAATAGCTTCATTTGTGTTGTTTATGTTGCCTTGGAGATTGAGCGACAACAATAAAATGGAATTAACTCGTGAACATTTTCGTGCGATGATTTTTTACGATTTTCGACGTGGATTATCAAGACAAGAGTGCATCGATCAACTTACTTCCACATTTGGCGATGAAGCCCCATCCTTTGCCACTGTGAAACGCTGGTATAACGAATTTAATCGTGGCCGCCATTCGCTCACCGACGAGATTCGCGAAGGTCGTCCAAAATCAGTTGTTGTTCAAGAAAACATTGATGCTGTGCAAAACCTAATACTGCAAGATCGTCATGTGACATACTGTGAGATTGAGGCAACCATAGGCATTAGTTCCACCAGCATATATAAAATATTACATGATCATTTAGCTGTGAGAAAGGTATGTTCTCGTTGGATCCCACACAATTTGACAAAAACTCAAAAAGACGCTCGCGTCAATTGGTGCAAACAAATGCTCAATAAATACAATCGTGGTGCTTCAAAAGACGTATATAAGATTGTAACAGGTGACGAATCATGATATATTCATATGAGCCGGAACGTAAACAGCAGTCGACTGTATGGGTGTTTCAACATGAACCCAATCCAACAAAAGTTGTTCGCGCTCGAAGCACATCGAAACAAATGGTCGCCTTTCTTTTTTTTTCAGGAAAACTGGTCATGTGGCAACTGTGCCTTTAGAGGAACGTAAAACGGTCAACTCTGAATGGTACACAACAATTTGTTTGCCAGAGGTCTTCGGTCAAATACGGAAAACAAACAAACGCCGTCGGATCATTCTTCATCAAGACAATGCCAGCTGTCACACATCTCGTCTAACAATCGACTTTATGAACAGTCAAAAAATCGAATTGATGGGTCATCCGCCGTACAGTCCTGATTTGGCACCCAATGACTTCTTCTTGTTCCCGAATGTCAAGAATAAATTGCGTGGACAACGATTTTCGTCGGCGGAAGACGCCGTTGATGCGTTCAAAAACCATATTATGGAGATGTCTCAAGAAGATTAGAAAAACTGCTTTGACAAATGGTTCGAACGAATGGAAAAGTGTATTGACCATAAAGGAGAATACTTCGAAAAACAATAAAGCAGTTTTCAATGCCAAATTCCTGTTTTTTCATTGTTAGGCTCAAAATATAAATAGTGACCCTCGTATACTATTCCGAAATCCAGTATTAATTCCATTTTTCAATGTATTCAAGCTTAGTAATTTTATGTTGTAATAATACTCCAGAAAGAAGTACTTTGCTAAAATGCCGATTCAGATATCTATCTCTAAAAATATTGTGAGAGAGAACTATTCTCGATAATTTCTTTGAATGGAAAACTTATTAAAAATATTGTAAACCTTACAAAAATTACGAAAATTGCGGGCTTTGTTTGCTTTTCCATAGTAAGGAAATTTATTATTTGTTTTATCCTTAAAACAGTTTAAATATATTTAACGCCTTTAAAGTAAAAACTACTGCTATAACGCGAAAACTACAGTTAAGTGAGACATACAATAGTTATCGTCACAACACGATTATTCCCACACAGGGAATAAGGAATATTTCACATAAAATCTTGCCATGTAATGAACGGACCGAAAGCATTTTTTTTTATTTATTTATTTAACCCGGGAACTTTTCTAACGATGGAAGCGGCCCCGGCGCCCACCCAGCGTCGAATAACATGGGTACCTGGGGGAAACCCTGGGGGGTAAAGGCGGTCAGGGGCGTGGTGCTGATCACATCACCCCCACTCACGACCGGATCAAGAAAGTGTGGGGCGTTACCCCCACACCCCCTATACGCCTTCATGGCGTGGTGCTAAGCACAGGGGAACACTTTACTTTTTTTTTATTTATTTATTTATTTATTCCAAGTTTCAGATACAGCACTTTTAAGGCCATTGTACACTGAAAACTCTATGAAATAAACAATAACAAGTCAAGATGGTTTAAGGTAAAAACAAGAAAGGTTAAATATAAACATAAGGCATAAACAAGGAAACGAACAAAGATTTACATATTCATTTTTAGGGATGATCGGAAAATACTTTCAGGGGCAAAAATGTCTATGTTTGTGGGTAGTTTATTGTAGAACTGGGGCAGCCTGTGGAATAGAGCGCGCTGTATAAGGGAAAGCCTAGCGGTAGAGTTGTGGAACAATTCAGTGTTTCTGGTCGATCGAGAGGGAACTCTGAAGTTGAATTCTGTAAGCAGAAATTCAGATCTTAATTTTCCATTGATGATTTTGTAGAAAAATTTCATATCGGCCATATCGCGCCGGGTCTGCAGTAACTGGATGTTCAAAGTAGTCAGGATGTCAGGTTTCTGAAGATGCCGCAGAGAAGGAATTCTATGACGAGCAATGGCGGTAAAGAAGCTGAGGACGGAATCCATGCTAGAAAGATTTGTATTGGAAGCCATTGCCCAGACTGGAGAGCAGTATTCAAGAATCGGAGAAATGAATGATTTGAAAAATAGGCTAAGAGAAGTTGGAGTATCAATTTCAGTGAATCTGTAGAGGAGGCCTAAGAGGCGCATTGCACTTTTAGTTGTAGCTGCGATGTGTTCCTTAAAGTTCAGTTTTTCATCTACGATAACACCTAGATTTTTTTGAGGCGCAACTGTAGTAATATAATTGTTTTCAAGAACATAATGAGAATGTATTTTGTTCTTTTTTAAAGAAACTGTGAGGGAGGAGCATTTCTGCGGGTTAAGGCTCGGCTGGACCTTTGGCATGCAAATGGGCGATTTTTTTCCTCTCCATTCGAAAAACTTCCTGGAATTATTTCAAAATATGAAACATTACATCAGCTTAGAATTCCTTCTAGAGCATTGACGTGAATTTTCATTTAGTTTTCTTTCATTGTTGTCTAGATATTATCAATAGTATAATAGACTTATGTAATCACAAAACTATTGATAATATCTAGACAACAGTGAAAGAAAACTACACGAAATTTCACGTCAATGCTCTAGAAGGAATTCTAAGCGGATGTAATGTTTCATATTTTGAAATATCCAAGAAGTTTTTCGAATGGAGAGGAAAATTTGAAAAAATTCGCCCATTTGCATGCCAAAGGTCCAGCCGAGCCTTAAGTTGTAGATTCCACTGCTTACACCATGTGACAAGTTCGGAAAGAGCATTCTGGAGAATCACAGGATCTTGTGTGGTTGAGATTTCTTTGAAAAGTTTACAGTCGTCAGCAAACATGAGTATATTGACAGGAAGTGAGGAAAGTCTTTGTGGGAGATCGTCCATGTATAGGATGAACAAGAGATGGCCCAAGACGCTCCCTTGTGGCACCCCGGACAAGACAGGAAGAAAATCAGAAGAGACGCCTGAAAGAGTGACACGCTGTGTACGTGAGTGTAGATAATCCTGGATTAAGGAGATAAATATTCCATGTATGTTAAATCTAGTTCGTAATATGTGAATAAGAAGAGCATGGTTTATTTTGTCAAAGACTTTTGAAATATCCAAGTATATCACATCTAGCTGGGAATTTTTGGAAATAGCCCTGGTGGCATGTGAAAGGAGAACTGAAAAATTAGTCAAGCAAGAGCTACCAGGAAGAAAACCGTGTTGGACAGTACTGATATACGGAGATGTAAATCTGAATAATCTGTCCTTAATTATTTTTTTCACAGATTATAGAGAGGTCTCAGGAGTGATATTGGTCTGTATGATGTAGCACTATTTTTATCTCCAGATTTGTGAATGGGTACAACGTTGGCTTTCTTGAACATCTGAGGAAACACGCCTTCAGAGAAACACCTATTTAGCAAGAGAGAGAGAGAGAGAGAGAGAGAGAGAGATGATGAGCCAAGAAGTCTGCAGTGTTACGGAGGAATTAGCAGCGAACGCTTGCCAATAGACTGAAGGCACCATGTCGCTTGTCACTTAGTTGGGAACTCCCATTGTAGCACGTCGCTTCGGTCTGAGCACCCTTCCTTTAAGGAGCTTTCCGACCGAACTAACAAGTAGCACTCGAATACGCCATATGGACGTGTCGTTTGCTGTTTGGACCCTCATGTGCAATGAATGCTATTTTACAGTCTGGAAGTGTGTGTCACTAGTGTGACAGTGTGAACATCCCGTGTCGTTTGTCCCATTGGTTTGAAAGTTGCCTTACACTCATGTCGATGGCACTAAGAAAGTTTTGTGGGGTTCCCCTTGTCGTTTCATGGAATCATCATTATCATCATCGCCGCGATTAGTTTAAAGCGGAAGAAAAGAGACAGTAAATATCCAAAATACAAATGCTTCAGTGTGTATATCTTTAAAAGAAATGATGATGATAATGATAATAATAATGAACCTAATTCATACACAAAAATTTAGTTGCCAAGAACATTCCACGCGTATTTTTTCTCCCGTATTATTAACGAAAGTATGACGATAACAGGACGTGGTCGACTGTCTAGAATGTTCGTTAATATCTTCGCGACCACTGTACCAAATATCATAGCAATTATCACATTCATAGAAATGATTCATGTAAAAGAATCAGACGTTGCAGCGAAAACTCCATTTACTTCCATTATAACCAGTCGACCACCAAGCACCGGGTTCAACACCAGCGCCTCTAGCGGACCATTTTCGAGTGGAACCAGCCAGAGAGCGCAGAACCATGCCGTTTTCCACACTACGTTATTCTAGGCGTTGTAGCTGAAGGAACACGCGTCACGGTGTTGCCATATCATGCGGTACGGTACGGTACGCAGTGCAGCCGTCTGACGCTGTGTCGAGGAAAACGTGTTATGAAAAGGAACAACAATGATGAAATGTGTTATTGTTTTTCGAGGAAAACGGAATGACAATGATGACAACAATGATGAATATGTTATTGTTTTCTCTCTTCATTTCCATCTCCCTTACAACATGAACGAATTAATGAAACAGGTTACCTTTTCAATCCATTCTGAAAATATTGAATATATACACTTTCAATAATCATTTCTTTCCGAAGTCGCCGTTAAAGTCTGCCCATCTTTCAATTATACCGCAACCGAATTGCACAAAGTCCAGTTGGTGGGGGCGTCTGACTTAGGGTGACCAGACACATACATTCAAAAAAGAGGACAGAGCAAGCGAAAAAGGAGGACGAAGTCATAAAAAAGAGGACACCCCAAAAAATGGCTATACATTTGCCATTACTCCAATATACAAAATCTTACAAACATTTTGCTCACAGATGCTTTTCAGAAGATCTCTTTCAAGAACTTCATCTTACGTTTAAGCAAAGAAAGCAATCTCCTAATCTGTTTTTTAACAAATTACAAAGAATATCTATAATTTGAAGCACAGAATTTTACTCCTTTTCTAATTTTTTGATATTAGACTGAAATATCTCCACAAGTGAATGCAAATGTAACAAGCAAGATTCGCTTAACTTATTTCGGAAAGCCAAATTAAAATTTTAGGTAGTTTGGTAGTTTGGATTGGGTAGAGAAATATGATTTCAATGCCACGAATATTTCTGGCACTCTTTCAACAGCAGGGGAAAGTGGCAACCACCTTACACTTTAACCCATATTCGTTTCTTCCATCCTTTAAAACTGGATATTTTCTTTCGCTTCGTTATTTCATGAAAGTAAATATTACTTAATAATCAAAATTCTCACTACTCATTTCTGTATCGCGTATGTACAACTCGAAAAGGAACTTGCCGACCTCTGTGTTGGAGTGGTTAGCACACGCCAGAGGCCTCGGTTTCGAATCCCGGCCTGGGCATGTGTGTCCTTCATCAAAATCATCATATCATCGCTCATACTCATCTTCGCGATTAGCCAAAAGCGAAAAAACGAAGTAAAATAAACCAAATCAATCAACCGAAAAAGAACTGCACAGACTACATGCGTTCCAGCAGTCTCAGCGCTTAATACTAATGACAGGGGTGCGGAAATTTGCGTTTTTTTATTCCT
Organism: Lepisma saccharinum; assembly: GCF_977018435.1. NCBI lineage: Eukaryota > Metazoa > Arthropoda > Insecta > Zygentoma > Lepismatidae > Lepisma > Lepisma saccharinum. Next base: position 83,360,003 of record NC_139233.1, read on the forward strand.
TTGTAGTAAACCATAGTCTTTCATGTTTAAACTTTAAGTTCGTTTCAAGGAGTTTCTATTCTGAAAACACATTTTTATAGTGCCTATAAATTCCTATTTTGATGGTTAGTGCCTATTTTGCTTAATCGTGCCCAAAAAATGGATATTCTGCAATTTTGCATACTCCAGCTTTTTTCTTACGTGCATTTGGCTTTCCCTATATTGAAAGATGTAAGTAAGGCCTTGTTGATGTTGTACTGACTGAAATCTGGAATTCGTCAGATTTGATGGTCTGAATTGGAACATTGTTTTAAATATTTTTTTTGTTACAATGGTGCAAATTGTTTATTCATCATTTGTTCAAATTCGCAGTCGTTAGCACAAGCTCTTTTTGTGAGAATTACTTTAACAGACGATTCCCCGCAAATGTGAATTTCGATCAAAAGAGTATTATAGTATGTTAATCGCTAGCGCACTTTTATGTATAAACTGAAGTGCCAATACAGTATAACTGTGCATTGTAATAAGAAAATTTAAATAAGTTCACATCCATTGCCTATTTTTATGTCCTTTTTTAATTTTTGGGGTGCCTTTTCTTAGTATATGGCAGTGACGTGTACTGAGGAATAGCTAGTCTAGCAGAGATAGATCAATCAATCTCACATTTCGAATTATATTCAAATCACAATATTTATTGTCTTGTTAAAGCCACCACAGCTCATATGCAACACTTTCTTTTCCACGCGCTTCTCGTCCATCGGTCCGATCCGCGGGCAAAGCTGGCTGGATACCCTAGCTCGCTCTTCCTCCGCCTGACCAGTTTCCAGGTAGAAACGGCCGCCCGAAGGTAAAAGGAAGATTTCTACCTCTACCTCCCTTGCTCCCCTCGCCCCCGCTGCAATTGGTTGAAAGCCCAGGCTTTCAGGTCCCCTAGTCTATCCCCCATAGGACATATAGGGGATTGGTTTCTAATAGATTTTTTGTAAATCATCTAAAGAACTCAGGGTAAAATTTTCTGCAGTACTTTTGTTCTCTGTATTTACACAACCTTTTACACGTTTTACAATATGTATGTATAATATGGGATGTAGTTTTATTATTTATGAAATGGGAACGTGTTATGTGCAGACAATAATGTTATGCTTTCTTTCTTTCTTTTTTTCAAGTATGGAATATATAATGATTAAATTACAAATATGTGTTCGGGCTCTCTCTCTCTCGTTTTAGTAGTGTTTTATTTAAATTTACTACACTTGGCCTCTAACAGTCATAATACGGATGTATTTATTTGGGCAAGAGAACGCGTGTTCATATCGTTGTTGGTTTGGTTTATTTTACTTCGCTTTTCTGCCACATTGGTTATCGCGAAAATGAGGATGAGTGATGATATGATGAAATTGATGAAGGGATCTCATATGAACAATCCAGACCGGGATTCGAACCCGTGATGAGACCGCATTCTTGTTCCTATGTGCTGTACTCTGCAATGAATAATGAAATAATTTGGAATGAAAAATGTATCTCAGAACTCGAAAAGCCAAATGAATATTATTGAAGAAACTACAAAAAAGTGTGTTTTGTTACCTGTTTTGTTTCTGTGCATAAAGTGGACTTAAAACACCAAATCAACCAACCGTGAGGGAGTGGTTATCACAGAGCGCTAGGACACCAGGAGTTCCGGGTTCGAACTCCGACTTGGGCATGGGTGTTCTTTGTGTTTGTCCCTTCATTAATTTTATCGTATCATCTTCGTAATTAACCAAATGTGACAAAAAAGCGACGCTAAGTAACAAAAATGAAATCAAATCATTGATTGATTGCTTGATATGGTTTATTTTACTTCGCCTTTCCCCCACTTTTTTGCTAATCGCGAAGATGATACGATAAAATTGATGAAGGGACACACGCAAAGAATACCTATGGCCAAGCAGAGATTCGAACCCAGGATCTCGGACTTGGTGGTGAAATCAAATTTCCTTTAATTTTCGAATGTGGGTGGGGTTTTAGTACTCATTCATCATTTTGCAATCTTTTCCTCTTATTGACATTCTTTTTTAGGAATACTGGGCCCTAAAGGGGGGGGAGGGGTGTGACCCACAACAACCCCAACCCCTTGAGCACGCCACTGACTGCTACCCCAAGGGTCGACGTCACCGAACATCACTGGTTTATGGTGTTTTCTGTGCCTATTTTCATCATTTTTGGCCTATTTGACTGCCTATTTCAGAGGTTTTTAGTGCCATAAATACGCGCCCTACTAATGACTCAGTCGGGAAAGTGATCGTATTGAGCTCCCAGATGCTAGGTGCGCATTGCTCGAATCATAGCTCGAATTAACGCGCACCAAATGAAGCATTCTGTATGCAGCACATTTTCTATGGTCAATGCTATACTCTTTCCAAAAAAAGGAGGACATTTACCGATTTCTAAAAAATCCGCCCGGACAGACACCTAAAAAGGAGTACATGTCCGTATAAAAGAGGACGTCTGGTCACCCTAGTCTGACTTTCACGCGGGAGACCCGCGGTGGTTTGTGGAACTTTTTCAAATATCCAGAGCGGCTCCGGGGTCGACTCAGCCCAAGTGAGTACCTGGGGCAAACCTGCGGTAAAGGCGGTTCGTGAACCACATCACCGCATCACCTCCATAATATGGCCTAGGTCGAGGTCGAGAATGTGTGGAGCCCTACCTCCACATCCCCATACGCCTCCATACTTTATTTTGCGTCCTTTAATTTTTTTGTATGAGAATCCCAGATATTTTATGACTGTCCTTAAAGATGTTTCCCCACCATGAAAAAGTCCCGAATCTTTCAACGAAACGCGCAGTTTCCCAACAGTGGGATGATCATTCCTCCTATAATAAGGTAAATATGGCGACGAATAGCATATTGCTGAAAGGTATCTAAATTTGTCACGCGTTTACTGATATTCCTCTTCTTCTTTCCTGGGGTTTCCAGTTTTGAAGCCTCGCATTTATTTATTTATTTCTACCACATTATATTTTTCTTTCCCTATGGTAACAATATTGTTCTTAGACACGCCGAAAGCAGCAGCAGTCCTGACCAGAACTTTATTTACAGAAATGATTGGACCCTCATTGTTTTTCTCTTGCTCAAATTATTTGCGCTCAGAACAAACCATCTCCCGCGTTTGTCCTTTGAGAAGAATTCCTTTTTCTTTTAGTGCATGGCCTCTTTGGTACATTGTTATCTCGAGTATTGCCTCCTGTGCTTGACATTCTTCACACAAGCTCACGACACACTCAAGCAGAACACAGAAAATTATGTACAAAAAAATAAGACACTAAAACAGCACGCTATATACAACAAAGAATACTCTAAATACAATAAACACTAAACAAACGGACCGGTTAAAATATTACAGCAACGCAACAAACAAACACGTCCTCTCCCAACAACATGAAATCTGATCACATGAAGAATCGCCCAATAAGCGGCAAAAAAGGTAAAGTGCTCCCCTGTGCATAGCACCACGCCATGAAGGCGTATAGTGGGTGTGGGGGTAACGCCCCACACTTTCTTGATCCGGTCGTGAGTGGGGGTGATGTGATCAGCATCACGCCCCTGACCGCCTTTACCCCCCAGGGTTTCCCCCAGGTACCCATGTTATTCGACGCTGGGTGGGCGCCGGGTCATCACCCTATAGAGCTAGAAGGCCACTCCCTTGCCGCGTGACGTCACGCCGATCCGACCCTTCCAGCAGTAGCCAGAGCTGTTCAATTCTCAGCATTTCCGAATATTGCTTCTACAGCGGGAAAGAATTACTACGTAATGTTCAGCAGAATGTTGTTAAACAAGAATAGTAAATAAGGTTATACAAATCTGCTGAATACCAATTATTTTAATATACCAAAATATAAAGTAATATATACATTGTACTAGATAAGTTCGAACATCTAATTTTTTCTTCCAAATGTAGTGATTTACATTTATGTACGCACAATTTTGCATTTTGATCTTAGCATTGAAACGCATTCGAAAGAAAAATATTAATAGATACAATTGAGGAGGATATACAGATTTTCAGTTAGCGATTAATTTAAACAAGTTAAGGCATGTACATTTATTCATTCATTGTCGTTGACACATTTAACCTGGAAAGGCAGCAAACAGGCAGAAAAATCTTGTTTTTAAAGATAAGAAAATTGTTCACAGTGTAATTACTAGCTTCTCTTAACCTAGCTGCAATGCATGGCTCTAACTTATTCACTGACCAAGTCATTCATGTGTCACATGGATTCACCCGCCCTGGCTGACTTTATATTCCATTCGGTCATTTTAGATCTACATCTACCGACTTAAAATTTTAAAATCACAATAAAAAAATAAAATCATTCTGAAATGTCATTACCTCAAAATGTCTGATGGAAATTAAAACACCAAGAACATAAGTTTCATGAGCTCATTCTCAAATTTACTGGCAAAAACACATAATGTAAGTAAGCTACAATTACATCAAAACTAAGCAGATTAAATAAAAAATAAATCGCCTCTACGCAAAATGTTAGAATTTCAGAATAATCTCACGCAATTAAACGCAAATATTCCTCCCTCCTAAATTAAACAGCCCCCTCACAAAAATCAAGCACAATTACACAATATAAGTAAGATACAATTACATCAAAAGCGTGTTAAATTCTCTTCTTTTTTTTCATAGTTTGATAGGAATGTCTATCTTGGTATCGTATCAAGCTGGAAATGTTTGTATCGTTCTCGGTTTTCATAGTTTGAAATGAATGCCTTTCTCGGTTTCGTATCGAGATGAAAATGTTTGTCTCGTTCTCGGTTTTTCATAGTGTGAAATGAATGTTTTTCTCGGTTTCGTATCGAGTTGAAAATGTTTGTCTCGTTCTCGGTTTTTCATAGTTTGAAATGAATGTCTTTCTCGGTTTCGTATCGAGATGAAAATGTTTGTCTCGTTCTCGGTTTTTCATAGTGTGAAATTAATGTCTTTCTCGGTTTCGTATAGAGTTGAAAATGTTTGTCTCGTTCTCGGTTTTTCATAGTTTGAAATGAATGCCTTTCTCGGTTTCGTATCCAGATGAAAATGTTTGTCTCATTCTCGGTTTTTCATAGTGTTAAATGAATGTCTTTCTCGGTTTCGTATCGAGTTGAAAATGTTTGTCCCGTTCTTGCAGTCTTTCATAGTTTGAAATGAATGCCTTTCTCGGTTTCGTATCGAGATGAAAATGTTTGTCTCGTTCTCGGTTTTTCATAGTGTGAAATTAATGTCTTTCTCGGTTTCGTATCGGGTTGAAAATGTTTGTCTCGTTCTCGGTTTTTCACAGGGTGAAATGAATGTCTTTCTCGATTTCGTATCGAATTGAAAATGTTTGTCTCGTTCTCGGTTTTTTATAGTGTGAAATGAATGTCTCTCTCGGTTTCGTATCGAATTGAAAATGTTTGTCTCGTTCTCGGTTTTTCATAGTTTGAAATGAATGTCTTTCTCGGTTTCGTATCGAATTGAAAATGTTTGTCTCGTTCTCGGTTTTTCATAGTTTGAAATGAATGTCTTTCTCGGTTTCCTATCGAATTGAAAATGTTTGTCTCGTTCTCGGTTTTTTCATAGTTTGAAATGAATGTCTTTCTCGGTTTCGTATTAAGGTGAAAATGTTTGTCTCGTTCTCGAATGTCTTTCTCGGTTTCGCATCGAGATAGTTTTTTCCACAGAGAAATGCGCGCCACTCTATTTATAACAACAATACAGTAGCGGAACAACAAGGGTTGGAGGGAGGGATGGGTTGGTTATTCACTTTTAACACTTACTGTGACATGTTTTCGCAACGTGAGAATAACTGTAAAAGGAACTTCGCAGGTGGAAACAAGCTCCGATGAAACACACAGGGTTCCTTTTTTGTGCTCTTTTTTATTGAAATGTCTTTCAAACGGCAGAACGCCCCCAACTACCATCGTAAAGAATAGGTGGGTCCGGGAGGACTGGGGAGAGCGTGTGAATTAAAGTGCTATTATTTGCAATCCAAGTATTAGCGTTGTGTCCTCCATTCTCTTATGGGTGTTTGTTTGGCCGTTTATCCAAATGCATGGAGATCAGTAACTGGAGGGGCAAGGGGGCGACGACCCCCTGAAAAATGATTTGCAAAATACAATTGTATTACACACATATTATTTTATTTCAGTCGCAGTAACTTGTTCATTATTAGAATGGTGTAAAAGGAACATGACAATTTCAAACTGAAGGACTGTCCGACTAGTACGTGGATAAATATGACTCGTTTGCTTCCCTCCAGAAAAAGATACGTGTGTGTACGTCCATGTTTAATTGTCACAGTTAATCTAACGGTACGAAAATGCATGTGACGCAACGAATCCAACCAGACCTGTAGCCAGAAATTTCATTTCGGGGAGGGGTTCATCTCTTATCAGCAGCCGCCATCTAAAGGAGAAGATAGGGGGTGTAGATGCTATGAAGATGTATTTCTCAGTATATTACAACTTATTATACAAGGTGTTTAATCTTGTTGGGGGTAAAATTAATTAATATAGTACACTAATTAAGTTACACATTTGTAGGATTTCGGGGGGGCTTCAGTCTCCCGAGCCCCTCCCCTAGCTACGTACCTGAATCCAACAAAGAAGACTCAGAACTTATCTAACACAAAAAAATATATATAAGTTGAAATACACTAAGATCTTCTTCCCCCATCCCCATCAGTCTTCAATGATTTCGCACCCTGACCAGTACATTGTTTCCTTCCTGCTGTGTATGTTCTCTTCTCCTTTTTTTTTTTTTTTTTTTTTTTTTTTCATGTGGAGTAGTAGGCGAAGTTCCCTCCCTCCCTAATCTTTTTCACTCAATAACTCCAGCAACAATCCTCTCCTCCCCCTTCGCTCAACTGCACGAAAAAAACCCTACTAGTGGTGTCGGTCGTTCCTTTGAACGACTCTCTCAGTGAGCAAGCTCCAGTGAACTGCCTCGCAAAAAAGGAGCTGCATCGTTCCTTTGATCGACTCCTCGTGAACGACTCCTTGCGGTGAGCGAGCTCCGGAGAACTGACTCCCGAAAAGGAACGGCCATAACCCATCACTATTTGAATGAAAGGCAATTTGCCGTTATTTTTGTGCTTATCGTCAGAGAACCGCAACACTAGGTAGGCGGGGTGGGGTTCATTGTTTCAATCTAAAAAATATGCCGCCGGTTGCAAAGCTAGTGTTTCAATGGACATTTCCACTTTGACATGAAAAACGTTTTAAATCCATTCATTTTACAGATAATGACACAAACATGAGATGTGCAAAATATCTCGGCGATATTTGTTTCGGTTCTCGAGAAACACGCCTTCAAACACCGCTGAAATTCACCTACTACGTCACAGATTTGAAAACGTCCTCTCCACAGACAGGAGGTCCTTTGACGTCATCACTTAGAAATGCGTGCAGGCGGGGCTTCTGCTCGTCCCGACAACTTAGCATGAGCCGCGGAAGCGACAGAAAATTCACTTGCTACTGTGTAAAACAAGTAACGTACAACTTCCAGTGCAAAAATCTGTGCTCCATTTCTTGGAGATGAATTATGCCCTAGCATAGTAGTATTTACTATAATTCAGCCACTCGGTAGAGGGTTTTCCCATTAGGGTGACAAGGCAAACCGTGTAACAGTCAATGGCTGAACACGTGAACAGCCTTGCTCATTGCGAATACATAGGTTAGTTCTGACTGGCAAGAACTTAATATTATAGGAATGCCTTTTCTGGAATTACAGTTATTTTCGTCATAATATTTTCTTCACAAATTTTAAGATAATACTTTTAGAACACACTGGTTTACCCGCCAATTTCTGCAATATAAGAGGTGATACGGTTTAAAAAGGTACGGTGAGTTTTTCAATTTCCTGCAGTAAATGACAGTTTTCTTCAGTTAATATATATATTGCAAATTTTTGTATTTAGCCTACTTTTACGTCGCTTTTCCGTTCACTTTGTTTAACCGCAACGATGAGAACGCATGGTTAATTTATTTATTAATTATCATCTCTAACATAACATTTTTTTCCAATTTTGGCTAATCGCTACAATGAAGATGAATAACTACAAGCTGTATTCGAAGTCGGGGTGCAGGAGTACATCCCCCCACCCACACACACACTACTACCAACTGCACAATCTAAGTATCACCCAACCTGCCATGATAAGAGACGAACTTTTTCTTCTGTCCCATCTCATTTCGAAAACATTCACTTGTCCCATCTCCTTTTATGAGACGAGACGGAACATGCCTCGTCTCGTGAGCAACACTAACATTAACAATAGAAGAATCCCCCTAGCTGTCCCCAAAGTCTCGAGCAAACATCCTCCCATGTAACAATTTCCAGTTCAATGAAATGTCACTCACAAGGAAACAGTCATGCCCAGGTCGAGAGTCAAACCTGGAACATGCGACTTCCTGAGATAAATCATGAATTTTGTGTATAATAATTACAACGCCAGTTCATTCCTGGTAATTCTGAATCAGCAGTTTGGTTTTCATATATAAGCAGGATAATATTTAGTTTTCGAGGGCTGTACCGTCGAAACGAGGAGTCAATAATAATAATAATAATAATAATAATAATAATAATAAAATATTAAGGAAGAGTTTTTTTGTATTTATAATGATAAGCCTCTGCATACGTTGTTAATTCTATATTTTTCTAGACTTGAGACGAGAAAGAGAATTGACCTTTCAAACCGAGACGAATGTTTATAAATTGAGACGAGACTGTCAATGAGACATTTACAAATAAACACGAGACAGACATTTACAACTCTCAACGAGAACGAGACCAAGGCTGCCATGTCTCGTCTCGATAGGATCCTTAGTGGTGAAGTTGTGAACCAACCAATTAATGCGTTCGGGGTAACAAGATGAGGCGGCTTTTTTGGCAGTACAAAATTCAAAATAATTATATCGTACCATTTCAGTATGGAATATTGTTATAAGCATGGGCGTGTATATAGTTCATGGGGGGAGGGATGGATCAACTTTTGTTATGATTAGGGTTCCTTTATTTCGTAAGTGAAAATCCAGGACACTGATGTCCGGAAGCTTGTTGGGGAGCATGGGGGGAGGGGATGTTGGACCAGACAAAGTTGTGTGTTTGTAGTCACGAAGTATTGATACTTTTCTGTTCATCTTCTGTCACTACGTTTTTAAGGACCAAATTTCTTTAATATGATTCGAGGGGGGGAAAATAACTGATTTGATAGTTTCAATGCAGTTTCTAATCGCAGAAATTCCGAAACTATCAGAAAATTGCAGATATTGGTCTGCAGTCCCATCTGGTGTGTGGAATTACGAAATTTCCTTCCCATCCGTATCCCGTCCTATACGTTTCTAATTTAAGAGAATGAAATAAGTCTGAAGGAATTTTTTATGAACAAGCGGATAGAACAAGGAAACTGGTAATTTTATTGAACCAAAAAAGAGAGGGGTTGGACTCGTTGAATTCCCCTAAATACGCCCATGGTTATACACATTATTTCCTTGTAATAATTATACATAAACTAAGTACAGATATGTACTGTGCAACTAATGTAATCTTCTCAGTGTGTTTTCTCTTATCTGCACAAAAATGTTTGATCATAATTTGCGCAACAGAAATGGAACACAAACTGAAATTGCTTTATAGAAAAGGAAGTTAAATAGGCTTTATAAATAAAGTAAAGAATGTGAAAATTCCTATTTTGCACTACATAGGTTACGGTAAATATCGATAAATATAAGTTTAAAAAATATTTTTGAGTGTCGTGTCAGCAACCAATTTTATAAGCAATATTTTTCTCATTGCCTGAGAACACACACGCAGCTGAACCCTTTCATTAATCTTGCACGTGAGCAGCACGGATATTTCATAGAAGAATGATCATTACAAAGCATAGCTTTCCTTTCCCCTATCGCTCCTTCTTCCATTATTTAAATCGGTACAGATTTGTAAAACTGCTGCACGTGTTCGCTCACCGTGGGCTACCCATCCGGAACTGGACGCTCGAAGCAGACGACAAACGAGCTCTCCCTAAGGAGTGACGTAGTAACATGGCGGCGGCGTGTTTTCAGCGCAACGCTAGCCTCCCAACTTTGGAAGTCCCGTTTCTACCTTAAACTGGACGCAGAGAAACGCGAGAACTTGCAGGGGTCATTTTTCCAGGGTGTATATTTTAAAATTGTTGTAAAAAAAATTGAGTGGAAATGTCCATAATAATTTCGCTTCCACCATTCATCCCAAGAGTTCATAAAAAATAAACCAGTGCGCAGTGCAACTTTTGCTTTACTTTGAAATCATGTTCATATGCTTTTATGTCACTTTATATCTTAGTGTACATGCTATGTGTTTTTTTTATTATTGCAAAATAAATTTTAAAAAGTTAAATGTTGTAGAAAGAACAAAAAAGTAAAACTATTTTTCTGCGATTTGCGTTAGCATTTATGTAAATAATTAAATAAAACTGTTAAATATTGTAAATATTCGTTATTTTTATGGGTACGTCAACACTAAGGTTATTTGCACCCATCACATGTCCTTCTTTATAGGTCTGTAGCGGACATTAAAACAAACCCATGCTCTCGCTGGGACTTGAACCCGAGACCTCCGGATCAAAGCGAGTTGAGTTGACCACCCAACATGCTCTGCTACCGAGGCCGCATAAAACTGTTAGGTTGGCCTCTTAATCTAAATACATACTTTTCAATAACAATGTTAATTGTTATCTAAAAAACAAATGCGCAGACACAAAAGACTGAAACATTTTCTAAACTTTTTCATGTTACATTTCATTTGCTTAAAAACTGCTATACGAAGACGTAATTTTTATTTTTACAAAAGGGAGGGAGATCAATGATCAGAGCCCCCCCCCCCCCCAATAATTTTGACAAGTGGGCGCCTCTGGAAGCTGTTACACATGCACGGGACAACGCGAGATTCAAACTGTGTGCTGCGAATTGGACGCAGAAAGTTCTCGAATATTCTCTCTGATTCGAGCCTGAACACCGCTAATGTGTCTTGTCCACCCATGTTTGCAGCTCTTATATAACAGCCGAAACCCACAAAATTGTTCATATTCAGGCCTAAGCACTCGCAAGTGTTCAAAATTGTCTGTCAGAGCTTCCGCAGTCTTGTCATATATCGGCACGAAACAAAGGAAGTCTTCTAGAATAGAGCTGGATCGCAAAACTAATGCACAGCATAAACCCTTCCGTTCCCAACACATCTAATGTTTTGTCTTCCGATATGATCACATGCTTACTCATTTATATCCAGTCATGTGGCCAAGGAGGGTTGGTTGGGTCATAACCCCATTTGCCCAGTATTCCTTAAAAAAGAGCGTGAAAGACATGAAAAGATGGCAAAATAAGGACTGACCACCAAAAATAGTATGCGTAATCCCTCTCCCCTCCGAAAATCCTGGGCACGCCTCTCTTTATTTCGGACACATTTTTAAAATCAACTCCAGAAGTTTTATTATTTCGTATTGGAGATTAAAGTAAGATGCGTTCTTTCTGCATGTTTGGATATTATCCTTTAGGGTGCTGTCGCCTGCCTTCGCACCTAACCTTACCAAAAACACTAATATTCCATCCTTGCGACTAATCTTCAAGACTTAGGAAGATTTCAGACTGAAGGGATACGCGGCACATGTCGTTTGGATTGAGCCAATCAACAGCAACGTTTCACACCGTAGCGACACAAAGGGCCGCACAAACCTACTTTCGACTTGTGAAATCCTCAGGCGACACAGTGTGAAATCTCCCTTAGTAGGCCACTGTCATAGAAGTGGTAACTCTTGTTGACCACAGAAGAAAAAATTCTCCTCAAGCGGTGGGAATGCTCCTCAGTTTTCTTCTTTCTCCTTTATTATCTGTGCTTGTTCACCAGGCAACATCTTACGATTTGACATATTATACACAGGACATGTACTATGTATACATTTTAACGAAAACTCAGTCGAAGTCAAGGGTGGCTCGGTGACACATAGACACTGAATGATCACTAATCGACTGTATGAACTGAAGTCTCATTAACCAATTCTGTTAGTCGCGTATTTATATCCTAATTATATTCTAGAATGTTCCGCAGATAAAACGATTCGTAAATATTGCCAGTGGTTCGACTTCTTCTCTTATTCAAGAACGTTCCCTCTCATGCTTTCCAGAGATTAAAAATTACAACGAATCGCCCTATGTGTAGTGCTACCTTTGTTGTGTAGTTTCCAAATGCTGACAAGTCTCTACATAGTGCTCAAGTTCGCTGAGACAACACAGAAAGCGCAAGAAAAGTTTACGTGCAGTATTATCAACAACAGGATAACAGAACATTCTCCGTTTTGCCTCAATAATTATTTTTGTCCTTAAATTATTGTCACATTATTCAAGAAGCCAAAAACCTAATTTTATGTAGCGTAAACTGAAAAATTTCCTGGCGGTAGGGGGCCTCGAACCACCTCATCCTCACCTTCGATACACCCTATTAACAATAACAGGGTTATAGAACATTCTCAGTCTTGCCTCGATAATTATTTTTCTCCTTAAATTATCATAACATTATTCAAGTAGTCAAAACTCTAATTTTATCTAGTGTAAACTGAAAAATTTCCTGGGGGGGATGGGCTCGAACCACCTCCCCCATCTTGGATACGCCTTGTCTCGATAATTATTTATCTCCTAAAATTATCATCACATTATTCAAGAAGACAACATCGTAAATTTATCTAGTGTAAACAGAAACATTTCCTGAAAGGGGGGGGGGGGCTCGAGCCCCTGATTCCCACCTTGGATATGTGCTATTAACAATAAAAGGGTTATAGGGCATTCCTTTCCCTCAATAATTACTTCTCTCCTTAAATTATTGTCACATTCTTCAAGAAGAAAAAAAAACTAATTTCATCTAGTGTAAACTGAAAAATTTCTTGGAGGGAGGGCTCGATCCCCCCATACCCCACCTCGGATACGTGCTATTATTAATAAGAGGGTTACAGAACATTCTCCATTTTGAATCGATAATTATTTATCTCCTTAAATTATCGTCACATTATTTTATTTCACGCCAAAAGAAACCACAAACCTCATTTTACCTAGTGTAAACCGAAAACGTTCGGGGGGGCTCGAGTCCGCTAAGCCCCCCCCCCTTCGATACGTGCCTGATTACAGGAATAAAACTCCTTTATTTTATTAGTTTATAGGTGTTCTATAATGACAATCATAACCATTATTATGTCTATTATTTCTCGCTACGCCTATAGTAATCCACGACATTGTAAACAGTGTTTTTAGTAATTTGCACTTTTACATATCTTTCACAGACCAAGTTCATTGTTCTTGTAGCTTATTGTTATCATTGATGTGGGCCTCGCCATGCAAATCGCACCCAAGCAATTCGCCTTTTTCCAGTCTTGGGTAACATTGAGGAATATCTTATTGGGTCATCTGGTACTCGTATTTGTGGATAATGTTAAAATGCACAACTTACAATTCTTTATTTTCCTTTGTGATATCAACAACACTGACCACCTACAAAATTCGGGCCGTTAACTCGGTGGAGAAAACTGTAGTAAAGCGCTGATAGTGGTAACGACCACTTTTGACTAGTAATTACGTTTCTTTTCCAATCAATTATCTCATAGCAGACACAGACACGCCCTAATACCAAATCAAGCCAACACAACGTGCAGACCAAGGTTATTAGAAGTGTTTTAAGGTTTTAATGGTCTGTACCTTCTTTTACAATTCAGACCATTCAAAAAAGGTGCCTTCCTTTCTTGTGTTAACTGAGATTTGGGGAGTTAAAAATAACAGCCTTCCGCCTGTTGCTACTCTCTGCAAACACGTGTTGGGAAGGGGGCGGGGAATGGCCAGGCAAAAGTTTGTGTTAAGGCTTCCGTGGGGTCTAGTGGGCCTACCGATGGCACAGTAGCGTCGTCGCCTTGTGATCAAGGGGTCCCAGGTTCGATACCCGGTGCCGGTGGAGGCACATAGTGGTTCGGATTCCACTTTAAACTGTAGGTCCAGTCCCAATTAGCCTTACTGTGCACAAAGTGGACTTAAACATCAACTCAAACCAAACCGTGGGGTCAAGTGGTTTATTATTTGTATGCGCGCTTTTTCATTTTGGATAATAGTTCTCCGAAAACTGGAAAGCATTGACGAATCTGGCGGGAGGACCCACCACCCGGGTTCACTTGCTCTTCCCAAAGGATGAGTGTATTATAAAAAGTATTGATAGCATTATTTTAAAAAAACATAAAATGATCGAGAAGTTATTTTCCAGATAGTTAAAATAATAAATCAAAGTTTGACGCAAATGCATAAATAGGGAATATATTTATGAGATACTTAAGTATATTTAATCTGGGACTTGTTGCTTGCAAGGCAATAATGTTAACTGATGGACACAAAGCAACAGCATTTTCAATTAAATATTTCCGATGTATGTCTCTTTCTTTCTGTAATCGTTGTTCACACAAATAAAACAGAACTTCATCTATTTCACACCTCTACTAATTATTGATTAATTGAGTTTTAAATCCACTTTTATGCACAGATATGTTAATTGGGACTGGACCTACGGTTTTATGTGAGATACGAACCACTATGTGCCTCCACTACAGTGGCGTATGCTGGTTTTAACGAGTGGGTAATCTCCGACCCTTTATTCATCCACCCACTCCTGAAGTCTACCTTATTTATATACAGGGTGATTATAAAGTTTCAATCCATTTCTGTGAAAAACAGGTATTAGAATCAAACCAAAAATGAGAATGGAAACCCTAACACTTAGTAACACATAATCTATCAAATTTCTATGGATAATGTAAACCCAACCTCAGAGTAACACATAATCCATCACAGGTTGCACTGAGCCTTATTCCAAATGACCACCCTGCACGTCCACACAGAGGTGTTTTGTGCAGCGGTGTGTCGCCAGGAGTTTTGTGTGGACCTGCAAGGTGATCATTTGGAATAAGGTTTACATTATCCGTAGAAGTTTTGATAGATTATGTGTTAGGGTTTCCATTCTCATTATTGGTTTGATTCTAATATCTGTTTTTCACAGAAATGGATCGAAACTTTATATTCACCCTGTATATGTGGTACAGTCACGGACACTTCTGGCTTGTAGTGATTGCATTGAAAGACAATGGGTTTGCTACAACCCAGAAGTGTCCGTGACTGTACAAGAGATACTGGCCTACCTGCATTAACGATTTGCAAATTCTCCGGAAAAGATCTCGTTCCAAATATTTTCACACACAAATGCTCAATTATAACCATTGCATTTAACTTCAGTAAACACAGCACTAGCACGAATACTAAACCACTAACACCTAAACAAATAATACATTTTCGAATCGCCAATAGGAACACCAAGGACTACACAAAGCCACCTTCCACACGCACTCAATTCCTCGCGCCAATCTTCTGTTGTCTTCCTGCTTGACTCAGAATGAAATTCCCTATGGATGCTGAAAATGATCCTTTCCCAGCTTTAAAGTCCCTGCTATGCAAGAGGTTCTCCAAGTTGGAATCATTGTATTTGTTCTTTATATATTTTACATTCATAAATCTTTCATCTTTATGATCACTATTAATCTAAAGAGGGGAGAAAAGCAATGTAAAATTACTCTAAATAAATAATTTACAGAATAATGCACATAAGGATTTTGTAGGTATCAAACACTTTTGGCAAAAGTACATTACTCTCATAATCATGTAAACACAGGTATTACCCTTCCCGGACAAACAAAGCAGTGACATGGTACCATCTCTGCTCCAGACGCGGTACCCTCAGTAAATGAAGACAGTGTGTCTTCGAAATTAATCGGAAATAACCATTAAATTGTGCAACGCGGATATACAAAATTTCACGTGAGTAAATAACTCACTTTTGTTTGAAACATGTCCACTGGTGAAGTAGAAATAAGATTTGGAAATAATTTTATTTTTATTCCTTCCAAACATATTCCTCTGAATTCGATTTCCCTCTCCCAGGGACTTGTGTTTGCAGTCTATACTAGATTTTGCCATGAAGCCAAAAGCAGGGTGCTAGGTGCCAACAAAGATCAAACTGCGGTAGGTTTAGTACCATTTTGCTGGGTTTGGCATCACTGATTGAGGAAACACTTGCTGGTTCCTCACCGATCTTCCTAAGCTTACCACCTCCCTGGCACTTCCACTCCTCACCCATCTTGCTGTAGTGTGACTCGGAGGGTGGCAGAAAAGAATGTGTCCATCGTCTGCGGACTGCAGCTTGAGCGAGCGACAGCAGTCAACTCTTGAGAGTAGCTAACCTAGTCAATTGTACATACATTGCATTCATAATTTTAGAACGTGCAGTGAACTCCTAAAAAGTAGAGAACAGGAAGTAAGTACAAATGAATTGTGATTTTCACTAGTCTGTTAATAATGTAAACGATAAATCAAGATAAAACAAAAGAGTATCAAATTGAAATTTTCTCCTCAGGTACTACACTAATCGAAGCAAGCTTTATAAGGGTTGCTTCTTTTATTTCATTATCATATTTCCTTCTTGAACATTTCAGCTAAATTTTCTATATGGATTATTAATTTAGTGAAAATTACTACTCATTTAAATATAAGTAAACAAAATATGTGTCTGTGTTAAAACAAACAGCACTGGCAAATTTGTAACATCTGATCCTTAAGAAAATACCTAGTGAAAGTTGAGGATGGAGAAAGCATTGCAATGCTTCGTGAAAAGGGTGAGAGTGTGGGAATTTCAGTTTGTCGGTCGACCTGGTCACAATTGTCCATTGTTCAACTTTTAAAGAGAGAAGTGATCGCAATTGTCTGCATTTTTGCCTTCTTTGCAAATATCTGCAGTTGCAATTGTCCTAGGCTCTTTGAACGACAATAAGCTTAACTATTGTGAAATGTTTTGTTGGTAAGATAGATTGATTTGCTTTATTTTACTTCGCTTTCAGAGCCACTTTTGGCTAATTTGCGAAGATGGGGATGAGTGATGATATGATGAAATTAATGAATGGACACAAACATCCATTCCCAGGCTGTGATTCGAACTCGGGACCCCTGGTGTCGTAGCGCAATGTGCTAACCACTCGGGTCGGTGTTTTGTTGGTAAGAACAGGGAGACAATCCAAATATGAATTATCGTGCATGTGCATAGCAGTGACTGTGTAAGGGGAAAGAGACGGGGGGGGGGGGGGGGGGAAACATTGTAGGTGAGCAGTTACATTAAAATGCCTGAAAACACTATTTGTGCATGTACAGGGTGGGCGTTTACTGCCTAGTTTAAATTCTAAATTATTTTAATTTAATTAAATATAAACTACTGCTTAAATTTAATTCTTAATTATGAGTTATTCTTGATATGATTCATTTTAATAAAGGCATAAGTTCCTTTTATTCATGGGAAGTGCTGTAAGTTGCATTGTTTCTAGTGAGCTATGGGAGATGAGTAGAAAATGGTCTAAAATAGTTATCACATTTATAATTTTTAATTCACAGTCTTTCTTTGAGATGTAACTAGTGATATAAATATTCAAGTTATAAGATTAGCAAGGACAGCCAAATGAGACATCTTGGCAAACATCCTGTTTTGAGCAAGACTTTTCAAAGATTTCAAACATGAAAACATTCTTTCACACACTGCACTGGAAACTGAGATTGCTACAGAGATTCAGGAAATATTCTGACCCTGGTACACCTTTCACTCTACCAGTCATAGCACTAGCTCCATTGTATGTATGTTGTGTATGTGTTAAATTTGCAAACCAAATCTGTACTACCAGACTCAGAGAAGCACTGAGAAACTAAATAATTTCTTATCCCACAAATTGGAACTACTTCAATTTTTGACTTTTCTACATCTTGGATAAGGATGAATGATGCAAATGATGAAATGGCCATCCAACATGCACAATGTCTGAACCTTGAGCCTGGATAGAACTTGATAGTTAATCAGTTAATGAAATTTTACCTTTGTACCTTCATTAGTTTCTCAGCAAGAGTTGCCAGGTTTGTCGAAAACTGAGTAGTGTGGCGTGATGTTGGGGATGGGGTGGGGGGAGGCAAAGGGTAGTAGTAATGGAGGTGTGAGAGGTTGAAAAGGGAAAATGGTGAGAACCATTTCTTTTTTTTGTAATGCCCACAACTTTGATCTGGCCCTGGCAAACCTGCAGGTCAAACTCTCACTATTGTTTCCTCCTTCCTCTTTTATTAGTAGCAAGTGCTACACAATTGCATGCATGTATGGAGTTCTTGGAAAGAAGTTATTTGATATATGAAGAAAGCAAACCTGCATCTAGTGACTTGAAGAGCGGCGAAACCTAAAAAGTGTTATTTTACCTGCCCGTGATACAAATATAGGACAACTGACACTTGTTCATTCATCGCATCATCTGCCATCATTGCGAATACTTTCGCCTCTTCCACTTCCTGGCTTATTCTGCTAAGAATAAGTGTTGATGTTATGCAGATTAACTTGTTTTGAATCGAATTCTGAGTATAGTTTGTATTTTAACGTACTACATTTCCTAATATGAGGGGCATCCAAAAAGAAAGTTTACAAGGCCTATTTGCAAATCATCATACTTTATTTAGACGATGAACCAATGCACATGGTGTGGTTCATGCAACATTTTATTTTTCAACATAGTCACCATAATGATTAAGGCATTTGTTTAATCGTGGGACGAGTTTGTCGATGCCACATTCGTAAAATGTGGTATCCTGCCTGTTCAGCCAGCGTTGCACCGCTGTTTTCACATCTTCGTCACTTTGGAATCTGTGCTTTCCAAGATGTTCTTTGTAACAACCGCCATGTTAGACAGATTTCAGTCATATATTGGCATTTATCTTATTTGTATATTTTCAAGTTAAGAACTTGGATTAAATTATTTATACTTAATTGTTTTCATAATTCATGTTTAAGTTTTATCTTATGTTATAATATCATTCGCATATTTTTGCAACATTTATTCAGAATTTATAGGCTAATAATTATCCCAAATAATATATGCAACGTTTTCATTGTTTTTCAAATCCAAAATGGCTAGGATTATTACTATCTTTTACGCAAATTTTGTTGTTTAAGCACAAGTTAAATACATTTCTTCTAAAAAAAAAGGTAAAGTGTTCCCCTGTGCATAGCACCATGCCATGAAGGCGTATAGGGGGTGTGGGGGTAACGCCCCACACTTTCTTGATCCGGTAGTGAGTGGGGGTGATGTGATCAGCATCACGCCCCTGACAGCCTTTACCCCCCCAGGGTTTCCCCCAGGTACCCATGTTATTCGACGCTGGGTAGGCGCCGGGGCCGCTTCCACCGTTAGAAAAGTTCCCGGATTAGAACCGCCCGGGGATCGAACCCGGGACCATTAGCATGGTAGTCAGACGCGTTACCGACTGAGCCACCGCGGCCAATACATTTCTTCTTAATATCGATTTTTCTCCAACGATGTACAAGATTGAAGTAATTTGTCTTCGTTATAAACTATATCTTTATTTAATCATTTTTATGAGCAAGGGCAAATATGAATTATTTGATAAAATCAGTTTAGTTATTTCTATATAGTTTAATATTGTAATATTATAGCAAAGTATTTCTCCCTAGTTTTCAATAAAATATCGTTTTCCTATTGGCTGTTTATGTTAGGAGTAGGGGAACCACGCTATGTGTTTTTGGCGATGTAAAAAACTTCCATGTTGGCATTTTTAATTGTTGTGAACCTGAACTATTGCTAATTATATTTCCTTTTTTAAAAGTTTTAACTTGCACCGGTTTTTTAGTGGGAGGTTTTATAGTGATTATTTTAACAAATAGCAGTGAGCATGGGTTTAGCAAAGGTTTTAGCATTTTCTAATATTTTACCTTTACCATATTGTACAAATTCCTTTTCCTAATAAGTGTATGAATTGACAAGGCTATGGGAATTTTCGGATAGCTGAGATATAGGACCTGAAGAAGGTAACAGTGGTTCCCGAAACGTTGTTGGTGTACAAAATAGATACTCATTTTACGTAAGTAATAAATAATTTTGTATTTTTAATTTTTAGAAAAACGAAAGAATATATACAAAAGTGAGTAAGTCGCACAAACCTGAAGTATGAATTCAATAGTCTGTGAAGGAATTATTTTCAACAAATAATCAGTCACATCTACTTAACAACATTTTATTATAACAAACATATGTTCATATCATACTTCTTTCATTACATCTCTGAATTAATGACATAGCATTACATCATTTCTAGGGCTAGGACGTTGATGAAAAATCATTTTTTTTCTGGGCCTTGAGGACAAAAAAACTGCTAAACCTGATAGTCGTCACAGAAGTGAAGAGACTAGCAGTGGCAGCGATTAGAGGGGGCAGTTGCCCCCCCTCCCCAGCTTTGGAACCCAATCGCTGCCACTGGTGACTAGCCATGTGAGGTTGTGCTATTGTATTAAATAATTAATTGTGGTATGTTTATTTTTACTCCAGCAAAACTAATATACTTTGGGTAAAGCCTACTTTGAGGTTTACTTGCTGGCCGCTATTATTGCTGTGATCCACTATGTCACTACATAAAAAAAAACAATCTTATGTACGCAAAACGCAACTATACTTGCAGATGCTGACCACTTACTGTTTCATGCAAGATGCAACTAAATCTTTACCGTCTTTATTTCGATAGTTTAAACTGCTAAGCAATGGGATTTATCGAATTATTCAACTATCCTCTTGTAATTTATTAAAAAATAAAGCTTTCATTTTAAGAGCAAAAATTATTTTTAAGTTATTTATCAAAATGGTTAGGTATTTTTTTAAGAATTTAAAGTTTTTTTTTAGGTCAACAACTTCCAAGCCCTAATCAGTACATATTGATTTATAACCATTGTTATGAAACATTTCTCTCTCTTAAAATACTGTCAGCTGCACAAAAGTAACAATACACACATCAACACTGCAGTTAAAATAATTCCACAGAATTATGATCAACAATTGTAGTTAATTATTTCCTGGCAGAAACTATTCTTGACAAAAAAATCATATTGTGTGCCACAAGAAATCCAGCCAGTTCTTAATAAAACCTTTGCTATGAGGCCTATTTGAGAACAACCCTCCCCACCGCCTCTCATGCCTCCTGAGTTCGTACCATTCTTGTTCCGTTATGCCTAACGAGATCATCCAGCACTGTCGCACAAGCAAAACAGCCAGCAATGCAGCAGTTAGGAGGCAATATATGGCACATACGAAGCACAGAGCAAGACTGTAAAAAAAGGAAGTGGCATGTTATGAAAATTTCACCTGGTTTACCATAGCAATTCTTATTTATTGTAGTATATATTAATTAGACATAATAGAAATATAACACCAATGCATGAAAGTAAAACAAAAACAGAAGTCTGACAACTTCGAATTTTCCAGCAATTCCTGCATATAGTGGAACCTCGATTTTACGTTTTTCAGGGAACCAAGCTGTAAAAACTTTAAATGCTGGAAAATGTAAAATCGATGAAAAATTTATAACATTTTGCTATTTTGGACAATCAAGATTGAATGTATAATGCGGGAAAACGTAAAATAGGGGTCCCACTGTATGTCGAAAAAGTTGGTATATAGACGGTAAACCAGAGAATATGGGAGATTATGCCACGGGGTTTGTACTGCATATATGCAGTTGTTTCCCAGATAAGAGAAGGCCACTAAATGCATAATTCAACATTAATATACTCATACATTCATAAGAGACTGATGAGGTCTGCAGTTGCACTGATATTATTAAATTTGCAATCTGCACTACCAGACTCAGAGAAGTACTGAGAAATTAAATATTTTCTTACCCCACAACTTGGTATTACTTCAATCTTTGGTATTTTATACCACTTTTCTACGTCTTTAATGAGGATGAATGATGCCAATGATGAAATGGCTATCGAACAAGCACAATGTCTGACTGGGGTTCGAACCTAGAGCCTGGATAGAACTTGATAGTTAATCAGTTAATGAAATTTTACCTTTGTACCTGCATTAGTTTCTCAGCAAGAGTTGCCAGGCTTGTCGAATACTGTGAGTAGAGTGATGTGATGTTAGGGGTGAAGGAGGCCAAGGGTAGTAATGGAGGTAACAGGTTGTAATGGGGAACATGGTGAGAGAACCACTTTTTTAACGCCAACAACTTTGATCTCGTCCTAGCAACCCAGCAGGTTAAACTTGCACTATTGTTTCCGCCACCTCTCTTATTTCAGGGCTGCAAAAATTTTTATTTTTCTTATGTCTGGTGAGTGTTTCCTCCTTCCTCTTTTACTAGTATCAAGCTGTAGCTTTGCAGGTTTTTCAGTTTACCAAATTCTGTACACATATGAAATGGTCTTGGGAATAACACTAGGTTAAATGCTCTCATCAGATTTCATGATTTTTATCATTGTGTTTTCTGCAGGAATGAAATTCAGTGGAGAAAACAGTGACGTGTTATTAAGAGTGTTATTAAACAACAAGAAACAGAGCCCGAAATGTATTAACAATAAAGATGGACACGGAAGAATTGAGGGTAGTGGAGAACTTCAAATATCTAGGAAGCATAATTGAGAGAAGTGGAGGAATAGATGAGGAGGTAAACAGAAGAGGACAAATGGGTGGTGGGCTCCATCAAAGCGTTTGAAGATTAACATGGAACAGGGATGTACCTAAGAAATACAAGAAGGTAATATACGTACAACACATACTATATGCCAACAATTACATATGGAGCAGAGACTTGGACAATGACAGAGAGAGACAAAAGAAAGATGCAGGCAGTGGAGATTGGATTTTTAAGGAGTATATTGACTAAAGCGATAGAATAAGGAATGAGGAGATCCGACAGACAGTGGGTGTGCTGAAGCTTCAGGACAGAATAGATCAGACACAGATGCGATGGTTCGGACACATGAAGAGGATGGGTACAGAAAGACTAGCAGTAAGAGCTTACAATGCACAAAGAGAGGGAGTAAGGTCAGTGGAAAGAGCAGATAGTGGAGAAGTTAGGAGAAGAGGACAAAATTGGAACACCATGGAAAGAGAGAAATGATGGAAGACCAGAAGAAAATGGAGAGGCTTGACTTCTATGCCAACCAAGCCAGAGGCAGGAAACGGCGAAGGATGATGATGATGATGATGACATTCTCGACAGGACAACTGCCCTCCCCGATGGTGCTGTGGTAGCATCATTGCCTTGTAATCAAGGGGTCCTGGGTTTGATACCCGATGGAGGCACATAGTGGTTCGGATCGCACTTTAAACTGTATGTCCTGTCCTGATTAGCCTTCCTGTGCATAAAGTGGATTTAAAACACAAAATTTATCAATCAATGAATCGACATGACAATTGCATATTTCTCATTGGAAACTTCTGAGTGTACTTGAGAGTATTTATTGACCCATTTGTGTATCACTTCACGTTCTCAACATAAACTGAGGTTATTTTTATGACTATCATTTTCAGGAAGTCCTTTGCCCACAAAAAAATCCACAAACAGTGCACTGCTCTTCGGCTGAAAACTCCTCAAGCATGGACACCATTTTCAATAGTGAGCTGGCATACAGAGGAAATACTTATCTGCTACCTATCACAAAGCTGCAATCTCCTGACACCTTTGAAAACTATCAGCCATGATATCACTTTGTGAGCTATTTATTGACCTTCACTCACAGTAGAATATCTAATATCTTGAATCATTGTCTATCTACTTGCCAATGGGACTCAAGCATATGGCAGTAACAATTGGGATTACAATGGCCTATCACTAACAAATAAATGCAGAAATATGATATTTTGTCAATTTTAAATGATAACTTCTAATGATACATTACATATCTTAGTTTGAATATTTTTAAAATTTAAAGAGCTAAACAGGCAATAAATACACAGTGGAAGCCCGATTTTACATTTCCGGATTTTACACTTCCCTGCATTATACATTCAATCTTGATGGCACCAACATAGCAAAATGCTGTAAAAACTACCTCAGTTTTACATTTTCCCTCATTTGAAGTTCTATCAGTTTGGTCCCCTAAAAAATGTAAAATCGAGGTTCTATTGTATATAATAAAATATACAAATTAATGAAACAAGGACATTTGATTTGCTTTATTTTATTTCACTGCTTGTGCCACTTTTGGCTAATTTGCGAAGATGGGGATGAGTGATGATATAATGAAATTGTTGAATGGACACTCACAAACATCCATGCGCATGCCAGGATTCGAACCCGGGACCCCTGCGTCGTAGCATGATGTGCTAACCACTCCACCACGGGGGCCGGCAACTCACAAGGAGAGTTGGGCATGGGAAATTGACTTTCGAGCAGGACTTTGTGTAGTGGTAGGATACCCAATTTTTTTGGTAAATAAAGAAAAAAAAAAGAAAAATTTCGGTACAAAAACAGTCAATTTGGGGTTCAAAAGAGGTAAATAGAATAAAATTTCAGTGTTATAGCTGTGGAAAAAACAGATCAAAATCAGTATATAAAATGACATTATGCTTTTAAAATTGTCAACATAATCCAAAATTTGATTTTAAAACTGCACTTATTACAAAATAAACATAACCCAGGGTTTACACATGAACTCTAAATGTATTTTCCCCTAGATTTCCCTCAGTTTTCCAGAATTTTCAATTTTTTTTTCGGAGTACTTAACACACAGTACATTACTATTCTAAATTGATTATACAATGGCTCCCTCCATTTCCCCTCATAGCCATACCATCCTCATCTTTATTATTATTATTATTGGTGATGATTTTTCCCAATGTATCAGTGTATTGGTAATTTTACCAATCTGATATATTCATAAATAGCAATTTGGTGCAATATTACGCCATTTTATTATTATTTTTATGAAAAAAAAACAACTTATAATTCATATGTCACGGTTTTATAAAGTAAATGTTTAAATGCTCAGTTTGTGTTTTCAAAGGCAAAATCCATTGCAGTCACCTCTTTATATAGATTAATAAAGGAGATTAGTGTTCTTCAAGGAACATTTGCAATTTTATATTGGTTCAGTAGAATATTGATTAATGTTAACGGTAAATTTTATATCAGTAGTTTATCGGTATTGGGAAAAAATTGTTATCAGTACACTTTCTGATAACAGAAAAAAAATTAATTCAAGAATAAAATGACATGGTCATTCTCAAAAAAAAGGGGTAGAAACCAATGATATATAAATAGCTAGATAGCCGACTCGCCGCAGACGAGTGAAGCCACACAGGAGGTCTCCGTGTACGGCTAGAACCCGTTGGCTGTATGCACGGTAGCCGTAATTATGGTTATTTCTTGCAGTGCGGAAAAGCCATGGTCGGATGTTTCCTTTCATAGATATGTATTTTATAATTGTGTACAAACATTTCTATTGTGAAATACGTAACTATTTTATGGATATGTTACTACAAATGTGAGAATGCGTGAAAGGAAGCTAGTTCGTGTTTCGCTCTACATATTTTTATAATTTTATGTTATTTGTGGGACAAGCATAGGCACTGACTTAGGAGGGTGAGGCACTTTCTATCCCCCTCAATTCCTCAAGAAGTATATACATTATGCATAAAAAAATATTTTCAATCTTGCCTCCCCCATTTCCCAAACCCAAATATTTATATGAAGTTGCGGCCTCTGGGGACAAGTCACATATATGTTATGGTGGTATTAATATTTCCCAATACACTTCACTTGAGATCGAGGTTTTTTGTGTGTAACCTCAAAACAGTTTGAAAACTCCTGGAATTGTCTGTGAACTTCTTATAAAAAAAGGCAAACAAAACAAGCATTTCTTTTTAAATCATGGCTACCCAGTTTGATAGCCCCTACAATAGTCGGTTAATTTATCAAACAAAATGTAACTTAGGTAATTATTTCTTTTTTAACAGGAATAAATGTGGTAACGTTTTTCATAGCTGCTGCGCAATTTGAAAAACCCCTGGAATTGTCTGTTAAAACTTCTTTAAAAAATCAAGGGAGGTCTTTTCTTTGGAAAACATGTATTTTCAAAGATTTTTAGATGTACAAACCCCGTTAACATTACAAACGTTTCCATTATTATTTATTAATAAATTAAATGACCTGAATGGTATATTTTATGTTCAGGCACGTATCCAGAAATATATTTCAGAGACTAAGGGTCTGAACCAAGTTGAGTCGTGTTTTAAGTCCACTTTATGCATAGTAAGGCTAATTGGGACTGGACCTACAGTTTAAAGTGGAACCCGAATGACTATGTGCCTCCTCCGGGTATACAATCTGGGTATACAAGGCGACGACGCTACCACTGCACTATCGAGAAGGCCCTAGTCTAAACCAAGTGATTCAGAAATAATAATAATAACAATAATATTTAAAATTATATGCTAATATTATTTATAGGTTTACTCACAATTATGTGTAAATAAATTAATATTGTATTGTTATTATTACATGAATAGATAAAAATAATAGATTTAAGAATAGAGATGTAACAGCTTGTATTTATTATCTAGCGAGCACATAGTTACGATCGACAAAACTTATGTAATAAGCAACTTTTCTGGCAACAATAAAATAAAGAATGGAATATTTTTAAAAACAGATACAGAATGGCAGCATTGAAAAGCAACAGAAACCTATGTTAGATCCAATTATCGAAATGTAAGTTCGTGAATATATTCACATTATTATAAATAGTTGTATGCATAAATCTTCTTTGGAACTGCCATACAAAGCCGTTAGATCGCAATATAATTCTTGCCTTCCAGTAAGTTCGGTGGAAATAAATAAACAGGTGGTAAACAAGCACATTTTAATTATTTTTAGTGCTCGATAAGTCTTCCGGGGGGTCTGGAACCCCCTAAATACGTCCTTGTTTACGTTGCACTAAGCCCAGGGTTTGTTTAGCCTGCTAATTATAATCTTTCCGCTTACTTTCTGTGAAAAAATCGACACTTTACATGGTAAGCTAAGTACTTTTGCCTGACTTTTCATTAATTTAATAGCAGTGAATGAATATCATTGCATAAAAGCAACTCACAATGTGTTACGAATTCATGTTTCATCGTTACAACATTCTTCCCAACACAAAAACTGTAAAAAAACTTGAAATTAACATTCGTAAGCATAGCTACCAATGGAGGGTCCCGCTCTTCCTGCCGTACATGCACGCACGAGTGGCTTCACCTGCGACCGTTGCGGAGAGGCGGAGTTAGCTATCTAGCCATATATACATCATTGGTAGAAACCTTGTTCGGCAG
Source organism: Lepisma saccharinum (assembly GCF_977018435.1). Classification (NCBI taxonomy): domain Eukaryota; kingdom Metazoa; phylum Arthropoda; class Insecta; order Zygentoma; family Lepismatidae; genus Lepisma; species Lepisma saccharinum. Next base: position 83,387,216 of record NC_139233.1, read on the forward strand.
TCATAAAAAATATTTGCACATTATTTTCAGTAGGAGTTAATTTAGTCATTAATTACAAGATTCTTCATTTTTATTTCTTTTAGAAATAATTTTTCCTCTTTTCAGAATTTTACAAAGCTTATGTAGATTTTCCCCTCCGTCGACTCTCCGCATTCAAAATTTATGGATGAAGATTATTTTAATACATTTTCCTATAGGCAAATTAAGTTTTAATAGATTATGATTAATGAAGTAATTATATTAGAACTAGAACACCCAATGAATCTTAAAAAAATAATTTCATGAAGATCACATTTGAGTAAAATATTAAAAGATAATGTTCAATGGGGAGCTCTCCACTCCGTGGACACTGATAAAAGGCTCACATAAAAATCCACAGAGTGCAGCACTGTTAACTCCACATCAGGAATTGGAGAGAATGAAAGCCATTGTGATTTCAAGGGACAGTTGGAGGTGTTGCAATTTGAATGGGATTTTTGGGATTAAGTTCTGATATGCAAACTTCGTTGAGATTGCACGCTCACTCCATGGACAAACTTCTCAATGTGAGAAATTTTACAAATAATAAAATACATATTATGATTTGAGTGATAAACATTATGTACAGAACTCTTCTGACAATTTATGTTTGCTTAACTAGTAATATAATTAAGCCTTGTTTCCATATTAAAAACACTAAGTTGTAACCAAGGCAGTTTATTAAGATATTAACATTGAAACATTACATGTTAAGTGTTTTTATATCTTAATCAACTGCCTTGGTCAGCAAATTACTGTTTTTTTGACTAACTTGTATTTCCATGGAGTAATACAATAAAAGAAAACATTTTGTCCCCTCTATGGACTGAGATGCTCACGGAGGGGATAATTTCATGTTTTTTATGATTTGTTGAATCTGATAGAATAAAACTATTTGTAATTTTAGACTCAGTTATCCTATTAAAGTGAGAATTTGTAGATGCATATATATATTTATTTATTTTCTTGTTCACCAAATTAATAAGGTAACTTATTGAGAAGCAGTTAATTAACCTGCTATACTGGACTAACTGTTCTCTTCCGTTTTGTACACTTCAACTTCTAATCAAAGCATATGTTTTTTGTACCTTTTCATTTACATGCCCAGTAATGTTTTGCAATTAAAATTTAATTTTTCTCCTCTTTCATGCCCGGCTCCCTTTTTTAGAAATGATGACTAAGGTTACAGATTTTTGTTGGGAGTTAGACATTTTTTAAAACCGAATTACAGTATATAGTATATAAAGCTAATATGTTCACACTTTTGACAAAAGAAGTTTACAAATAGATACAATATCCATTAATCTGTGATGCAAAATAAATATATATCTAAAGCCCGTATCTTCCAAAGCAACTTGTGTAAAGTAGGTTAATGAAGTTATTGTATTAATAATTACATTAGTAGTAATTTTTATTATCAACAGCATATTCTAGTCCCTCAGATATACTTTATTGGGACTCTTGGATCAATTAGATGATTTTCCCTGAGATTTCCATGTGATTTTCATTTTTTTCATATTCCCTGAGATTTCCAGGTTTTTCCAGGTGTGTGGAAACCCTGCACTTCTAATAGCACATAGTTACCAGAATAGTAAGTTTATTCCTGTATAAAGTGGTCCGTCCATTCTTGCTTCTCAAATATTTACACCATATCTCACAGGATAATTCAAAATTCAGAAAGTGTCACGTCAGTAAATAAACTCTAAATTTCGTGTTTACGAGTCTATTTTGCAATTTGCAATTCTTTTCGTATCATTTCGTGACAAAACAGGGTAGGAAAATGCACCTCTCACATTTCAGAAACATTAAAAATTAACATTAGAATGTATTATTTCACATTTCATGTTTTCGTCAAAAACGAAGTATGCATGCCCCTACCAATGGGTATTGATATGCCGAGGTGCTGGCGCTGACTAGTAAGCCATTTCCAAGAAAAATTGATACAAAGTGCAGAAGCTTTCCAAGCTATTAAGGTTTTTCAAGAATAATTTAAAATAATCATATTCTTCACAATATGAATATTAATACCCATGGAACATATTGCAGTTGCGCAGCAAATCAATCTCCACTTTGTTTGAAACAAGAAGTAGTACATGACTTAGTACACAATGCTGACAATTAAGAAGAAATACATTTATGTGTGTACAAAGTATGATTAATCCTGTGCACCCATGCTCAAGGAATGAATGACTACATAAGCACAGTCTGGGATAGCATAAAATAAATGCAAAGACTTTAAGTTTATTTTTACATCTTTTTGCAGGATGGTAACACTAGTGGTGGTGTTAAAATACATTTTTCTTTAAAATGTATATATATAAAAAAGAATGTTCTAATTTTGAAACAAACGTGGATTGTCTAGTGTAAAAAAAAAAACCTGCAAGTTAACTCACTAATGAATACAATACATGAGTACAATAAGAAAATAAGAACAAATAAAAAGCAGGTTTATCACTTTAGTTATTAAGGGTGGCCACTCTAGGATCAAGACAAAATTCCAGTATAATTCCCAGTTTTCAAGGCAAACTTCTCAAAAATTGAAGGGTACATACAAGCGGATGTTTTCTCTATTTCAACCTTACATATTACTGTTTCTCATACATACACACACAAATTAACAATATAAAGGGTCTGTGTAATTCCAATGTATCCGAAAATTATAATTCAATTCAATTAAACGGTATATGCAGGCGCGGAGCATCCATGTAAGCCGGGCTTACACTTTATTAGTTCTAGTAAAATGTATGTAATTATATGACAAAATTCGTAAAAACTTCAAAGTTCATCTCGGCCCGATACCAGTCTTCGAGATCCTGTTTGTTAGATTGCAACACTTCAGCACCAGATGGCACATGAGATTTAGCACCATTATGCTTGGGTTGGCTTCACTGAATACGCGCCAGCGAGACACAGGTCCTGCAAGAGGAGGGGCTCCAGCGTTGTCGGGTATGAATGGTTGACTGCAAAGGAAATTTGAGCCGGTGGTGCTTCAAGCAGTTTTTTCCCCCCCAGGAACAGGGAATTCTGAAGCAAAAAACTAACAGGAAGGGGGAAAAAGGAGAAACCTAGAAATGAGCGGGATATGGGAAAACTAGATAGGCCTACACATTGATGTGCTAAATTCTTGTTGTTTCTGTTTTTCGCTTGTAGGAGAGCATAAACATTAGACATATTAAGACTCTGTTTTCCGTTTATGTATGAACTCAGCTGGTAATAATTGAGCTAAAAAGTGAAATAAATGTTAATGAAAACTGAAGATTGAACCAATTTTACAAATTTCATGTCAAATGTGAACCAAATATTATTAATTACATAGTCCGTGATTCAAACACTCTTTGAACAACGTACGAAAAGCCTGTTTATGATCTTTTAGGTGCTAGATTTGCTTTTACACTATCCTAAGAAAGCACTTACATGTCCTTTGATAGAAATTTCTGGATATATCCCTACAATTTGTGAGCATTTCTTTTATATTGTACTTTTTTTTTTTTACTAAATATAGGGAATTTTAAGGCAAGAGAGGGAATTTATTTATATCCGAAAGGGATGTTCCCCTCACAGTCCGAAAGATCACTGCTTTCATCAGTGACCGATTTTGGATCTGGTTTCTTTTTGTTTCCCCCTTCTTGCTGTGTGTTTGTTAAAGTCTCGAGGTATTGCTTTTGCCAATTCCATCTATTGAAAAGCGGACTGTCGTCCCTGTGCTGTGGTGTGATACAGTAGTGAAGTGCATTATGGAATAAAATGAGTGTGATTGTGCGGTGGGGTGGAGAACTTGTTGAAGACGCCATTGTTCAGCAAGGATTTTGCTGCCAAGAAGAAACTTGTGGATATAGGTAGGCCCACCTCTTCCTTCTCTAGCAGACATAGTAACAGAAACGAAAAATAAAGTGCGCCGATTTTGCGATTCATGATACGGAACTGATACTTGCTTATGCGGTTGTAAAAAGTATTCAGCACTTTTCTGTTTCCTTCTGTTTTCGTTTGTTTATTATTATTCATTTTATCTAACTTTGCATATTTTTTATCGATATGTTACTCATTACTTACGTGAAATTTAAAAGATTTCGTAATTCCGCGGAATTACGAAATCTTTTAAATTTCACGTAAGTAATTTTAAACCACGTTTACCGCAACCACCATGAATGTTACTCATTGTGATAGGAATAACACTGACTTAATTATCAGATATCTAGAATTTTTAATTTGGTGAAAAATTCCAGGGAATTGTTCTGAAAAAATTGGGGGGGGGGGGGGTCGATGTGTGTGGATAAATCACTAACCATGTCAGCCCAAAAATAAGCACAACGGGAAATAGCCTTCATCATGATAGGCTTACACTGTTGGAAAGGTCACGCTCCGCCACTGGGTATATGTAATTAAAATATCTAATTTAAGGTGCAGAGTTCACATTTTCCAATTCACATATACTCAGACTCAACTTGTAAATAACTTATCTTGCAATAATCTTCCCTCTGTCAGATAGGTTCTCCTGCAAAGGACACTAACAAAGCAAACTGACTGAGAGAATTCTGTTTTATTTCCCACGTGGCTATCCTTTCCTTTCTTGATAAAAATAAAAGGTAATAGTTTTTCTTGTATGTACGCATTGCTTGCATGATAGAATTATTTTCCTGTAGTTTACGGTTATTACAAATAAAAATAAAATAGACTGCTTTTTTCACAGTTAAGTTGCTATATTACAACAATGTAACATTGACAACATCCATTATATAACAGATTCTTTTTGTTTAAAAATTACTAACCATTGTTATAACTGTATCTTTAGTCAAAATGAAAATAAATGTCTGATGAAAGGAGCGTGTGTTCTCCTGAAACGTCACAAAGAAAAAACTGTTTTCTTATGCTTGTAATAACCGTAAACTACAGGAAAATAATAAAAGGTAAACTGTGAAAAACTTACCAAAGGACATTTATAAATATGTATAAAATAAAGAACATTTCGTACTTACTCAAAGTCATAATACACATCACTGCAGTCATCTGGCAGAAGAAACATATCCATGATGAGAAACGGATGGCACACTGTCGTCAAGGTGAGATTCGCACCATATGTTAAAGCTATTATTAAAAACAGCACCCCTATGATAAATGCACGTTTGTTTATCTGGCCAATGCAACAATCTAACCTTTAAAAGAAAAGATCAGACAAAAAATTAGCAGGAAATTCTCTGTTGACGTAGCAGGCTGAAGATTTAAAATTCTTTGTACTTCTGCATAAAAATCTTGATTTGTACATGGAACAACCTTTATACATTCTCGATGTTTTGATGCACACAGGCATCTGTTTTTCATGCGATGCATTGTTAATACAGGAGTAATACTGCAGTGGTCATGCAGATGACGACAGTGATCCACTCGTTCATATTTGCTTACTACTGCCATTTGGCAACGCGGTTGACCTTTTCTCCCAGTGTACCTTCCTGAAAAAGTCCACAAACTATGTTTGACTTGTTACAAAGCTCATATTTCAGTGGGCAACTATTGAGGACAGTGGTTTTGGACACATAGTTTCATATATGTTTCTAAAAATCTGTTATAAATCTATAAAGTTGGTGTCCAGACCACAAGAAAAGTGTTTGTGAAATCTTGTGTGGAAACAGAAGAATAAAAGTAAGATTCTAAGATATATTGCATGTATTTTTGTTTGGTTTCATTATATTCAAATGCAATTTACTAGATTTAGTATTCCCTTCTTCCAGTAACATGTTGAGTGAAATAACTGTATTCTTTTTGTTAAGCGAACCAGAATACTTAAAAGGGACATTCTCGCTATAAAATTTTGACAAATAATGGGTAAAAATGGTAATATTTAGAGGCATGCATATTTTGTTTTTGAAGAAAACACAAAATGTGAAATAACATATTGTAATGTTAATTTTTCATGTTTCCGAAAGGTGTGAAGTGCATTTTCCCACCCTGTTTTGCCACGAAATAATGCGAAATAAGACTCTTAAACACGAAATTTAGAGTCTATTTACCGACGCAACACTTTCTGAAGTCAGATTTATCCTGAGAGTTATGCAATTCACGGGAAAATGATTAATTCTGCTGTAAATATTTGAGAAGCAAAAAATGGATCCCTTTATACAGGAATAAACTTAATATTCTGGTAATGACATAAATGTGCTATTAGAAGCGATATGTTTATTTTGTGTAGTAAGTGCAGTTTTTAAATCAAATTTGGGATTATATTACAATTTTAAATACTAAAATGTCATTTTATATACAGCTTTTTCACAGATATAACAGCAAAATTTTATTTTATTTACCGCTTTTGAACCCAAAATTGACTCTGTTTTTGTACCAAAATGTTGCTTTTCTATTTACCAAAAATATGTAAAAAGGTAAAGGTAAAGTGCTCCCCTGTGCTTAGCACCATGCCATGAAGGCGTATAGGGGGTGTGGGGGTAACGCCCCACACTTTCAAGATCCGGTCATGAGTGGGGGTGATGTGATCAGCAGCACGCCACTGACCACCTTTACCCCCCAGGGTTTCCCCCAGGTACCCATGTCATTCGACGCTGGGTGGGTGCCGGGGTTGCTTCCAACGTTAGAAAAGTTCCCGGATTTGAACCGGCCTGGGATCGAACCCGGGACCTTGAGCATGGTAGTCAGACACGTTACCGACTGAGCCACCGCGGCTCTAGTAATATTCTATGTATCACAATAGTGATCTGCGTGACCAAAGAGTATTTTTGCCACATTACCACTGCTGTGTTGCGCAATTATGATGAAGATAACAATTGAGCTTCAAAAATACACTGATACTGTAAAATATTTTATAGTTACCAATATCTACATTTTTCAACATGTTTTACAGACGAAAATATTGAAAATATTATTTCATGAAATAAGTAAGTAGAATATGCATGATCATTGTAATCTCTCAAGAATGACAATAATGATAACCACTGGTAAAGACTAAAGACTGTGCTTCCCCTAAAATATTGTATCTTTTAATACACATCCACACAATTCAAATATACTTAGCTCATTGACCTCTTGCATCCCAAACCTATACAAGAAAATTTTCAAAAAAAAAAAATATTTCCCGTTAGAAAGAATGAAACCACATCATTCGAATGTTGGTCTTTTTGTATGGACTAGGCAAATATTTATTTGAACCGTATGTGCAGTAACAGAAAAGAGGTTTGTTTGCAAAGACGGATGAAATATGACTCACCAAGCACAGTGGTAATCCCTTTCCGCAACACAAACTTGGCAGACACTGCAATGTGATGTCCTGAAGGACATCTTCCTCTTGCATATTGGACACAGACTTTGCTCCACACAGCCACCACTATGATGTTCTTCACCAAAATTTTCATCTACACTATCATCCGACAGGTGAACTATAAACTGCATTCTTGCCTTATACATGCAGCCGATTGCAATTAACACATACGCCAGAAGTGCAATATTTTCTTCTGGAAGGATTTCCAACATTGGAACAACATAGTTTTCAAACACCATCATCAACAAGACACCCGATGACAATGTCCACACTAAAAAGAATTTGGTGCTTGGAATAACATGTTGGAACACTGAATAGCAGTAGAGGCTTATCAAAAGAATAATAAATACAACTGCAGTGCACCAACTATTCTGAGCAGCAATTAATGCTAGCATAAACTGCATTGTCACTGGTAGGATCGTACCTAGAGCAATTTGTCTAGCATTGCAACCTCTCCAAGATAACCTGACACACGTCTGAAGTCTAGCAAATGAAAACACCTGCTTGCATTTAAACCTTGACAGCCAGTGGTTTGTTAGCAAACTGAAATAAAATTTAAAAGGCCACATTAGAATGAAAACAATTCACAAGTAAATTTTACCTAACCTCATGGTGTTGGAAGTTTTGGAGCTACAACTGGGGCTACACCTTGAGATGATTTGGACAAATAAGGATAAGGTTATGTGGGAGCTCTCGAACTGAATTGGATAGGCTTAAAGTGCAATTGTAAGAAATGTCTTTTGCTCATTGTTTTGGTAAAAGTTGACAACTTTAAGGTCTCTAAATACAACCATTTGACATATGAATCCAAGATTTTGGACTGGTAAAATTCAGTATACTAAATTTCAAATTACCCTATAAAAAAATGTGTTGAACTGATGTATTCTATGGTATCACATTGATTCAACATTCAAATAATGGTGAATAACCCAGTGCAGCATACATATTCAAAATTTTTTAACTAATTAATTCATCTGATTTCACTTGGTTTACTGCCACTTTTAGCTAATCACAAAGAAGAGAATGACAGGTGATAAGGTGAAATGGATGAAAAGACAAACACACCTGGACAGGACACAATACATGCCCCCCCCCCCCCCCGGATCACCATATTTTTAATCTGTATAATGCACAATTTTTTTCCAAAATTTTTGCCCGCAAAAACTGTGGTGCGTATTATGCACTGAATAATTTGGACAGGCAACATGAATCCGTACAGGGTCATTCCATGATTTTGTGACACTTTCATTGATTTTTCATGTTTACGGAACCCTATCATGTTATATATCGTTGTAAAACTTAAATCCTCCAGTTTCCGAATATGGTAACAGTATTGCATTTAAGACAGTGACACTAATATGAAATGTGGTTGAAATAACTTCATCATAAAATGAAGGAACATTCTGATTTTTATGGTACTTTGGATGAAAGAAGAGATAAAGAAAAAGAAAATAATAATTAAAATGTATTACTGACCAAATAATATCATATATATGGAGTGTGAATGGAGTAATGAAAAACATCTTGTGCTGCTAACTGCTAGTTTGAGGATCCTGAATGTGTCTCCTATAAATGTTATGTTAGTCACGGAAAAAGTATATATTTTGAAGTTTCTTTTAAAAAAAGTAAGGAAGGATTGAGCAAAACTACACACATAAAATTCCCACGAATTTTTACTTTGTAATTTAATGTTCCGTGACAAATAAAAGCAGTGTCATTCTGGCAGAATTCGAGAATGCACCTCCCGTCACATGGGATGTGTATCAGCGGTATTTGTTGAACTTCCTGAGCACTGCAAATCTATAACATAATTTTGATCTCGCTGTCTACTATTACAGAATAAATAAGGTGGCTAAGGAGTGAAAGCTTTGGGTTGCCAAACACAGTGGAGGGAGAGGGGGGAAGTGGTGTGGGTTGGTAACTCATGGCAGACACAAGTGATATTCTTCTCCTCTTGGTCCACATAGCAACACGTGATTCATTGAATAGGTATGATGTCATTCGCTCTTGATCAGCATAATAACAGCTTTACGACCTACAACTAAGAAAGCCATTTCTTGAAACTGGATTATACTGCGCATTATATACGAGATATAATTGTTTGTCACTTTTCCCCATCAAAAACCAGGGTGTGCATTATACACGCAAAAATACGGTATACTGACTGCAAGTCGAGGTGTAATCTGGACCTTGGTCCTCATTTGTTTGCAATATAGCTCAGGACATACTATGTGGAACTGTGGTTCACATTCAAGCCCCTTCTGAAAAGGCCGCTCCTTACACTCCACAATGAGGATCTCAAAGTAATCAACATATTTAGATAATATTCAACAAGAACTATATATTTTTCTGTACTGTTTTAGCACTCTCCACTCCCAATTTTGAATTATACTCTTATATTTATTATTCCAAACATGCACTACAAATTTAATTAGTATTGCTTTGAAAATCCATGGATGTACTCCAATTAATTGCCAAATTTTACATTGGAATAAAGATGTCATACCATGAATTGAAGGAAATTCAACAGTTCTAATCCATCAACTTCCCAAATTCCCACACACACCTCTTCTAAATGGTGTTTGGAAGGGGTAATACAGTGAAAGCCCGATTTTACATTTTGCCACATTATACATTCAATCTTGATGGTTCCAATGTAGCAAAATATCATAAAAGTTTCCTCGATTTTACATTTTCCCACATTTTAAGTTCATTTTGTGAATGATCCCCTCAAAAACATATAATCGGGGCATCATTGTATACAAGTCATTCATGCAAACTCCTTGATTTAACTTAGCCACTCAACCACCCTCTCAACTGTCAGTCATGTAGAATCATCAGCACTTATTATAAGAAGAATAAGAAGAACTGGTTATTTCAAGATTCTAACTTATGTGTGCAACAATTTCTTCACTATTTGTGAAATTTACCTGGTCACCTGCAGCAGCAGCATCCATCAGCCTCTGTTCTTGCAACATGATAATTCAACCAGGCCACAAAATATCAAGTGTTTAATCTTGATTGCTGAGTGTTTCCTATTTAATCTGTGGGATTTGCAGGAGGAGGGGAGCAAAAAGATGATTCAGAGAGAGATCCACCGAGCGCCAGTGAAACTCCAAAATTCAAAATTCTCATTGCGAGCCCTTCCAGTTTTTAAGCCACCTGGACTGGTTCAGATCCTTCAATCCCATGTCACAAGTCAGACACCTTCCTAGTTGCAGATAACAACTTGCAAACATCTAACCATATCAAACCTGCAACCACTTCCAACACTCACTGTATTCATCCAATTCCCGCCGACCTCTGTGGTGTGCCAGAGGTCCTGGATTTGAATCCCAGCCTGGACATGGGTGTTTTTGAGAGCGTCCCTTCATCAATTTCATCATATCACTCATAATCATCTTCATGATTAGCCAAAATTGGCAGAAAAGTGAAGTAAAATAAACTAAATCAATCAATTGATCAAGCAATTCCACCAACAACACAAAAAAAGCCATCCCATCCCTGGCCAGCAAAACTACAAACATACGTTGTTTATACCTCCCCCTTCCCAAGAAAGACTCCAATCCCCCTGTATTGGACATTCAATATCATCCCCACAAACACAGATCACAGACACAAGCCATGTTCCTTGTTTTTGTGATTCCAACAGTAAGGATGTCTTCTGACAACCTCTCATCACCTTCTAAACTCCAGAAATGTCCTTGTTCAACATACCCAGTCTCCACACGTTCTGCTTACAGATGCATTCCTCACCACCACTCCCTCTACATGCCCATCCTGATGCCAGTAATTGTACAAGTGCACAAAAGTGTATATTTTTATCATACCTGTAACACTGTCCATCCATGCCTTTCTCTTCAGACTCCCGATTCATGGCAATGTATTTTCTGCTTTTCGTTAATGTGCAAAAGTCACCAAATTAAATTTGCAAGTAGATACGTTCCATGGCAAACCACCTACAGAAATAGAAAATCTTACTTAAAAGTGGCTTACAAATTAACATGCTATTAGTTCAACAGACAATTAAAGAGGCAGCACATTTTATAAACATCAACGGAAAAGAATAGACTGAGGCTACAATTGTTTAGATATTGTTTTAAACCTGCTCACAATCAGAATAATGACAAAGAAGAAAAATGTTTTTAATCTGCTCCTTTCATATATAACGACAAACTTCTAACTCTCTTTAATCTCTCATATTCTACTGAAAATAGTAAGACATCACTGTTCTTGATCAGTTTATAGGGAGCAAATATTAAGCTTTAAATTGACTTCACTGATTCATCCCACAAAGGAAACAATTTTGAAATGCCATAACATTGATTTTACACAGACATATTACCTTTAGTAGGAGGAGCCTCATGTGTGCCTCTCCCGATGACAACTCTCTGTAAGAATTTACAATACCGGACCCCTCTCCAATTTTTGTAATATTTCGCATACTCACTAATTGAGGCCTCCTAATCACGAATTTGAAGTTAAAATTTGGGGGTCACGTGTAGAAATTGCAAAATAAGTTTAATTGAGTGAGGAAATTTTGCTGTTACAGTGCAACGAAACTAACATTTTTTATCGGTCTGTGATTGCAATTGGCCCACAAACTATTCACGGATAGCCCCATGAACCATTCTCGGTAAGGTTAGGATGTCAGGATGTCTTCTATGGAAAAATGTAGCATGTAGCAGTCATATATTCCTACAACCATGCAAAGTTGCATCCGATAAGGGTTAACCCTAATCTACTGCTTTACTATTATTTATCCTCATAGCCATAACATCACCAACTTATTATTATTAGTACATATGAGACAGACTAGATGATGGATTGATTTAACATTTTCGGGTGCTTCAGCCCATGTGGCCATTTTGCAGGGAAAATCTCCTTATCTTCCCTTACCTCAAAATTCAAAAACATTTGAGAAAGGTTACAAATCCAACTTGTAAAAAAGGCAAGGATAGTCTAAAAACTTCTTCAGAAACAGTATAAAAGGCACAAAGGCTCTTCTCTAAAAAATAAAAACATTTCGTAAAACACTGTCATCTCCCAACATGGATGGATGATAAATAGTTAGGAAGGTTAATGTGACAGCACAACGGAGGGTCTAGCCTTTGCAGTAATTGAGAGTGAGGTGGTTGTGTCCAATTCAAAGCACAGTTAAGATGACTTCTCACAGGGAGGGATGGGATGAGGAATAAGTACCAGTGATGGGTCTGATAGCATGAAGCTTGTTCCCTGCTACCTCATCCTACTCAGCCTGCCACGTCTCAAGAAGAGAACAGTGAAATACATCTGCAGGTCCCTAACTGGCAGGAGGTGGACGAGAACATCACCGTCAGCATCAGCAGACTTGACGGTAGCATCAGCTCCTTCATTTCCCTTGATGCTTACATGACTGGGGACCAGGCAGAAGGAGACTAATTGTTACTCTATCGCTGTGGGCATATCTGTGTATCAGTAATATTAGCTATTTTTTATTACTCCTATGCATCAAAATGCATGTCATGGTTTTGTAAAGTAAATTTCTACATATGCAGTTAATTATTAAATTAAAACAAATTGAATCACTTGGTTACATGCATTAATTGAGTAGGTGAATGAATGTTCTGCAAGAATTATTTGCAATCTTGTATTGGTTCAACAGATATTCTGTTATAGTAATCCGTCAATTTTATGTCAGTAGTTTATCAGTACTGGGAAATATTTCATATCAGTTTACTTTCTGAAACCAAACTAAATGATGTGCAATGGACGAGTTAGCTGTCTTAATAGACCAAACACCCTGAAACGTTTATCTTCACATAGAATATGTCATACGTATGTCAGCAATCATGTTTGGGTAAATATGCGATAACGCCCAGACACCTTTAACTCATTCATTTCCTTAAGGTACTTGTTTACTATCCTTCGGACACATTTATTTATTTTTACCGAAGAAACTACTTACCGTAATAAGTTCCTGTAGCATTGTCGAACATCGGGAAGGTGTATTGTGTGATGTGAGAATGTTTCATAGCTGAAATTCATGTTGTTTCTTGAAAATTAATTCTCCGACGGAGAATAGCTAGCCCCACGAACCACTGCCGCGTGGATAGGTTACTTCTGTTAGGTTAGGAAACATAGTTAAAATTTGGTGTCGTGTTAGTATCAGGATCTAGAAATTGGAAATAATTGCGAACCATTGGCGCTAGCCCCACGAACCATTGTCGCGTGGTTAGGTTAGTTCGTCTCAGGCAAGCGAAAAGGCCTATCAGAAAGACGTACTGGTAATGTGAAAAATTGCAATTAATTTCATCAAAACAACGTTGATACACCTTCAGGAATGTTCTGCGAAGCAGATACGTAAGTACGAATGTCAAAAATTGACGAAACGAAAAAATTAGAGGTGTCCGAAGGATAGTAAATTTTTACCTTTCCTTAATTTTACCACTGGTAAAATTAAAATTACCTTTTCTGCATTGCGGAACATTCTTTAAGGTGAAGTTATGCCTTTTTCCATAAAATAGTGTCAACTTTTCATATTACGAGTGATTATTTGTCTTCCTTGTTCTGCTTGGGTAACAGACAATATGGATCATCACGCCGTGCTTGTGTTTTGTCGTTTTGGAGTGGGTATGCAGTGTTTCAACCTTCTTAACCGAAAAATACCTACTTTCGTGTTCATTATGTCATCACAAACCACTGATAGCCCCAAAAAACCATTCACGATAGCCCCACAAACCATTGCCGGATAGCCCCAAAAACCATTTCTGGCAAGGTTAGGTTAGGTTGGGTTAGGTACGCATAGTTAAAAAAAAAAAAAAGGAAAACAAAATTCTCGTAAAAAAAATGCATTTGGAAACACTGACGAGACCGTGTGACTTTCGACGCTCTCGCCATCTGCACGCACACAATGGAAACAATGGCATAATATGACAGGCAATGCAAGTTTCTTACGTAAAAAGTGATTAATTCTTGTTTGGCAGCATTCAAATACGAAGTTTTCAGTTTCCCGTGAAAGAAAATACCTCCAAGAACGTCCAGAATGCTAAAGAAACTCATTTCAGTAAGTACTTTCTCCTGTAAATTTGAAGAAATCCATCCGGGCGATATCGCATATTTACCCATGTTTGTGTTTCCCCTGTGTTTTGAAACTATATAGGTTTATTTATGAATATAAATTTTAACTAGCTTGTGGATATGTTACATCACTGATAGTATACAGTACACATGGGACACTTAATCGTTCTGTTTGCAACACTGAGGACATCAACAGACTGAACCAATGGCATTCTGGCTTTCTTTCAGCCCTTACCAATTGTAACACCAAATTTTCCTGCACATAACGTACCCTTCCATTGGATCCTTCAAGTTCATCTGTTGATTTTTCGGGGTCTTGCTGGCGTTGTGTATCGCAGATGATTTGTCAACATGCCATGAGAGGGTGTTGATAGCCCCATGTTGGAAAAGGCTGAACCTTGGAGGCTTGCAGGTTGATTCTGTTGAGGCAACACGTTGAAAAACTAAAAAGTTAAGAAGTAATATTGTAACAGTTATGATGTGTGCCAGCACTGCTGTCTTGGGTAACAGTAGTATAAGCCGGATACCATCTTGGGTAACAGTAGTATAAGTCGGAGACGGATTTCTTAAAATTTACAGGAGAAAAGACGAGAAAGTACTTACAGAATTGCGTTCTTGAGGACTTTCTGAAGCCAGGGAAATTGTTTTTTAGAATCGTGCAACGTATTTTGCCTGTGAATAAGGTATTTTTCGTCAATCATGCATCTCCGTTGTACGATAGCTCGTGCCGCCATTACCGTCGACTACGTGAATCAAATGTTCCGTGCGTTCGGTTATGTAACCCCCTCACAGTGTAGCAACCACGCGGAAGTTTGACAAGATGACGTGTGAGCGTTTTTTTTTCCAATGTAAGGTAAGACTCTAGTTTACGTCCTTTTCCTAAGGAATATGTGTCATATATCGTTGGAAAGCTTATTTTATAAGGAATTCAACAACGTAAATTCCAAAGAGAGCAAAAATTTCCTGAAGGAGTAAATTGAGAAAAACCGATGTTGTCCGGATATGCGCAAGTGAACGTACTGAGGATTTTTTAGATGGTGAAGCACATATTTAGGGGTGAAATGACTGCTAATGGAACCTAACCTCATAGGCATACCTCGACCCCGTGAATGGATAGTGAGGCTATCGTGAACAGAAAGTGTAAAAAGAAAAAGGTACTTACCCGAAGAGATGCCGGGTGCCGCACCACGATCGCACACCGCGAACGCAAAGAAGCAATCACCATGCAGATAAGGACGTAAAGTAGAGTCTAGCCTCAATTTTCGCTTAAAAACCTTTTGTGAATAGTTTGTGCGGCATTTATCGGTTCATAAGTTTGGAAACACTGCACATCAGCTGACGATACTGCATATCAGCTGACAATAGACAACGTGAGTCAAAATTTGCCCGCCGAATTAGCAACGACCAATAAATGATTATAATGTTAAAAATAACGCTTTTTTCATGGGAAAAAAAGTGATCCCCAGCTTGAAAAATCTTCCGCTATGCATATGAGGTAAGTAGCAATGATTTTTATTTGAAAACAAACGAGTTTAATGTGTCTCCGGCTTATACTACTGTTACCCTGTCTTGCTGTACCGAAGTGCATGCGCATGGACTATACAGATGTGAAAATTCATTTTCAAGCAAACAGTAAAGCAGTTAAGTAATTGCCAAGACTCCGAAGTATGTGATAAAATACAGAAACAGAAATACCTGTGCCATGATCAAATCAGAATTAAACAATCGGGACTTTGCCCAATCAAGGACCCATTCATAACGAGGCGATCGCGTAAACCAGCACATGACTAGGAAGACAATGTACGAAGTTAACGTGTTATAAAGAAAGGGACATTACAAATTTACAGGTTACCTCTTATGCGGACTCACATGAGAGCCAAATACCACTTATTACGTTAACATCGCATGAACATGGATGCAGATGTTGGCATCTGTCGAACATGACGACTCTCATGTACAGTACATGTTGCAGCATTAATTTTATTCCAAGTCGGATAACGAACTTACCCACAATCAGCTTTTTTCGTAACTTTCAGGGGAGAAAGAAAAATACCGACACATTCAACGTGGTGAAAAGTAATCTGCTACGCACAGGTTAAACATAAATATCCTTTTCAGCTACTACCTACATATAGTTTTGCTACATTTTTCCATTCCATGCAACGATATGTGAAACGAATTATCAACAATTAAAAACCTAATATTTCTCTTGAAGAATTCATACTTACGAAATAGAATATTTTCATGTCACTGTTTATAACTAAATTTTTACTCATCACCACACAAAACGTAACATAAAGTATGCAAGAAGGACTCGTGTTTTAATTTATACGTCGAGTCTCCGCTGATGTACAAATGGTATAATGCAGTTTGTATACAAGCTGTAATTTATACAGCGTAGAACACATTAAAATTTCTCATATGGCACTTTTATAATCTGTAGAGTAATCTGTGCTAGTGATGGGTTCAAGCCGTTCATTTGTGCGAGTCGACTCATGAGCGCTCGCTCACTGAGAAGAGTCGTTCAAAAGAGTCGCCAAGCTTTTTTTTCTCGAAACACATGCCTGAAGAGGGGGAAGGGGGTAGGAGGTGTTGAAGCAGATGATTGTATTTAAGTAAACGAACACAACGTACGTCCTTCAAGATTAATAAATTGTATTGCATTTTTGTGTATATGTGTGTGCGTGTAGCCGACTAGATGGCCAAGATTCTGAAGTAATCGACATTTGATCTTGCCACAGAAGTACCCGGGTTCTAGTCCCGGTCTGGTCAAGGATATTCTTTACGAGTGTCCCTTCATCTATATCATCACGCATCATCCTCATCGTCGCGATTACTTAAAATTTGAAGAAAAGCGGCATAAAATAAGAAAAATACAAATACGATTCTGTATGTGTATGGATATACATATATGTGTAAACAGTAAACACACACACACACAAACAAAATTTATTGCACATACTTGTTTTCATTACTCTGCCTCATGAGTGAGATTTTCTATATTTGTATCTTGTTTCAGTTTACATTTCATGCTGCGGATAATGCAAATTATGCAGTACGATAGCATACACAGAAATGCTATATAATTATATCAACCTTTTATTAGTAATAACGTGCATTTACATATTCTTCCTTTTTTTCATTCGATCACTGGTTTTAATTTCGCAACAAATGTGAGAAAGCGAGTCAACAAAATGCACTCCAGATCTGCGCTGCGACACATCATCGCTCGTTCACGACTCTTGAAACAGCACGAAGAGTCACAGCACAGTCCCACGACTCTTTCCCCATCATTCGTTCACGACTCTCGAGCAGGATTGGCATGTTTAAAACAAAAGTGTTTAAAACACTTTGTTTTAAACGTTTAAAACACACGGCTTTGTTTTTTTTACAAGTGTTTAAAACACATTTTGGTGGTAGATATTTTATAGTATGTGATAATTTTTTTGTTTGGCAACCCTGTTTTTCATTGAATCTGTGTCAATTAACCCGTGCTTTACAGGTCTCACTTATCTCACAACACTTGGACAACCTTATGTTCTGACGTCACGGGAGAAAGCTTTTTAATTTTAGGCTAAATGTCTGTTGTTAGGTTAGGCAGGCTAGCTATGTATGCACAAGGTCGCAAAATTGTTGTGCGACAAGAGACACCCGTACTGCACTGTAGAAATCGAAACCTATCAGTTCTTTGTTTCGTATCGTCCTGTAAGTTTGAGACTGGTGGAAGCTTGAAATGGAAACTAATTATCTAAATGCACAATGCGTGATTTTGACCATGACGTGATTTTTTTTTCTTTTGCGAAACGATTAATTGGTCTGTATAACTGAATGAAGCGCAGATGCTTACTTTTGGTAACATAATTTTGTACCTTGAAAGATAAATTCATCTGGAGAATTTATTATGACACTGCAGGTTGTTTTCTGCTATATAAACTGTTCATGCAGCAGGAAATATTTCACCGTGTTTTTTTCAGGACGAGGATAGTAATTCTATAATATTTAGTTTCTTGAAATTTAGATGAATATAAATCCTAACCTACTGCAGTAGTGGCGGAAAAAGGGGGGCTATTACCCACAACTTTTGTCCCTGCAGACACGGGCGCCGACTTGTCAAAATTATTGGGGGAGCTCTGATCACTGAAATAAATTAACGAATGATTCACTTCCTCCCTTTTTTAAGTTTTGGCCTCAGTGTTCGGAATCTCATAAAAGCTAGGGGTGTGCGGGATCCCGAAAAGTCAGGACCGGGATCGGGAAAAAAAATTCCCGTTCCGATCCGGACTTCGGGAAATGATTTCCCGAATTTTCGGGATCCCGTGCAGTCGGGAAATACCGAATGCTTATTTGAAAATGTCGTTATTTCTCGACGTTTTCTGCATTGTCAATTTCTGGAACTTGCCGTAAATTGTTAGTTTTTAATCCAGAAATCACTTAAAGTGAAAATGACGTGTATAATTCGAGATTTTCAGAGCATCGGGAAATATTGAACATTTCCCGACTCAGTAGGGAAATTGAAATTTTTTCCCGTCCCGCACATCCCTAATAAAAGCCCATGAATTCCTAAAAAATATCATTTTTTTATTCACAGAATATTAATTGCCCACGGATGGATATGTCACATGTTTCGTCAACCATAATAGCAAGATATTCCCGACTTTTATTATCTGCTACCACGGAGCGCAAAACAGATCTCCCTAATATATCAATGATCTCGTTCTGAATGTCATACGAGGGCCATTTGTAGCCCGAACGTCCCATCCACTATCCTAGTTCATGCACATCGTCTTTTCAAACTCTTTTTTAGTAAAAATTTTAACAATACTCATAATTTACATACTTAGTATATACTAGTAATAAATCATGCGTTTTGCTGTCTCTGGTTATAGCCTCCCCAAAGTTGATGGTTTAGCGGTTTCAGTCCCCCAAAGTTAATGGTCTAGAAAATTTTAAATGTGTATTAAAAGTTAAGTTCATGTGGCACAATTCAGAGTAAACTTTACGAGAGAAGCAAAATAATACATTAGATCCTCTTAAGCAAAATTATTTGAGGGGCTCTGCCCCCAGATTGTTAATATTGGGGGGCTCGAGCCCCCCTAAGCCCCATGGAGTCGGCGCTTATGCCTGCAGTAGAGGTGTGCGGGATCCCGAAAAGTCGGGACCGGGATCGGGAAAGAAAATTTCCGTCCCGATCCCGACTTCGGGAAATGACTTCCCGACTTTTTGGGATCCCAAGCAGTCTGGAAATTCCGAATGGTCATTTTAAAACGTCGTCAATTCTAGACGTTCTCTGCATTGTGGTTTTGTACCAGAAGTGTAAAAACAAGCACTTAAGATGGAAATTACGAGTAGAATTCAAGATTTCAAGAGCTTTGGGAAATTTCGAACACATCCCGTCCCGAAAATTTACCGACTTTTTCGGGAAATTGAGAATTTTCCCCGTCCCGAATGTCGGGATTTAAAGAATTTCTCGTCCCAACCCAAAAAATTCTGTCCCGCATACCTCTACCCTGCAGTATGGTAAAACTTATCTTCAAAGGTAAATAAACTGTCCTTGTCGCCATTGTACTCATAAAAATGAGTATTTTTTCTTTTTAAGGACTTTAAGTATAATTTACTGGGAAAAGGTTGATTTTGTTTTGTTTAAAACATGTTTTTTTTAACTCATGTTTAAAACAAAAAAAACATGTTTTAAACAAAAAAAACAGTTTGTTTTGTTCTTTTTAAAAAAAACACAAATTTTGCCAACCCTGCTCTCGAGACGGCACGAAGAGTCATTAAGCACCTTAACGACTCGCTCGCCTTAGCGACTCTTCTGCTCACTCATCGTTCACGACTCTCGAGACGGCACGAAGAGTCGTGGAGCACCTTAACGACTCGCTCGCCTTAGCGACTCTTCTGCTCACTCATCGTTCGCTCGCGAGTCGCGAGCTCTCTTACACAAGGCGCGGCGGCGGCAGTCTCGCCAGCAAACTGGATCTACAGTTTAAAGTAGGATCCACCCGCTCGCTCTCCGCGGATGGCTAACAGCTGTGTTTAAGAAATATATATCGCTCTTGTACATTATCCATGTCCATCCCATATCCATAGCTTTTTGTTGTTCTACAGTCATTCAATATAAGTTTCTGTCAATATCATAATGTATGATCGAATTTCTATAAAGCGGGCCAAATTATACGTATGTATTTTTTTTAATGTTGCTTTCTACTAGTAAAACACCTTAACACGTAGGCTCACCGCAGATGGCCAACAGCTGTTTATATCACTCGTGAACATGACCCATGTCCATCTTACGTAGTTGTTCCTAATTCTGCAGTCATTCAATAAAAGCTTTTTTGCAGTATCATGTACGATGAGATTTATGATTAAACTTCTATATTTATTCTTTAATGCTGTTTTCATTAGTAAAATATTTACACGTTAATGTTAATGAAATATTTCACGTCATATGAAAACGATTTTGTCAGACAATGTTTAAAGTCCACTTTTATGCTCCAATAGGCTAATCGGGTCTCCCCGATGGCGTAGTGATAACGTCGCCGGTAATCAAGGGGTACCGTGTTCAATACAAAGTGGAGGTTCGGATCCTCCTTTAAACTGTAGGTCCAGTCCCGACTATCCTATCTGCACATAAAGGCTAATCGGAATATTGTAATCAAGAGGTCTGTGCCTAACACCTTCTCAAAATTTTTACAAGACTCCCCTAATATTTTTTACTAACATTTAATTTCTTGTAATTTTAGCGCTAATGGTTTGGCCGAACTTGAAACTACAGGACAAATTTGTTGGCTGTTCTTCGCTGCCCGTCATGGGCTGAGGTTGCGCCCTCTCTCTCTGCAAACAACACTCGCGAGTCGACTCGCGAGCATGCTCCTTCCCCTCTCATCGTACACGGCACGTTTCAGCCAGCTTTACGGGAAAAGGAACAGAGAGGACCCCCCCTCCCTCTCCTCTCCAGTCCCCATTTGCTGCCCGCAGAATCGACTTGCTTTCTTTCAAAAATTCCGACCGCCAGGCGAGTATACACTTGCGCATGCGCCTTCCTCGCAAAATTCGTGGAAAGGAGAGGGAATAATGGAATAAAAGTTGCTTGGCGGGCGGAGGAGTCGTGGCACACATACGACTCTTTGAACGTGTCGTTCAATTCTGGTGAACGAGTCGTTCACCGCTCACAAGAGAGAGTCGTTACTTTTGAACGACTCGTTCACGAACGACCCATCACTAATCTGTGCTGTAGAGATTATATATACACTGTGCTACATGCCATTTTTACTTCTTTTACCATAGATATTCCGTTTACATTTTTTAATAAACATGTTCAAAGCAAGTAAATGAAGTTGTAATAAAGTTTTGTACAAAGCAAGTGAGTAAAGTTGTAAAAAAAAGTTAGAGGATTGTTTAAACTTGAATGTCACACACTATATTTGTAGAAATAAGAGTTCGAAAATTTAACTTTAATCTGCACTAGTTAAGTACAAGGGCAGGTAAAGAAACGGGAACGACCGATTAAGTACAAGGGCAGGTAAAGAAACGGGAACGACTGAAGATGACTGGACCCCACTCCGATTTTCTTCATATTTGGCATACTCACTAATTGAGGCCTCCTAATCACGAATCTGAAGTTAAAAAGGGTAAAACATTCGGTAAATATGCGATATCGCCCGAGCGGATTTCCTCAAATTTACAGGAGAAAGTACTTACTGAAATGAGTTTCTTTAGCATTCTGGACGTTCTTGGAGGTATTTTCTTTCACGGGAAACTAAAAACTTCGTATTTGAATCCTGCCGAACAAGAATTAATCACTTTTTACGTAAGAAACTTGCATTGCCTGCCATATTATGCCGTTGTTTCCATTGTGTGCGTGCAGATGGCGAGAGCGTCGAAAGTCACATGGTCTCGTCAGTGTTTCCAAACGCATTTTTTTACGAGATTTTTTTTTTTTTTTTTAAACTATGCATACCTAACCTAACCTTGCCAGAAATGGTTTTTGGGGCTATCGTGAATGGTTTTTGGGGCTATCCGGCAATGGTTTGTGGGGCTATCGTGAATGGTTTGGCATGAGTTTACAATACCGGACCACTCTCCAATTTCTATAAAATTTCGCCTACTTACTAATTTCGGTGTCCTGTTGATGTATCTGTAGTTCATATTTGGCGGTCACTTGTTAAAATTGTACATTTACGTGTACAACTTGTAAAATAACCTGCGATTTACCACGGTGATTGTCCATACACAGCAATTCGGAACCATCTTTCTTTCGCAATTAATTAGCTAATGGTCTTCCTTTACGCACAACAATCTTGTTGACGACAGACGAGGAATGCCTACGAGGTTAGGTTAGGTTCCATTAGCATAAATACAAAGAAAAATTAATATTTTAGCTAAGAGAACTATACCTTATCTTGCCTGTTGATTTCTTCATGTTGGGAAAATGGCGTCTTCCGTGGAGCTATTGTTCTTATGGTAGGGTTACGTTACGTTAAGAAAACATAGTTTATTTCATTTTTTTCTCAATTTCCATACTTGACCGCCAATTATTACATGCAGATTCGTGATTAGGAGTTCACAATTAGTGAGTAGGCGAAATTTCATAGAAATTGGAGAGTGGTCTGGTATTGTAAACTCGTTCCAATGGTTTTTTGGGGCTATCCGTCAGTGGTTTGTGATGACATAATGAACACGAAAGTAGGTATTTTTTGGTTAAGAAGGTTGAAACACTGCATACCCACTCCAAAACGACAAAACACAAGCACGGCGCGATGATCCATGATGAGTGCATGCCATATTGTCTTGTTACCCAAGCGGAAGACAAATAATCACTCGTAATATGAAAAGTTGACACTATTTTATGGAAAAAGGCATAACTTCACCTTAAAGAATGTTCTGCAATGCAGAAAAGGTAAGTACCAGTTGTAAAATTATGGAAATAAATGAGTTAAAGGTGTCCGGGCGTTATCGCATATTTACATAACATTACAGTATAAGGGAAACGGATTTCTTCAAATTTACAGGAGAAAGTACTTACGGAAATCATTTTCTGTAGCGTTGTGGAAGTTTGTGAATCTAGTTTTGATCCATTTTAATGCGAGAACATGTCATATTCTGTGAAAATCTCTGTCCGACACACTGTTTCTGCTGCTGCCATTTGCTTTCTGTACGAGAGTACAATGTTCTGTGTGTTAAGATGATACAACCCCATAGTCAGTGTTTCAGCCTCGCCGTGTTTTCACTAGAACATGACGTGTCGAGTATTTTTAATTTTTTAAATTTTTTTTTTAACTATGCTTGCCTAACCTAACTTTACCTAACTTTATGGAAAATGTTTTTTGGGGCTAACGTGAATGGTTTTTGGGGCTAACATCAATGGTTTGTGGGGCTAACGTCAATGGTTTGTGAGGCTAACGTCAATGGTTTGCGACGTATTAGCATAATTTCAAATCCGAGCACGAAAGTAGGTATTTTCCGGTGAACGAGGTTGCAACACTGCATAAACGACAAAACACTCCCAAACGTGCTCTGAACCAGTATGCTATAGCCCGCCATAATGTGTTACAGAATCGAAATAACAAGTAACAGTAAGTACTCGTAAATGTAAGAAATATACATTATCTTAGTTAGAAATGCATTATTTCACCTTAGGAAATGTTCCGAATTCTAAAATAGTATGTTAGCAATGTAAAAAATATGATTTATAGGTGTTTCCCTTATACTATAATAGTACCGTTAAAAGTTTTCGGAAACGTCTAGAAATTTTTTGTTTCACAAGCAAATATATATATTCCTGATACTACCACGACACCAAATTTTAACTATGCCTAACCTAACCACACGTCAATGGTTCACAATTATTTTGCAATTTCTAGATCCTGATACTACCACGACACGAAATTTTAACTATGTTTGCCTAAGCTAACCACACATCAATGGTTTGTGGGGCTAGCATCAATGGTTCGCAATTATTTTGCAATGTCTAGACGTTTCCGACAAATTTTAACTTCAGATTCATCATTAGCAGGCTTCAATTAGTAAGTATGCCAAATATGAAGAAAATCGGAGAGGGGTCCGGTCTCAGTCATACCAAGAAACGTTAACCAGTAAGGTTAGGGTAACAGTATGGTATAAGGAAAACACATTTAACTCGTTCATTTTGTCATTTTTTACATTCGTACTTACCTATTAGGCATTGTTTAAGGTGGGATTTCGCTTTTTTCACGAAAATAGCTTCAATTTTCCACATATCGAGTAATTATTGTTCATTCCTCTCACACACAATATGGTGGAGAAATCTTGACTAGCGTTGTCGATGATCAGTGGGTTTGCAGTGTTGCAACCTTCTTCACCGAAAAATACCTACTTTCGTGTTACTCATTTTGTATTTTTTTCTGGGTTAGAAAACCCCACGAACCATGCACGGATAGCCCGACAAACCATGCATGGATAGCTCCACAAACCAATCATAAATACACAAACCATTCATAAATAGCCCCACAAACCATTCATATAAGGTTAGGTTAGGTTCTGTGAGGTTAGGCATACAGTTAAAATTGTCATGTTCTGGCAAAATAATGGCGAGTTTGAAAACACTGACCGGGAGTTACGTCATTGACGCACGGAACATTTTGTTCACGTAGTCGAACATAATGGAGGCAAGAGTTTTTATGTATCGGAGAGACATTAATGTCGAAAAATACATGATTGATTTACCGGCCGAATAAGTTGAACAAAGGGAGAAAAACACTTCCACGAGCTTTCAAAAGTCTACAGAAACTCTGTTCCATAAGTAGTTTCTCCTGTAAATTTGAAGAAATGTGTTTTTCCTATACCATACTGTTACCAAGGTTAGTTTTGTCAACTTTAAATAATACAGTTTCGGGAGATTTTCTTCCAGCCTTTAATCTTCTTCTTTATCATGACCCAGTCAACAAAATCCTGTCAAATTTGGACATCGTTTCCAGCCTTTAAATCCTATATCAGCTGTTGTCTGTGGTCTTGCTACAATACAAAATAGAATGAACTTGATCAAAATAACATAGGAGTCAGTATTTGTAAGAAACAAAACAAATGGCCCCAGTTCCTTTTGTTTTATTTGCGATTTCATCATGCTACGAATGCAATTTTTACATGGTTCGATTTAGATTTATGTATGTTAACACATACTGTGGAGTTTTAGTGATTAATTAAGATTTTGTTCAATAATGCTTTTGTGTAGGGTGACCATAATATTTTGACCCAAAAGCCGGACATCCCAAGGAGATCAGTTCACCCCTCGCTTACCTCCTGAAAATCGGTGTGACCCAATTATAAAATTATTGTTATTGTTTATTAAAGGATGGATCACATAAATGATGCATTATGAAGGAGAACTGAAATATGATCTCCCATTGTCAAAGGTATTAATTATTATAAACTCAGTGTGACTTTCATAGTTTCTCGTTTCTTGTCCTTTCTGATCAACCTTTGATGTTAGTCCTACGCTGAAGTTGAATAATGCCAGAAGTATTTAGCAGAAGAACCAATTTGAGAGCAGCTTTATTCTTCAACAATCGTTTATAAACCTCTCCGAAAATCTTACCCTACATATCAGACACACAACTCTAGATCCTTCTTTTGAGTTTGTTGGAATTCCGTAGAGAAAGTACTTACTTATTCTACAAATAACGGAACACACACAATGCATCTTTTTTATCATGAAATGCTTGGTTTTTAAGATAACTCCTAGACTTTTATAGAAAGGAATAAATAGTGGCTTTTTAATAATATGGATCCCACTAGTCTACTCTATTTACTGTCGCTTGTAAATGGAGAACACTTTGTCTATGGGAAGCACACACGCTTGTGAAAGGTAATTTTTAAGGTTTTATCAACATAAATAATTTATTTTTTTCGAATCAAAACAGTGCTCATTACTTCAAGGAAGGTTCAAATTTCGTGTGACAATGATTTCCAAATTTCTACAATAATTAGTCTTTCTGCTAGAAGAATTTGAAGAACATCATGAAACAATCGGAACCGTTACCCTTTTTGGATTCAAAAGAAAAGTTATTTATGTTAAAAAAAATGTTTGTTTTTGTTTATTTCGTTGTATTTTTGTGCTTAGGACGTTTCTTTTAAGTGTTTTTAGATTAGGAAATGCATGGTTTTAGATATGAGTTTTAATAGTGTGAAGGTTTTTACATCTACAAAGCGGGGTCTTTTCCATAAGTGTTTCTTACCATATCCTTTTTACCTGTATCCTCAACTAACACTTTCTTAACGTGACACCATGTCAGGTGTCTAAGAATACACATCAACCTGAAGAAGGAGGCAGTCTTGACCTCTGAAACATTGTTTTGATCGACATTTCGTACTCACACATGTAAGTAATTGATCTTTGACCTTTTTAACGATTTCTCTTTATTCAGCAGTGAGTAATACGCACATCACAATATGTTAATAGCATTTTTTGGAACCCCAAACAATTGTAATTACTTTCACCAAGGTTCAAATTTACTGTAACAATCATTTCTACAATTCTGTAATACTCCATCTTTCTCCTATGAAACTTTGAAGAAATCTTTAAAGATTCAGAACTTGGACCATTCATCCCTCCCCCATCTTAGTGCTATTCCTATGGTAGTTCCAGGTTTACACATTCCATTGGACCATTTACAATTGTAGACCTTGTCCTAGTTACTTAAAGAAAATTTGCCATAATGTTGTTTTTATGTATGTTAAGTTTATGAAGGAATTTACTTTTTATTTTTTTTTACAGGTATGTTGTTTAGAATGCTAGATGTGCCTTTGTGCAAATTATGTGCAATAGGTTCTTTAACTCAGACAAATGTTTTTGTAAGGACCATAGCACATGAGCCAGTAAGTATTAACTTTTTTTTGACATAACTGTTCTGTACCATGTTTCATCTTCAATGTATCCAGTATTGAAATAATGGGTCAGTCCATGCCAAATCAATATATATATATATTACTGTATATACGGGGTCATCTTTTGGTTGGTTGGTTGATTTGGTGTTTTAAGTCCACTTTATGCACAGTAAGGCTAATCGGGACTGCACCTACAGTTTAAAGTGGGATCCGAACCACTATGTGCCTCCACCGGGTATCGAACTCGGGACCCTTTGATTACCAAATTGGGGAGAGGCTCCTAACCGCTAGGGGTTACAAGATTTACTAATAAAAGCAGGTTATATCCCACTACTTTTATTTCAGATCCTTGCAGAACATACTTTAAGCTTCAATTTAAAAAAAATTGCATGATAACCGCTGTGCCTTATAGTGATAATGCAAATGTAGTAACATGCAACATTAACACACACACAAAAGGAACAATATATACAGTACAAGATTTTTTTTGTGACTCTGTATATGAAATATACATACATCTATGAACTTGAGATAAAAATTTCAAAGTGATATGTCAGTTTGACTCCAAGATATGATTTTAGTTAAGTACTACAGATATTAGCACATTTCTTGACAGTGACCAATCCAAACAAAATTCTGAAACTTTAGCCTTCTGTTTCTCAGTAAGTATGAGGGAGGTCTGCGAAGTGGTAGTATTAACTAATACACTAAGTTTCATTGAATAATGGGGTGATACTTTCTAAAGATACACAGATATCAACCTCTTTTCGACGTAGTACACCCTGGACTGCAATTTGCAGACAAACGAGGCTCTGGCATCTGGAGTCACAGTCATTATAATCCTCTGTGTGACTTGTGTTGTGTGCTGTCCATGCGTGTTTGTGATTTTCCCTTCCTGAATTTTATCTTATCACCATTCATTCTCATCTTTGCGATTAATCAAAAGTGGCAGAAAAGTGAAGTAAAATAAAACAAATCAATCTGAAATACCATGGGTGATTTTTGGTGGAATTAGCCAATTGCCACTTTATAAGAAGTATTGTAATGAACAATTGCTGACATATTAGCATGGTAAGTGTTGTGGATTATAACAAAAATGAGTAGTAAGAATTTGAATTATGGACCGATTAATCGGTACTCAATCGGTATCGGCCGATATAGGCATATCTGTTTATCGGTAAAATTACCGATTATTTTACCGATCCGATATATCGATAAATACCTGATAATTTAGTGCAAAATTCTGCCATTGTGTTGTAAATTTTATAGATAATCTCCATGCCCTACTTTCTAAAAAATAAATCTCTAAATATGCCATTTCTTTTGCACTGCAGTCACCTTGAAACACACATTTAGTAAGGAGGTCAATGATCCATTCAGGTTCTTCAAGGACCATTTCTAATTTTATTACGGATCGGTAGAATATCGCTTATCTGTATCGGCAAATTTTATATCGGTACTTTATCGGTATTGGCCCATCCCTAATTTGAATAAGTAGTATGAATAGCATTAATTTTGCAATCTTCCAGCAAATAGTCCAAAGGGCATAGATTTTACATTCTCCAAACACAAAAGCGCTCTTGTAAAGCATGTGCAGAAAACATCTGTGCAGTTCATCAAAATGTCAATGGAAGAATGACAGAACACTCAATAAACACATCATTCTAAATGTAATATTCTGGTTGCATTTTGCATATATGTAACATTATATTCAACTGCTGTTTATTTACAAACAAGATTTGTGCTCATGTGAATTTATTTGAAACCGTGTGGAAATTATGATTCTGCCTTTATGAATTATCAGAATTGACATTATTTAAAACTCACATTCTTTAAATCTATTTTTGATAGAAATTTAAAAGTAGAATTTATGTTGTTTCAATTTAAATCATTTTTTTTATGCATTTGGCTGTGTAGAACTGATGATTTTTTCATGTCTGAATTTCCCCATTTTTTTTTCAGTGGGAAAAACTAGCTGCATTGACAGAAAGAGTAAGAAGTGGTACTGCTATTAAAAAAATAACAAGTAGAAAACAAATTGTAAAAGAAATTGAAAAGAAGAAGAAAATATCTAGGCAAGGAAATTTGGGAGTAAGTAGAGGATTTCTGTGTAATTAATGAATTGAACAGCAATAGAGGATCTTCCACAATAAAGCATTGATTTAACTGTTAATTTTATGGCTCTCTTAAACATTTGAAGGTATACCAACATACAGAGTTGTGGTGATATTATTTCTGACCTTTTACTTATCACTTTGTTTGACCATAGTCAAGGTGGATTGATTTAAATAAATAATTTATAGAATAATGTACATTTGGATTTTGTAGTTATTAGAATCACTTTTGGTGAAAGTACATTAATCTTGTAATCATTTAATAGTGTTTATTAGGCTCTAATAAAGAAATAAAAAGGAAGCAAAATTAATGTACAGATGGGGTGAAGCTCATACGAAAGGAAATGTAAACTGTGAACTCACTTGAATTCTCTTGATTTAAAAAATTCACTAATTTTTATAGGCAAAAATAGCATACATTTTTTTGGAGAAAAATATACAAAATACTAATCATGTTTAACTGTAAATAGTGTCATTATCATTAAACTATAAATAAACATTGCAGCTGATATTTTGCAAACTATCATTAAAAAAATTGCCAAAATTCAGCTACAAAGACTAAAAATATTTAAGTTACAAATATAGAGTACATCCACATTATTTTATTTTCACTGGAAGAAAAGTTATTGAAATTATGTATTATAATTCCATGAGCACACTCAAGAAACATTTCCGTAGTAGGTTCATATATAATATCAGAAACAGAAAAATGTATATTTACACATAATTTTTTATTTGCTTTAATCAAACTATTCAAATATTTTACAGAGTCGTTTACTAGAAAAAGCCTTCCTATAAAAAACATATGTATATGTATGGTGCGAAAAACCATACAAGCAATTTTAAGCATTTTTTTAAAAAGTTGGCATGGGTTATACCATTTTTATTTTGTAATTTCAGTTCATTGATGCAAGTCAGGAATGCTCATAATTTTTATGTACAGCGTCACTACTTGTATGAAAGTTGTTGTTTATATTGCATATGAAGTTAATGCCTGAAAGTAATATGTACTCATACACTTTTTTTTTCAAGTAAATATTACGCAGAGAAACTAGTGTTAAGGCAGTGGTCTCTTAATCAGTCCCCTGGAGGTCCATCTTCCAGTTTTGAAATAACTTCGAGGGCCAAGTGAATATTAATAAATTTATTATAGATGAATATCAACTTGACAAAACTATATTATTTCTAATCAGGGAACTGGAACTGGCACAGAAAATATTACATTTTATGATCAGAAACTTTAGCTCACTCTTCTGTCACTAGCTTATCAATAATGTTAATTGAAAGTGTTGCTTTTAAGAGTGAGCTTAAGTGGCTGTTGCTTAACCTTTTCTTTTTTGTTGTTTCATTTTTGAAAACAACACTTTCCATGATCACAAACTTAACTGTAGTGCACAGTTGTTATTTCTAACATAGAACCCATGCATCTACGTCATGAAAGTTGATGTACTTGTCACACAAAACACACTTGGACATTGGAAAAATAGTGGCTGGTATTGGCAATTAAATTCCAAGTGATACTTTCGAATACTGATACCACTGCTATCAGCTGATACTGATGCATTGAAACCTGAATCATATATTCTGTGCACGTTACATCCAAAGTCATCCGGCCATTAGGAGATGCAACGATGACAAAGCGAAATACTAAAAATATTCCATTTTAAATATTTTAGAGAAGAAGTTGTACAGAGACAGCTTGATAGTTGCAATGAGGAAATCAGAAGAGCAGGAATGAAATTCAGTGCAGAAAAGAGCGAGGTGCTAATAACAACAAGAAACAGAGCCAGAAATGAACCAAGAATAAAGATGTACACGGAAGAGTTGAGGGTAGTGGAGAGCTTCACATATCTAGGAAGCATAATTGACAGAAGTGGAAGAATAGATGAGGAGATAAACGAGAGGACAAATGGGTGGTGGACTATACCAAAGTGTTCGAAGATTAATATGGAGCAGAGATGTACCTATGAAATGCAGGAAGGTTATACAGTTGGCTCTCGATTCTACGACCCTTTTCCCGGAAACCATGAAAAATTTGGAAAAAAAATTGAAGGAAATCGTTCGAAAAATACATGTTTTGCACTCGTTTTATTCACACTCATTCCCTTCACAAGGGCTCTACTGCTCTACTCAAATGGGTCTGATCTAAAAATAGACACCACACCGCGCTTGAGTGATATCCAATAGCATTTGACCTCTTCCCCCCCCCCCCCCCCCGTGCACCAATGTTACCCAGCAGCCGGTACACAACACACCAGGCTTGTTTTGCCATTGTGATTTCCCTTGCTCTTGGATACATGAGAAGAGATCAAATATGCTTGGATGTTATTTGAAATCGACCTTGACTTCTTTCCTTGTCCTGCTGCTGACAACTCATGAGGGGGGCAGCCCGAAATGACTGTTGGCCTTGCAGTCTTTGTCAATGTGTATGGCAGGTCAAGCTCTTTCATCGATAAATACACCACCATGAGAAATGGGAAATAAGATCGCAGGAATTTTAAAAAATACAAATGCATGGCTCCTGGAAGTCTGGCCCATCTGTCCAACTCTGACCTAGAGTTCAGCAGGTTCCCATGAGTGAGCAACTCGTGGCCTTGTAGCCTACAACTTCCGGTAACCACTTTCATTCAAAATGTGTTCTTTGTTCCCTGTAACACTTCATAAAAAAGCAAAACTGTTAGAGATAATCAAAGCCACATAGGCCAACTAAAGATCGTCAACCCGCTTAATGCGTTGTCAGAGGTTTCCGCAAAACTTTACTTCGATCTTAGGTGCATCATAACTCCCTTGTCCCACTTCATACGTTTTCATAACTGTGCCAATGTCCTAATATTTGCCAAAAAAGTGTTCCATTCGCTGAGTGACTTCTCCCTCTTTTGCTCTCAGCAAACATGTGTGGTGGGGATGCCAATTTTTTCTTGCTCGTGTGTGCACACGGGCTGATTACAGGCGAGGGTGGAAGTTGACCCCTCTTCCTTTCCTTTGACGTCTAAAATGGGGCAACCAGTTCTTGTTACATTCTTGAAAACGAACAAAAACTATAGGACAAGTAAAGAAAAAAAAAATCTGTTGCATGGTAAAATGTAAAAGATATGGTCATTTCTTTCTTCTTCACACTGCTGATAGAAGTTCCATCTTCGACAGTTGCTTTATCTTTGAAATATGGAGGATTTCTTAATCAACCACCTGTTGCTCGAACTTCCAGCTGGTCGCCTTGTTTTTACACTGCAGCTGGCGCCAGTTTTTTGTCTAGCGTCTGCAAAGCTGTCGCGTGCCGATAACAGCAATGGCTCATCCAAGGTGGAGGCAAAAGTCATTGTTTTGAATCTCGCAAAGCTGTTTTGATTTTAAGATAATGAAATTTGATCTCCAGAAAGAAAAACAAGTGTTAAAACAACTTCATGTTCTGCACCTTCTGATAAACAAAACTGTAAATTTTATTTTGCATCTGACACAAAAATAAACTTCCTGAACTCAGAGCACTGTTGGAAGGAAATGCACACAATATAATCGCCACTTTTCTTCGGAACCATTCATGTGGGGGGAAAACTTTTGGAGGAGTGGGTGTTTGACATCGATAATACTACTAAATCCAACATTTAATCATCGATTAATGTGAGAGTAAATAACGATCTCCCATTTTGATATTTGAAAATGTGCAGGTTTCATAATATTACAACAACCGCAGGAGGAAACCCTGTGATGTATGAGGTTGGTTGGATATACAATTGAGTATTAAATCCTTACCAAAATGTATTCCTCGGCTCAGTTATAGATAAAATTTTGCGCAATAACTAGCAAAGTGCGACTCCAATGTCAAAGTGTGTTGCGAACATAAACTTAATATTAAAACATGTACCCAAATCTGTCCAGCTTGCAATTTCTTAAAAGAAAAATTAATCAGTCAATATATACAATCAAACAATACTTCATAAATTATGCATTCTCAAATTAGACAGTAATGTAACTTTTGAACAAATTATATTCTTCACAAATTATCTAATATATATTTGGAATGCATGGCCATGCCTACGTGTAATTTTACAATGCTGTTACAAGTACGTCACAAATGTACCAATATTATAAGATTTAACAATATTGTTGGTACGCTTAGATGGCCATATTTGTATTTTCGAAAAGTACTATTTTCATATCAAACTTGTTCTTTACTTTATAGGTACTGTTAAAATATACAGTATGTTACCAGAAGATTCCAGCCTCCCTTACATGGAGCTGGCTTTTATGCACATATATGTCCGGTTTCTAAGTCTAAAGATCACTTATACTTCACCACTTCTGTTATGTAGATTCCTGAGTATAAAATGATTTCACTGTTTGTTCAAGAAACTATTTCAGTTTTTGTCCATGATGTAAGCTAATTTGGACTTATTTCAGCCAAATTTACAAATTTGTGGTCCCGATGCCTATCTTGGCGTCATTTTGGAAGCCATTTTTTTATTACCAAGCCTCGATTCGGGTATCCTTCACTTTCAAGTTGTGACATGGACACACAGACTATCGAATCATTACTTTTTTCTACATCACAAATGTACCTTTTAATAGAAACTGCTGTAAACGTATTTTACAAGTTGAAATATGTAATAAAATTATGTTTCATACAATTTTAAGACATTTTTATATTATTTATTAACCTAAAAGATAATATTTGGTATGCTTATTGTCCTTGTATTATTGCGATATTTCCGATCTTTGTACAAAGTGATTTGGCAACACTGAAAAATAGCCATGAACTAAGATCAACCATAATTATGCATTTTTCTTTGACGAATTTAATCAAAATATTAAATTAACTTAAAAAGTGTGCCTTTTTTCATTGCAAAGTATGGAAAACCTTGTGAAACAACTGTGAGTACTAATTAGCAAAGAAAGATTGCAAAATACAAGAATTACAGTTACAAAATTTCCCGTTCTTTGCAATGCTTGCAATGGAGCATGAAAATAAATAAAATACCAGCCAATGTTTTAATTTTGAATAACTTTTTTAATATAACTCCGATAATGATGAAATTTCAGAATCAGTGCTTATTAATTATGGGGAATGCAATAAAATAGAAGCCCCCACTGAAAATGAAGATTTAAATTTTCATAATTCATATTTTGGATGCGTGTGACTTACTCACTATCATATATAAGCACAGTTTCTGTGGCAACTGCCCCCTTCACGTCAAGAAGTCGGCTTTACGAAAATCCACAAAGCTTTGTCTTTTAGAAAGGATATAGGTTTTTACGTGGACAGGTTGAAAGCTAGGATAACAAATAACTAAAACAGGACTATTCCCACATTTTAAAATCCCTTAAAACTCATATAAAAACTGTTAAAACCCGTTTTTTCTTGTCTGATCACAATTCACATGTTGACTGAAACTGGTATGTACTCAAATGCGCGAGGTTGCGAGTGAGTCAATTTTCCTCCTTCCCCTAACTTCCCCTTCCATTACGTAATTTCAAATGACAAGTCACGTATGATGCTTGCCTCCCGCTCAATGTCTGGGTTAACCTTGAATCTAATTTCCTTATATTCACGTTTTTCCCATTTTTTCAACATTCTTAGCCATATTTCATCAATATTCCCATCTTCTCGATTCAGCTTGTTCTCTCTATTTTTACATATAAATGAGGCCTCATAAACATTCCTACTTAATAATTTGCCTTCCTCGCGTATAACTTCCCATGTGACTATCTCATGTTCCTCTTCCAATACATGCTTGGATAATCCCGTACGGGGGTTTCCATCTTTAATATCCTTATTGTGTTCTTTCCATCGGACTCCCATACTCCTACCAGTTTACCCTACGTATTCTTTCTTACATTGACATTTGATTCTGTATACGCCCTTTTTTCCCTCTACTTTATCACCCTTTCTCATTCCTTCTCTTTTGTAACTCATAAAATGTTTCTCTAAACATTTAGAGGCTTTCATCCCACACTTAATTCTATACGCTTCTTTTACTCTTTCCACTTTTTCCGATGCTCCCCTAAAATACGGGATAGCCACATATTTACATTCCCCTAATTTCTCATTTATATTTTCCTCCATTTTCTTCTCTGTGACAGGGTAAAGTGCATAAATATATATTATTTTATAGCTACATATTTACACTATGATACATACTAAAGTACATAAAAATCTAAGCTCTAGCAGTTCTATGAAAAACAGATTGAAAACAACGTTGCAAAACATCTATTCTAAACAATTTATTATGACTCCTTAAAGTTTATGAGGACTGGCAATTAAGTTTGCGAACTCGCCACCGTTTAGCACTGAGGCAGCACTATACAGCTCTGTAAGATTTTGTAACCTTGGTATTTCAATGTCTCACAGCCATGTTTGCGTTGACGCGTGGCGGATTTGTGCTGAGTGGCGTGCATTGTTATTTGTGCTTGTGTCTGTGTGTGTGCTGTAGTGAAAATGGCTGAGGTGGAATTAGAGCAACGAACAAACATCAAATTTCTGGTGAAACTGGCAAGAGTGGGAGTGAAATACGGGAAATGTTAGTGCTGGTGTACGGCGAGAATGCCATGATTACAAATGGATTAAACGGTTTTCTGAGGGGAGGGTGGCCATTAGCGAGCCGAATGGACAAAAATATTGCCAAAATTCATCGAATCCATAGCATATCAAGTGAACATTGATAAGGAAACTGTGTAGAAAATTTTAACTGAAGGTTGCGTGAAAAAGTGAGATGCAAAAGGACCGGAACTTTCGCCAACAACTTATGGCTCGGGCATTATGACAATGCACCTGCACACATGGCACAGTCTGTACTGGAGTTTTTGACCAGGAAACAAATAACTTTGTTAGACCACCCACCATACTCACCTGACCTTACCCCCAATGATTTCTTTCTTTACCCGAAGATCAAACAAGTTTTGAAAGAAAGACATTTTGATGACATTGAGGACATTAAGGCTAATACAACAGCAGCTCTGAAAGTCACTCAGAAACAGAGTTCAAAAAATTACTTCGAAGGGTGGAGTAGCCGCTGGCATCAGTGTATAGCTTCCCAAGGGGAATACTTTGAAGGTGACCACAGCATTTAGCAATAAGGTATGTAGCATATTTTCTAGGATAAGTTCGCGAACTTAATTGGCAGACCTCTTATGGAGCCACAGTGGTCTAGTCCGTAGGGCATCTGACTACCATGCAGGAGACTCGGGTTTGATTCCCGCTAGGTGAGTGATCTAAGGTTGTAATTTTCCTGGTCTTGTCCCCGCATTAAGCAGCTCCGGGGCTCATCCAGCCTCAAATCAATGGGTACATGGGGGTATAGGCAGCTGGAGTGAGATGCTTATCACATCAGCTCCAAAATGCCCGAGATCAAGGATCCTCTAAATGTGCCTTCATGTAACGGTGTTAAATGCACTGGGAACTTTACCTTCACGTTACCTTACCTCCTTAAAGTTTTGTAGTATCATTTCTTCCTGGCAGTTTGCTCAAGCATGTGAAATTTGGTTGTAGCTGACATGGTGCTTCCTTATTTTCCATGGTGGTGTTAATTCATGTAAGCTCTCTCCGTTTTGTTCCATTGGTTCAATGTGGTATTCTGTAAATAGGGGTTTTGCTGCTGTACGTACACCTATGTCTTAAAATATTTTTTATAAGCATACTTTAATCTTTGTTTAAATCATTTTGTAGACTCCAATAATAATTTGCAAAAGGCCAGAGTTGAATCATCACAAAGGACAAGTTTATGGCAAATTTGACACAGTTCCGCTTGCATCTAAAGGATGGTCACACCGGCAGTCGAAAGGAGATTATTTCATCATCAACTGTCATGAAGAGGTAATTGTCATTCGTAAATTGTTTAACATGATGGTAACAAATGCAGGTGAGTCTTAATGGTCCTTGAGATTTAAGTACAGCACATTTTTTTTCAGATGATCATGCCTAGTCGACTGGTGGTCAACTGTATTGATAGGATGTTACATTTTTTTTCCCTTAAAGCCATATGTTATCCAATTTTCCTTATTTTAAATTTTTCATCTTGGGCCCCTAAAAATGTAAAATCAAGGTTCCACTGTATTGGGAAAATGTGGATATCTAAAAGAAGAGATATAATTGTTTTTGTAGTCACGGACACTTCTGGGGTGTAATGATTCCATTGAAAGCTAATATTAATGTTACAACCCAGAAGTGTCCGTGACTGTACATCTAAAATTTCAATGAAAAGTTCAATGGCGAATCCCGGTCAACAACACATTTACATCAAATTTTAAAGTTTATTTTTTAAATATTATGAACAAACTACATTTTTCATTGTGTGTGTATCTAAACAAACAAATCTGAATACAACACACATGCCGGCTCCCGTGGCAAAGTGGTTATCACACAACGATGCCAGGGAGGTTCGAATCCTGACCTGGGCGTGGATGTTCGTGAGTGTCCATTCATCATGTCATCACTCATCCCCATTTTCGCAAATTAGCTAAAAGTTGCACAAAAAGAGAAGTAAAATAAAGCAAATCAACCAACCAACACACAGAAATATAATACACATTTGATTTGTCAGCTTCAACCATCCCACTACTTCTGTCTTATCTCTCATTCCTCCTTTTTTCCCTTGAAAATTCCAGCACAAAAGCTGACAACATGGGAGTGTGTTGTAATTTTTTGTACGCTCTATTGTGATTTGTGTATCTGGACTTAATGTGTCATGTTTATACATTTATTTGCATTACATTTACTTTTCCATGTGTCTATTGATTTGATGATTCATTAATTCCATTGTCCTTTGCTTTCACCCACATTAGAAAATGTGCCACTTAGGCCATTGAAGTTAATAGTCGCATGGAAAGTAAATCCATGTTACGTGTTTATAAATGAAACTGTCTCTAGCTTTTATTCATGAACATCATGGAAAAACAACATGACTAGGCCTGCAGGCACATGTAGTGAGGATGAAGAGCATCTTAGGTACTCTACCAACATGTGGCATAAACTTTTTGGATTTCTGTTAAGTTATATAACCACATTGTACTATTAAAATTCCAACCTGGTATATAAGGCCAGATACAAGTAAGGTCTTTGCGAATGATGGCAGAGAGTCACCAAAGTTGATAGTTGAATAGGAATATGTTTACTACAAGCAACATGGGTGTACACCCAAGACAACCTCACTTCCATGTAGTACACCTTGGACTGCATTTTACAGACTAACAAAGCTCCGGCATCAGAACTCACAGCCAGCATAATCCTCTGTTGGGCTTATGACAATCTCCATGGCATAGCACACTACGACGGCAGGGTTCCCAGTTCGAATCCCGGCCTTAGCATGGGTGCTCTTCATCAATCTCATCACATCGTTACTCATTCTCATCTTTGCAATTAACCAAAAGTGGCAGAAAAGCAATGTAAAATTAACCAAATTAATCAACAATAGTAAACATCAATAAGCACTATGTGTGCACATGTAGAAGTGTCATCCTATGATTTTGTCTATAGGTACCATGAACTACACCAATATTTTCCATAGTTTATAAAATAGGACTAAACTGATATTCTTCCTGATTCTCACCAATGCTGAGGCTTCAAAATTATAATTATTAACGTTATTTAGATTCCTTTTCCTCTCTCTCTGAACATCATTCCATTTAAGCATCATTCCAAAGCAATTATATCACATCAAATTACAATTTACTTCAAAACATTCAGAGAATGAAGGCAGAATATTACGCATATCTTGTCATTTAATAACAAAATTCTTTTTCTTTAATAATACTGGTGCTAAATAACTAAAAAAAAGTTCAATTTCCAAGATAATTACACTGCACAAAACCTACATTGGCATTGGTGTCAACTCAACCCTATTATAATGTATGATTCCTAATTAGAAACCTTGATTTTTCACTAAACATGGCAACACCAAAAAATGTTAATTGTTGCAAAAAATGTTTATGTATCTGAACACATTTTTCAAGGATTCAAAATTGCAAAATTCGAATTTTAACACATTTTGTACTTAAAAATGAAACAAAAAATCAGCTTAAAATTTAAAATTACCCTATTTATCGGTGTACAACATGCAAATTTTCCAAAATTGCATCGCCTTCCCCCTCCTTCCCCCAAATAAACAATTATGATTCATGTTAAACGTGGAATAATTCTGACAGCTACATTGAAACATGTGTACATGGATGTTTCCCAGGATTTTTCAGCTTCTGACAGAACATGTTTTGCATCACCGAGTAAAGTGGTGGTGTTCTGGCAAGAGGTCGAATGTGCATCTGCTGTAACATGGGATATGTAACATTGGTATTTGTTGAGTGAGAAACAGTTTAATGTCACCAAGCAAAGTGGTGTGGTTTTTGGCAGAGATCGAGTTGCACCTACCATCACATGGGAGCTGTAACATTGGTATTTGTCATGTGACAAACTTTTTACAACACCGAGTGAAGTGGCATGATTTTGGTGGAGATGGAGTGTGCACCCACTGTTGCACAGGAGCCATGACATGGGTATTTGTCGGGCCTCCCCCATGGCGCAGTGGTAGCGTCATTGCCTTGTAATCAAGGGGTCCCGGGTTCGATACCCGGTGGAGGCACAAGTGGTTAGGATCCCACTTTAAACTGTAGGTCCAGTCCCGATTAGCCTTACTGTGCATAAAGTGGACTTAAAAAACACCAAAAACATGGGTATTTGTCGTGCACGAAACAATGGAAAATAACTTCCTCAAGAATTGTTTCCAACATATGAATCTGTCATGAAAAGGCATAAGCCACGTGACCTATAAATTGATACTATTTTAAAAACACCATGAAGGTGTAATTTTAGATATATATGGCGGAAAAGTGTGCTAAAATATAAATGTGAATTTTGTAAACAATAACACCAAAATGTTGCAAGAAAATGAAAACAATTTTGAAAAAAAAAAAGAACATCAAAAAATTGAGATCGTCATTCATGGTACACTTATTATATAAATAAATGTTAATTCAGTGTTGCTTGTAGATTGATTGATTTAGTTTATTTTACTTCGCTTTTCTGCCACTTTTGGCTAATAGTGAAGATGAGGTTGAATGGTAAGAAGATGAAATTGATGAAGGGGCACACACAATGAGCACCCATGCTAAGACTGGCATTCAAACCCAGAACCCCTGCCATCGTAGTGCGCTATGCCATGGAGTTTGGCATTTACTATTGTTGCTATGTGTGTTAGAAATCAAAGCAAGTAAGGTAAAGTGCCCAAATACCGTCCCCCTAAGCCAAATCTTCAATTCTGAAAATTTGTTTACAGTTAAAAATAATTCAACAACTGATTGAAGCAACTCAACTCCATGCCTACTAGTGCTGTTGGTCTGATTCTACTAAATATTTTTTTCTTAACCAAGAAGGGTAAATAATCAAAGGAACGCAAATGTTGATCTTTCAAAAAAGGTGTCCTAATTCCATCCCCCCTTTCCAGTTCTTATCTACTCATTTATTTTATGGAAAATTTGATTAAAACAGTGTTAAAATCTCTTGTAATAAATTTATTGAAATGAAAACATGTTTATACATTTTTATACTTAAGTTACATCTTTTTACCCATCCAGACAAAATCGCAAGAAAGGTTTTGACTTTTGTTGAAAATGAACACATCTCGTGGCACCACTGGAAGTATTTCGAAAACTTTGTCCATTTCTCTCCTTGCTTGTCTTGGGAAAAATGCTTTCCACAAATAGGACATAACACATCTTCATCGCTTGAACTAACCTCGTCATCGGTGGACACCAGTGGAACTTGTGTTTCATCCTCAGAGTCGCTTGAACTTGAGTCATATTTCTTTGTTTTCTTTTTGGGAGGTTTTGTCGATGATGTTCCAAGCTGATCTTTATCTTCTATGACGAGACATTTCTTGGCCTTTGATTGGGACTGTTTCTTCTGATGCTCTTCCGCCATTTGTTTATTTTCCATAGAGGCTTTTAGAGGCATCTTATGTGGACTTCCTGTTACCAAGAATGAGGTCCCGGCTCTAGAAGATGTGGAAAGCTGGATTACTGGAACTACCTGGATGTCTCTTGGACTGACTTAAGGTGGAGCTTTAGCATTCTGGTTGTCATCATTCCCTCCATTGTCAGGCACCTCTGGCTCTTCAAGTTGTCTGGCTATGAAGTCATGCTCTTAAAAGACATCGGGATCAAACGGATGAATTCCAGTTTTCCTAAATCCATTGACGGCAGTTTCAAGAGTAGCAGCACGAAGGTACGCTTCACAGAACAAACTGGATACTTGTAGTTTCCTCACAATTCTGTTTGGGTTAGAGGCCAACCATTGCTCTATAGTCTTTGCGTATAGAGTTTTCAGAGGAAACATAAATGCTACATCCAAAATCTGTAGCTTGTCTGTTGAGTGAGGAGGAAGGCACGTGCCCCCTCGGACCCCCCCCCCCCCTGGCGCCACCATCTTCATAGAACTTTAAGTTTAATATATACTTTTTATTAATTAGCAGTAATTTTATGATACTACATACTGAAAACTCTGTGGTTCACAAAATTATATCTGACACTGAATATGCAAAAACAGGAGTCCCACAAGGCTCCATATTAGGCCCGCTACTGTTCATACTATATACCAACGACTTACCTACCCCAGACAATACAAATATTTTAACATATGCAGATGACAACCATAACATGCAGTGCAAATACACAAGAACAATTAGAAAGACAAACCTACATATCAGTAAATATAATAACTCAGCACTTAAATTCATATAACTTGAATGTAAACTATCAAAAAACAATGTATATGGCTTTCAATCCTGGAAATAAACCGAATTTTGATAATATAAACTTACAAATAGATGATAATCAAATCAATTATGAAAATCCAGTTAAATTTTTAGGTTTAGTTATTGATGACAAATTAAGATGGACATATCATATTGACCATGTATGCAAAGAAGTAGGGAAAAACTTATATCTCCTAAAACTCCTAACACAATATCATGTGTCTGAAATAAACACAAATCTATACTATGGACTTGTATATCCATACCTAGAATATTGCATAATAGCATGGGGAGGAGCTGCGCAGGAATACACTCAAAGATTGCTACTCTACAGAAAAGAGCAATACGGTATAGGTTCAAAATACCAATTAGAAACTCATGTAGAGAAAATAAAATTATGACCATATATTCCCTATATATTTACAAAGTAATTGAATATGTACTAAAACACCGTAAATTAGATAAGCATTCGACAGTCCATCAGCACAACACACGTCAAAAAGAGAACTTTCACATGCAAGCACACAGACTTGTTCTCTCAGACAAATCACCTCATGTTGCAGGAATAAAATACCATAACAAACTTCCCACACACATCAAACAAATTACAGAAACTCACAAGAAACTGAAAGCAATTAAACAGTATTTAACAGATATAACCTCTATATAATCTCAATGAATTTCAATAGTTAAACTGGATTAGTAATTTGAAGCATTTAAATTCTTTTGATATTGTATGTCTCCTATATTTGGATTTTCTCTTTTACAAGTTTGCTGTCTAGTATGTTTGTGTTTGTCTTGTGTAGTAGTAGTGGTGTGTATTTTATTTATGTTTATATTGTGTAGTAGTTGTGGTGTGTTTGTGTTTATATTGTGTTATAGTTGTGATGTGTTTGTGTGTGTCTTGTGTAGTAGTTGTGCTGTCTAATGTGTTTGTGTTCGTCTTGTGTAGTAATTGTGCTGTCTAATGTGTTTGTGTTTGTCTTGTGTAGTAGTTCCTCCATTCATATTGGGGGTTAGGCGTAGAGCTGACAACTCTGCACTGTAAAAAA
Source organism: Lepisma saccharinum (assembly GCF_977018435.1). Taxonomy (NCBI): domain Eukaryota; kingdom Metazoa; phylum Arthropoda; class Insecta; order Zygentoma; family Lepismatidae; genus Lepisma; species Lepisma saccharinum. The sequence goes on from NC_139233.1 coordinate 83,430,306, forward strand.
AAATGTCAAGAAACAGCAATATAAGGCCATGGATGTTCCCAAGGTAAAATATTCCGGAGGTAAAATAGTCCCCCGTTCAGATCTCTGGGTGCGGACTACTTTGGGAGGTCCCTGGACTAAGGATAAGATCTACGTAAGGAATAAGGCTATTAAATTAGGCACCTGGAATGTTCTAAGCCTTTACCGGCCTGGGGCATTTCAGTGTACAGTTAATGAGATAGTTAAGTATAAATTAGATGTAGTAGCTGTCCAGGAAGTTAGGTGGCCAGGAGAAGGGAATTGTAAAACTAAAAATTATACTTTTTTCTATGGTGGTACTGAAAATCATAATTTTGGAACAGGCTTTTTCATAAATAATAGAATTATCTCAGCTCTTAAAACAGTAGAATTTATTAATGATAGGATATCATATGCAGTTTTACAGGGTAGGTGGTGTAAAATTATTTTAATAAACATACATGCAGCAACGGAAGATAAAGATGATAATACTAAAGATGATTTTTATACAGAGTTAGAACAGGTCTTTGATAAATTTTCTCAGTATGATATGAAAATTCTGTTAGGTGACTGTAATGCACAGATTGGCAAAGAAGAGACATTTAAACCCACGATTGGTAAAGAAAGTCTTCATGAATTAAGTAATGATAATGGTATAAGATTGATTACTTTTGCAACCTCAAAGAATTTAATTGTGAAAAGTACCACTTTTAAACATAAAGATATCCATAAATATACCTGGTCTTCTCCAGATGGTAAAACTCATAATCAGATAGATCATATTCTCATTGATAAGAGAAGGTATACTAGTATAATTGACGTTCGTACACATAGAGGTGCTGACTGTGCCAGTGACCATTATTTAGTAATTGCTAAATTAAGAGAAAGACTCTCAGTGATAAATCATAAGCAACAAAATCTAAAAGTTATAAACTTTGATACAGGAAAGTTTACTGATGAAAGAATTAAGAAAGATTACCAAATTAAACTGTCAAATAGATTTGATGTTTTGCAGGATTTAAATGATAATGAAAATATAAATGAAACAGACGTAAATAAGAATTGGGAGCACATATGTAATGCAATAGAATCAGCAGCTAAAGAAAGTATAGGATACCATAAACCGAGAAAAAGTAAGCCATGGTTTGATAATGAATGTCATAATCTAATAGAAATAAGAAATCAGGCTAGACTTAGGTGGTTAAATAACTGTGATGATACAAATCTAAACAATTATAATAGAATAAAGCGAGAAGTTAACCGGACGTTTAGAAGTAAAAAAAGAGATTACTTGAAAAGCTAAATTAACGATATTGAAACAAACAGCAAAAATAAAAATATCAGAGATTTATATAAAGGTGTAAATGAATTTAGAAAGGGGTGGCAACCTAAAGTAAACTTGATAAAAGATAAAGACGGTGATTTTCTAGCTGACCCAAGCGATATTCTAAATAGATGGAAGAACTACTTTAATGACCTTTTAAATGTCCATGTAGGAGATAAATCAGAAGTAAATGAAGTCAACACAGCAGAACCTTTAGTTCCAGAACCTAACTTGACTGAAGTTAAAGATGCTATTAAAAGGCTAAAGAATAACAAAGCACCTGGCATTGATTTAATACCAGCTGAGTTAATTAAATACCTAGTCATATCATAAATACTGACACAACATTGAAAGTGAATTATGACGAAAGTGTTAAAGATACTTTAATGTCCTGATTGTATAGGTTACTTACAGGTCTAACGAACACATAACACCAATCATTTTTCAAAATGGCCGCCTTTGGCCTTCACGCAGGCCTGAAGTCTCTGCGGCCACTCATCTACAGCATTACGCACTGTCTCCGTAGGGAAAGTCGCCACTGCCTTCACCAGGGACCGTTTCAGACTGTCAATATTGGCATGCCTCCTCGTACAGACCATGCCCTCAAGCACTGCAACTAACGGGTTGAGGTCAGGGCTGCTAGCAGGCCAATCAGCTGGAGCAATGAAGTCCGGGACATTGCTCTTGAGCCACTCCTGGGTAGTGTGTGCCTTATGGGCTGGTACGGAATCTTGTTGGAAGGTCCAATGTTGGTTCCTGAACAAAGTGTCACTCAAAGGCTTCACAACAGAGTTCAACACAGTATTTTTGTACACTCTGGCTGACGTTTTCACCCCTTTTTCACAAAAATGCAGCTTGGTGGTGCCATCATACGCCACGCCCCACCAAACCATGACTGAGGCCGAATGATGACCCCTCTGGATCTTCGGGGCTTTCTCCCAAGCTTCGTGGGATGTTGACGCATACACCCGGTCATTTTGTCAATTGAAAGTTTCCTCAATGTTGAATATCTTTTCATCTGTGAAAAGAATTTTCCTGTGGCCATTGTTGGCGTAACGCTGCAGGAGGCGTTTTGCTTTTATCACCCTCTGCTCTTTCAGACGTGCATTGAGGAAGTGACCTGTACTTCGCCGGTAAGCCTTCAACCCCAAGTCACTTCTTAACACACGAGACACTGACATTTTGGGAATGTTCAGCTCACGAGCAAGCACTGCCTGCTTTCGTACAGGATTTCTCCGAATACGGACTGCCACTGCCTGCAGTAACTTTTTGGTTCGTACGCTGCGTGGGCAGCCTTGCCTTGGGCGATTATCAACTGTCCCAGTCTCCGTGAATCGCTTGATGGTCCGATACACGAAAGATTTGCTGATATTCAACTTTTTAAGTGTTCTGAATATCATGGTGGCTGTTTGACCCACTTTATGAAGCGCTATTACTGCCACACGATTTTCGTAATCGCCCCACTCCATAGCTACACTTTTACGAACACACTTCCTCTATGACAGCTCAACTCACAATGGCCCACTCCAGCCTCTTGCACAGGAAGGTTGGCCACGACCTTGAAAACCGGTTGTACACACTGCCTCAAACTTTGTGTCACTATTTATGATACGACTAGGTATGGTGGAAATTCATTAATATGTCAAATTCATAAATTAATTTGTTTAATATGGAATAAAGAAGAAATCCCTCAACAGTGGAAAGAATCCATAATTGTTCCTGTGTTTAAAAAAGGTGATAAAATGAACTGCAATAATTACCGTGGAATTTCTCTACTCTCAACAACATATAAAATATTATCTAACATTCTTTTAACAAGACTAACCCCATATGCTAATGAAATTATAGGTGATTATCAATGTGGATTTAAACGTAACAGATCAACTACAGATCAAATTTTTCACATCAGACAGACACTTGAAAAAAAGTGGGAATATAATCAAAATGTCCATCAGCTCTTCATTGATTTCAAAAAAGCATATGATTCGGTCAAGAGAGATAAATTATATAATATATTAGTAGAGTTTGGAATACCTAAGAAGCTTGTTAGTATGATAAAAATATGCACCAGTGAAACAGAAAGTAAAATTCGTGTGGGTATTAATATGTCTGAGAAATTTACAATTCATGATGGGTTAAAACAAGGAGATGCATTATCTCCATTGTTCTTTAATTTTGCCTTAGAATATGCTGTTAGGAAGGTAAAAGAAACTAAAGAAGGACTAAAATTAAATGGTGTGACTCAGTTGTTAGCATATGCAGATGATGTAGACTTACTGGGGGATGATGTGAATACAATTAAGAATAATGCTAAAATATTTTTCAAAACTGCTAAAGAGATAGGTTTGGAAGTTAACAAAGAGAAAACTAAATATATGCTTACAGGCCGAAACCAAGTGTTAGGTAATAATCAAAATCTAATTATTGATAACAACTCGTTTGAACCAGTTTCCAAATTCAAATACTTAGGAGTAATATTAACAAATGAAAATTATATTAAAGAGGAAATAAAAAGTAGGCTTAATTCAGGAAATGCATGTTACTTCTCTCTTCATAAACTTTTGTCTTCTCGTTTAATATGTAAGAAACTAAAAGTTAAAATATACAAAACAGTAATTTTGCCTGTAGTATTATATGGATGTGAAACTTGGTCCCTTACATTGAAAGAGGAACATAAATTGAGAGTATTTGAAAATAAGATCCTTAGGAAAATATTTGGACCTAAAAGGGATGAGGAGACAGGTGAGTGGAGAAGGTTACATAATTTAGAACTACATAATTTGTATTCATGTCCAGATATTATTAGAATAATTAAATCAAGAAGACTTAGGTGGGCAGGCCATGTGGCACGAATGGGAGAGGAAAGAGGAGTTTACAGGATTCTTGTTGGGAAACCTGATGGTAAGAGACCTGTAGGAAGGCCAAGACGAAGATGGAGGGACAACGTTGAGATGGACCTAAGGGAAATCGGTAGGGATGGAAAAGAGTATATAGAACTTGCTCAAGATAGGGAAAGATGGAAGGCCTGTGTTGCTGCAGCCATGAATCTTCGGGTTTAAGAAGGCTAGGGAGTTAGTTAGCATTAATTTTATTTTAAAAAAACAAGGCATAGCAGTGTTAAACACATTATAAAAAGGTCGACAAGTTATCATACATCAATCAAAACTAGTCTAAGTGGCCAGGAAAAAAATAAAATATATCACAAGATAGATACATAATGTGGGTCCTAAATCCATCCTCAGGACGGATTTGAGAATCTCAAAGGGGACAGATTTAGGACTCCAGTTATAACAACAGTAGCGACTGCTCCTGACCAAATGACTACAGCTACATGGCTGTGACAACTGGAACGCAATATTCAAGTACTAACCTATAATTATCAATCACTAACTGATGATAAACTTACCGTAAGGCGTCAATATAACTGTTTCAAGTTGATTTCACACTGTAGCAAGCCTTCACACAAACTATTTTTGAAAAATTAAAGCGTGAATAAATAGAAAAAGCAACTACGTCACCGGGGACAGATTTCGGGCACTTTACCCTATGTACAGTGTGGTGTTTTTAAAGTCCTGTGGGATTCTAAAAACCTATAACTTTTAAAGTAACAGGTATTTTACAATGAAATATTGTTTGTTACATAGAGGAAACTTTAAAATTAATGTTTGATATGTTTGGTTCATGGCCAGATCTCAAGCTGGGCACCATTCACGTCCAAACACACTTGCAATCTTCTTTTGAATCCGAGAATTACGTTCTGACTGTGCTTGTTCGGAATGTTGTGAATCACATCGCGTATCTTAAACTTCAGGTCGTCAAGATCTGTTGCTTTCTGTTCATACACCTGGGTCTTCACATGTCCCCACACACAGTAATCGCAAGGCATAAGGTCTGGTGACCTTGCAGGCGAAGGTGTGGGTCCTCTGCAGCCAATCCATCTCCACAAATTGATCATCAAGAAACTCACAAACTTTAAGAACAAAGGGCATGTGTGTGTGTGTGGTGGGGGGGGGGGGGGATGGTGGACCATCTTGCTGGAAGTGGAACTCATTATGATGCCTAACCTCTGAAGTTCTGGGACAAGGAATGTCTGTAACATGTTCAGGTAGCTGGCATCGTTCACCGTGCCATCCTTAAAGCAAAATGGACCAATGGAACTGCACACCACACATTGATCATGGGGCTATCCTGCTTATGTGTGTCAAACCCATGTGGATTCTCAACCCTGCAAATTGGGCAATTGTGTCTATTCACTCTTCCCAAAACATGGAACGTGGCCTATTCAGAGAAGAGAATGAGAGACTGAAGAGCATCACCACCATCACCATTTAATCTAATTAATATTAATTTCACAAAATTCCTTCCTCATTTCAGAGTCCTCTTCTGTCAGATCATACACAAATCCAGTGATGTGCACTAAGGAGTAGCTAGTCTAGCAGAGATAGATCAATCAATCTCACATCTCTAATTATTTTCAAATCACAATATTTATTGTCTTGTTGAAGCCACAGTTCACATACAACACTTCTTTTTTCACGTGCTTCTCGTCCCTCTGTGAGATCTGTCGACAAGACTGGAAGGAGCTACTCTAGCTGGGTTTCCCTCCGCCTCACCAGTTTCAGGTAGAAACGACTCCAGAAGGAAAAGGGAAGATTTCTGCCTCTACCTCCCTTGCCCCCTCGCTCCCCATTGCAATGGTTGAAAGGTCGTGGTTTATGGTACCCTGGTCTATCTCCTATAGGAACAGATAGGGGATTGGTTTTCCTTAGATTCCTTTATAAATCCTCTGAAGAACTCAAGGGAGAATTTTCTGCAGTACTTACGTTCTCTGTATTTACACCACAAATTTATACACGTTGTATAATATGTATGTATAATGTAGGATATAAAAATATAGTTTTATTGTTTATGACATGGGAACGTATTCCGTGCAGACAAAAGAACTTAGAAATGTTATGCTTTCTTTTATTTTTTTTTCAAATATGGAAGATATAACAAATATTTGCTCACGCTCACGCTCACTCTCACTCTCACTCTCGTCTTAGTGGTGTTTTATTTAAATATGGGTCATTCCATGTCAAATCAGGCAGGAGTTGACCCTCAGTCACCGATTTTGATGATATTTGGTACACAGCTTTGCTTTGCTCCAAAATCGACACCTCACAAAGGATTTTGCTGAAATGTGATTATTACGTATTATATGAAGGTTGTTCAAAATGACAATTTTGAGCAACATGCCATTTTCAATTACGTATATCTCGGGAACAAATAAAGATACAGAAGCGTTCTTGAGCTCGTTGTAAAGAGGAAAGACAGTAGCATATTATGAGATGATCAAATGTTAAAACTCTGTTCAAATTTCAAGTTTGAACAGATCAAAACACCACCCAATTTGTTTTTCTCATTTTTTGATATTTTTAAATTCCATCCATCCTCTTTATACTGAGAAAATCTTATCGAGGTGTTTTTTGATATAAGGGAGAAAAATGAAGTTGAAATTTGTCCTGCATCAGCAATGAACGTAGCTACAGCGTCCCTATGATGAGACTTTTAATTTGTGTTGTGCTAATGGATATATTTGTACTTATTTGATATTCCACTAGATAATTGGCTTCCTTATGTGCTGTTATTAGTAATTTATACGTTACTGTTTCCATATTTTTAGCCGCGTTCGTGTAGGACAAGATATGGGTGTGTTATGAATACTTCTGTGTTAGCCAAGAAAATGAATAAGAGAAAAAATGAAGAATGTCGGGAATAATTCTGTAAAAGGTGGATTTTGTTCAGTTGTTAATCACTATTTGAAGTGCAAAATCTCAAAGTTCCCATCCTTTTTCCCTGTGCTTCCCCCTAAGGGGGAGAGGGACAATATTCCCTATGTCTTTCTCGCTGTGGCAGCTGCCAATCACTGTCGCCAACTCTGCTCTTTGGGAGCCAGATCTGGCTCTTTCATGCACTCGTTTGGCTGTCAACTGTGGCACCTGCCCCCTGCCCCACTATGATGCCACCACTGGCTCCGGCCCACAAAGACCAACTTTTACCATGAGTGTACATTTTGCATGTTACGTGATATTGTTCTATGAGCTGCGTCACCCACCCCTTCTTAACCTCCCCAGCTTTACGTATGCTTTGTGCTCAAATCGCTCCCCTACCTACCAACTTTCACCCACTCACACGTCTGCGTAGCAGTGCCTCGGGCATTCTGTCAGACGTGAGGCAGCATGGTGGTAAGAAGGGTGCAAGCGCTGATTGTCTTGATTTGGTTTGTTATGTTGTGCACTGTTCGTCAATTTTACGTAACTGTAGTAAAACGAGAAAAATCTTTCACTTAATTTTGACACTCGTAAATTTAGATTTGGATAGTTAGATTTTGAAAACAAAAGTTTATTTTCTTGTAAGACTTTAAAATTACATTCATTCTTTATTTATAGTGTTATGAATATTATTATTGTTTGTTTTTCATTGTTCGAACTTTTCGCCTTCATTCTTAATGTACGTATGGGCTTGTCAAACAAGGCATTATCTTAAAATATTCTATGTTAAATAAAACCATGTTTATACATTTTAAAATGAAGAATAAAATTCCAATATAAGGAAAATAAACAAAATAATGTTCACAAAGAATCGTCATTTTGTTTTCATGATGTATAGGTTGTGTTAAAAATAGATTCCTTCATGTACGTAAAATTTACATAGCGCTAGTTACACTATTCTAGGGTTAAGAATAAATTTCCATCACTTTAAAGCTAACGGTAATAGCAGCGCCCCCACCTATCTGATACCTAAAATTACCCTAGGAAGCACTTTATGCAGCCTTCGTTAATGTAGCTCATTAAAAGTCATCTTAACTCTATTAATGGTGAAACTTAGCTCTTTTATGCACATCATGTTTGGATACACTACCAGGGTGGCTGAAGGAGACAAGGAGAAATGCATTAAGCTTGTGGGACCATTATTTTATTCGTTCTCTCGAGCATATCAAACATCCAATGGCATAGAAAAGTACATGGACGGAAAAAGGACAAGTTGAACTGTGTCATAGTAGTACGAGGGATGACCGACAAAAAAGGTTACAAAGCATATAACTTTTGTTTTATTCACTATAACGTAACAAGAATTTATGTGTAAATTAATAACATGTTTGTCTTAAATACGGAGAAACTAGTACTCACTTTTATCCGCGGATAAAAGTGAGTACTAGTTTCTCCGTATTTATATACTACCGCGTCTCTCTTTTCCCAATCATGAATGTTTGTCTTGTTGCGAGTTTGAGGACTTCGGATTCTGACCATGTATACCCGAGAAGGGGACATTTAAAATGGTGACTTGTCTAGAAAATTGGTCAAGAGTACAAGTGAGGGCAGTGGTGCGGTTCCTGTGGGCCAAAAACACTACACCTGCTGACATTCATAGGCACATTGTGGAGGTGTATGGGGAGGGGACAGTTTCAAAGCAACATGTAGCGAAGTGGTGTCGTGCCTTCAAAGAAGGACGGACCAGTATTGTTAATGACAACCCTGGACACAGCGGTAGGCCCAGTACCTCAACCACTGACATGAACTGTGCTCTTGTGGATGAGTGTATTCGTGAGGACAGAAGAAGAACATTACGCTCAATATCAGCTGAGCTAGAACTACCATGTGGTTGGCTGGCCACCATTATCTGACATGTGATGATGTCAAAAGAGCTGCCTCACGGTGGCTACGAGAACTTGACTCGGATTTCTGTGCAACCAGTATGGAAAACCTAATCTACCGTTGTGACAAGTGCTTGAACAAAAAAGGTGATTACATCGAGGACTAGTATTGAGTGCCCTCCATCATCAGGTGTGTTGATCTTCCAGCTATGTCTAACACATACGCCATAATAGGCTTTGTAACCTTTTTTTTTCAGTCATCCCTCGTAGGAAAAATCGAAACTCCCATTTGATTAGCCGTAACTTGAAGTTGAAGTTGATTTCCCATAAGGAATACGTGGGATTCTGTAAATACTTATTAATCATATTTTTCAAACATCATGTTTAGCTTAGTAATCAACTTGAAAAACAGTTTCTACTTGCAACATGGAGAGAAATTCATACTCTCTTGCATACTAATCCCTTTTTTAAATAGCAGTGCCCAATCCGACAATTTTGAAATAAATGCACAACTGGTGCATAATTGTCCCTCTTCACCTTAAGCATCGGATTCACTGACTCTTAGTTACTCGCCTATATCTAAGCAGTTATTTTTTTTAAAACTTTTGATCCTCATTAGATGGACTGAAGAAAACATAATGTTTGATTGTTCAATAATGTCAGTGGTTTTCACGTTATGTAAAGAAATCATCTTTTAAAGGAAGACAATTCTTCCTGTACTTTTTGAAGTTTCTCCATTTTAACTTTCAAGTAAATTACCAGACAGAAAATTGTTTGGAATAAAAGTTATAGCCTAATTTATAAGTGTTTAACTGATATAAATTTTAATGTATTTAATCAAAGAATCGCCATAAGATGTGTCTCCAAATAGAGGACTTCGTATCCACCATCTTGATCACTGTCCAGCAACTAAGTCCCTAATGATTGGCGAATTGTTACACTTTCTGATAAAAGCAAGAGACTTTGTAGTATAATTGTTATGCCATTTAAGGTATTTTCAGTCGAGGAGCCAATCACTATGTGCCTGCTGACACCTCCCATGTTGAATATAGTCTGCCATATTGAATACTTTTGGTTTGATGTATCTCGGGAATGGTGACACCTATCAATGTATGGTTTTCTCAGAAATGCTCCATTAAATCAATAAATCTATTTTAAAAAAATAAACGATTGTTTTGTGAAAAACTCATTTTTTAAATAATTCTTGAAGCTTTCCTGGCGGCGAATATTGAAGAGGTTTTCTCGGACAATCAGCCAGGTGATTTCTGGAAAGGCTTCCGAGCTTTCGAGAGCTAATGTCACCAGATATCATTAGCCTATTCAAACATGCCCTGACTTCAACATACTTCAGCTAGAAGGACAAGTACTATGAACAGACCGAAGGAGTGGCAATGGGATTCCCGCTCTCACCAGCAATAGCCAATTTCTTCATGGAGAACTTTGAACACGAGGCACTCCGTTCAGCTCCACAGAAACCTTCCGCATTTTACAGATATGTAAACAACACCTTTGGCATCTAGCCGCATGGTGAAGCAGCACTACAGATGTTCCTGGATCACCTCAACAACCAGCACCAGAACATCAAATTCACCATGGAGACAGAGATCAACGGCAGCCTTCCATTCCTGGACATCCTCATCACACGCAAATCGGATGGGACCTTAGGACACAGCGTATACAGGAAACCTACTCACACCGACCTATACCTTAACGCCAAGAGCTTTCACCATCCAGCGCAGCTATCAACAGTACTCTCGACATTTTTTCACCAAGCCATCGCCATCAGCGACACAGAGCACCTTCAAGAGAAAATAAGACATCTGTGCGCAGCCTTCAGACATAACGGATACAGTGAAGGCATTATCAACAAGATGCTAAAGAAAGTAACGCACAAGAACAACCAACAAACAAACCAGGATCCACCTGATGACCAAGAAGACAAGAAGATAGCCATTGCCCCTTACACCGGTAACCTCTCTGCAGTCATCAGCCGCATTCTTTCAAAACACAACATCAAGACAATCCACAAACCGCCATCGAAAGTCAGAAGCCGACTCCGAAACCCCAAAGACGACCTAGGACAGAAGACACCCAGGGTTTACCGTATCGCCTGTGCCTGCGGTAAAGCCTACATTGGACAAACAGGGAGGACAATTGAACAGCGCTGCAAAGAACACACCAGCTACATCAAGAAATTTCATCCCGAAAAATCAGGGTTAGCAGAACATTCAATCCAGAAGAGCCATAGAATTGACTTCACAACCACCAAGATCATCAATAAATCATCAAATTACTGGGACCATCTCATCAAAGAAGCAATAGCCATACACAGGGAAAAGGACAACCTCAACAGGGACAAGGGACTCAAACTGGACCCAGCCTGGTTAGCGATAGTCAACTGGGAGTACACCCACCGTGTTTCCTCTTTACAACGAGCTGAAGAACGCTTCTGTATCTTCATTCGTTCCCAATATATATGTAATTGAAAAAGGCATGTTGCTCAAAATTGTCATTTTGAACAACGTAATAATCATATTTCAGCAAAATCCTTTGAGAGGTGTCGATATTGGAGCAAAGCAAAGCTGTGTACTAAATATCATCAAAATCGGTGACTATGAGGGTCAACTCCTGCCTGATTTGACATGGAATGACCCATATACTAATATCTTTGCCTCCAATAAAAGAAATAACAAACAGATAATATAAACAGTCATAAATACGAATGTATTTATTTGGGCAAGAGAACATGCGTTCTTGTTATTGTTGTTGGTTTGGTTTGGTTTATTTTGCTTAGCTTTTCTGCCACATTTGGTTATCACGAAAATAAGGATGAGTGATGATATTATGAAATTGATGAAGGGACCTAACAAAGAACATCCATGTCCAAGCTGGGATTCTAACCCATGACGAGCACAAATTCTTGTTCCTATGTGTTGTACTCTGCAGGCAATATTGAAATAATAGGAATGAAAAATGTATCCCAGAACTTAAGAAGCCAAATGATTATTATTGAAGAAACTACAAAAAAATGTATTTGGTTACCAGTTTATCCCCCTTTAATATATTGAATTTTGCCATTACTTTTTTCTAGCTATATAGATTTATAAATACGGAGAAACTAGTACTCACTTTTATCCGCGAAGCTGTTTTTTCTTTTTCAATTAATTTCAGTGGCCACTGCCACCATCCTCGTTGGAACTTGCTGTACTGTTCCTTGGCATGCATCTTTTGTTTGTAGTTCTCTAGGTGCAGCTAGGTGTGCTGTTGTTAACTGTACAAACAAGAGACGCACGCCAAGCAACAGTACATCAAGTTCCAACGAGGATGGTGGCAGTGGCCACTGAAATTAATCTACTTGTTTCTTCTTCCCCTTCGTGTTGTTAGGCGTCGGGGTCCTTCAGCCATCTGCTAAATCTCTTCCTATCTTGTGCCATTCTCTTAACTTCCATTAGTGCCTTTCCTCGTTTAGTAACCATCTGTGACAGGTATTGCTCCCATTCTATCCGAGGTCTTCCTCTTCCTCCTTCTGGTCTCACTTCCATTACTTGTTTCGGTTTTTCTTCTTCTCCCATTCTCATGACATGGCCATACCAGCCCAGTGTTCTTCTCTCTATTATCTCTTCAATTGATTATATTTGTAGCTGTTCCCTGATTTTAGTGTTCCTGATTCTATCTCGTCTGTTTTTTCCTACGACTCTTCTGAGGTATTTCATTTCTGTTGCTGTTAATCTGCTTTTATGCTTATTTTGGAGCGTTAAGCTTTCTATGCCATAGAGCATTGTTGGTATAATTATGGTTTTGTAAATCCTTAATTTAGTATTTTCTTGTACCTTCTTTTTTCCTACTATTGTATTACTTATTTCGTAATATATTTTATTTGTTTTTTGAACCCTGCTATTTATTTGTTCTTCTACTTTTCCAACTGCTGTTATTATTGTTCCCAAATATTCATATCTATTCACTTGTTCTAGCTGTTCTCCTTGCCATTTTATTTCCAATCTCTCTTCATTTCCGTGCTTTGATGTATGCATTACTTTACTCTTCTTTGGGTTCACTATCATTTCTCTATCTTGTATTGAGCTGGGCCATTCTATTACTGTATTTTGTAGTTCATGTTTTGTTGATGTTATTAATGCTATGTCATCAGCATACAGAAGTGATTGTACATAAACTAGTTTCAGTTTCCTATTTCCAACCTTACATTTTCGTGTTCTCCTACTTTGTTTATGTATTTGATCCATTAGTATTATAAATAGTATGGGGCTGAGGCTATCTCCTTGTTTAACTCCTTTGTTCATGTTAAATTCTTTTGATTTCTCCCCTCCTATTCTCACTATTCCTTTAACTGTCTTGTAGACACTTTGTATTCTTCTTACTAATTTTTCTGAGGCTCCTATTTTCTGTAATGCTGACCATAGTTGCTGTCTTGGTACTGTATCAAAGGCTGCCTTTAAATCCAGAAAGGCTACAAACAGTTCTTTTTCTCTGCTAAGAAATTTATCTATGGCTTGTTGTAGCGTGAAAATGTGATCTTGCATTTGTCTTCTTCTGAAAGCTGCTTGTTCTTCTTCTAACTCCTCTACTTCATCTCTTAGCCTTCTTTCTAAGATTCTTGTGTATATTTTTAGGGCTACTGAAGATAGACAGATTGCTCTATAGTTTTCACATTTTACAGTGCTACCCTTTTTGTGGATTGGTGTGATCATGTTTCTTTCCCAATCTTTGGGTATTTTAATTGTCTTCCATGCTTCATTACAAATCTTCCACAACCATTGTACAACTTTCTTTCCTCCCATCTTTATTAGTTCTGGGTATACTCCGTCTGCTCCTGCTGCTTTTCCTAATTTCACTCTCTTTATTGCATCCTCCACTTGCATTTTTATTTCATCTCTTCCATCCTCTTCTACATTTGCACTCTCTGTTGCATCTTTTTCATTCATCTTCCCATTTTCATCTCTAAATGTGTTTTCGTAATACTTACTCCATGTCTTCAGTATATCTTCAGTTTCTGTTTGGATCTTTCCTGATTCATCTTCTATGTTTCTTATTCTCTTCCCATATTTTCCTTTCATTACTTTTACTGTCTGCCAGAACTTTCGACTATTCCCTTGATAGTTTTTCTCTATTTCTAACCCAAACTCTTCCCATGATTCTTTCTTTGCTTGTTGGACTGCTTCTTTTGCTTCATTTCTCCTCTGAACATACTCATTCCATTTCTCCTCTGTTTTATTTTCCATGTACCTCTTCCATGCTTGTTTCTTCCTTGTAACGATTTCTTTAACCAAGTTATTCCACCATCTTGATCTTTTCTTTTGATCTCCTACAGTTGTTAAGCCACAAACTTCTGTAGCTGTTTTAATCAATACTCTTTTTAGAATATTCCACCTTTCTTCTAATTCTTCTTTATCTTGTTTCTGGATACTTAGCTCTCTCTCTCTCTTTTGTTCAACTCTTCCTTCACTTGCCTTTTAAATTCCTTTTGCTTGCATTCTGTCCTTAGTTCTCCTATTTTAATTTTGTGTACTTTACTTTTTTTATTTGTTTAGGTTCCTGAAATCTTGTTTTCATTATTAGTAATTTATGCTCAGTGCTTAGTTCTGCACTTCTATACACTCTAATATCTTGTATTGCATACCTTGCACTTCTTGCTCTTCTCCTTTCTGCTACAAATGTTATTTTATGTGGAAATAATGTATTTCCTATAAGTAAATTATTGTCTATACAATATTCAATCATTCTCTCTCCATTGCTATTTTTCACTGTTTCTGCTGTATGCTTTCCCATACACTCGTTCCTCTTCTCTGATTCATTTCCAATTCTGGCATTCCAGTCTCCCATGATGATCACATGTCTGGCAAAGTCCTTATTTATAGTATCCTGTAAGTTGACATAGAAAATATCTTTTTCACATTCATTTGAATCCTCTGTAGGTGCATAGATCTGAATAAATTATATCTTCTCCTCCATTTCCATATGTACTCTTATTATTCTTGATGTAATTGGTTCCCAATTTACTATTTTCTTTGTACATTCTTCTTCAAATATTATACCTACACCTTCTTTTGCTCTTGCTTTCTTATCTACTCCTGAGAATATTAAGGTATATTATTAAGGTATATCCCTTATTCATCAGCATCTCTCCTGATCCTTTCCTTTTGGTCTCGCTTATGCCTAAGATTTTAATCTTGTATTTTTCCATTTCTTCTATTATCTCACATTCTTTTCCTGTCAGAGAGGTTACATTCCATGTTCCAATACTCATTTTCCTTTTCTTGCCTTGTCGTTTGCATTTGATCTGTCCGGCACCTATCTTATGTTTTCTCTGAATAAAATGAATTTCGACGTCACGTGGGTTATTAGCCCTACGGTGAGTCTAGCCGAATGAAGGGGCTGCCTTCTTATGGCTTTCCGGCCTGCCAGTTTGGAGGGTTTACTCCCTCGCAGTGTCAGAGCCGTTCTGTTGCTCGAACTCCGCCTGTGACTGTCTGGTTCTAGACTCTTTTGGACTGATGTCCTCATCTACTCTAGGCCAGTACTGAAGAGGCTGCTGCCCCTCTTCATGGATTTTTATCGACTTCCCAGTTTAGATCCACAGTGTTTTGCGAAATCAGGGTCACCTCGAGAAGGATGTGTTCATCGAACAAGCACTGCGGTCTTGGCAAGGGAGAGGTTATGTTCACTTCACCTTACCCTGGGTTGCACCTCGACCCCCTGAAATTAATGGAAAAATTAAAAACAGCTTCGCCGATAAAAGTGAGTACTAGTTTCTCCGTATTTATATACTACCACGTCTCTCTTTTCCCGATTATGAATATATAGATTTAGTCGCCATAATAAGTAGCTAATGAGCTTATGGAAGTCATGATGGGCAATCATGAACAGAGAACTCTGGACTCCTGATTTTGCAGTGCCTGCAGATGCACTGGGAAGACATTATTTTTATGTTTTTAAACGTTGCTTTTCCATCACTTTACCTAATTTCTGCCATGACAATGAACGTAGATTCAATTAAACAGGTGAAGGGTGGATACAAGACTAAAGACACTCATACACAGCCAGGGCTCAAACCTAGATCCTTTAGTAACGACATTGTGAGATGGAGGAATTAGAGAAATCAATCAATGCTTTTTTTTTTCAAGGAACATGAATCAAAGACATGTACAAAGATGGTGTTTCAAAAATCCAATTGAAAAATACCACGGAGGAAAAATGCAGTTTGCTTTACCGATACCCACGTATCTAAATGGTTAGCATTTTTCTCTTGTCTTTGTTGTCAACAGACGTCCGTGGGAGAGTGGTTATCACAGCGAGCTACGACAGTATGGGTTGCGGGTTCTAACCCCAAACTGGCATGGGTGTTCTTTGTGTTGTCCCTTCATCAATTTCATCATATCACCATCGCAATTAATCAAATGTGACAAAAAGCGATGCTAAGTAACAAAAATCAAATCAAACCATTGTTTGATTTGGTTGATTTATTTTACTTTGCTTTTCTGCCACTTTTGGCTAATCACGAAGATGATAGGATAAAATTGATGAAGGGACTCACACAAAGAACACCCGTGGATTGGCCGGGATTCGAACCCATGATTTCTGGCTTAGTTGTCAAATTGAACCAAGGGGTCCCAGATTCAATAACCGGTGGAAGCACATAGATGTTTGGATCCCACTTTAAACAGTAGGTCCAGTCCTAATTAGCCTTACTGTGCAAAAAGTGGACTTAATACACCAAATCAATCAATCAATCAAAATAGAAGTAATTTTTTTTAGTAGTCATTCCTCAATTTGCAATCTATTCCCGCCTGTCACGTTTTTTTAATTATTATTATTAGAAATACTGGGCCCTAAAGTTGGGGGTTAAACACCATCAACCCTACTTGGGCATGCCACTGATTGCTACCCCAAGTGTTGACGTCACCGCATGTCACTTCACATGACATCACCGCACGTCACTGCACAAATCTCAACTTGTAGAACCTGACTTTCACTTTCTTGCGTAAGATACTGTGTAATATAGACCTTGCCATTCCCAGTTAAAAGGAGCTTCATTTGAGAGATTTCATTGGACTCTGTTGCATGTTCTCCTGCATTCACCACATTGTCACTTGTTTTTGGCCTCCCACCATGTGGCTTATCTGCTACGCTTTCTGTAGCCGTAAACTTTTCGTATCATCTCCGGATACTTGTCTCCACTGGAGGTATTTTTCCAAACTTTGTTTAGAAGCTTCTCCGCACCAAAACACAAGGTTTTAACTCTGCAAGCCATAACAGGCACTGAACTTATTCCTGCATCAATGTCATCCTGGAATCATATGATCAGCTGCAAACACGTCATTCACCAGTGTGGTAAGGACAAACTTTTAAATTTACCTCCATGTAGAGAAACAATATTTTTGTTGTAATAAACCTATTACTTTAAAGTTATAGCTTTTTAGAATCCTGCAGGACTTTTAAAATGCACTGTACTTATATTCACTTTTTCAATTAATTATGATATGAGCTTGTCTATTTTCTGCTTATGGCTTCTATATTTATACATCATTTATTCTCTCGAAACAGAATCCAGCAGTAAAGGATTCATCTGAAAATTCCAGCGAAAGTTTCTCTGCTGTTGGATTGGATCCCATGATTGTAGATAAATTGGAGAAAATGGGATTTACAAGACCTACAAATATTCAGGTGTGTATTCTCTATTTCCTGGAAAACTCATTTACAGAGTAGGCAGAAGATTGTGGTTCAACCATAGTTTGAACCTAGACAAATGAAAACTATGGTTGAATCTGTTTTCCACCTGCATTTTGATTAATTCTGTGCATATCAGAAGTTTATTTCTAATTACATGATTGAAAATGTTAACATCATATTAGACTGATACATCCACTTTTCCACATGTTTTCCAAGCAGCAGTAAGCTCTAATTCAAATTCTTTTTTGAAGCTTTGACAAAAAAAATATTTCAGATGTATGGCATGTCAGTGCAAAATTTAATTTTTTGTCACAGCAAGAAAAGAAGATGTACAAAGCAGGATGTAGAACTAAGATTCTATTGTATTATGTGCAGTGGTACTCTTTATATGCAGGATTTTGTATCCTAGTACTGAAAGTGGGGAAAAAATGTAGAAGAGGATGATCCTTTATGAAGGCATAATTCTGTTTGAAAACAAGTTCATTTTGTAAAGTTAAAATGTACATTTAAATCATTCTATTATTGGTGGTGGTGGTTCAGAAAAAAATACTTTTTCGTTGCTCGATGACTTGTTGTTCTTACCCATTATTTGCCAAACTTTTCTGGCTTTTTAGCGAAAATGTCCATTTTAAAGTATTCTGTTTCTCTGAACAAACAATTATAAGTTATTTCACTCAACACATTACCAGAAGGAGGAAATACTAAATCTTGTGAGATTTACTGAGAGAGTGAGAGAGAGAACTACAGATTTCATTGTGTTGTGAGACTCGGCTTCCTCCAAAGAACAATTTGGAGGAAGGAATGAAGAAATCATAAATAATAATGCAGACGTGCTATAATGATTAAGGCAAACAATTCTTGGTCAAAGTCAAACCAAGGACTGGAACTTATTGATAATAAAAGCCACCAGGATATTGTCTGTCCGATTCTCTGTTTTTCCTAGATAAATCTACAACTGAAACATCAAAATGGCAGATTTAGATGTCATGGTATTGTTAATATAAATATTGTTGTTGTTTTTTTGATTGATTTGTTGTTGTTTCAAGTCCTCTTTATCTACAGATAGGCTAATTGGGTCGGGACTGGACCTACAGTTTACAGTGGGATCTGAAATTCTGCCATAATTTCAGCATTAAGGAAGTAAAATGGATTTGTTATATAGTACTGAAATTATACCATCAGGTCTCTATGTCTAACAGCAGCTGGAATGGTCGAATCAACTAGTATTATGAGAGTAATTTAATCTTACAGTTCACAAGGAAGCAATGCATACCAGAAGGGTAACAATGTTTGTGTTATTCCTCAGTATCATAATTTACTTGATGACGTTTAGTTTTTGAAGTTTCTAGAAACTATTGTTTCATTGAAATTTTATTTATGTACTTCCCTTTATAGGTGCTGGGAATTCCTCAAGTTCTAACAGGAGCAGACACCCTAATAACAGCAGAAACAGGCTGTGGGAAAACATTAACGTACCTTGCACCTTTAATCCAACAAGTTCTTCACCAAAAAGCCATGTTAAATGGAAAAACTAAACTGAATTCTCCCCTGGCTTTAGTGCTATCTCCAAACCGTGAGTTGGCGACTCAAATTGCTGTAAGTAAATTGTATTTAACATTATGTCTGAGCACTGCTTCTTCTACTACAGAATAAACAACGTGGTTACAGAAGTGAAAGCTTTGGGATGCTAAACACAGTGGAGGAAGGGGAGGGGGTGGGGGCTGGCATGGTTTGGTGACTCGTTGTATACACAAGACAATATTCTCCTCTTGGTCCACATATCAACAGGTGACTCATTGAATAACTATGATGTAATTTGCTCTTGATCGGCATAGCAACAGCTTTACCCCTAAGATAGCCATTTCTTGAACCTGAATTGTACTGCATATTACATATGAGATATAATTGTTTGTTGGTTTGTCCCATCAAAAACATTATGCATGCACATAATGCTGTATAATTTATTAGTTTAGTTTAATTATTATATATTTAAAAACAAAGCAATAATTGAAATATTTCACCAAGAGCAGTGAAATCCTGATTTCATGTTCCTAGATTGAACATTTTTTACTTTAATTATGTTTTACTGTTCTGGTCCCAAAGTAGCAAAAAATTACATGGTGAAGATTTATGTTTGTGCATTACATGATTGGATAGATTTTTCCAATTAATTTTGAAGGTTCACTGCCTTCATTCGCTAAGGGTATGGCATCTGGAGCGGAGATGGTAGCATACTACTTATTTGTTTATTCCCGTGTGGTGGTAGTTGCATTTTCTCCCATTTGGCGGTGCTGGTGTGTGTGTTTCCTGGCTTGTGTCATCTGTTGAACTTTCTGCTTTCCATCGTCAGGTGGCATTGCCAGGTCGTAGTTGGGGGCTGGACCATCTGCTGTGTTGTGTTGCTCAGTGTGGTGTAGTTCCTGTTCTTTGTGTGGGTGCAGAATGGTTGAGCAAGGGGCTGCATGGGATTTTTTGAAGGATGGAATGCCAAGTTGGGTGTGACTGTCCATTGTCTAGGTTTCGTGCTGGTTTCTGTTAGATGATGGCATGGGTTTCTTTTATGGTGTTTTCTGTGATAGAGCCAGTTGGGTGAGGTATGGATGTGGAGGATATGGAGTAGTTTCTGGTGTGGAGGTGCTGTGAAAGGCCTGATCCTGGTGTGTCTTTTTTGGCATCTTTTAAGTGTTCATCGATCCGTTCTTGAACAATACGGATGTCCTGCTGATGTAGCTGTCGTGGCATTGGCATGTGGCCTTGTAGACACCTGGAGAGGCAAGTTTGGGTAGGTAGTATCTCTTGAAGGGTATCCAATCGTGCAACGTGGAAACACAAATCTTCATGCATATAATACTTAAACCACGTTTACCGCATCCATCATGAAGCAAAAAATGTTTTGAAATTTTCCTGGATTGTACATTTTCCCTACATTATAAGTGATAGTTCCCTGGAATCGTAATGAATTGGATGTTGTGTACTTTGATCTGTCCAAAGCTTTTGATTCAGTGGATCACCATTATTTAGGGCATAAATTAGCTAACAGATTTAACATCACTGGAAACACGTTAGAAATAGTGAGAGACTATCTAAGAAATAGACAACAACGCGTCATACTTCCTGGAACTCATTCTAACTGGCTTCCTGTTATATCTGGTGTGCCGCAAGGAAGCGTTCTTGGTTCTGTATTATTTGTATTATATCTGGATGATCTCACAGACCTCTTTAGTTCCCTCATCTTAAGCACAATTCTAATGTTCGCCGATGATTGCAAGATTATTAGAGAAATAAACAGCCATCAGACATCCAACTTCTCCAAAATGACATAAACATATTCTCTGAATTGTGTAAGCAATAGAAACTGTTCATAAACCCTTCAAAATGCTCTTACGTAACAATTTCATTGAAGCAAAACATTCTTGAAGGTATATATATATATACACTCATCGACATCTCTCTAACAAAAGAACAACACCAAGATCTAGGTATCCTCATAGATTGAAAATGCACTTTCGAAAACCACATCTCAAATATCACAAAAAAGGCAATATGTATGCTAGGCCTACTTTACAGATTCACTGTAATCTATAACCTGAAAGCACTTTCAATTTACTTCAAAACATTTGTGTCCCCCATTCTAGAATACTGTTTACCCATCTGGAACATGGCTGCCCCTTCTCATACCTTCAAGATCGATAGTGTTTCTCAGCTTTTTCCTCTCCATTGTTCGATATAGACACCTGCCTAAGAGAGAGATCTGCTTGTAAATCTGCACATTAATACTCCAGAATCACGTAGATACGTTGCAGATATGAAATTACTACATAAGATCATAAATGGATACTTAAGATGCAGCATCCCACTCCACAAACTCTCCCTCAGAGTGCCTAGACATAAAACACGAAGCATGGAAACTTTCCACACTGCAACTCCCAGACTCTCACTCATACAACGTTCATTATTCCACAGGCTTCCAAACCAATTTGACATCATCTCAAACTCATTTCATATTCGTCTTTTATCACCAACGTAGAAAAAATTGTACAGAAGTAATGCATTGTGAAAATAATCTGTGTACCTTGGTACTGTTTTGGCTTGTTTATTTTTGTTTATCTTATTTTGTATGTTTTTTTTAACGCTAGTGTACTATTTTACTGTTGTTTCTTACTGGTTTAAAATGGCTTCTGCTGTACTGGAAATTTCAATAAATAAAGAATATATAATTGATGTTCCACTGTAATGTTAAATGTAACTGACTAAGTAAACATAAATTTCTCTACTTGAGTATACATTCCATTTGTTAAGAACCAGAGTATTCAGGTATAATGTGTTTCTGTATCGATTTACTCTGATTATTTGTGACCAAGATGTTGCTTTTTCTGATACCATATTATACAATGAACTGTATATGTTCGGCTTTCTGCTTCAGGACATTACAAAGGAGTTTGCGATGAATCTCCCCATTTCACCCAGACTGCTTGTAGGAGGAAGAACAAAGAGAAGCATTCTAAATGCTTATTTTGAAGAAATTGACATTCTTGTGAGCACGTTGGGTGCCCTTAGTAAATTTACTACGGCAGGTGAGTAGCCTCTGCTTAGCAGGTTATCTATTTGTCATATGGAAATCAGTACTGCAGAATCCCACATGCAGTAAGTCAGATAAAATCACACTAAAAAATGGCATGATAAAACAACACACCAATAAAATGATATTTTGTCCATTTCTTGAACAATGTCAGTATGGTTTAAATAAAATAGGTAAGTGAAGAATGCCAGTCAGCCAAAAATTGCTTTGAATTTTCTTTGGCTGACTGATGTAAGAGTGTTTCAGTCTTCTTCTTCTCTTTTTTACTGCTTGACAAGGTCCACACCAGATGGGTGAAACGTGGGTCTTTAAGTCTAATTGTATTTGATTACTTTGTAGCTGAACACAGCACTAGGAGTTTTCACTTGTGTGTTTTTAATAAACTGTGATGTCTTTCTTAAAATTCAGATATCTTTTACCCACATCTGAAATGCAGCTTGTGGATTCGAAGATTAGAAAGATTTCTAGCATCTCCTGAAGCCTCAGATTCTCTCCCACAGCTTCTTCCAATCAATTCCCCATCTTTCCCTGTGTACCAACCACCCTCTTGAAAGGTACATAACTGCAATTACTTCCTCAGTTTATGACAGCATATTCTTAGATGACCTTCACAGTAAATTTCACCCCCTTCCAACAAAAGTTATTCTAGACCTCCATAACAGCCATGACATCAAATTCCAGTTGACAAGAGGTCCAATATGGTCGTCATGAATTCTCATGATTACCTGACCAAAGTTACTTGCCTTCCGGCAGACTCTCCACCTACAAATCCACCACTGTTTGACCTATCGATCCTATATCTCAGCATAATCCAAGATTTCGTCCACAACCGAGTCCCTCCTGAGGGCCTGATGGCCTCTGCAATATCCACAGTAATCCTGGCCAACCCTACTTTCTACCTTCTGCCCAAGATCCACAAACGTGATAGCTTCAGAATAAGAAGGAGGAGTGAAGAAGTTTATATTCTCTGGTTCCATGTCTACAAGAGCTTGTTATGTGGGTATGAGTATGTAATATACAAATAAATTATCACATACTTGTATTTGTGATATATTGTGTACTATCTGTCCAGAAAGAAAATGCTTGGCTGATGGTGGCGTTGAAAGCAAAACTTTAAATATGAAAAATATTAAGGTCAAATGTGTGACTGAACACCATTCCCACTTCAAGTTTTTTGAAACTAACATATTCTCTTTTCTGGGAGTTATGTTTCAATAATAAGGATCTCCGTGGGTGGCAAGAGGTAAAAAAATGTATCGGTCTGGAAAAACAACTACATCTGAAAGAAAATAAGCGAGAAGATATTCACGTCGCCAGTAGCGAAACAATTTGAAAACTTACCTTCTATTGGTAAGTAAATAAATACTTGAGAATAGAAGGTGTAGGTGAGTGGTTAGTGTTACGGCTTCACAATCTGAAGGATCTGGTTAGAGAATTATTATTATTATTATTATTATTATTATTATTATTATTTGCCAATGAGGCACCAACATGCGTGTGTTCGAATCCGCATTTATACAGTGATTTTTTTAATATCTGTGTCCACAGAATCTTGAATACATGGGATAATGGGATGTGGGAAGTGCATACCACATGCATTTTTAATCCTTGATTTCACCTGCTAATTTCGAAAAGCACCTTAGATTTCTCCTTCTTAAATAAATAGTAAATAATAAATAACCCAGACCTCAAAGGGCCTTGGCCTATCTCCCGACTGCCTGTATCCCAGCTATTGAACCCAGGCAGACTCGAACCCATGCCATGCCGTCCCTCAGTCGGATTCTTATATACAGCTACAGATTTTACAACACAATTATAATGTTAAGATCTGGACTAATTCTGTCGACTCATATAACCTAATATGTTCTTAGCTATTTTTAGTTTTAAAAATTGAAATTCTATTCATAACTCAACCAATATATATATATATATATATATATATATATATATATAAACTAACTAACTAACTAACTCTCTAGCCTTCTTAAACCCGAAGGTTCATGGCTGCAGCAACACAGGCCTTCCATCTGTCCCTATCTTGAGCAAGATCTATACACTCTTTTCCATCCCTACCGATTTCCCTTAGGTCCATCTCGACGTTGTCCCTCCATCTTCGTCTTGGCCTTCCTACTGGTCTCTTACCATCAGGTTTCCCAACAAGAATCCTGAAAACTCCTCTTTCCTCTCCCATTCGTGCCACATGGCCTGCCCACCTAAGTCTTCTTGATTTAATTATTCTAATAATGTCTGGACATGAATACAAATTATGTAGTTCTAAATTATGTAACCTTCTCCACTCACCTGTCTCCTCATCCCTTTTAGGTCCAAAGATTTTCCTAAGGATCCTATTTTCAAATACTCTCAATTTATGTTCCTCTTTCAATGTAAGGGACCAAGTTTCACACCCATATAATACTACAGGCAAAATTACTGTTTTGTTTATTTTAACTTTTAGATTCTTAGATATTAAACGAGAAGACAAAAGTTTATGAAGAGAGAAGTAACATGCATTTCCTGAATTAAGCCTACTTTTTATTTCCTCTTTAATATAATTTTCATTTGTTAATATTACTCCTAAGTATTTGAATTTGGAAACTGGTTCAAACGAGTTGTTATCAATAATTAGATTTTGATTATTACCTAACACTTGGTTTCGGCCTGTAAGCATATATTTAGTTTTCTCTTTGTTAACTTCCAAACCTATCTCTTTAGCAGTTTTGAAAAATATTTTAGCATTATTCTTAATTGTATTCACATCATCCCCCAGTAAGTCTACATCATCTGCATATGCTAACAACTGAGTCACACCATTTAATTTTAGTCCTTCTTTAGTTTCGTTTACCTTCCTAACAGCATATTCTAAGGCAAAATTAAAGAGCAATGGAGATAATGCATCTCCTTGTTTTAACCCATCATGAATTGTAAATTTGTCAGACATATTAATACCCACACGAATTTTACTTTCTGTTTCACTGGTGCATATTTTTATCATTCTAACAAGCTTCTTAGGTATTCCAAACTCTACTAATATATTATATAATTTATCTCTTTTGACCGAATCATATGCTTTTTTGAAATCAATGAATAGCTGATGGACATTTTGATTATATTCCCACTTTTTTTCAAGTGTCTGTCTGATGTGAAAAATTTGATCTGTAGTTGATCTGTTGCCTTTAAATCCACATTGATAATCACCTATAATTTCATTAGCATATGGGGTTAGTCTTGTTAAAAGAACGTTAGATAATATTTTATATGTTGTTGAGAGTAGAGAAATTCCACGGTAATTATTGCAGTAATAATATATATATATAAAAAGCTGGAATTTTTGATGTGGCTGCTAAGAATTTCCACATTAACATTCCACTGCTTCTTGATCTTGCGTGATTTGCAAAGCAAGAACTGTATGTATTGTTCACATGCATTTCCACATTAATATCGAGTAGCTACTCTCAAACCCATTACATTTTTATTAAAAAATAACAGTCGTGCCGATATGTGTAATTAATTCCATCCTAGGTATATACTAGTTGGCACTGCACTGTAAAAAAGATCTGTCTTTGAGGAGAGGCGAACCCAGGACCTTTGGCATGTTGAGAAGTTATCATACCGACTTGACCACAACGTCGTGTTCACAAAGCATTTCATTTGCCCACTTAGGCTTCTGTAAAAAAAAAAAAAAACAACCTATTATACGACATTATATACTGCTGGACAATGAAAACCGGACACTTTAATATTTGACATCTGAATTGCAATAACAGCTCGCAGGTATATTACAGAATGTTCGGCAGATCATGTAGTACCATATGCACCATTCATAGGCTCGGACTTTGTTTATGCATTCGTACTTAATTCAGTTTCTGCAACATTTAGTTAGCCCTTGTACCAGAGCTTTTATCGACCCATTGCGTTATCACAAAAAATGCAAGTGTCCGGTTTTTTTTGTCCAGCAGTATATGTTATTCAACAATAAATGCAATTTTAGGTATTTAAGGGAAGTGTAGGCCAGTAGGGATCATGCACAGAAAAGCCTGTTTTGCCCGGGATACAATTCACACACAGGAAGTTAGTTCCTTGATCGCTGCAATAGGACGTTACCAAAAGGGTCGTGGAAGTGTGATCTCTTCCTCAACGTGTAGCATCCACGAAACTATATATGACGTCACACATTGGTTCAATCACGTGGATTCACAATCAAAACTTCCTTGCAATGGGGAGACGAGTAATTTTGTAAGCAAGGGATGTGGTTGTCGGGGGGGGGGGGGAGGTAATGATAGTTTTACAATTTTTAAGAAACGTTTGTATGTGGATAGGGAATGATGAGTGCAGTGATATAAAGTCGATATCTTCTTCGCTCACTGCATGTATACAATGCCTGAAACTACACAATCTTTTAAAGTATGAATCAATATAAATCCTTTATTTTTTTAATAGAAACTGAAGGAATATAAATCGCAAACTGAAAGAAACGTCACTTTTTGAAATGACAGCTTGACGCTGGGTTACTAACAAATCCAGCATTTACACTTTCATCTGTGTTTGGATTTAGAGGCAACATTTAATAGCACAGTAAACCAATGATGCACTAAGCATAAAATATAGTTCCATCAATTCCATGCAAACACTAGTTTTAAATTGAGGTGCTCAGAATAATAATGGCAGATCCCAACCAAAGTTCATTTTGAGAAAAATGACATTATCTGTTTAATTTCAAAACTCAGGAGATTTTTAACATTATGACGTAATTTTTTTAGGTTCTTTTAAATATGGTTTTTCAAGTTTATCTGCAAATTCTTGAACCATTGTGGTTAATAGTTTCACAGATTTTGTGATGTTTACTAGGATAAAATGGGGTAAAATATATTTATTGAGTTTACCTTTATTTAACATGTTGTATTAATCCAGCTCCATTCCCCAACTTTCACATTCTTCTTCAACATCAACACCATCCCATCATGAACAAGATTTTTACTCTTTTTTTATTTTTTACTCTTGCTGCTTCAATGACATCACACCATTGGTTGGGGCAATACACACACTGCATCTTCCTTTTCTTCTTCTCAATAGCTTCATTCTTCACCGTAACATGATACTTACAGGTAAACTTGCATCTATTTTCGTCTCTGATTATTCTGTCCTTTTTGTATGACTTTCGAGGTTCATTTTTCTCGATTAAATTAAACAAATAGGTGTTCTGCTTATTACAATCACCAAGGCCATAAAACTTTAAAACAATGTCTTTCACATCGCCAGACAAACGTTGAAACACGCAAGTTAAATCAGGAATGTTACAGCACTTCTCTAATGGTAGACGTCTTTTTTCTGGAACCACAGTTAAAGTTTTTGTTAGATATGACTTGCCACTGTTTCTGCATAACTTCCGTTTGTTTATTACCCATTCAGTTGAGTTTTTGACTCGTTTTTTAGCTTTTTTGCGGAGATTCTGGAATAACAACACACTCAGTCACGGACGTTGCCATATTGTCTACAACACCACCAAACTCGTAGTGGACATAAACAAAAGCACACACAGTCGTGATATGTCATTTTTGCACTGATAATATTTTCATTATCCTTACGGACGATTTTTGAAGGTGGAATATGAGAGTTTTGACATATTCCAATTCTTTTGATACTTCAGCATATGAAAGGTAGGTGGCAGCAGTATACCGTCATACTTATATCTCAAAATTCGAGGTCGGTTGGGATCTGCCGTTATTATTCTGAGCACCTCAATTATGCACTGTTTATTGTTTTTCTTATTACATTTATTTTATTCGTCTCATTTTATGGTTTCAAATTTATTAAAGTAGTTTTGTATAGAGCCGTTTCAAAACAATTTGCAATTTATATTAAAAATTAAAAACGTTTGTCATCAAATACGCAATACATATTTCACAGACTTACATTAGTTCGCATTCTATCGTTTTATAAAAAAGTGCTGTATGGGGAAAATTGAACTGGGGACCCTTCGTGTGGTGGGCAGGTATTGTAATGACTGGACCACACCGCCCTTCTTGATTTATTGCTTATATGCTCGTACTCATGCCTTCAAACCATATTGCACTATATTATCTCATATTCATAGAAAATATTTCAAACAGAATATTACAATTAAACTGGTGTTTTTGGAAACTACGAAACATTATGTTTTCTTGTTAACTCTAAATATTGAATAGGAAGGAATTTAGAATTCGGTCACAGACAGGATAGCCCATGTCGTGTATGATTCAACAGTCTTACTTACAGAAGCCTGCGAGCTGAGCATGCGCAGTTCAACGATTGGCAAGCATCTCACTCTCTGCCTGAAACCACAATTCACATAGTCAACGCGAATGTTCTCTCAGCAATATGACATCATCCTTGGTTGATTTGCAGTGGAGTGCCCAGGAATTTGTAAACGAGATGTTGGGTTTTCATGACTTTTTAAAAAAAATAAATAAATAATAATCAACCTCTATTTTACCTCACAGTTGGGCCACGAATATTTCTCATTTCACCTTATTGTCTCATGTAGGAAGTAATTGAGTATTGGAGAAGTTATGTGGAAAAAACACATCCCAAGTGATATCGACAAGTAATTAGATTTATCAGAAGAAGAGTTTTCATATTCTCCCTCTTATAAATGTCCCTTTCCTTAGAAATTATCAAAATATGATCATTAATTTTCTAAATATTTTGCATATTGTTACCTGTTACTTTTAATTTGTCTACGTACAAGTGTAACCTTTATACCGCTGGGTGGGTTTTCAGAAAGTAACCCCTGTTTCGCCGAAGCATTTTCCAGCGATTTTCTTCTTCTCACACTTATCAGAGAAAATACGTTATAACTCTAGACTATTCAACCTCTCTACTTGGGCCAACTTTTGTTTGTAAGCTAAAACATCAGGGCATGCAACCCATGTACAATTCAGAATGCCCAAGTGAGAAAGATGGGGTTGGGTCACACCCCATTCAAATTTCCATGAAAAAAATAAAAATCTGTACTTTGCCCCCTCTTTCCCCACTCTTATAGGAAAAGGGCACGGACTTTAGCCTTTTTTTCATAGAAAAGGACCTTTGGCAATGAAATGAAACTTGTTTCATGTTCCTGCTGTCATACCTAGGTACAAGGTGAAATATGAGCCAATATGTGGAACTCTGCTATTTTATCAAAATATTGCTAATTTGCATAGTGCACAAGAAATTATTATAACTCCTAGACTATTCGACTTATGTACCTCAGACAACAACTTTTGTTTGGAAGCTAAAACATCAGGGCATGCAACCCATGTACAATTCAGAATGCCCAAGTGAGAAAGTCAGGGTGTTGGGGGGGGGGGGGTACACCACTAAATTTCCATGAAAAAAATTAAAATCTGGACTTTGCCCCCTGTTTCCCCACTCTTATGAGAAAAGGATGCAAACTTTAGCCTTCTTTTCATAGAATGGACGTTTGGCAATGAAATGAAACTTCTTTCATGTTCCTGGCTGTTATACAAGGTTAAATATGAGGCAATATGTGGAACTCTGCTTTTTAACAAAAAAATTGCTAATTTGCATAGTGCACATGAAATTATTATAACTCCTAGAGTATTCGATCTATGTACCTTGAACAACAACTTTTGTTTGGAAGCTAAAACATCAGGACATGCAACCCATGTACAATTCAGAATGCCCAAGTGAGAAAGACGAGGTGTGGGCTTCAATTTCCAAGAAATCTGCTTCTCTTGGTTTGTGGTGTCACGTGTGACCGACCACTTGCATTTTAGCTTGGTATATTTTTAGCCTCTCTTTGGGCCAAGAGACACCTTCCAGTCTATTCCACACACCTCCTTGGAAGCTTCAGACAAAAGCTAGGGTTGCTCTTATTCTTATGTGTGTTGTTTAATATATGCAACAGATTCCGAGTAAATGTTAATGAAATTTAGTTATTTGAATATTGAATACAGATAGAGGCAACTAATTAATTTCAGAAGCTAAATATATTTTCTTATTTTTTTCAGGTATTTATGATATGTCAATGGTATCTCATATAGTCCTTGATGAAGCAGATACATTACTTGATGATAGCTTCAATGAGAAACTTACGCATTTTCTGAAAAGATTTCAGGTTTGTATAATACTCTGATGCCAATTAAATCTATTTGCATAAGCAAATACAGTGGAACCCAGATTTTACATTCACCGTTTTTACATTTGCCTGCATTATACATTCTACATTTGTGGTCCCAATAGAGCAAAATTATGTACATTTTACATTTTCCCACATTTTAAGTTTTTTTTTTAACTTCGTCTCCTGAAAAACGTAAAATCGAGGTTCCACTGTATTCAAGAAATGGGAGTGTTCCAGAACAATTCATTATGTATTGAGTGTTAGTTTTTGCAATTTGATTAAAATCTGGTTGCATAACTTTAATTTGTTAATCCATATTCATGAGTATCAAACTGTGCAACATTAGTCTGCAATTTTGAATAACTAATTTATTTATTAAAAAGATTTCCACGAAACTTACTTGTAAATGTTCTATTAATTTCGGTGGCCTCTCCCACCATCCACTTGGGAACTCGATGCTTTACTCTTGGGTTACCTCGATGCTTTACTCTTGGGTTGACTTCCAGTTCCTGTTGTTTCCTTGCTTACTGCTAGGGGCGCTGATGCAACCAGTTTGTCTGCTGCGTGTGATAGGTTTGAGTTGTTGCACCCCATGCAGCAGATGAACTGGTTGCACCAGCACCTCTAGTGGTAAGCGAGGAAACAACAGGAACTGGAAGTCAACCCCACAGTGAAGCTTCGAGTTTCCCAAGTGGATGGTGGCAGAGGCCACCGAAATTGATAGAACATTTACAAGTAAGTTTCGTGGAAATTTTTTTAGTACTCACTTACGTCTTCTAATTATCAACAGTGTTTTTTATTCCCTGTAACATAATTTATTTATTTTTATAAAACAGACACTACAGATTACTGTGCCCAGTTATTGTGTCCATCCAGTACATCATATGTCACATACGAACTGAGAATGCAGAATAAATAATAAAGACGGAATACAATAATACAGTGGAACCCCGATTTTTGTGTTTTTAGGAGCCGAAATAAAAGAAGTATAAAATGGGAAACTTTAAAAGTGAGAAAATATAAGGGAAGGGGATGAACTGAAATCCATGTAAGGAATGACTAGCACAGTTAATTTTTCAGTGTATAATGTATTAAAGAGAAAAATAAAATATAAGAACCTAAAAAGAAGTAATATTATGGAAAGCTAAAAGAGGTAGTCAGGTCATGTGCAGTGATAATGTGATGTAACAGTATCATTTCATCCCCCTTTTTTCTCGGCATCACTTACAAACCTTCCTTCACCCACATTTCATGTTTTTGTAAATCTAACATGTTGTTTGTATTTTTAATCGTGGTGCCTGCCAGTCTGGAAAACTTGGCAATCCTGGAAAAGTCAGGGAATTTACTTTTTTCTTAAAAGTCATTGAATTTACTTTTTCTTAAAAAGTCACAGAAATTTCTTGTTTTTCTGGAAAAAATTAAATTTTTTGTAGTATTGCACTAAAACTAGGTGTTTGACCAAAGAAAGAAAGGAGAAGCAAGAAATTTTATATTTGTTGTGGATAAATTATAATGTAGGAAATGGCTCATGTTTTGAATTATGTTCAGCGTGTAAGGGAGAACCCTTCCATGTAGTAGATCCAATTGTCAACCTCACTTTCACATAGTACACCCTGGACTGCAGCCAGTATAATCCTTGAAGAGCTGTGTGTGTGTGTTGTTCTCTGTTTTGTGCTTATGTGTGCTGAGTGCCCCTTTATATTATGGATTTATTGTTTCAAGTCTACTTTATACACAGTAAGGCTAATTGGGACTGGGCCTGCAGTTTAAAGTGGGAACCACTATGTGCCTCCACTGGGTATCGAACGCGGGACCCCTTGATTACAAGGCAACAACGATACCACTTCACAGCCTCAGCTTTTAACCTAAGTAAGAATATTTCAGTCCTCCAACATTACACTTACGGTATTTAGTTATATTTTAGTCATTGTAAAGGGCTGGACCCCGTATAATGTGATGGGTCCAAAATAGCCTAAGTGCTGATGCACCCAAAATTTCAACTTCAATCAATCAATTGAATTATGTTCATCTAGAACTCTACTATAAAGTGGCTATTGGAATTTACCACTTCCTTGGAGGGGGGTGGGGGGAGAGCAAGGAGGGTTTGTCAGATACTTATTAGGAGCAATTACATATATTACTCAATTGTACCATAATTATACTATTTATGCCATAATTCTTCGTGTGCCCGACCCTGTGGCCGAGTGGTTAGCACATCGCGCTGCGACGCCAAGGGTCCCGGGTTCGAATCCTGGTCGGGCTTGGTTGTTTGTGAATGTCCATTCATCAATTTCATCATTTCATCACTCATCCCCATCTTTGCAAATTAGCCAAGAGGCACAAAACGCGAAGTAAAATAAACTAAATCAATCAATCAATCAATCATAATTCTTGTGATTTTTTGTGTAAAAGAATTCTTTGTCCATCATTAGTCAATACTTGATTCCCTCCCTCTACCCAGCATTTACTTTTGTTTTCCTTCTCATGTTTACTTTCACATGTGAAGTAAATATTCTAAAACTTGGTTAAGTGAGATACTGACAGTGAATGTTTAGCTATGATATTGTGATGATCTCCCAGACTTGCTCATTGTACGAATTGCCCTAAGGTTTGGTTTGGAAAATTTTAGTTCTTCTTCTGGAGAACCTGGAGAAGTCATGGATTTTTTTTAGTTACAGTAATAGTGCTTTTGGAGAAACATATTAAGATCAAATGCCTTTGGATGATCATCCGTGTAATACAGATTGATGTGGTAATAAAATCGGAAATTTGTACTATGTACATATACTTTCTTTCAGATCCGTTCTCCATGCTTGGATGGTGAATCAAGATCAAATACACAACTGACGTTTGTAGCAGCTACAACACCTAGGAGCATGGCTGACATAATGAAAGGTTTTTTGGATGTTAGTATTACTATTTTATTTATATTGGTTGTAAGTGAATTGGCTTACTTACTAGTTACTTACACAGCCTGCAAAATTAAACTTTCGTTTTGCTGAATGAGGGTAAGCGTTCTAAACTAATTTTGGTGTGTTGAATTCAAAGCTGCATACCGTTTTTCTGTATTATCTAAGGATTTTTTACAATGGGGACATGAAATATTGAATGATTGACTGATTTTTCATTAATAGTCATCTCCAACCACACTATCAAATGCATGAAACACTGGCAAAAATGACAAAATTTCAATGAAACGGGTATAAAACATGAAAATAAATTGTAGAGGCTTAGAATTAGGATACTCATAAAATTGTTGCATGTTGTGAAAACATGATACATCTTCCTGATAGACGACGGAAAACAAATACTCGCATGAAGTTTCCGAGAAACTCCACAGTGAAGTATGAGGGTTTTAGAATGAAATGCTGATGTTACAAAGAGCAACTTAACGCTACCACATGCAGACCCTATGCAGCACGTGGTCTCCCGTGGGAGACCCTTTAGCCAACAGACGAACTTTTGCCTAACTTCTATAACGGTAGGTAGAGGGGCTTCGTAGTCTTTCTGCTCACGTCAATGATACCAAAGTTAATTACACTGAAACAACACATTTATTCAATATTTGGCACAATCTGTGGCATGGCCACCACCAAACATGGACACCACCATTACACAAAGGAAACAGAAAATATATTCACAAAAGAATTAGTACTTACATAACAGCCATTTCCTTAAAGTACCTCTCATACCTGGGGGCACACACTTTTCGACACTCGCACACCACATCCCAATACTTGGCACTAGATGGGGCACGAATACAACTATGGATGCTTATGGATTCTTGGAAGATGCTCCTATGGTTCCATCTAGCATGCAATGCAGTTTGGATTTCCCTATTTTGATATGGGACGCACATATTTCATTAAACTGGCGAAAACCACACTGAGAATTCCAAGTAAGGCATTGGCTTCCATTTCCACAATGTTAGCACTTACCCTGGTCCATATTAAACTTTATATGGACAATGGGCGCCTATTCCCTGTGTAAATCCATTGTTCCCGGGCCACGCAGCCACTAACGCACTGGTTTTTACTGGCAGCACAGCCTCCGACCTGTCCTCAAGCAGGTAAAATACATAAGTGAGCTTGGACGCCAAGCTCAGAAGATAATAAAGCACCTGACCATTTTCTCTGTGACGTCACAGTCTTTGAAGCCTTTCATTGGCTGGCTGAGGTCACATGTGGCTTTTGCAGGTCTGTGGAAGGGGTTCCAATTCCCCCCACCAGATGGCAGACTTATCAGGTGGTTGTGAAAAATATGTGGATGTAAAATGTAAACAAAGGTATTTTTTCACTTTTTCTGTCCTATTTATGCCAGATAATTAAAAATGAGTTAACTTTTCATGATTTAGGCATTATTTTACCAGTATTACTTTTGGAATTTAACCATGTCACTAGTGGAGAGTATGAGATGAACTGAATGCTAAAAGAATTGTCATAAAATCCATTTTATCACTAAATGTTGGTGCAGATTAATGAAATTAGATCTCATATCTTGTGGGTGTGCGAATTACTCACAATTACATAATAATAAGTATTCTTAAGGCGAGGAGGGACAATTACGCACTAGTTGTGCATTTATTTCAATATCGTCGAATTGGGCACTGCTATTTAAGAAAGGGTTTAGTATGCAAGAGAGTATGAACTTCTCTCCATGTTGCAAGTGGAAACTGTGTTTCAAGTTGATTAGTAAGCTAGACACAATGTTTGAAAAATATGATTAATAATAATCCCATGTATTCCTTATGGGAATAATTAAGTTACGGCTAATCAAATGGGAGTTTCGACTCTTCCTATTACTATGGCATAGCTCAACGTGTCCTTTTTCCGTACATGTACTTTTCTACTTCATTGGATGTTTGATATTCCCGACAGAATGAATAAAATAATGGTCCCATAAACCTAATGCATTTCTCCTTACCTCATATGGCCATCCTGGCAGTGTTGCAAAACCTGATGTGCATAAAAGAGCTACATTTCACCATTAATAGAGCTAAAGATGACTTTCAAGGAGCTGAATTAATGCAGGCTGCATAAAGTGCCTCCTAGGGTAATTTTAGGTGTCAGAGGGGTGGGGGCGCTGCTTTTACCGTTAGCTTTAAATTGATTGCAATTTATTGTTAGTTTTCACCACCTGGATTTGTCGGCATCACCCATCTCAATAACCCAATGATGTTCATATGAAACAAAAAATAAAGGATTCCCGGATAATAATATTGTCATCTTCACCTTAGCCAGAGTGCTATATATAAAAATACCTGGGGAGGAAAGAGGGGGTGGGTGACGCAGCCTATATATGAATATCACGTCACGTGCAAAATGTACACTCATGGCAAAGGTTGGTCTTTATTGACCAGAGCCAGTGGTGGCATCGTGGTGGGGCAGAGGGTGGGTGCCACAGTTCACAGTCAAACGAGTGCACGAAAGAGCCAGATCTGGCTCCAAAAGAGCAAAGTTGGCAACAGTGTTCAGCAGCTGCCCCAGCGAGAAATTGTCCCTCCTCGCCTTAAAAGATATTTAAAAAAATATATTTAAAAAATTCTAAACTTATTTTACTTACAATTAGTGAGTATGTACTTTCCAAACAACGTTTCAGGAATCAACTATTCCCTTCATCAGGTTCCTTCTTGACTAGCGAGATCAGTTCATAGCCACGTCAAATTGAATTAAAAACAAGGAAAAAGGATATAGGAATAAAATGGTAGAAAAGGAATTCTAAAAACTTGCCCAATCCTGTTAAAACTTCCATTCCCAGTACCATCCTTTCGTAAAAACATAAGTTAAAAAGTCAATCATTAAAGAACGTTTCGACTTGAAAAGTTAAAAGATGCACGCCAATTCACTTTGCCCGTGAGAGATCCGGATTGCCTTCTCACAGAATGCAGGAAGTTGTCCGATTCCACTCACCGACCCCAAAAATTTCCCATTCACTCCCCCTACCCGCTTACGTCTAGTTTAGATCTACAGGAATCCCACATTTCAAAGGGGTCTCCGAGAGTGTTGAAAAAGTGGCAAGGGACTATGGAATTAAATGTGGGATGAAGGCTCCGAGAACAATTGAAAAACATTTCACTGACTACAAAAAGGGTGGAAAGGCTAGGGAAAAAGGGGGGAGAAAAAGGGGTATATAGTATCAGATGCAAGTGCAATAAGGAATATATTTGACAAACAGGTAGAAGTATGGATATAAGATGGGTGAGCATGATAAAGATATCAGGGAGGGAGTTCCTAGAACGGGGCTGTCAGAACATATTATTGAGGAGGGACATAATGTTAAGAAAAGGGAGGTTGTTCGGAATGAAAACAAACAAATTAGCAGGAATGTATAGGAGGCTGCTTACATTTGCAAGGATAGGACTAATAAATTAAATAGGGATGATGGAAATGTTGATGAGCTTTTCAAAAGATGGGAAAGGCGTGAGTATAAAAAAAATAGGTTTTCATGTCACCCTGGCTGTAATTTGCAAGGCTTGGGAAACCTGTGACTTTCAGTAAGCGGGTAGGGGGAGTGAATGGGAAATTTTTGGGGGCGCGGTGAGTGGAATCGGACAACTTCCTGCATTCTGTGAGAAGGCAATCCGGATCCCTCACAGGCAAAGTGAATTGGCATGCATCTTTTAACTTTTCAAGTCCAAACGTTCTTTTATGATTGACTTTTTAACTTATGTTTTTACGAAAGGATGGTAGTGGGAATGCAAGTTTTAACAGGATTGGGCAAGGATGGTAGTGGGAATGGAAGTTTTAACAGAATTGGGCAAGTTTTTACAATTCCTTTTCTACCATTTTATTCCTATATCCTTTTTCCTTGTTTTTAATTCAATTTGACGTGGCTATGAACTGATCTTGCTAGTCAAGAAGGAACCTGATGAAGGGAACAGTTGATTCCTGAAACGTTGTTTGGAAATACTACAACTATAAGTTTAGTATTTTTTAAATATTTTTTTTAAATATCTATTAAGAATACTTATTATTCTCAAATTAGATGTGTGCAGAACGATTTTTTTTTATTCAGATGAGAAAAAAAAACTTCCTGATGTTCAGGACAGGAAATATTCAGGATTTCTCAATACTGTGAAAATCTAGAATTCTGCACACTTTCTCCCTGCCATTTCTAAGAAATTTCTGACACTTGTGCAGAAAACTTTGAGAATGATGTACTTTTAGTACACAACCTTCAGAGTTTCCCAAATGTTTTGTAATCCTGGAAAACAGGATATCATTTCCCAAATCCGAATTGGATGGTATTTTTTTTTTCCTATCCTGGTATCAACATTTTGGGATACTGCATCTCCAATGAAAATATCTGGACTATGCAATAGTGTTCGTCAATATTTTTGTACACTTCTCTTCACAAAAAGTGGCACACTCATTTGAGTTGAAGTCCAGCTTCGAGGTCTGAAGTACAGCCGAAGTAAGTGTTTGGAAAGCAGCAGTGTTGCTTACTATCAATCAATATAACCCTATGCAGGGAATTTTGTCTCTCTCAGACTCAAGAAAAGGGCTAACGGAAAGATTGCAGCATAAATATTAGTTAACTGGAATTTCCACGTCTACAATCAAAGTAATGTAAATGTGAAATATTCCTGAAATTTATTTTAAAAAGAAACGCATTTTTGACATTCGTGACGAAGTAGTTATCACAATTCGTTAGAATGCAAGAGCCCCGGGTTCAAATTTGGCCTGAGCGTGGGTGTTCTTTTTGAGTGTGTCTTCATCATCGCGAAGAAAAGTAACACTAAATAACGAAAAGGAAAAAAATGCAATAAGAATAAGCGAGACAGAAATGGTGCTGTTGCAATTACTGAAAATGATGCAGAAGAAAATCTTTCGGAAATAGTGTTATCATAGTCCAGGAGAAGGCTTGAGGAATAAATAAACTTCTTCCCCATACACTTTGGCAAACAGAATCGCAAAGTTGGCACTGAATATGCAATGGGAAAAATAATAGAAATCCTGAAGGAAGAAGGGTTTATGTCACAGCCAGGAAGGCACATGAGAGGAGGTACCCTCCCCCGCCCCCCTCCCTTAGTCATCCAGGCTATTAGAAATAAGTCAATGGTTGTCCTCTCATTTAACTTTAACAGTAAATGGAATTTTTGTAAAATAAAAATTGTCAGCTTCACTTTGTTGACACGTGCACATTGGTTTCGTAATGGAGCACAAAAATAGAATTGTGACTCATAAAATTCTTACCGAATGAATGAATGCCTCCATAGATTGCAGAATAATGACTCTTCATTTTGAAATATATAGTTAAAAATAATATATTTTATGTGCAGT
Organism: Lepisma saccharinum; assembly: GCF_977018435.1. Classification (NCBI taxonomy): domain Eukaryota; kingdom Metazoa; phylum Arthropoda; class Insecta; order Zygentoma; family Lepismatidae; genus Lepisma; species Lepisma saccharinum. The sequence goes on from NC_139233.1 coordinate 83,468,907, forward strand.
TGGTTAATGAGATTCGTCCTCACATAGCAGAATCAGCTATATTAACGGGAACTAGAGAACGGTAATCATTCAGGGTTGGAAACACTAACCTTCCACAAAAGCACGACTTCCCAACGTCTTCATTAATTTTCATGCACAAGCTTCACTTGTATTTTGTCAGCAATGTGTACAGCATATGAACCCTATCTGATGAAGCATATTGCTTTCAAATTAATGTAATTAGCGAGAAGCGACATCAAAAGTTTCGAGCTGGACAGAAAAAGATGGAATCTTACGGATAAATTACTCAAATAGCTTGGTTTCTTCACCGTGGCTTGTGCCCATGTGGGATAAAGGCCAGCTTTCTAAGCTGAAATCCTAGATTCGAATCCCCTTGTCTCCAAAATATATTTTCTCATCAAATGGGTGCTACCTAATGTATTTTATTCTCGTCACACCAATTGCAGCCTGAAACTTTGTTATTGTTTGCGTGCCAATAAGAAAATGTGTATTGTAGCTATTACTCGTTCAGAGAACATACTCGAGACTACTTGAAATTGAGATTCTTTAGTTGCTGCTAAGCCTTAATATTTACAAGAAGTGCTAAAATTGAAAATTGTTGTGTGATAAAACACACTGTTAATATTGTCAAGAAGAAAACCACTGAAATTAAATGAGTAAGTTGTGAGGAACATCAGCAGATGTATTTTAAGATGTTCCATCATTCACATGTCACTCTCCTCGTTTTATACATCGATAGATATTTACAAGTGACCCACTCGATGAATGCTCGCACCTTAAGAGTAATTTTCAGATGGAAAAGAAAAAATCCTGGTCCATATTGTAAGGTCAAGATGTGCGCAGATTGTAGATGTTATTATCAGAAACAAACAGAATTAATCAGTAACTACAATTATTTACCTAAACATCGTTCTTATGGCACTTAGAATTGAGCTGTAAAATATGTATTTTGGATAATTAGCTGTTTGAATTATTCTTCTTATATTATACTTATTCAGGGTGGCGACAGACCTGGAAAACCTGGAAAACCGGGAAAAGTCAGGGAATTTGAAGTGTCAATAAAAGTCAGGGAAATGTCAGGGAATTTCATCCTCTTTTTTTTTCATGAAAGATATCGTTATGGAACTCTGCACGGGAACAGGAAATCTCGTTCGTAAGTTTCGGCCTCAGCTTTTAGGCCCCTTTTATGCGCAACACAACCACCGTGCCAGAAACAAGTGATGGCAGGAGGAGAGAGAGAGAGAGAGAGAGAGAGAGAGAAATTTCTCTCGCCGGGGTTCTCGGCGGGAATTTTAAATTCGAACACTCTTTGGAGGAAAATTGTTATAACTCGGGCACTATGGGAGCAATCTACTTCGGATAACTTTTGTTTTGCAGCTAAAACATCATAGCATGCAACCGTGCACAATCCAGAACACCGGACCGAGGAAGGGTGGCTTGGGGGGAAAAGTACCCCGAATTTCAATGGAAAAAACATAAAAATCTGGAGTTTGCCCCCTCTTCTCCCGCTATTTTGGGAAGAAGGCGCAAACCTTAGTATTATCTTCAAAGAATGGACGTTTCCAAAGAGAATGAAACATGTTTCATGCTCTTGGGTGCCATACAAGTTGAATAATAAGCCAAAAAGTGATTATTATTTTTTTACGAAAAATAGGTAATTTGCATTTTTGGAGGAAAATTGTTATAACTCGGGCACTATGGGAGCAATCTACTTGGAATAAGTTTAGTTTTTCAGCTAAAACATCAGAGCATGCAACCGTGTACAATTCAGAACGCCGAACCGAAGAAGGGGGGTTTTGGGGGCGCGACTCCCGAATTTCAATGAAAAAACAATAAAAATCTGGAGTTTTCCCCCTCTTCTCCCGCTATTTGTTAAGAAGGCGCGAAATTTAATATTCATTTCAAAGAATGGACATTTTTCAAGAGAATGAAACATGTTTCATGTTCTTGGTTGTCATACAAGTTGAATAATAAGCCAAAATGTGATTATTTTTTTTTACGAAAAATAGGTAATTTGCATTTTTGGAGGAAATTTGTTATAACTCGCGCACTATGAGAGCAGTCTACTTCGGATAAGTTTCTTTTTGCGGCTAAAACATCATATCATGCAACCGTGTACAATTCAGAACGCCGAACTAAGGAAGGGCGGTTTGGGGGTGCGACCACCGAATTTAAAAAAAAAAATCTGGAATTTGCCCCCTCTTCTCCCGCTATTTTGGAAAGAGGGCGCAAACCTTAGTATTCTCTTCAAAGAATGGACGTTTCCAAAGAGTTTGAAACATGTTTCATATTCCTGGGTGCCATACAAGTTGAATAATGAGCCAAAATGTGAAACTCTGTTCGGAAATGTGGCATGGATATGTTGCAGAAAGGGGGGAGGTTGGTCATCAATATGAACTTCCCAGGCTTGCTCCAGACCTGTGTCAGTTTCCACCCAAACATAAGAGTATGAAGGTCCAAAAAGCACATTCATTTCGTAATCAGCACCATGATACCATATGGTATCATCGGGCGAGTACGACCTTACTCTGATGATACCATATGGTATCATCGGGGGAGTAAAGGTTAAGCCTCTAAATATTACGTGGAAAATGCATTGAATTATCATTTTTTTTCTTGTCCGTATAGGAGTAGTAAGCGGACTTGTCAACAGATGGAAGGGATACGAGCGGGTGGGACCGTCCGATAGTAAGGCATTTTGTTGGGCAAACTGAAGGAACATGGAAACAAATATGTTCCATTGATACATACGATTTTTGTCGAATATCGCCACCCGACAGAGTATCTCACTACAACATGCGACAGAAATTGCATGGACTGCAACATCCAACAAAAATCGCATGCATAAACAAGAAGAGCTTTAGACTGCAAATATGCTGCTGGAATTTTATTACTCTTCTGGCTAACTTTGCCTTATTTAATGTAGCGGTTCTTACAAAGGTTTTCTTTCATCATCCTGACGTATTACTGGTTTCGCACAAGTTAACATACGTTTACAATGACATTGCAATATTCTTAGATATCAAGAAGAATCCAAAAAAACGGGATATATATTGAATACTATCACGAAAAAGTGAAACATAAATCTGAATTGATGAACGTTATAAAAATTGGCAAGTGCATGCTCCCAACCTCAAATTTACTGCAACACTAGTATTGCAATGAAATTAACGCCACTCTCTGTTCTGTCTCTTTAAACTCGTGAGAGATGGTCACTAATCTCTCACTGAGTAAGGATAAAGTCCAATATTATGAAATAAAATACTAATAATAAATACGTAAATATTTTAATATCATACTCGCATTTATTCGAATCATTCAATTATAAAAGCAAATCACTTTCTTCAAGAATTGACTTTTCTCTGCCAGCCCTGCTAAATTTTCACTTTCCATCTACTGATTTATACGAAGGGTGGCCAGAAAGTAATTTTGAATTAGTAGGGACATTGATTTTTGAAAATGCCAAAAACCGTGAAAAATGGTAATTGCTGCGAAGTTGTGTTTATGAATGTGCAGTGATGTCTGGACACATTTTTCGCCCGTTCGAAATATCGAAATAATGCGAATTTGGCATAAAATGCGAATTGTTGGAGTTTTTAGCGATTTTTTTAAAGAAATGTCCTAAACCAACAAAAAAATTCCATGAAATCCAACATTCTTGACTTTTCTAGGCCATGTTTGTGTACATAGAACATGCAAGTTTTCCAACATTTTACTCAAGTGTAAACTATAGAGTTATACGTACATGGAATAATTCCGACAGCTACATTAAATCATGTATTTCGCATGAATTTTTCAACTTTTATCAAAACCATTTGCATCATAGGGCAAAGTGGCAGGGTTCTAACAGGAGATCGAGTGCGTACCTACTGTCACACGGGAGCCACATCTTTGTATTTGTCGCACGAGATATGTTTTGAATTACCAAGCTAAGTGCGCACCGTCGGCATTTGTCGAGCGAGTAATAATGGAGCTCAGTTGTTAGGGCGTCTGACTACTGTGCGAGAGACCCACGGTTGATCCCGTGCGGGGGAGAACCGGGATGTTTTCCACCTATTCAAAATGCTCCGGTGCCCACCCAGCATCATATGAAGCTGGTACCTTGAGGAAACTTTGAGGGATAAAGGTAGCCAGGAGTGTTGTGCTGATCACATCACCCCCACCTTCAGCCGTGATGAAGAAAGTGCGGGGCCCTAACTCCACACCCCTATACACCGTCATGGAAAAGTGCAGGGGAGCACTTTACTTTTACTTCCTCAAAAATCTTTTCCAACATATTAAACTGTCACGAAAATACGTAGACCATGTGACCTACAATTTAAAATAATAGTTTAAAAGCACATATATATTTGGCAGATAAATGTTCTAAAATAAAAATGCGAATTTTGGGAAACTTAACCCTAACAAGTCAAAAAAAGATAATGCCAATTTTTGGTGCCATAATATATCGGAATTTGTCACGTGAGATTGATTGATTTTTATTTTTTGGGGTGCGTCGCCACTTATGGTCATTATGCACCCTTCAGTATATACGGGGAAAATTCCATTATCTAAAATCCTTACCTTAAAATTAAAAAAGGGGTATGGAAAATAACTTTCCCAAAATAACTTTCAAGATATCAAACTCTCACGAAGAGGCGTAAGCCATGTGACTTACAATTTGAAACAGTAATTTAAAAACACCATGAAGGTATAATTTCAGATATTTGCCAGAAAATGTGCTAAAATGAAAATGTTAATTTTGGGGAAAATAACACCGTATAGTAAAAGATAAAAAATAATAAAATACACCAATTTGAAAAGAAATAAAATCAAGGTCCCTACCGATTAGGCATAAATAAAACAAGAATATCAGTTGTAAGTTATTGCATTAGTAACAGTGAGTCCTAACCTAATTTTCAGCATAGTCACCACCGTTGTTCTAGCATTCGTCGTAGCATGGCACTAAATTTTGTATGCCCATGGCGTATGTGTCTGACGGCAAAGACTGGAACTATCTTTACCACAGTGTAGCTGTCAAATCCTTGCCCTGCCAGAAACCTCTTCAGTTAAACAAAGAGATGAAAGTCTGTACATTCAAGGTCAGGCCTGTACAGGGAGTGGTTCAAGATCTCTCACATGAAGTGATGCAAAGGGCCCGCGTGTACTCAGCTGTATGGGGTTGTGCACATTCGACTGGCCTTCCGTGAATTGTCTGCACCATCGTCTGACCATTCTATCCGGTCTGCACACCTCACACAATTGGTGGTGGCTCTGTACCAAATCCTGAGCGTGGAATGTAGGCTACATCGCAGTCGGTGGGAGACTGTATGAGAGCTGCAATCTTTAACCTAGAACTGTCCTAAAATGGCTGCATTGCAACTGTTCCAGATTACAGCTACATGCCACTTCTTCCTGCCTGCATGTGTGTGTGTCGCTCTCCGACCACTAGTGCTGTGTATAGGGACCATTGGACCTTTTTTCAGGATGCCCCTCGTATATGAACTTTAAGAAGCTTTTATTATTAGAGTGTTCCTGTTTTAATGTGTGGATAGCTAAGTCAGGTACCTATACAATGAAATTCTATAAATTGCTTGCGTTAAATTTCTAATACCTACATACCCTTTTCGTCAGCATTAATGGTATAACTGCATGTTGTCAGTTTCACAGTACTTCACTTGGATATACTGTACTGAAGCAGAAATCCCATTGATAATGTAAGGAAATATGACACTTTATTTTGTTCGATTCAATTGTTTCACGTATATGCAAGAGTTAAGTTGTTTGCTTTACAGAGAAGAGAAAAGTAGCTTTATGCATTGAAAAATGAGTCCGCACTCATAGTTTTTGCAAGCAGAGGGTTCCAAACCTCAGTGGAAATATCAACATATAATACCGAGAATGTATAAGGAGATTGATAAATTACAAATTGTATTTCTTAATCAATCACTCTTCACTCTTATCTCATTTAGTCGTAACTTTAAAAATAATCAAATATTTTATTTTGAACGTACTGCATATGACAAAATTCCGTAATCCTTCCCTAGCTTGTGAATTGTAATAATTTTCGAAATTCACTATTTTGCAGTTTGAATTCAAATCATAGAGAATAGAGAAATTAAGTCAATTTCATAGAAGATGATATTGGTACTTAACAAAACCATACGTGGATCTGTATGAGTTTATTATTTCCATTTTGCAAAAACATTGATTTAGTTTAGTTTGTAATTGTCAGGGAAAAATGCAAATTTTGTCCTGGAAAACCTGGAAAAGTCAGGGAATTTCATTTCTGCTTGTTTGTAGCCACCCTGTTATTATACTTCTGCTTTCGAGGTTCAATTTAAGCGAAACAGCTGAATCCAGACTGCAATCTAATATTAATAGCAATACAACCAATGCAGTATAGAGAGATGAAAGGGACAAACATGTCGTTTCCATTCACATTATACTATGCAGGTAATGTCTGGGGTAACTTATCGTATGAATTGGTTTTATGTAAATTCGACATTCCATTCCATGGAATGGAATGGAATGTTTGTTTCATGGAATGTTTGTTTCCTTGTTACAAACTATCTGAATAAAAGCTTCCTCTTGTCTGTTGGCTTTCGCGGGAGCTGCTTTAGACTGCCAAGGTCAAGTATTCACCGTGTTCAAGTAATATAAGCACCAGTGACGTAGTCACGTGAACCTGTCAATCTAGCAGCTGTTTCTTCTCTGCGACCGAGAAGCAGAAACAATTCATTTTGCTTTGGTATAAATTAACAAACTGCAAGGGTCGCGAGTTTGAACCCTGTCAGGATCAGAATTTTTTATTCTCTTTATTTATGTGGTAAACAGTGAAGTGTATCAAGATTCGAAAGTAGATTTTGATATTTCGGTTTATTTTGGATATTGATGTACGAGGAGGTACCCAAAAAAAAACGGAATCATAATGTTGCGCGGATTATCGATGTAGTTACGGCTTGTGCCACTAGGTGTCATTAGTATGGAATATCTTGCATCAATCTGCAAGTCGGCATTATTCTGTGCTGAACGGTTCGTTCGTAGTGTTGCATTGTTTGTGGTGTTGCGGCAAGAGTCTGGCAATTTTTGAGTGATTGTTGAGATGGCGGACCACAAGGAGCAAAGGACCTGTGTTAAATTTCGTTTCTTGTTGGGAAAAACAGCTGCTGAGACCATTGTTATGCTTCGCCAAGCTTTTAATAAAGCTGCTTTAGGAAAGACACAAGTCTACTAGTGGTTTTCCCGGTTCAAAGATGGCGACATGTCAACTGAAGACTTGCCAAGGCCTGGCCATCCTTCAACAGGTAGAAATGAAGAAAACATTGGAAAAGTTCGAGATGCCATTAATGAAGATCGTCGGAAGACCATCGAGCAAACTTCTGAAGAAGTGGAGTTGTCCTGGAGTACCTGCCAGCGCATTTTAACTGACGATTTGAAGACGAGATGGGTGTCTGCTAATGTGGTTACTGCACCATGACAACCCCCAAGCCCACACGGCCATGTCAGTGCGACAGTTCTTGGCAAAGAACAACATTGTGCTTGTGCCCCATCCCCCATACTCACCCGATTTAGCACCCTGTGACTTTTTTTGTTTCCGCAGATGAAGAGGAATGTGAAAGGGAAGCAATTCCATGATGTCAATAAGGTCAAAGACATTACGGACAAAACCTTGAAAAGTATTGCACCAGAGGAGTTTCGAAACTGTATTCAAAAGTGGGAAAAAGGTTGGGACAATTGCATTAAAGCACATGGGCAATACTTTGAACGTGACTAGAGTAGACATGCTTACCTGAATGTACCTACAACATGTACATCATGTATGGTCAAAATAAAACAAGTTGACAAAATTCCATTTTTTTTTTGGGTACCTCCTCATATAGTATGGAATTTCGAAAACCGCCAACGTTCAATTCAATAGCAAACATTCAGATGTAAAAACATAAGGTGCTAACAGGAAACCTATATTTGTGCACTTTTAGAGGTTACATAGAGAAGGAAAAGTTATACATTTATTTCAAATATCTCTTGATTTTCACAGGGGCACTTGGCAAAGTGATTTTTTTCATAACGTGTAAAAAGTCTGTGTATACGTCACACTCACACTTCAATTCACTTCAATTATACTTACAGTTGCAAGTGAGATCTGTGTCTGTGCAATGTGTCTGCCATCTGCTATTGGACCCAGAGCCACTCTATTACAAGGGGATTAATTTACAACGCAACATACGAAAGTCTCTCTCTTACCTCACGATTAAGGTAGAGAACTATAAAATTAACTGTCCAAACAAAAATAAATTAAATTAATCATTTTCCAACAACATAAAAATCAAATAATCCACATTCCTAGAACAAAAAGAGACAGGCAAACTTTGCATCACGTTTATGAATTATATAGTCGCCGAATAGAGTGCTTTCTTTTGATACAAACACTACTAGAAAGCAAGTTTGGTTGATAATTTTAGTTAAAAGTAGTTTTTTTTTAATTCTTAGTAACTCCTGCAACCGGATGAAATGATATTCCTTGATGTTTACAAAATTACAGATTTAGAAGAGAGGGTTGATCCAAACACTTACTCGTGCACTATGAAATAACTGAAACAGCTAATCAACCAAAAGACAAATTTTAAACCTCTATTCTAAGTGCCATATGAGTGATGTTTAGGTAGTTACTGATTAATTCTGTTTGTTTCTGATAATAACATCTACAATCTGCGCACGTCTTGACCTTACAATATGGACCAGGATTTTTTCTTTTCCATCTGAAAATTACTCTTAAGGTGCGAGCATTCATCGAGTGGGTCACTTGTAAATATCTATCGATGTATAAAACGAGGAGAGTGACATGTGAATGATGGAACATCTTAAAATACATCTGCTGATGTTCCTCACAACTTACTCATTTAATTTCAGTGGTTTTCTTCTTGACAATATTAACAGTGTTCATGATTGGGAAAAGAGAGACGCGGTAGTATATAAATACGGAGAGACTAGTACTCACTTTTATCCGCGAAGCTGTTTTTTCTTCTTTTTCGATTAATTTCAGTGGCCACAGCCACCATCCTCGTTGGAACTTGCTGCGCTGTTGCTTGGCGTGCGTCTTTTGTTCGTAGTTCTCTGGCTGCCGTTAGGTGCGCTGTGCATCTTGGTGCGTCGTCTGCTATTTCCGGGCGATAACTGCTGCAGTAGTGGAATCCAAGTATGGTGCGCTTGCCCGCTATCGATGTTTAGTTCGTGCGGGAAGTGCATTATGGCGTGCGTTTCCTTGATTTTGGTGTCTATGAGCGTGTGGGCAGTGTGTTTGACTCGAACCTTTTGAATTTTATGGCTATTGTATTTGATATGTCTAGCAAGACCAGTAGTGGGTTGGGCTTTTTTCGCATCTGCTAGGTGTTGTTGGATTCTTTCATTGACAGATCTGATGGACCTGCCGATGTAATGAGCCTTGCATTCACACTCTGCATCATATACACCTGGGTTGTCAAGGGGGGAGAGGAAGTACCGTTTGTGCTTGTTCAGTTTATCAGTTATTTTGGAGTTGGGTTTGTGCGCTACTTTGATGCCAAATGGGAGAAGGGCTTTGGCTATGCGGTTGGAAGTGGTGGGATGGTAGGGGAAGGCAAACCATTTATATTGGTCGCTGGGGGTTGGTTGTGGCTGGGTTGCTTGTGGATGGGTTGATTGTGGTAGGTTAGGGTGTCTGACCTGTATTTCTGCCTTACTGCACCAAGTGGAAAGTTGTGATTCAGTGTAGCCATGTTTCAGGGCTATTTCTGTGATGGTGGCTATCTCCTCTCGTAGATCCTCTTCTTTGCCACAGTAGGAGAAGGCTCTTCGATAAAAGTTTAGCCACACATTGGATTTTTGCTTAGGGGGATGGCTAGAGAGAGCATGTATGTACTGGTTGCCTGCATCCGGTTTTCTGTAGACGGTGGTTGTGAATTTGTTAAGTGCACGGCTGATGGTGATGTCCAGGAAGTTGATTTTACCAAGTTTTTCATGTTCTACGGTGAAGTTGAGCCTGGGGTGGATGCTATTTAGTTTGTTCACTAGGAGGTTGAGTTCTTCTGCCTTTTTGTATACAACTATTGTGTCGTCCGCGTACCTTCCATATCGGATGTGTTGTAGTTCTGGAGTATGGAGTATCTCTTTTTCAGCCAGGTGCATGACGATGTTGGCTAAAGGAGCTGATAGCGGGTTGCCCATCGCAAGGCCCTCGGATTGGTTGTAGAATTTATCTTCAAATTGAAAGTAATTGTGTTTTAGACAAACTTCCAATAGCTTGGTTATCTCTTGTACCTCTAGGGCCGGAATTCTGTTAGTTGTCAGCCATCTTTCCACCGAACGCAGTGCTAGGTCTATGGGGATTGAACTGTACATATCTACTATATCAATGCTGGCTAATTTTGCACTGTCAGCTTGCACTATTGAAGTTACCAGATTTTTAGCATCGGCACTGTTGCGGAACACGTATGTAAGTTTGTGGTTGAAATGAGATATTTTGTTTTTTAGCCAGTTTGTTAGGTGAACTGTGGGGTAATTGAAGCCAGCTATTATAAGTCGCATGGGGATTCCAGGTTTATGAGTTTTAGGAATGCCATAGGCAATGGCAGGTGAAGGGTGGGGATTGAGAAGGAATTTGCGGTCTTGTTCACTAAGTATGGCACTAGTTTTCACTGCATTTTTCACAATTCTATTGTACCTGTCTGTGGGGTCTTTTTTGATGACACTGTACGAGTCACTGTTTAGTTTGTCTATCACTTTCGTGGAGTAATCACCTTTGTGCATGATTACGAACTGGTTTGTTTTGTCAGACTTTAGACACCAACATGAAAAACTTGGTAAAATCAACTTCCTGGACATCACCATCAGCCGTGCACTTAACAAATTCACAACCACCATCTACAGAAAACCGGATGCAGGCAACCAGTACATACATGCTCTCTCTAGCCATCACCCTAAGCAAAAAGCCAATGTGTGGCTAAACTTTTATCGAAGAGCCTTCTCCTACTGTGGCAAAGAAGAGGATCTACGAGAGGAGATAGCCACCATCACAGAAATAGCCCTGAAACATGGCTACACTGAATCACAACTTTCCACTTGGTGCAGTAAGGCAGAAATACAGGTCAGACACCCTAACCTACCACAATCAACCCATCCACAAGCAACCCAGCCACAACCAACCCCCAGCGACCAATATAAATGGTTTGCCTTCCCCTACCATCCCACCACTTCCAACCGCATAGCCAAAGCCCTTCTCCCATTTGGCATCAAAGTAGCGCACAAACCCAACTCCAAAATAACTGATAAACTGAACAAGCACAAACGGTACTTCCTCTCCCCCCTTGACAACCCAGGTGTATATGATGCAGAGTGTGAATGCAAGGCTCATTACATCGGCAGGTCCATCAGATCTGTCAATGAAAGAATCCAACAACACCTAGCAGATGCGAAAAAAGCCCAACCCACTACTGGTCTTGCTAGACATATCAAATACAATAGCCATAAAATTCAAAAGCTTCGAGTCAAACACACTGCCCACATGCTCATAGACACCAAAATCAAGGAAACGCACGCCATAATGCACTTCCCGCACGAACTAAACATCGATAGCGGGCAAGCGCACCATACTTGGATTCCACTACTGCAGCAGTTATCGCCCGGAAATAGCAGATGACGCACCAAGATGCACAGCGCACCTAACGGCAGCCAGAGAACTACGAACAAAAGACGCACGCCAAGCAACAGCGCAGCAAGTTCCAACGAGGATGGTGGCAGTGGCCACTGAAATTAATCGAAAAGGAAGAAAAAACAGCTTCGCAGATAAAAGTGAGTACTAGTTTCTCCGTATTTATTAACAGTGTGTTTTATCACACAACAATTTTCAATTTTAGCACTTGTTGTAAATATTGAGGCTTAGCAGCAACTAAAGAATTTCAATTTCAAGTAGTCTCGAGTAACATTTATGTTCTCTGAACGAGTAATAGCTTCAATACACATTTTCTTATTGGCACGCAAACAATAACAAAGTTTCAGGCTGGAATTGGTGTGACGAGAATAAAATACATTAGGTAGCACCCATTTGATGAGAAAATATATTTTGGAGACACGGGGATTCAAGCTATTTGAGTAATTTATCCATAAGATTCCATCTTTTTCTGTCCAGCTCGAAACTTTTGATGTCGCTTCTCGCTAATTACATTAATTTGAAAGCAATATGCTTCATCAGATAGGGTTCATATGCTGTACACATTGCTGACAAAATACAAGTGAAGCTTGTGCATGAAAATTAATGAAGACGTTGGGAAGTCGTGCTTTTGTGGAAGGTTAGTGTTTCCAACCCTGAATGATTACCGTTCTGTAGTTCCCGTTAATATAGCGGATTCTGCTATGTGAGGACGAATCTCATTAACCAACTGCACATAAAATACGAGGGTGGTTTGAAAAGTTCTCGGAATGGAGTAGAAAGAAACGACTTACAACAGTGATATTTTTTTATTTTTCAATGTAGTCTCCCTGTACACTAATGCACTTGGTCCAGCGATGCTCCAATGCCTTGATCCCATCTCGAAAATTAGATTCCCCCAGGCCTGTGAAATACGTGTCAAATTCGGCTATTAGTTCTTCCTTTGAAGAGAATCTCCGTCCACCGAGGAAACTTTTGAGTTTGGGGAAAAGATGGAAGTCTGAGGGAGCCAAATCAGGCAAATAAGGCGGATGTGGCAACAATTCGTAACCAAGTTCATGAATTTTTGCCATGGCAACGATACTTGTGTGAGGGCGCGCATTGTCCTGATGCAAGATGATTTTCTTTCTTGCCAAACCTGGCCTCTTTTCCCGTATCTTATGCTTTAGTTGGTCGAGGAGATTAGCGTAGTATTGTCCCGTAATTGTTTGACCAGTGGGAAGATAATCGATCAACAGAATCCATTTCACATCCCAAAACACTGATGCCATTACCTTTCCGGCCGACCGTATTGCCTTTGCTTTCTTTGGTGGTGGTGAATCAACATGTTTCCACTGCTTTGACTGTTGTTTTGTCTCTGGGGTATAGTAGTGGACCCACGTTTCATCTGTCGTCACAGACCGGCGCAAAAAAATCTGTTTGGTTTCTCTTAAAACGAGTCAAACGTTGTTCGGAAATGTCCACTCTGATGCGTTTATGGTCCTGTGTTAAAAGTCGCGGCACCCATCTTGCAGATAATTTTCTCATATCCAATTCAACTGTTAAAATGTGATACGCCCGTTCGGATGACATTCCTATAGCTTCAGCAATTTCGCGCACTTTCAGTCGGCGATCCTCCATGACCAATTTATGCACTTTTTCAATAATTTCTGGGGTAGTAGCACATTTTGGGCGACCACTACGTGGATCATCTTCTAAGCTGTCCCGACCAAATTTAAACTCGTTTGTCCACTTTGCAACAGTTGAATATGAAGGAGCAGAGTCCCCCAGTGTGTTCAGAAAATCGGCATGAATTTCCTTTGGTTTCATACCTTTCTTTACGAAGTACTTAATCACCGCTCGAATCTCGATTTTTTCCATCTTCACAAAGCACTGCACGGGAACAACTACAAAGTGACGTCCGCACCACAGATGTCTACCCAGAACACTGACGCGCCACGTGTTTATTAATAAAGGATGGCCTATTACTATGCGGGAACCTCGTTGTCCTAGCACTAACATCTGGTGGTGATTCCGAGAACTTTTCAAACCACCCTCGTATATTATTTTTAACTATATATTTCAAAATGAAGAGTCATTATTCTGCAATCTACGGAGGCATTCATTCATTCGGTAAGAATTTTATGAGTCACAATTCTATTTTTGTGCTCCATTACGAAACCAATGTGCACGTGTCAACAAAGTGAAGCTGACAATTTTTATTTTACAAAAATTCCATTTACTGTTAAAGTTAAATGAGAGGACAACCATTGACTTATTTCTAATAGCCTGGATGACTAAGGGAGGGGGAGCGGGGGAGGGTACCTCCTCTCATGTGCCTCCCTGGCTGTGACATAAACCCTTCTTCCTTCAGGATTTCTATTATTTTTCCCATTGCATATTCAGTGCCAACTTTGCGATTCTGTTTGCCAAAGTGTATGGGGAAGAAGTTTATTTATTCCTCAAGCCTTCTCCTGGACTATGATAACACTATTTCCGAAAGATTTTCTTCTGCATCATTTTCAGTAATTGCAACAGCACCATTTCTGTCTTGCTTATTCTTATTGCGTTTTTTCCTTTTCGTTATTTAGTGTTGCTTTTCTTCGCGATGATGAAGACACACTCAAAAAGAACACCCACGCTCAGGCCAAATTTGAACCTGGGGCTCTTGCATTCTAACGAATTGTGATAACTACTTCGTCACGAATGTCAAAAATGCGTTTCTTTTTAAAATAAATTTCAGGAATATTTCACATTTACATTACTTTGATTGTAGACGTGGAAATTCCAGTTAATTAATATTTACGCTGCAACCTTTCCGTTAGCCCTTTTCTTTGAGTCTGAGAGAGACAAAATTCCATGCATATAGTTAATTTCATTGATAGTAAGCAACACTGCTGCTTTCTGATCACTTACTTGGGCTGTACTTCCAGCAACGAAGCTGGACTTCAACTCAAACGAGTGTGCCACTTTTTGTGAACAGAAGTGTACCTTGAAGTTTACCTGCAATCTAGGAAGGTATTGGTGTATAAATTCAAGCCAATGCTTTCAAATATCAATTCATATTTATTATCTCAGCTACAGTGTTTTCACATGCTGAAAATATTTGCAATGTTCAGTGTTTTTCACAGGACCAAAAGAGTGCAGAAAAATGCAATATCCAGAAAACCTTGTATGAGAAAAAAATGGGAAAGTAATAATGTCAACAGATAGAAAAGAACAGAAGGTGAACATTTTTAAGAAAAATGAAATAAAATGTATGAATTATTATTGCAAAAGCTGTTGTAACTGAATGAAAATTATGTCTGTGATTATTAATTTCAGTATGAATCTCTGGTGAAAGTTGAGACAGCTCACCTCCACCGGCTGATGCCTCATGTCCCACAGAAATTTCTTCGCCTGGGAAAAATACAGAAGCCAGGGGAACTGCTCCAGTTGGTCAAGGCAGACGTCAATCAAAAGAAGGCTGTTATTATTTTTAGGTATTACATTCTCTCATA
This sequence comes from Lepisma saccharinum, assembly GCF_977018435.1. Taxonomy (NCBI): domain Eukaryota; kingdom Metazoa; phylum Arthropoda; class Insecta; order Zygentoma; family Lepismatidae; genus Lepisma; species Lepisma saccharinum. The sequence goes on from NC_139233.1 coordinate 83,484,051, forward strand.
AGCTTATTATGTTTTTACTGCATACCCTAATTTAAAGAAAGGTGAAAGATGTTGAATTAGAGAAAAACTTGTATTGTATCTTACCATCTGCTTTTCTTTTTAAGCATACCTGAATGATAAGAATTTATTTCTCCAATTCATGATGGCTGTAATTAAAGCCTCATGTGGCATATCATCCTTGGAGTGTACTGATGAGAGCATGAACAAATTACCTGTATGTGAACGGAACAAGACTGCTACCATGTTCCATTATATAGAGACATTGTATGTATATGTCAGTGCTCCATTCATGTAATTATTACTACCTTCATTGTTTTACATGCACTTTCCTTGTGTATGTCAACAAATTTCACATGCCATGTGCATTGTCTTCACAGCCCTTCTAAATTCTTACTCTGTAACATGGCTGCAATATATACACTTTACATTTCTGACAGTTGCTGTTTATTTATTTATTTTTTTTAAATCATGGAACTTCACATATTTTGCTGGGCACTTTCAGTTGCTTTCAGTGCCTGTACATTGCCTTTTCCCCCACTAGGGTATACTTGTTTTGAGAGAGCACCTCTTCTCTTGTCTTCAGGTGAACAAATTTCTTTTTGCCAGTGGTGATCAAACCTGTGACAGACCTGTGATTTTACCATAAATCTGGTGCACTAACCACATGTCAACCTCACTTCAATGTAGTATACTCCAGTAACTGCAGTCCAATGACGTTCTGGTGCCTTGACCCATGGCCAGTGTAATTCTCTGTGGCGCTCGTATTTTGTGCTGTCCATTTGGATTTGTAGTCCTTTCATCCATTTCTGTTACCACTGATCATCCTCGTTGCCATTTAATAATTACTTCTCTTGTGTATTGAAACACATACAGATTGCACTCAAGGTGTCGAGTTGATTTTATAAGATGTGCACCGCATAATTGAACATATTTATTTAACATCAAACGGCAACTTAAACATTTTACAACAAACTCCATATACAAAAGACAAAACACAATTTGTTAGTACAGCGGAACCTCGATTTTTTTTTCAGAGGACCAAGCAGAAAAAACTTAAAATGCAAGAAAATTAAATCTAGGAGTTTTATAACATTTTGCTATGTTGGGAACACAAAGATTGAATGTATCATGCAGGAAAATGTAAAATTGTGGTTCCAGTGTATAAATATATTTCTGTTTGCAAAGGTTTCCAACAGGATGGTTCATTCACACTCTTTGTCACACACGACAATCCTCATCTTCACGATTAGCTAAAACTGGCAGAAATGCAAAATAAAATAAATCAACCAACCAACTACTCTACCTCCCCCCTCCCCAACTACTCTTCCTCTCCCCACCCCATAGTTAAAGAAAACGCCAGACAATGGATAATGTCCAATCAACATTGCATGCAAATGTAGGACCATTGTGACCAACATTTAGAGAATTATATGCTATTTGTAGTGAGTACTGAAGATATTAGCAAACAATCTATTATCACTCTTTCTTTTTCCAGCAACAAGTCTTCTACTTGTGACTGGATATCCCTGTTCTTAAATGAGAACAATGTAAAGTGCGTCAATCTGCATGCCAAGATGCCTGTGCCAATAAGAAGAGGGAAGTTTGAGATGTTTCAAGATGGAGAAGTCAGTGTTTTATCATGTACTGACATTGGGTCAAGGGGGCTGGATACTACGAGGGTAAGTTAGAAACTTGTGTGCAATATTCCATTTTCATTGATAAAGATAGAGGTCTGCAAATGTGATCCATTACGTGCGGGCTGCTTCTGCTTAACACTTTCTTGAATGTTTGCATTGAGAAAATATTATAAAAAATGTGAAATAAAGTTGTCCAGTTGTCCAGCGAATCTTCATTTTTTTCTGTCCAGTGTATCGGATCATGTTTCCGGATCCTTAATCCCAGGGATTACAGCATTGAGAAAAAAGTAAAAAGAAGAGTGATAAAATGAGAAGACAGGATCCTGCTAAAAGTTAGGCTGACCATGGGATGAGTTCTTATTGGAAGTGTTGTGCTTTGAACGGTAAATAAGACTAATTGAAACATGTTGTAGATTCGAGCACGCAAGATATGTAAAGCCGTCTAACTGAACTCTGGCCGCTGCTGTGTTTCTCGGATGGCGTTGAAATGTACCCTTTGCGTCAATAATGTATTGAATGCATCTACATCAATGCCTATGTCCTTAACATGCTTCTGCGTTTAACTGTACAATGACAATGAGGAAATAGATTTGTTTGCGTATGTACGCCCAGTTTGTTTATCGATTACTTCTAAAATACATGACGATTTGCTGTGAAATACTGGTCGCTAGTAACTATGCTTGAATGTATTGCTTCTTCTACTTTACTTTTGATGAGAAAACCAGTCTTGTGCATTTAAAATGAAAATACCATATTACTATAAGGACATACGAAAACGTATTTAAAGCTAAACAAGTAATAATGTTATTTTTCACCTTGCGCTTAGTTTTCCTACTGGTTACATTTACTTGTAGAAGTCTGTTTAAACTTTGCTATGTAAAAAAAAATCTTATTTTAGTCTCTTATGTTACTCATAGTGTGCAAGTGGTCATTAAAAATGTACTTAAATACAAAATTACACAGGAAACGATGCTTATTTAAAGTCGACCATCCCAAAAATAAAATAATTTATCTATAAATATGCGATAATTGCCTTAGATTATGCTAACATCACTAAAAATGAAGAATCTATCATTCTCTGTATCCATTCTAACATATGCTTATCATATTATTGTAGCAAAGCTTAAAACTAAAACCGTTGTGGTTTAACCATAATCATTCTGCAATGGCAGAATTGATTTCCAGGATTTTGGTAGCTATCCAATATCCAAAGGAAAATACTTCTTATTGGGGCACAATAAAATCTTGACGTAGAGGTCTACATATTCATATAAAATAAATATTCTCAATAACTGTCGCTTAAAACAAAACTTTGCTAATATAGGTGTATAACTTCTTCTGAAGTGTAACTATAAATTTTTAGTGATGTACTTGCTGGCTAGTATTTTTAATACTGCAAAAAACTTTTTTTGTGCCTAAAGCACATTATTAAATAATAAGTTTGCTTTTATTTAACCTTTAATATTATTAGTGCCATTTTTATTATAAATGAATATTATGTTACGCAAGTGGATTTAAAATATTAGACCTGTTTCACTTTAATAAATGCCGTAACTTGGAGCAAAAATTGCAATATTTATATTTTAAGATTTAAAACAATCTACATTTTAAAGTTTTTAACATTCGAAGCTACAACGTGCTAAGGATAAATATTCAACTGTCAAACAAAACAATATTTCGGACAGAAAAAAAATATAAATATATAATAACAAAAAAAATCTCGATAATGTGTGAGAAATGCCCACGCCATGTAAAGTGCTGTCCTAATTCTCTTCTAGTTATCCATATTAAGTTGGCTGTGCCTAACTGTGCTTAAAGCATAAGTATATGTATATATGTGTTCGGACTCTTTCACGTCAATACTGCTTATCTGTGTACGGACATCTCACGTCACTACAGCCTATTTATACATCTATAACTTTTAAACTAGAACTTTTAATTAATCGGGCAGTTTATACCCTAAATCACGGTACGCCAAATTGTACAGCGTGTCAAGGAATATAATTAGCGTTTCCTTTCTTTACATATGAACATGAATTTAGAAATGAGGCAATTTATTCTTAAGTTAAGGTAACATAAGGTTAGTGACTATCTCGTATAAACTTGATTATCTCCTTAATCTAAGCTCCCTTCATGAGGTGCTAGGAGACTTCAGTCATTAAGAATATGAATGAGTGGTCCTCGGGGCCTTATACGTTCCCAAAACTATATATTTATTAAAATGTAATATCCTCTTTGCAATAATGTTAGCAGTTATAGTTCAAGCATTCTAAATCATTTACAAGTTACGGTCAGTTTTAAACAAAATTTAAATTAAACTTTTAAGGAATTTCAATTAATAATAATAACAAAAACAAAATATTGACTCAGACAAGCATACTCTGTGCTATAACTCGTTAAACTGCACCATAGTGCCACTGAGTCAGAGTCAACATACTCTAATTTATTTTCCTCGTTCATAATATAACTTCAATATTCACTTTTAATCCACATTTTTAATTAATTAATATGTTATGGGTAAGCCTAATCACAATCTGAGCAAAATGCACAGGAATGTTAAATATATAAAAAAAATCGTTTAAAATTACTGTAGCTTGCTGCATTATTTTAATCCTCATAACCACCGCTCTGAAAATTTTCGTATCCAAGATCATGATAAAAAAAAATCCTACCTTTTACATTCTAAAACCACTGTAAATGCAAGAAACCATCGAATCTAAATGCCTTTTCTTCTACCTTATTAAAATTCTGGGAATGGTAACATTTTTCCCAGGGTGAGAATTCTGTCGTATCCAGGGTACCGGATTCGCGAACGAACCACGGCGCTACCAGGAGCGGATTGATAGGGAAACGTCCACAGACGTTCCGGGGCCGGCCGCATCTTTGGCAAAATGGGCCTCCCTAAAGTCCAACATCGAACCTTCCACAATGCTTAATGCCGGACGCTCCTGATACCAAATCGCCAGGCCGACGCAGATAACCGCAACGGAGCTAGTGCGCAGGTTCCTCCGCATTTTTACATTTTGCGGGTGACCAACCCTGATTTGAGGTCGATGGGTTTCATCTGATTCATCCTCGAGTTGGAACTCGACATCTATCATTGTTTACTGCACTATTTTTCCCCGCTGGTACTTAATACTTAATATAAATCCGCACGTAACTTTCCAGATTCCTTTCTTCAAAATGCATACTTTTGATGGTAAAAGAAAACCTGATTGATTCTGATAATTCTGATTCTGATAATTTTTAGGTGTGGTTTCACTTTTCATGCCCTAAAATTGAAATTTTCATAAGTGAAATCCTGCGTCTATCACAAATTTTCATCTCATTTCCGTAAAAGTGGATGAAAGCCCTAAGCATCTCCATCCACGTCTCATTACGGAGATAGAGGAAAATTCCAATGCTATCAATTAAGTGCAACTCTTTTCATTTCCGAAAAAAAATATGAAAAGGCCCGTATCACCACCACGAATCGTTCTCATTTTCTCATTGCATTTCCGAAGAAATGGATGAGAAGCCCATGCAATCCACCATGTCTCATACCCTCTGGTATGGGGGGATCTTTTGGAAATGTAGCTCACTAATCATCATTCATTCTTGATGGTAAAGCACTCTCTGCTCGTGGTGAGCTTGGTGGTAAGGTGGTAAGAGGTACTAAATTTACACACTTGAATGGCAACACATGACACTTGAGTTTCACACCCCTAAAGACTTGATCAGCATGTGTAATGTAAGGATATACCTGTCTCTGTACTGCAACTGAAGATCTGCCGTGAGAGGTTATGCCTGTGACTGTACGTAGAGTCTGACTTGCGACTAGTGTTAACACACTCTCCCTAGAACCTCCTCCTCTTCCTCTATTCAATCGTATCTTGCTCCTCAATCACTGAATTCGAACTGACCCCAAACACTCTGCCTCCCAGACATTTATTGCAATTCAGTTTACTAAACAAATGTACAGTCAGGACTGTAACCTCTTCTTGGATTTCGCCTGTTTACATGTTTATACCGCTGATAACCAGGAAGTGTTTATACCGCTGATAACCAGGAAGAGCTTCAGTGCTGTCTGACACTGCATTCCTGTGATGTTTCTGAGCATTTCCTGATTGGAAAACGATGGTTGAATGACTGGAAGTTGGAGTTCGTTGTCGATAATAATTAAAAGATACTACAGATCGTTACGATATTGATACTTGAAAATGGTATCGATTCAAGGCAGCTCAGAATATTTATAAATTTTTCTTTGGAAGTACAAGGATTGCTCAGAAAGTAATGCCCCACAATTTTTTTCTCTGGAATTATTTATTCAAAATGTGTGAAAATCACTCACAGTATAACTGAATGTTTCCTTGATATATGTTATTTTTCTACATAATCTCCATCAAGGTATACGGCCTTACGCCAGTGCGAAACAAGGGCATGAATTCCTTCCCTGTATCATCTCATGTCCTGTTAACGTAACCATGTTCTCACTGCATGAATCACGCTCGCATCATGTTCAAACCTTGTCATACGCAGTACATCCATCAGTGGCGCACACAGATGAAAATTTGACGGCACAGAATCAAGACTATGGGTGAGTGGAGGGGGAAGGGGACAGTACAACCAAATTTGGTGATTGCCTCCTGCGTTCGGAGGCTTGTGCTCGGTTGCGAGACTTCGAGGAACCCATCTTGCACGTACCTTCGTAGATGCTTTTACTCCATAGCGTCAATAATTGCCATTGCACTACCATTACTGATGGAAAGCTGTACAGACAATTGCCGACTTGTGATGTGCCAATCCGTACGAATAATGTCATCGGCAACATGCCTGGGCTGGTGGCTGTGGCAGGACACCCAGACCGTAGGCAATCATGCAGCTCCATTTCTCCACTTTCTGAAGCCTTAACTCTCTACATCCAGAATCCAATGGCGCTCCTATCGACCGCAGAAGTTGCATACACAGCACACAACTGTTTGTGAATATTTCTCACACTTTTTTCTCTACCTCTAAGAATTCAATTACAGCTTGTTGTTTGTAACGTGTGTCACTCACAGATACCATTTTCACCGACCACTATCTCTTGGTGCTATCTGTTGGATGACAATGTAGTTACGCACATGTGGGCATTAAACTTCAATGGTCTTACCTTTCCATTTGCACAGTGCTTGAGGAATGAGAAATAAAATGTGGGACATTACTTTCTGAGCAACCCTCGCATAACATATCAGTCTACCAGAGTTTTGCATTAAAGTACGATATTCATATGATTTCATTTAATCACAAAATCTATTTCTTCCGCAATGTTGTTTTCAAAATACTAAAAGTTGTGCATTTTGCATAATTTCCAGGTTCTTTTAGGCTCGGCAAAAGTGTTGCATTGAATCTGTGACATATTCGCTCTCGAAAAAAGTATCGGCTGGTATCTCCGATTAATTCTAACCGTTATTTTTTGATTCCACTGTTACGAGGGTCACTATTTATATTTTGAGCCTTGGCAACACTGATTGAAGTTAGGTGCGATTTGACGTTTGCACGGAATCGTCTGGCATTATTGACCATAACGTACTTCAAATGTTTTGTCAATAGCTTCATTTGTGTTGTTTATGTTGCCTTGGAGATTGCACGACAACAATAAAATGGAATTAACTCGTGAACATTTTCGTGCGATGATTTTTTACGATTTTCGCCGTGGATTATCAAGACAAGAGTGCATCGATCAACTTACTTCCACATTTGGCGATGAAGCCCCATCCTTTGCCACTGTGAAACGCTGGTATAACGAATTTAATCGTGGCCGCCATTCGCTTACCGACGAGATTCGCGAAGGTCGTCTAAAATCAGTTGTTGTTCAAGAAAACGTTGATGCTGTGCAAAACCTAATACTGCAAGATCGTCATGTGACATACTGTGAGATTGAGGCAACCATAGGCATTAGTTCCACCAGCATATATAAAATATTACATGATTATTTATCTGTGAGAAAGGTATGTTCTCGTTGTATCCCACACAATTTGACAAAAACTCAAAAAGACACTCGCGTCAATTGATGCAAACAAATGCTCAATAAATACAATCGTGGTGCTTCAAAAGATGTATATAACATTGTAACAGATGACGAATCATGGATATATGCATATGAGCCGGAACGTAAACAGCAGTCGACTGTATGGGTGTTTCAAGATGAACCCAATCCAACAAAAGTTGTTTGCGCTCGAAACAAATGGTCGCCTGTTTTTTTCGCGAAAACTGGTCATGTGGCAACTGTGCCTTTAGAGGAACGTAGAACGGTCAACTCTGAATGGTACACAACAATTTGTTTGCCAGAGGTCTTCGGTCAAATACGGGAAACAAACAAATGCCGTCGGATCATTCTTCATCAAGACAATGCCAGCTAAGGGTCCCGGGTTCGAATCCCGGTCGGGCTTGGTTGTTTGTGAATGTCCATTCATCAATTTCATCATTTCATCACTCATCCTCATCTTCGCAAATTAGCCAAGAGGCACAAAATGCGAAGTAAAATAAACTAAATCAATCAATCAATCAAAAAACAATGCCAGCTGTCACACATCTCGTCTAACAACCGACTTTATGAACAGTCAAAAAATCGAATTGATGGGTCATCTGCCGTACAGTCCTGATTTGGCACCCAATGACTTCTTCTTGTTCCCGAATGTCAAGAATAAATTGCATGGCCAACGATTTTCGTCGGCGGAAGATGCCGTTGATGCGTTCAAAAACCATATTATGGAGGTGTCTCAAGAAGATTGGAAAAACTGCTTTGACAAATGGTTCGAACGAATGCAAAAGTGTATTGACCATAAAGGAGAATACTTCGAAAAACAATAAAGCAGTTTCCAATGCCAAATTCCTGTTTTTTCATTGTTAGGCTCAAAATATAAATAGTGACCCTCGTATCAGCCGATAGGTTCGACTTTAGTACAAAATAATTTACATTGATGTTCAGAACTAGATAGGTGTATATAATGTAATGTATTCATAATATTATATAGTTTTTGTAAATTATTTTTTCTCAGGTGGAACATGTGTTAAATTATGACTTTCCAATGAACATGGCTGATTACATACATCGCTGTGGACGAACCGGCAGGGTTGGAAGTACTGGGCAGTGCCATGTGACGAACTTCATAGCAGACAAATCAAGTGTGGAGTTGGTGCAGAAACTTGAGGTAAGAATTTTTTTAAACACAATTTAAAGGTTTTAAGGTTATTGAAGTTACATGCACATATCGTAAGATCTGGTGTGTCTAATTAGTGCAGCATCTTATATTTCTCGATCTTACTGTGAAAAGATATTCATCAGGTCCAGACATGTGGTTATAACACCTTGGACTACAAAAGTGGTAATAGTCAGTGAGTGGAACACTAATAACTAGAAACAGTATTTTTAAGACGTAAAATTTTCATGAATATTTCCTTAAACATTAATATGCCATAACAACAATGTAAATTTCTACTTAATAATCCTAAGTAAATTAACATGTAAATGCTATTTGCTACATGGGGTAAATTATTTAGGTAAGAATGAGAAGGAGAAGTTAAACAATAAAAAAAAATCAGTTTGAAAGTATGTAGCCCTATGTATTTTATTCCAAATATTATAGCTCTTTTGTCATGAGTGCTAGTACAGTGGGATCCACTAGTATTGCTCAGCAAATTGTCAAATTTTTGTTATTTTTTCTCTTACATGCGATGTGTTTTTAAGCGATCGATTTTTATGCATGCTGGTGCAGAAGTTGTCAACGGCTTGTTTTGAGTTTTCTTGTAATTCTTGAAGGTCTTATTGGGTCAAATAAAGTGCACAAACATGGTGATGGATAATTTGCACGGTAATACTCATGGATCCCACTGTACACTATATCATAAGGTTGCCCTTGCATGAGACCAGGATTGGCAAAATTTGTGTTCTTAAAAGAGAAACAAAACAGTTTCTTTTTTTTTTGTTTTAAACATGTTTTAAGTGTTTTAAACAGAGTTTTAATCAGGAACGAAAAAAGCATGTTGTAAACAAAACGTTCAATACACAATGCCAAGAAGACTTATTTTCTAAGAATATTGGTTGTTCAGTATCTGTTAATCATCCAGTGAAGGACTGTGTTTCTAGTTATAAAGTAAGCACTTATCAACTTCTTAAAATACCTATTTACGTTACTCTTAAATCTCGCATGTAGGCTGTTTAACTAATCCATGGTATCCAATCCCATGCTATGGCCTTGGTAATAGAATATTCCACATTGAAAATGGTATTGGTATCACAATGTAGTCGGAATTTATTTGCCTGTACTTTTCTGAAATTTTCGTCTTTCACAGTCTTTAAAAATGTCATTCAATACTTTTGCAGAGTGTCATTATTCTGAAAATTATGCAAAATATGAGTTTTTTTTAAAAAAAAATTCACCAGTTTTGTGTAAAAAAAACTGAATATTGTGTTAACATGTAATTTAATTTCTCATTTCTCAAATATTTTGAAGCAAAAATCTTGGTGATGGATGCATATAATTGTAATTATACACTAACATTAAAATATATTTTAAACAACTTAATTATTATAGTTTTCAAGCATCAGTATCGGTATCGGTTCAAAGTGTTATCAGCTCAGCCCTAATCGAAGACAAGAACTCTGGGATTGTAAATCATATTTCAGTGAATTCTGTAAGGGGAACGGAGAACGGTCAGAGATTACATGTAGCTTCTAGATATTTCAAATCAAATTCAGGGGAAAACAAAGGAGCCACGAGTGTTCATTGTGGATTGGGAATTGTTATATCCTGCTTAAGATTGTATAAGTTATCAAGCTTTCAATGTAATTTTTTTTTAACATTAAGTAGTTTTATTTACCATAGTGATGGATAGATGTGGAATTTTGGTCAATACCGATACAGCACCAATATAAAATGTACTGATAACCAATAATCGATCCGATCTGATATAAAATATCCGAATGTCTTGAAGAACCTGAAAGGTTCATTGACCTCCTTAATAAATGTATATTACAAGATGACTGCAATGGAAAAGAAGTTTCATATTTAGACATTTACTTTTAAAAAAATGTAGGAAATGGAGACTATATGTTTATTAAAAATTATATCAAAATGGCAGAATATTACTGATAAACCAATAGAGTACCGATTAATCTGCCCGTAAAAACAACTGAAAAATCGTGTTTTAATAATCACTATTAAACATTGCTGAACCATGTGCAGCTAATGATGTTTTGACAGTATATTTGAGCTTGCTTTTTTACAAATGGCACTGTGGTATCTTTTTATTCCACCTTCTCATGTTGAAGAAAGATTCAATTCAATTCAATTGTTGCATATTAAAGGGGGAGCCTGTAGCTGTCCAGCCTCATACACAGTCATCTTTGACTTTGTGAGTAGTAGCAAATTCATGATTGCAAGAATTGCTAACTGTTCTCAAAAGCGTTGTTAAGAAATATGAAGAAATTGACACATTTTGTTTGTACTTACATCATTGAAAATGGTTTGTGTAGCCATACTCATATTTCCTTAATATTATTAATAAGAACTTTTGTTTCTTCAGTAGCGAGAACTATAAATAAAACTGTAGCATCTGTGTGCTGCACACATTCTTATTTCTGGTTCTTCTAAAAGATGTATTTGCTGTACCAGGGTGTCTACCAGTCAAGAAAAATTCAAGAAATTATACTTGTGGTCAAGAGTTTTTGCTATCACAATGACTGATTGATTTACTTTATTTTACTTTGCTTTTCTGCCCCTTCGACAAACTGCGAAGATGAGGATGAATGGTAGTAAGATGTGATTGATGAAGGGACAATCGGAAATGTATAGGGATGACAACATGAGCCCCACTACTCTTCCAAATGCAGTCCAGGATTAAGCCCACCATAGGTACATTACGTTCCTCATCCTGTCCCTCTCGTCGAGAAGTTCTTACCCGACTGCATATTGGACACGGCCATCTAACCCTTGGTCACTTGCTGCAAGGACTAGACCCTTCATTGCAGTTTACTTGCAACGTTGTTTAAGTGTTGCACATTTGTCTTGAATGTGCCAATTTCAATTACCTTGGACAATGACAGTGTTTTAGCTAATGTTCTTGAGCTATTTCCACTGTTTCTGAGGTAGTTTTTACACTATCCTTACCTTTTTTAATGTTGCGTTTGTCCTATGCAGGTACATTTACCACCTGCATTTGTAACCTTTTTCAAGGGGCTTTTTGCACCCTTTTTTGAATTTTGAGGTTAGTGTTTTTTAGATAAGGGAATCTTCCCCACATACACTGAAGGATGCAAATTAGACTAAAATGCCGATGCACTCAAAAAATTTTAATCAATCAATCAATTTTATATCAATGATCTTACTTCTCTGCACTGTCCATAAGTATATATCAATATAAATGTTCTGTGAACTAAGTTTGTTCATTTGCATCTCAAAAACCGTGTTCTGTTTTCCTCTCATGACTTGTAAACGTGGTTCTGCGAGGGTTCTGAAAGCTAAATTCTCTTATTTGCAGATGGCAGCAAGGAAAATGGATTCACTACCAAATGTCAATGCAAACATAACAAGAATCATTGACTCCAGAATTGAGAGAGCACTTTTTGGATCCCTTCCTGGGTTTTGAGGGAATTACGCAGCAATTTCTTGTACAGTATTTTCTCATGCTGAGGAATAAAGTAGTATTTTGTACATGTGTAGTGTGTTAATTGTAATCACATAGACTCATTTCCCTGCTTCCCATTAGTAATTACTAGGGGCCTTGATTTTTTTGCAAACAAGGCACCAAAAAATGTTGTTGAATAAAGAAGTGTTTATATACAGCATGTCCAAAAAATATTGTACCCTTTTCTTTCTTTTCTATCCAGGTGCCCAGTGTGTGGAGAGAGGTGTAAGTTACACTGATTGCTATTAGATACTCCAAGTTTTGATTGAAATACCCGCCTTTCCCATGAGCACAAAAATTTTCAAGATGGCGCCCACCAAACAACAGAAGGCATTTTGTGCTGTGGAATACGCAAAGACAACATCTATTATGACAGTTCAACGCAACTTTCGGCGACAGTTTGGGGTCGATCCACCTGACAAGAATGCCATAAAGCGTTGGCATACACAACTCATGGAGACAGGTTGCCTATGCAAAGGCAAAAGCACCGGCCGTCCTTCGCATTCAGAGGAGACAGTGGATAGAGTTCGGCAATCCTTCCAACGCAGCCCCATAAAGTCAGTTCGGAAAGCGAGCCATGAGTTAGCATTGCCACGCCCAACAGTCTGGGATGTTCTTCGTAAGCATTTGAAATTCAAGGCTTACAAACTGCAACTTGTGCAGGCACTCACTGAAGATGACAAACAACTTCGCACTGCCTTCAGTGTAGACATGTTGGGATTCCTGGAAAATGATGATTTTGGGGATAGGATAGTCTTCAGTGATGAGGCACCTTCCATATCTATGGCAAAGTCAACAGGCATAATGTTCGAATATGGGATTCAAAACATCCTGAGCATGTTAGGAATTCTCCAAATTTGAACGTCTTTGCTGCCAAATGCAGAAGGAAGCTTTATGGGCCATTTTTCTTTGCAGAAAGGACTGTAAGTGGACACTCGTATCTTGACATGCTCCAGATATTGTTGATACCACAACTTGAAGAAGACTCTCGAGATTTCATTTTCCAACAGGATGGATCTCCACCCCACTTCCATAATGACGTGAGAGGGTATCTGAATGAACATCTCCCACAGCATTGGATAGGTTGCACTGGTCCTGATGATGAAGCGTTGTTGAGCTGGCCCCCGAGGACTCCAGACATGACACCATGCGACTTCTTTTTATGGGGCTTTGTCAAAGACAGACTTTGTCCCGCCATTGGTAATTGCTCCTGGGTGGAGGACCAAGAGAAACAGGAATTCTGCAATAAGTTAGAGGAAACACTAGAAGAATCGCTGAAGCATGGTATTGTTATGGGAGATTTTAATGCCTAAATTGGTAAAGAGGACAACAGAAAAGGAATAAGTGGATCTCACTCTATAGAGAAAGCAATAACAATGGTAATCTACTCTATCAGTTTGCAATTAGGAGAAAATTGATGATAAAAAGTACTTGCTTCCCACATAAAGATATACACCTGGGGAGATGGAGATCTCCAAATGGAACAACAATAAACCAAATTGACCATCAGAAATACTCTTCTTCAGTCATAGATGTGACTCGGACCATTTACTTCTGAAAGTAAAAGTTCAAGTAATAATAAAACAAACACAATAAGGAGAAAAATTAATAAAAAGGAATGTGAAACAATGGAAGAAAGAAGAAACTAGACAAAGATACCAAGAAGACAGCACAAAAAAACAAAACAAAGATGGACAGAAGACGGAGAGAGGTTCAATCAAAAGATATTGGGACAAAATACAGGGAACTTTTTTTTAAAGAAGTAGCAAAAGATGTAATCAGAGAAGATAAACAAACAACAGCCCCAAAACCATGGGTTGATGATAATTGTGAGAAAGCAATAAGGAAAAAGAAACGAAGCAAGACAAAAGATGATTCAAAAAGAAACTAAAGGAAATTTTCAGAAGTACAGGGAAGAAAGGAATGTAGCTAATAGTGTATGCAAACAGAAAAAGAAAAGAGATAATGTACACACACACACAGCTGACAGAGATAAACGACCTGAGTAGACAAAGTGAAACAAGAAAAGTATATGCTGCAATCAAATAAGTAAACAAAGGCTATTAACGAAAGGAAATTGGTTACATGGATAAAAATGGAACAATGATAGGAAATTAGAAAGGTTGGCCGGCCCCCGTGACTGAGTGCTTAGCACATCATACTACGACGCCAGGGGTCCCAGGTTCGAATCCTGGCCTGGGCATGGAAGTTTGTGAGTATCCATTCATCATATCATCACTCATCCCCATTTTCACAAATTAGCCAAAAGTGGCACAAGAAGCGAAGTAATCAATCAATCCATAATTAGAAAGATGGGCGGAATATTACCAAGAACAACTCCGACATGTGGTGAAGTCAAACCTCTAGACTTCATTGGACACTGTGTCCACAGAATTTTGAGTGACTCATACTCGTACCATCTGGCAAGAGGTGGTGGCACTGTGATTCCATGGGAGAGCTGCAGCACAAGTCAGTGACTACTACTCAGAATGTGTCACGTTGATTACAGTGGTGCGAAGAATGTTGCCAGTGGTCCCTTTAGAGTGACAAATCATGGTATATGTTGTGGCAATCTGATGTAGGTGAGGTGTGTGGACGTGGCAAATGCCTGGGGAGCCATTGTTACAAGGGTGTATTGTCCCCACCATGAAATTCGGTGGAGGTGGAATCATCGTATGGGGCTGTTTTTCACGGCATGGCGTTGGTCCCATGGTTTTGGTGCCTGGAACTCTGAATTCCAATGCCTATTGTGCAATATTAGAAACTCTGTGCTCCACACCTTGTGGCAACAGTTCGGATGTGGCCATTTTCATTACCAGCATGACAACATGCCCGTCCATAAAGCAAGGGCCATAACCAAGTGATTTGATGACATGGAAGTGAATGCACTCGATTGACCACCTCAGAGTCCTGATCTCAACCCCATTGAACATCTGTGGGGTGAGTTAGAGTTCTGCTTACAATCCAGGCCCAAACACCATGACCGAGCTGTTCACCATTTTGCAGGAGGAATGGCAACGACTACCGGCAGACATTTACCGCAACCTTGTGGAAAGTCTTCCTCGAGGGCTGCGATAACAGCAGATGGCGGACCTACTTCATACTGACACGAGACCATCTCCAGATAAGCACATTTTACTGGTGTCCAGTCATTATTGGCATTATTGCGCATAATAAAAGTGGAACACCAATGCAGGCATGCAAGGAAAACAAGAACACAAGTCTGACAACAGCAAATTTTCCAGGAATTTTGATATATTTGTTCTCCATCACACCCTTCCATCACAAAAGGGTACAGTGGAGAATGATCGGTCGTGCACATAAACCAGTCTTTAACCTTTTAAGTCCTGATTGGTCATGTGCTGACTGATGGCATTTTTGGCCACAGTCCCGGTCTGTCGTACCTTGACCAATGGAACAGAACCTTTTTTCGTCGCCTTACAACTCTGTTCATTTTCTATGCTCATGACTCGAAGTGCATGGAACTTGAAACCAAGAGTCGATATGCATCGACAGTGACTCTGGTGCTCTTGAACTCCCTAATAACAGCAGCAGCTGCTAAATTTACATCTCCTCTTTGTCGACGCACTAAAACAGACATCGAATGACAAAGCTCACAGAAGTGAGTTGGCACCGTTGTAAATGCTTGTTTACAATGGTTGTCAAGGCCGCCGACTTGTGAAAATTATTGGAGGGGGGGGGGCCTCCGATCACTGAAATAAATGAATGAATGACTCACTCCCTCCCTTTTTTAAAAATAAAAATTACGTCTTCGTATAGGAGTTTTTAAGCAGCTATTATATTCCTCATGCAAATGAAATGTAACATGAAAAACGTTTAGAAAATGTTTCAAAGTCTCTTTATGTCTTTTGTGTCTGCTCATTTGTTTTTTAGATAATTAACATTTTTATTGAAAAGTATATATTTGCATTACAAGGCCAACCTAACAGTTTTATGCCGGCCTCGGTAGCCGAGCATGTTGGGTGGTCGACTCAAGTCGCTTTGATCCAGAGGTATCGGGTTCGAGTCCCGGCAAGGGCATGGGTGTGTTTTAATGTCCGCAACAGACATGTGACGGGTTAAAAATAACCTTAGTGTTGATATACCCATAAAATAATGAATATTTACAATATTTAACAGTTTTATTTAATTATTTACATAAATACTAACACAAATCGCAGGAAAATAGTTTTACTTTTTTGTTCTTGCTACAATATTTTACTTTTTAAATTTAATTTTGTAATAATAAAAAAAAGCACATAGCATGTACACTAAGATATAAAGTGACATACACAACAAAAACATATGAACATGATTTAAAAATAAAGCAAGAGTTGCTCTACGCACTGAGATATTTTTTATGAACTCATTAATGAGCGGTCTCGGGTCCAAATTATCAAGCACAGTTTGATGTATGTGGACTACCGCTAAGGTGCTTAGTCTCTTCTGCCCTATTGTAGATCTCAAATGTGTCTTTAGTTGGTGAATAGCACTGAATGACCTTTCGGCAGTGGCTGTCGTTACTGGCACAGCGCGGAGGACCATCATGAATCTGGCAACTTCAGGCAGAAGCTCCTGGCAGGTGCTGTCTTCCAAAAGAAACTTCCTTATGTCACGCGTGGTAGTTAGAACCACTTTCTTCTGTTTGGCGATATCACCAAACATGGACATGTGTAAGGAGAGCCTATCAGCATCCAAATCTTGGCGAAAAAATTCTCGTGTTTTCTGAAAGTTTGTTGTGCAACTGTTCACAGCTGAGATGCATTATTTCTCTACGGCTGTTACTTTTTGTAGTCCTGTAGATTCATGTCCTTGTTTAACACATGATTTTGCTGTGTCACAGACGTCATTGTATATTGATTTATAATGCTATTTTGGAGTGTAGAACTTGTGAGTTTTAGCAGCATCAGGATTTTCAACTCTCTTAGGGATGTGACGTTGCCGGGGCAATTTTGGCTCATCAACGAGGCTGGGTTTGCCCTCTGTGCATTTCTGCTTTCTTGAAAAATGTCAGACAAGTATTTTAGTTTTGATTCCACTTCTGTAGCACCAATGCATGGAAACTGAATCTTACAGTTTACCTCTTCTATTGGACCTATCACATGGCAGTAGAGGGAGAGAAAGAAAAATGTCTTGAAGTGAAGCATTGTCTCCAGGTATCCAGCACATTTTGATGCTGTGTCAGTAGAATCTTCTTCAGAAAATTTCTCCAAAAAATTGAGAAGGTTTTCATGTTTGCGGCGATAACTTTTCAGTGGGTGAAATGGACTTTGCACAATGCTTGCTTCAGAAGACAACCACTCCTTCAGAAGGAAAATGAAGGGGGGGGGGGGGGTAAGAGGTAGGATCGGGGCTAAAAATAACTCTTGTAATTTTTCCAGGCGTTGCAGTAATGTCGTGCGCATAGTTTTCGCTTGTTTGCGAGTGGAGTGAGATATTTTTTCGTGTTTTGATTGTCATGGGAGTGTAGTGAGAGGTATTTCTTACTTTTTTTTTGTGTACGTGTGTGTGTGTTGTGCGAACATGAGTTCGGCTATATGGCTAGAGGATTTGGAGCAGGAGGTAAACAAATGGAAAGCGATGAGGAGTTACGGGAAATTGTACATTATCGGAGTGAACATGTTAGTGACTCGAGTGAAAGTGAATCAAGTAATTCAGAGGATGAAGAACTTCTTCCAGAGACATGGCAGCGGCCAGGGGCGGGCAGTGTGGAGCCTACAGTCTCACCGTTTTGTGTGTGTTGCCAACCCTTGTTGAAAATTACTCGTGCACTTCATTGTGCATGTTGCGAACCCTTATCGAAAATAACTTTTGCATTTAGTTTATTTTTCATTTTTTCCTTCGGATGGCAAAAGGCATTAGGAACAAAATAAATATTGAATTATAATGTAGACATGTTGTTGCAAATAGGACATAGAATTTGTTCCTGTCCCATGTCTCAACAGGGAGGGGGAGTGGCAAAATTTTGTCTTTTCTGTTTTTCAATTTTCACATTTGAAGCCACAAATAATAACAAATACTTACAGATAACAACACTTCGTCTTCTCTGTCAAAGTTCATTTTATTCTTAGTAAAATGTTTCTTGTTTCACTAAATTATCTGCCACAGGAAGGAAGCTATAAGGATTTTTGCTAAACCTTACAAAACTCGTTTAAATGGCCTGGGACAGAGGTAAAAACTGCATAAGCACCATGGGACTTTAAAGGTAAAGTTACTTAAATAATTGACTTAAATTGTGGTTTAGAAGCTTGCTTTAATAATCTGCATAATATACAGGGTTGTCCAAAAAACTTTACAACTTTGTAAGTATATATGAATGTTTTCAGAAATGTTACAGAACTGGTTGTGGTGTCATTTTGTAAGGAAATACATTTAGTTTGACTAGTGTTGTGGAATAGTACTGAATTCCGCCACTACAAGCACCAGTGGCAGTTCCATAATAATGGGTGCTTTCACAGGTGAAAAGTGAGTTTGCTGTGTGTTGTGGTTTGAAGAAACGAATTTTGTGACCATTGTGCAACAGAATTTCCGTACCCACTTTGAGAAAGATTCTCCCAGTAGACCCACCATTTACTCTTTGGCATCAGTGTTTTGTTGAAACTGGTTGATCTGTTTGACATACCAAATCCTCAGGACATCTGCGTGTTTCCGATTTTCGATGTTATTGTTGAGTAAGTGAGGGAAAGCTTTGTTGGTAGTCCTACAAAGTCAACCTGATGATATTTTATTCCCAAAACTTTAATTTTGGTAAATATTAACACAATTGCCAACATTGATGAATCCCTGTTACTCATCATACTCTTCTACAGAAACTAGCCAGGTAAGTGGGAAATTAGTACAACAATGATTTTGATACTTAGCTAACAAGCATTAATACTACAAACTCGGTAATTACCAAGAGCCTTATAGATTTGTTCTTTTCCAAAAATCAGTGTGAGACCAGGATTCCACATACAACCTTTTGACATGTGTTGAAAAAACACTTGCATCTGAAACTACAGATTTACAATGGTACACAAACTTAAAGACCAGGACAGTGTCTCTCATCAGGAGTTCTGTTCACATGTTAAAGAAGATTGAGAAAGACGACGATTTCTTGGATAACATAACGTTCAATGGCAAGTCGACACTTCAATGCATGGTCACCTCAATCACCTAATCTTTCACCTTTCAATTTTTACTTTTGGCGTTTTGTTAAAGATCCAGCTAATCTAGCTGAGCTCAGAGCACAAATCTACACCACAGTCAAAGAAGTGATGTGTGATATGCTGCTGCGGGTTGGGCAAGATATTTACTTAAGATGGAATGTCTGTCGTATTACCAATGGGAGCCACATTGAACCAAAATAGCTATTTTAGCTAAAACTTGCTGAATTTCCTTACAAAATGACACCACAACCAGTTCTGTAAGTTTTCCGGATAAATTTTTATGTACTTACAAAGTTGTAAAGTCCTTTTTGGACCACCCTGTATAATGAGCAATTACCCATATATTTATGCTAAATGTACAAAAATATATGAAGAAAGTTGGTGTACTGGCGGTCAACATGGAGAGTGCACCACTGTTTGGCTTTGTTAACAAGGTTTTCATATCATCAAAGAAGATATAAAAGTTGGAACTAAAATTATGCACCCAGTAGTATAATTTTAAAACATACATAAAATGTACAATTTTTGCACACTCAGTACAAAATGTGCTACGCATAAACTAAATGTTTACGTAACACTGATTTTGCGAAAAGAACAAAACTATAAGGCTCCTGGTAATTACCGAGATTGTAGTACTAACACTTGTTGGCTAAGTATCAAAATCATTGTTGGGGTGTAAGGGGTACCTTCCACGTAGGCGCTCAAAAGTCAACCTCACTTCCACATAGTACACCCTGGACTAAAGAGTAACGAGGCTCTGGCGACTGGCACTATGGCCAGTATAATTTTGTGTGTGTTGTCCTGTTTTTTGTCCATGTGTGTGCTGAGTGCCCGTTTACAGCCTCAGCTTTTAACAGAAGTCAGAACATTTTAAGATTTTTAATTATGCAACGTTAGAGTTGTTATTTGTAGTGATAAGGGGCTGGCCCCCGTATAATGTGACGGAAGCAAAATAGCCTAAGTGCTGACGCTCTCAAAATTTTAAATTCAAATTCAAAATCATTGTTGTACTAATTTCCCACTTACCTGGCTAGTTTTTGTAGAAGAGTATAATGAGTAACAGGGATCCATCAATGTTGACAATTGCATTAATACCAAAATTAAAGTTTTGGGAATAAAATATCATTTTAGGAGATTACGTTGGAACTTGGTTAATTTTCATGATGAATGCAGTAAACACAGTTTAAGTATTACCTATGTGAAATTGCGAGTTTCCACGTTGCACAATTATATAGTTATTTCCGATTAATTTTGAAGGCTCACTACCTTCATTCACTAAGGGTACAGCATGTGGAGTGGAGATGGTACTGCATCCTGCAACTAACAAAGAAGTGACATGCTACCATCTCTACTCCAGATGCCGCACCCTTAATGAGTGAAGATAGTGAGCCTTCAAAATTAATCGGAAAGGTAAAAAAGGTGAGGTGCTCCCCTGTGCATAGCACCACGCCATGAAGGCGTATAGGGGGTGTGGGGGTAACGCCCTACACTTTCTTGATCCGGTCATGAGTGGGGATGATGTGATCATCACACCCCTGACCACCTTTACCCCCCAGGGTTTCCCCCAGGTACCCATGTTATTCGATGCTGGGTGGGTGCCGGGGCCGCTTCCAACGTTAGAAAAGTTCCCAGATTTGAACCGGCCGGGGATCGAACCCAGTACCTTTAGCATGGTAGTCAGATGCGTTACCGACTGAGCCACCACGGTTATTAATCGGAAATAACTATCCAATTGTGCAACATGGAAACTCTAAATTTCACGTAGGTAATACCGTTAATTATATTCTCTTTAATTCAATCGGACAATGTTTCACTAGCATGCAACAAGTACATTCAGAAAATTCTTAATTGACCATCTTGAATAATTTATAGGATTCTTGTTGGGAAACCTGATGGTAAGAGACCTGTAGGAAGGCCAAGATGAAGATAGAGAGATAACGTTGAGAAGGGACCTAAAAGAAATCGGTATTAGAGATGGAAAAGAGTATACAGATCTTGCTCAGGATAGGGACAGATGTAAGGCCTGTGTTGCTGCAGCCATGAACCTTTGGGTTTAAGAAGGCTAGAGTGTTAGTTAGTTGGTTAGAATAATTTCAAAGTCAGGGTTGAGCAATGTAGCAGCAAAGAATTTGTGCCTCAACTATGAGTAGATAACTTGTATACAGAATACTTTACCAAGGGTAAAACACTGTGGTGACAATTACACAAACTTTTAAGTTATTTAATAAAACATAAATTCTATGAATAAGGTGATACACAAATTATTTTTTTATGAGGTTTGAAACTTGGGAACTAGTATTATTTCACCTGGAAGAAATCACCATCCAGTTGGAACACAAAGAAACAAATTTCACAAAAGTTTTGGGGAAATTGATATCACAATACTGTACAGTTCTCAAAACTTCAATTTTTTTATGATCTGTGTCAAAAAATGTGTTAATACAGACAGATCATTGCTTTCACAATCATATTGTGTATGTCTTTGGAAATATTAGTATTCAGTAACAATATAGAACATTTAGCAAAATAGTGGCACATTTACTTTTACTCAAGATTGAAAGAATGCAGATTCAGATCCCATCATTTCAGTTGTTTTCCTTCTCTGCATCCTCTAAGCGTATTAATCACATAATATAAATTATTTTCAAGACACCATCATAATTAACATGATGCAGGTTTTAAGGCTGCATAATATTTAGTTTAATTTGCTTATATAACTCCTGTGTAGGTGGATTTACAGCACAAACTTTTCAGCTATGGTAAATATGAAATTTCTGTACTACCACAGATTTATGCATAAATAGTGTTTCTTCTGTGATTGCCAGGAAAACGTTGATGTGGTAAGGGACTTATTGAATAACATGTTGAAAATCCTATAATTTATATTCCTGGCCCCCAAACCAGATCATGGTAAATATCAAGATGCAATACAAGTTTCTTTTTAGAATGGGATATGAGCTGTTCAGCAAGGTTCAGCATGTTTTTCAGTAAGTCCCAAATAACTGCAATGTTCTTGTAACTACACAACATTTATATTTTCTTGGCTTTCTGATGCTACAAATGAACATCTTTTCAAGAAATGCATCAGTAATATAGTGTGATCAAAAAGTTTCCCAATCCAACATGCAGTCAACAGCAAAGATAATTTCCATCATTTTATATTCTGTGTTGCTTTAAGGAATACAGTTCTGTTGATGCAAAGCAAATATTGTCCTCTGGTTATTGATGTTTTTATTTAACCCATTTTTCGACACAAATTTTTCACTTGCTAAATTTACATCAGCTTTACATTAAATAACTTTTAGAGACACTAACAATCGAAAACTAATGGTTTTTTTGCTTCCATGTACAGGGTGACTACAAACATTTTGGTGTTGCATATCTGCAATGTTAGCGTAAAGAGGTATAAAAATTATAAAATTTGAGAAAATTTGTTTGACTGCTACTAGAATAATTTTATTCCTCTATAACATACAACCATTGTGTTTGAGAAGTTTTTATCAACATAAAGTATTACTTTATGTTGTTTTACAGGGTAGGTGGTGTAAAATTATTTTAATAAACATACATGCACCAACGGAAGATAAAGATGATAATACTAAAGATGATTTTTATACAGAGTTAGAACAGGTCTTTGATAAATTTTCTCAGTATAATATGAAAATTCTGTTAGGTGACTGTAATGCACAGATTGGCAAAGAAGAGACATTTAAACCCATGATTGGTAAAGAAAGTCTTCATGAATTAAGTAATGATAATGGTATAAGATTGATTACTTTTGCAACCTCAAAGAATTTAATTGAAAAGTACCACTTTTAAACATAAAGATATCCATAAATATACCTGGTCTTCTCCAGATGGTAAAACTCATAATCAGATAGATCATATTCTCATTGATAAGAGAAGGCATACTAGTATAATTGACGTTCGTACACATAGAGGTGCTGACTGTGCCAGTGACCATTATTTAGTAATTGCTAAATTAAGAGAAAGACTCTCAGTGATAAATCATAAGCAACAAAATCTAAAAGTTCTAAAATTTGATACAAGTTTACTGATGAAAGAATTAAGAAAGATTACCAAATTAAACTGTCAAATAGATTTGATGTTTTGCAGGATTTAAATGATGATGAAAATATAAATGAAACAGACGTAAATAAGAATTGGGAGCACATACGTAATGCAATAGAATCAGCAGCTAAAGAAAGTATAGGATACCATAAACCAAGGAAAAGTAAGCCATGGTTTGATAATGAATGTCATAATCTAATAGAAATAAGAAATCAGGCTAGACTTAGGTGGTTAAATAACTCTGATGATACAAATCTAAACAATTATAATAGAATAAAGCGAGAATTTGACTGCACGTTTAGAAGTAAAAAAAGAGATTACTTGAAAAGCAAAATTAACGAAATTGAAACAAACAGCAAAAATAAAAATATCAGAGATTTATATAAAGGTGTAAATGAGTTTAGAAAGGGGTGGCAACCTAAAGTAAACTTGATAAAAGATAAAGACAGTGATTTTCTAGCTGACCCAAGCGATATTCTAAATAGATGGAAGAACTATTTTAATGACCTTTTAAATGTCCATGTAGGAGATAAATCAGAAGTGAATGAAGTCCACACAGCAGAACCTTTAGTTCCAGAACCTAACTTGACTGAAGTTAAAGATGCTATTAAAAGGCTAAAGAATAACAAAGCACCTGGCATTGATTTAATACCAGCTGAGTTAATTAAATATGGTGGAAATTCATTAATATGTCAAATTCATAAATTAATTTGTTTAATATGGAATAAAGAAGAAACAGTGGAAAGAATCCATAATTGTTCCTGTGTTTAAAAAAGGTGATAAAATTAACTGCAATAATTACCGTGGAATTTCTCTACTCTCAACAACATACAAAATATTGTCTAACATTCTTTTAACAAGTCTAACACCATATGCTAATGAAATTATAGGTGATTATCAATGTGGATTTAAACGTAACAGATCAACTACAGATCAAATTTTTCACATCAGACAGACACTTGAAAAAAAGTGGGAATAATCAAAATGTCCATCAACTATTCATTGATTTCAAAAAAGCATATGATTCGGTCAAAAGAGATAAATTATATAATATATTAGTAGAGTTTGGAATACCTAAGAAGCTTGTTAGTATGATAAAAATATGCACCAGTGAAACAGAAAGTAAAATTCGTGTGGGTATTAATATGTCTGACAAATTTACAATTCATGATGGGTTAAAACAAGCAGATGCATCATCTCCATTGCTCTTTACTTTTGCCTTAGAATATGCTGTTAGGAACTAACTAACTAACTCTATAGCCTTCTTAAACCCGAAGGTTCATGGCTGCAGCAACACAGGCCTTCCATCTTTCCCTATCTTGAGCAAGATCTATATACTATTTTCCATCCCTACCGATTTCCCTTAGGTCCATCTTCATCTTGTCCCTCCATATTCGTCTTGGCCTTCCTACAGGTCTCTTACCATCTGGTTTCCCAACAAGAATCCTGTAAACTCCTCTTTCCTCTCCCATTCGTGCCACATGGCCTGCCCACCTAAGTCTTCTTGATTTAATTATTCTAATAATATCTGGACATGAGTACAAATTATGTAGTTCTAAATTATGTAACCTTCTCCACTCACCTGTCTCCTCATCCCTTTTAGGTCCAAATATTTTCCTAAGGATCTTATTTTCAAATACTCTCAATTTATGTTCCTCTTTCAATGTAAGGGACCAAGTTTCACACCCATATAATACTACAGGCAAAATTACTCTTTTGTCTATTTTAACTTTTAGTTTCTTAGATATTAAACGAGAAGACAAAAGTTTATGAAGAGAGAAGTAACATGCATTTCCTGAATTAAGCCTACTTTTTATTTCCTCTTTAATATAATTTTCATTTGTTAATATTACTCCTAAGTATTTGAATTTGGAAACTGGTTCAAACGAGTTGTTATCAATAATTAGATTTTGATTATTACCTAACACTTGGTTTTGGCCTGTAAGCATATATTTAGTTTTCTCTTTGCTAACTTCCAAACCTATCTCTTTAGCAGTTTTGAAAAATATTTTAGCATTATTCTTAATTGTATTCACATCATCCCCCAGTAAGTATACATCATCTGCATATGCTAACACAACATGAATGTGTTAGGACAGACTCCTAGATAGAAAGTTGTAAATAATTTTTTATAGCCTTTTACAATGACGTTGCATATATGGTACACTAATAAATATATCATAATAACCAGTGACGTGCACTGAGGAGTAGCTAGTCTAGCAGAGATAGATCAATCAATCTCACATTTCTAATTATTTTCAAATCACAATATTTATTGTCTTGTTAAAGCCACAGTTCATATGCAACTTTTTTTTTTTCATGTGCTTCTCGTCCCTCGGTGCGATCCACAGGCAAAGTTGGCCTAGCTCGCTTTTCCTCAGCCTCACCAGTTCGAGGTAGAAAGGGCTGACAGAAGGGAAAGGGAAGATTTCTGCCTCTACCTTCCTTGCCCCTTGACCCCTGCTGCAATGGTTGAAAGCCCATGCTTTCAGGTCCCAAGTCTATCTCCTATAGGACAGATAGGTCGATTCCTTTGTAAATCCTCTAAAGAACTCGGGGGGAAAATTTTCTGCAGTACTTATGTTCTCTGTATTTACACAACCTTTTACACGTTGTACAATATGTATGTATAATATCGGATGTAGTTTAGTTTTATTATTTATGAAATGGGAATGTGTTATGTGCAGACAATAATGTTATGCTTTCTTTCTTTCTTTTCTTTTTTTTTTCAATTATCGAATATATAATGATTAAATTACAAATATGTGCTCAGGCTCTCTCTCACTCTCGTTTTAGTAGTGTTTTATTTAAATATACTAATCTCTTGGCCTCTAACAGTCATAAATATGGATGTATTTATTTGGGCAAGAGAACGTGCGTTCATATTGTTATTGGTTTGGTTTATTTTACTTTGCTTTTATCCCAGATTTGGTTATTGCGAAAATGAGGATGAGTGATGATATGATGAAATTGATGAAGGGACCTCATATAAACAATCCAGGCCAGGATTCGAACCCATGATGAAAGCGCATTCTTTTTCCTATGTGTTGTACTCTGCAGTGAATAATGAAATAATTTGGAATGAAAAATGCATCTCAGAACTCAAAAAGCCAAATGAATATTATTGAAGAAACTACAAAAAAGTGTGTTTTGTTACCTGTTTTGTTTCTGTGCATAAAGTGGACTTAATACACCAAATCAACCAACCGTGGGGGAGTGGTTATCACAGTGTGCTACGACACCAAGAGTTCCAGGTTTGAACCCAGACCTGGGCATGGGTGTTCTTTGTGTTTGTACCTTCATTAATTTTATCGTATCATCTTCACAATTGACCAAATGTGACAAAAAGCGATGCTAAGTAACAAAAATGAAATCAAATTGATTGATTGCTTGATTTGGTTTATTTTACTTAGCTTTTCCGCCACTTTTGGCTTATCGCAAAGATGATAAGATAAAATTGATGAAGGGACACACACCATGGACAAGTCAAGATTCAAACCCAGGATCTCTGGCTTAGTAGTCAAATCAAATCCTTTTTTATTTTTGAATGGGGGTGGGGGTTACGTGTACTTTTTCTTTAGTACTCATTCATCATTTTGCAATGTTTACCTGTTATTGACATTCTTTTTTTTAGGAATACTGGACCCTAAAAGGGGGAGGGGTATGACCCACACCAACCCCCCTCTTGAGCATGCCACTGATTGCTACCCCAAATGTCGACGTCACTGATGATAACTCCAACAAATTAAACCAGAGGTGAATTCCTTGCAGCGTGGTTTCTAGCAGGATATGTGACGAACACATCACATGAAAAGCACAGTTTCAAATATGACAGTGTTGCCAGGAAAAAAATATAGAAAACATGACGTCATCAGAAAAAAATTCTACTATTTGTAATGTAATAATACCAGCACATGAACACTTATTGTACTGTTGTAAGTAAAATAATGAAGAATGGGACTTCTTTGATATTAATAACACAGACTTCAGAAAAATTTACCATTTTAAATCCAATTTTAAAAATATTTTTGGGGTGTTGCAGATCTGCAACGTCAGCGAAAAATGTGTTCAATTCATGATGATCATATTGTGGAAAACAAATGGAATGAAATGCTGATGGAGAATTCACCTGCTATTACATTTGTCATTAAGTGTACATAACCCATACAGCACAAACCTCCAAGGGATATCCATAACATATCCACAATGTCTATATCCATAGGATATGCACAATGGATTTTATGGATATCCAATGGGTATTCCCTGGATATCCAGAGGATCTCCTGTTCTGGATATTCATATGACATACAGTATTATGTCCATGTGTTATTCAATAATTGGTGTAACTGTTTTGATATCCCTAGAAAATATTCATTGATTAAAGTTGGTTTTGTTAGGACTCAAACTCTGTGATCCAGTATTAATTCGTAACTCACAAACACCTCACAAAGAAATTGCATTGTGAAGGCCATTGTCTGACCAAGTGGTTACCAATGAAAGCAAGGGCATGGAGTTACGAGTCTTTGTCTCATTCACCACACGAAGTTGCAGTGTGCTGCCCCTCGTAGTGAAGAATAAGCCCAAATTCTGTGCATACTCTGCTTATCATGGATACACATGTAAATACAAAGCATTTTTGGGTGTTTGGATTTGTGTGTGTGAGTGTGAGTGTGAGTGTGAGAGAGAGAGAGAGAGAGAGAGAGAGAGAGAGAGAGCAAGCTTATTATAAGCATATGTGTAAAAAATATCAGGATACTCTCCATATTAGGTTCAATTTTCGTCCAGAATCCTTGCACACAATGAAATAAAAACATCCACATAACGTCCTGCCCACATGAACCAAGTCGCACTGATATTCAAAACATGTCCAAAATTGATCCAAAACATATCCTTCCTGTTATCACTATTCCTCCACTTGTTAAGTTCAAGGCACATATTACTGTGCTCTGTAGTCTTATTTTTTTTATTTTTTTTTATTTTGACGTTTTATGATATAGTACAGTCAAATTAGGCACTTTTGGAGGCAAACCTGGACATTCAAAAAAGTGAAACGAAACTTGCTGGAGCATGTAGTACTACTTGTGGTGTATTTCTCACAAAAAGTCCCAAAGAATCCTGTTGTGGGTTTCAGAGATATGATGTCATCAATATGGCCACAGTCAGAACTTGTAGTGAAATCTTTAAACACATATAACTTCTCATGATCGAGATAAAAACCTTCTTTTTTGCACCAAATGAAAGAAAATTGATTAGGCAATTTAGTGAAAAAGTATATTACAATAAAACCTAGTTAATCCGGACCCCGATAAGCTGGACTTCGCTTAATCCGGAGAGGCAAAAGGAAAAAAAAAAGCAGAATGCAAGGTTCTAAATGTGGCTAGAAGTCAACAAGAGAACTTCCCAAATAAAAGGGAGTCAACCACTGATGAAATTCTGTTTCCCGCAGACTTTGTGCTGTACTGTATAGTGTACAAGGGTCGTTCAAGGTTGCCCGGGACTTTTATTTCTGCAGAGGAAATAGGTAGCAGAAGAAACACCAAACTATGTCAGTTTTTCAAAGTATTCTCCGTGCGCGCTGAGGCACCGTTGCCATCGTTCTGGCAGCTCCCGAATTCCTTTGGCGTAGAAAGAACTTAATTGTTGTCGTAGCCACTGGAGGAGATCGCTCCGCAGTGCTTCGTCTGTCGTGAATTTCTTCCCTCCCAGATGGTCTTGAAGGGGTGCAAACAAATGATAATCACTGGGGGGTAAATCCAGACTGTAGGGGGGATGGGGCAGAACTTCCCGGCGCATGTCGGCCAGAGTTGTTGTTGTCACATTGGCCGTGCGAGGGCGGGAATTGTCATGGAGAAGAATGACATTTCCAGACAACATCCCAGGTCTTTTCTTGCGAATGGACTTTCGTACAGCACCACTCAACAATGTGGAGTAATACTGGGCATTAATCGTGCTCCCTTTGTCCAGAAAATCCACATGGATAATGCCCTTCATGTCGCAGAAGACACTTGCCATGATCTTTCCAGCGGACGGCTGCATTTTGCTTTTCTTGGGGGGCGGGGAACCTTTATGCCGCCACTCCATGCTCCGTCTTTTGGTCTCTGGGGTTGAATTGTGCAACCATGTTTCATCACACGTGATGATGGATTGCAACAATTCATCACCTTCTGCTCGAAACCGATTCAGAAGCTGTTCACAGACCGTCCTGCGTGTCCACTTTTGATCGAATGTCAGCTGGTGGGGAACCCACCTTGCACAGATTTTGCGGAAGCGTAAGTGGTCGTGAATTATTGTCTCAACACTACCGACACCTCGGCAGCAATATCCCGCACTGTTACTCGCCAGTTCTCAAGAATCATTTGCTCAACACGTGCGATATTCACTGGTGTGACTGCAGTCGGGCGAATGTGTCCATGCGCTTCATTTGTCACCAGCTCCCATCCTTCGCGAAACTGCTCACACCATTCGTACACTCTTGTCCGCAACATCGTTTGTTCACCATACTGTGCTTGCAATCGTCTGAAAATCTCAGCTGGTTTCACTTTCTCCTTCACGAGAAATTTGATTACACACCGCTGCTCCACAGACACAGACACACTGCTTGCCGCCATGTTCGCTGCAACTGCTGCGCATGCGCGAAATACGTCATGCCGGGCGCTAGTTACTCGCAAAGGAATACATTACGTCACCCGTACGTTTCATCATGATCCGGCTATTCATCGATTTTTTACGTACAAAAATCCCGGTCAACCTTGAACGACCCTTGTATTTAGGCCTATGCCCTTTAAATACACCATAATAAACATGTTTTGTTGCTATAAACGGAGTTTTAATGCACTTTCTACTGTTCTTTTAGGTTATTTCAGTTAATCCGGACTTTCATTGAACCGGTCGACTTATCCCCCCATTAGTCCAGATTAATGGGGTTTTACTGTATATGTACTGGACACATTGTCTGATATATATGCAGCGGCGGCTCGTGACTTTTCAAAGATGCGTGTTACAACTGATGCTTTTTTTCATGTACTTATAATGACCGCGAACGTTAAGTGGTCGACTTTCGATCTCGCTATCGAAGTTCCGGGTTGGAATCTCGGCCCGGGTATGGGTATTATTTGTGAATGCCCCTTCATTAAATTCATCATATCATCTCTCATCCTAATCGTCACGATTAAACAAAATAGATAGAAAAGCATCGCAAAAGAGTACACACATACAAAGTGCAGAATTGACAGTGAAAAATGTTTTGTTTTACTCATCAACAAAGAAAATAAAATAAGAAAGCTTCCATGCATTTACTAACCTATCGCCTGAAGGTTAATTCCATTCTTCTGTTCTTCCTTGAGCAAAATTTTTCTATCACCTCAGCGTTGAAGTCACTCATATTTGTCACCAGCCTCTTCTCAATTGATAGCATAGCAAGAGCAGTCAAGCGGTCCTGGGCCATTGTATTTCTTGGAAAAGTCTTGATTCTTTTCAGGGAAGAGAAGCATTGTTCAGGTTCGGCAGTTGTCATCGGCGTTGTGGCTACAATTCTTAGTAAAATGGTAATTTGGGAAAATGTATTTTCCAAATTATTCTTTAGAATCACGTTCAAAAGAGGGATGGCTCCTTCTACAGAACGGAAGTCATCTCGTTCGTACAGTACGGAGAGTTCAGTATGCAACTTCCTTTTGTTAAGGACTGGATAACTTCGGACTGCTATGTCCAATTTGCGTTCTGGAAAGTCATTCGTGTATTCCGGGAATCTTGATGAGTTAAGCAATTGCGCAGAATCCAAATGATTTGAGAATTAAAATCTGTGTCAAGCTTCGGTGGTGATGCGATCGCACACTTCTTTTGCATCTGATGTCAGATCTGATTCACGACGCCGTCGCTTATTTGCTTGGGTGGTTTCCGATTCTCTAGGTAAGGAGTCTACATTATCTCGTACCTTTTGGATGGCGCTCTTGAAAGCAGCAGTGGCATTTTTTACTTTCACTGTGTCGGTCTGCCTTGCTTGCAATTGATTGTACAGTATATCGACATGCGGCATAATTCTGTGAAAGAACGAAAGCCAGAATACAAATTCGCGATCCTCCAGACTGTGACGCAGGCCTCGTGCTTCTCGAATGGTTGTGCATGATGCTGAATTTTCCAAGTCATGCAAACAGTTTGCAAGTTCTTCTTGATATTTGTACACAACATTTACCGTACGAGACTTAAAATTCCACCGTGTTCTTGAGCCAGAAGGAATATGACGTGCAACCTCGGTTTCCAATGACAAGAGTCGCTGAGGTGAGCATGAAAAGAACGTTGGAAATGCTGACAAGCTGCAAAAAAACACCCTAGCTGATTGATTTTGGGAAGCAGTTCGCTCCATTATTAAATTCAATTGGTGCGCATAACAGTGAATGTAATGAGCAAGTGGAAAGTGTTCTTTGATGCGAGATTGAACTCCATTTTTCTCTCCTCTCATCACTGAAGCTCCATCAAATGTTTGGGCAATTATTTTATCCGGTTGCTCACCAAATAAACTGTTCATTTCTTTCATGATGCAACGGGAAATTGCCTCTGCGTCCTGTCCGTCCGAATTAAGGAAGCTCCAGAATCTTTCGTGTACAACCCCCTTAAGTTCGTACCTGTATATGAGAACCAACTGCAACTGATCGGATACGTCTGTGGTTTCATCACACATCAATGCCACAAATTTTGCTTCCGACATTTCTTTTACAATTTTCTCCTGGCACACCTCAAGCATACAGTCTAATAATTCATTTTGGATGGTTTTCGAGGTGCCTTTAAATACAGTGCTGTTGTCGAGATGTTCTTTAACAGCGTTGTCTAAACTGCTGACAAAATCAACGAGCCCCAAAATGCGGAGGAATCTGTCGTGGCCACGCAGGGCCAACTCAAAATCTCCACAGAACTTGATGCAGTCTATGATTTTTGACAAGACGTAGCGATTTTTTTCAACTCGTTCATTATGCTTTTGAAGCGATTCTAGATAAGTGCTGCGTAACTGCGTTGCTGTGTTGACAGTTCCGAGAGAGACAAAATTTAACTCATTATTCATGTGCTTTTTGCTTTCACTGTACTTTCTCATATATTCACTTATATGTCCTAGATCTTTTACCCCTCCTTTAGACCACGAATCATTACTTCCAAAAAGTATGCAAGGAAAACAGAATAATGCATTTCGAATTTGACACCCACAAAGCCATGGTTCACTATCGTACAGTTTTCTATTAAATCGCCTTTTATATGTAGCATTCTTACCTCCCTTTGCATTTTGCGATAGATCCAAATCTGGCAATGGCCATCCTAGCGCTTTTATTTCCAACTTTTCTTCAAGTGTTCTTGAAGAGAAAGGTCGCTGCAACAAAGAAACCACCGAATTCATCATTATAACACACACTCACTTTCACTTCTAACAACAACAACAACAAAAAACTAATCCTTAACAACAATGACCACCACTTCACGCGCCACGCGATTTTAACACAATGAACCGCGCGGAAAATTTTTGGGTCTGGAAGCCGGGGAAAAAAACTGTACTCTGCAAGTTTGTTTCTGGACGATTGAAGTGCTACATAAGCATAAGGAAATATATTTCTAGCATTTAAAAACAGATAATTTAGATAAAATATAAAATTAAAATTTCCTAAACATAAATTACATAGCAGAATCCACTTTCGGAAGCAAAAAAGGCACGGACTATAGTTTCAGAGTTGCAATCTTTACAACTTACCACCGAAATAGATAAAAGGCTAAGGGGTAGTGTCAATTCGCGTTCCAACTTTTTGCAGGTGCTGCTAATGTATACGACATGTTACAAACATTGCATAAGTCTACACTTATAACGAGAGAACGTTTGAAAGTGACATTAATAAACGTTGTTCTGACAGAGGCAATAGGTTAATGTAGACTTTCTTCTTATCATGAGATGGCACACTTACCATGCTGAGTCTGCCTGTAGCACGCTAGCAGACGATTTTACTCGAGCCGAGACCCTATCCCCCGTACGAATCGAGGAGTGGGGGTGTACAGTATTCATGCGCGGAGGGATGAAAAAGGGGCGAAAACGTGCTGTTGAGATTCTAGCACGGTGAGGTATTCCTTCTAGCCCCAACAGCGTGAGGGAAATACGTGGCGCCGCTGTTAAATTTTGAGGCTCTTAACATGAGAACTTTCAATTCACTTTAGGGCTTCATTAAACTTCTTGCATCTGTGAGATTTGCTTTTTTCTTCTTTTCATTTTAACAAATTTAGCAACGTGCTATAGCACGGTAGCACGCATTAAGCAGCCGCTGCTGTATATATGTATATTAACAAAAATGGAGGAAATTTGATTTTTCCTTACCTGTTTTAACATTTTTTCGTAAATTATTTAATAATTATGAAGTACTATTGAACATTTTGACATTATAATTGTAGAGCATTTTAAGGACTTTACACCGGTACCTGGTTCTTTTCACTACAATTAATTATTTCACTTCTGATGGAGAACATGCCCTTTGGGGATAGCATACATCATCAAAATGGCGGCCATGACGAATATTTCCATTCCTGAACTGTTACTCCATTACAGTTATTTATCATTAATGCCATCTTAATTTCATGCAAATTTCAGTTTAAAAGTCTATTGTGAAAATGAGAAATTTAAAAGACCCACTTTATCTGGTGGTCAATTTGACCACCAAAATCTACAAGTAAGCATTTCACCCATACGATCAGGTTTGGAATCATTCACTGTGTTTTGGAGGTTCCAGAATTCAATGATGGCACCAAATTTAGTGCCAGACTGAGTCTATGAAATAATACTAGTTGTTTTTAACAACCCTATATATGATTTATTTATTTATTTATTTACTCAGAGTTTCAGATACAGTCTTATTTGGCCATTTTACACTGAAACAACATAAAGTAGAAACAAATAATAACAAAAGATAAAAAACAATAACAAGATGGGATAGATTTACATGTTCTTCGTCAGTAATATACAAAAGTTACGTTCTGGAAGGAATATATCTACATTCAGGGGAAGTTTGTTGTAGATTTCTGGGAGCCTGTAAAACAAGGAGCGTTGTAGAAGGGATAGCCTAGTGGTTGGGTTGTGGAAGAGTTGCAGGTTGCGCGTTAGCTTTTGGGGTACCCTAAGTGAGAATTCACTGATTAGGAGATCTGTTCTGATTTTGCCATTTATTATTTTGTATAAAAATTTCATGTCAGCTAGATCACGACGAAAGGATGGAGCGTGAATATTCAGAGCAGCCATGGTGTCTGATTTGGATACATGTCGAAAGGAAGGTATTCTATGGTGAACAATTGCAAGAAAGAAACTGAGAACAGAATCTATTCTGGTGAGATTGGTTTTTGAGGCCATTGCCCAAATTGGGGAACAGTATTCAAGGATGGGCGAGATGAAAGATTTAAAGAATAAAGCAAGAGATGATGGGTTTTGAATTTCGCTAAATCTGTATAGAAGACCGAGAAGGCGCATGGCTTTTTTAGTGGTAGCGATAATATGATAATTAAAAGTGAGTTTTTCATCCATGATAATACCTAGGTCCTTTTGGGTGGAAACGTTTTGGATTGGTTTGTTTTCAATAGTATAAGTAGACACCACTTTGTTCTTTTTTAGGGAATAAGTAAGGAAAGAGCATTTCTGAGGGTTTAGTTCTAAATTCCACTGACGACACCACTTAACAAGTTCTGTGAGAGCATTTTGAAGAATCATCATGTCATGATGCGATGAGATCTCCTTAAAGAGTTTACAATCATCCGCAAACAAAAGTATATTGATAGGGAGGGAGGACAGTTTTTCAGGGAGGTCATCCATGTACAGAAGGAATAGGAGCGGCCCTAAGACACTCCCCTGGGGAACTCCAGACAAAACGGGAAGAAAGTTAGAAGAGGTACCTGAAAGAACAACACGTTGTTCACGCTCATGGAGGTAGTCCTGGAGTAAAGAGAGAAATTTGCCATGGATGTTAAATCTGGATGATAATTTATGAAGGAGAAATTTATGATTAATTTTGTCAAAGGCTTTCGAAATGTCCAAATATATAGTGTCAAGTTGGGAGTTATTATCAATAGCTCTGGCAGCATGCGAAAGTAAGACGGAAAGATTTGTTAGGCAAGAGCTGCCTGGAAGAAAACATGTTGTGCTGTGTTGATATATGGTGACGTAAACTGAAGTAACCTGTTTTTGATGATTTTTTCACAAATAATTGATAGTGGCGATAGAAGCGAGATTGGTCTATAGGATTTTACACATTTTTTATCTCCAGTTTTGTGAATGGGCACAATGTTGGCCCGTTTGAAGTTTTTAGGAAACACACCCTGAGAGAAACATTTGTTGAGTAAGGCAGACAGAGGAAGAGCCAAGGAGTTGGCAGTTTTACGTAGGAATATTGTGGGGATTTCATCTGGACCTAGGGACCGGTGGAGGGGCAATGAAGCGAGAAGGTATTTTACTTCCTCGGGGGATGTTTTGATTGAAGATAGTGTGTGAGGACAGACAGCATTTAAGTGGGGGAGAGGGTCGGAAAGTGAGGGAGGTGAGAAGTTCTGATGAAAAAAAACATTAAAAAGTTCGGCTCTTTCTTCTCCTCTAGCAATATCAGTATTATGAACAATTTCTTTAGGTATAACTGGGCTTTGTTTTCTTGAATTTAGTAAAGTGAAGAATCTCTTAGGGTTTGTAGTACATTCGGTTGTTATGTTATTTATATGTTCACTATATTTTTTTCTGAGTAGGTATTTTGAATGACGTCTGATGTCACAATAGGTACCGTGAGTGTGAACATTAGGGTGCTGCTTCCATAGGTACCAAGCCTGTTTTTTATTTTTTAACACAAAGAGAACTTCTCTGTCGAACCAGACGGGGTATTTGGTAGATCTCGGTCTCGCAGTGGGCACGAAGTCCTTTATCGTGGCATGCAGAATTTCGACAAAGTTCTCAACGGCTTCGTTCACTTCCTCTTCCATCAGCAAAAACCAAGGGTAGACATTGAGCGCCCGCTGGATGGCATTCCATGGAGCTTTTCGCCATAGGTGGTGGGGGCGTTGGTTCTGCTTGACGGATTCCTTGTCTTTCTTCGTGGTAGGCAGGTGCATTGTGACGTCGAGTGAGTCATGGTCGGAGGTTAGAAGATTTTTTCCTGTAGTTACCTGCATATTAGGCAGGGTTGCCAGTACATAGTCAAGGTTACTGTCACCACGTGTTTTATGCAAGTTGAACTGGTTTAACCCTATTCCGTGAATGAACGTATCAATAAACCACTGATCATTTTGGCAGTTTATAGTTCCCGTATTTGGGCTTTCCCAATCGATGGACAGGTTGAAATCACCAAATAGCATAATATCACCACTTGTCATTGCTGCTAATACCGAATCCCTGCAGGCTTCTAGGATGGAAATAGGAGAGTTCTTATGTGGGCGATAATACGATCCAATTAGAAGTTTTTTGTTTTTTTGAAAATTGAGTTCTATCCAAATAATTTCACAGTCTTTGATTAGGTCTCTTCGTATTTTATAATTCCATTTAACATTAACGCAGATCATCACTCCTCCACCACGACGACTTGCACGGTCATTTCTAAATACATTGAAATGCTTTAAAAATGGTAATTCACTATCCATCACCGTGTCGTTTAGCCAAGTTTCGGTGAAAACTAAGCAGTCATATTGCAGTAGCTCGCTTAAGTGAATGTCACAGTCAGAAAGTTTGTTTTTTAAACTTTGCACGTTCTGGTAATACACGGAAAAAACAGTATCATTTCCTTGGGAGGGTCCCGGGTTGACATGGATGTCACCGCACAAGAGCACGAGGCACAAGAGGTGAAAGTAACCGAGAGTGGATCGCTTACCTCGCAGTCGTTGGTCCTCGGACGTCCGTAGTCCCATCATGGCTGCGGTCAGGCCAGAAGAAGTTCCAGCGGCCGGAAAAAGAAAGTTCCTATATCCTATTTTCCACGTCTCCAATAATGAGCCACTATTGACCATAGTTACATTAGAGTTCTGATTCACACGTACGTGGTATTGAAAAAAACAAATGAAGCACAACACCAGAGTGATTCAAAAGTCTGACATCATAGACCAACTCCATTATCAGAGCAGATACTGAAAATGGAAAGCCATTGGAAATATGCAATACCAGTCAAAGAGACATCCGGAATAGTTGACCACTGTCAGATTTTACACAACTCCAGGTGCCTACTTGGGGGGGGGGGGGGAGGGGGTAAGTGTTTATACACACACAATGCATTCACTTCAGTGCGTGCAGAGTAAAACACGCTGACATAGGGCCAATTCTGTGAACCAGGGAGGCTACAAACAAGCAGAAATGAAATTCCCTGACTTTTCCAGGTTTTCCAGGACAAAATTTACATTTTCCCCTGACAATTATAAACTAAACTAAATCGATGTTTTTTCAAATGGAAATAATAAAACTCATACAGATCCAGGTATGGATTTGTTAAGTACCAATATTATCTTCTATGAAATTGACTTAATTTCTCTATTCTCTATGATTTGAATTCAAACAGCAAAATAGTGAATTTGGAAAATTTTTACAATTCACAAGCTAGGGAAGGATTACGGAATTTTATCATACGCAGTAAGTTTAAAATTAAAATACTTGATTATTTTTAAAGTTACAACTAAATGAGATAAGAGTGAAGAGTGATTGATTAAGAAATAAAATTTGTAATTTATCAGTCTCCTTCTACATTCTCGGTATTATATGCTGATGTTTTCACTGAGGTTTGGAACCCTCTGCTAACAAGAACCATGAATGCGGACTCATTTTTTGATTCATAAAGCTACTTCTCTCTTCTCTGTAAATGAAACAACTTAACTCTTTCATATACGTGAAACAATTGAATTGTACAAAAGAAAGTGCCATATTTCCTTACATTATCAATGGGATTTCTGCTTCAGTACAGTATATCCAAGTGAAGTACTGTGAAACTGACAACATGCAGTTATACCATTAATGCTGACGAAAAGGGTATGTAGGTATTAGAAATTTAACGCAAGCAATTTATAGAATTTCATTGTATAGGTACCTGACTTAGCTATCCACACATTAAAACAGGAACACTCTAATAATAAAAGCTTCTGAAAGTTCATATACGAGGGGCATCCTGAAAAAAGGTCCAATGGTCCCTATACACAGCACTAGTGGTCGGAGAGCGACACACACACATGCAGGCAGGAAGAAGTGGCATGTAGCTGTAATCTGGTACAGTTGCAATGCAGCCGTTTTAGGACAGTTCTAGGTTATAGATTGCAGCTCTCTACAGTCTCCCATCGACTGCGATGTAGCCTACGTGTAGTAATCAGATTTTTTCAACCTCAGAATTTGGCACAGAGCCACCAGCAATCGTGTGAGGTGTGCGGACCGGACGTCGTGAGTTATACTATGGTCAGACGATGGTGCAGACAATTCACGGAAGGCCAATCGAATGTGCACAACCCCATACAGCTGAGTACATGTGGGCCCTTTTCATCACTTCAGGTGAGAGATCTTGGAGCACTCCCTGTACAGCCCTGGCCTTGCATGTACCGACTTTCATATCTTTGTTCAACTGAAGAGGTTTCTGGCAGGACAAGAATTTCACAGCTACACTGCGGTAGAGATAGTTCCAGTCTTTGCTGTCAGACACATATGCCATGAGCATACAAAATTTAGTGCCATGCTATGACAAATGCTAGAACAACAGTGGTGATTATGCCGAAAATTAGGTTAGATCTCACTGTTACTAATGCAATAAATTACTACAATATTCTTGTTTTATTTATGCCTAATCGGTAGGGACCTTGATTTTTTTTTTCTAAATTGGTGTATTTTTTATTTTTTTACTATTCCATGTTATATTCCTCGAAATTCACATTTTCATTTTAGCGCATTTTCTGGCAAATATCTGAAATTATACCTTCATGGTGTTTTTAAACTACTGTTTTAAATTGTAAGTCACATGGCCTACGCCTCTTCGTGAGAGTTTGATATCTTGGAAGTTATTTTGGGAAAGTTATGTTCATTACCCCCTTTTTAAGGTAAGGGTTTTATATAATGGAATTTTCCCTGTATATACTGAAGGGTGCATAATGACCATAAGGGGCGACACACACAAACAATTTAAATCAATCAATCTCACGTGACAGATACCGATATATTGGCATTATCTTATTTTGACTTGTTAGTGTTACGTTTCCCAAAATTTGTGTTTTTGTTTTAGAACATTTTTCTGCCAAATATACCAAAACTTAATACTCCAGTGTGCTTTTAAACTATTATTTTAAATTGTAAGTCACATGGTCTACGTATTTTCGTGACAGTTTGATATGTTGGAACAGATTTTTGAGGAAGTAAAAGTAAAGTGCTCCCCTGCACTTTGCCATGAATGTGTATAGGGGTGTGGAGTTAGGGCCCCACACTTTCTTGACCATGGCTGAAGATTTCCTGTTCCCGTGCAGAGTTCCATAACGATATCTTTAAAAAAATAATAAAAAGTCACTCAACTCAAAATTCCCTGACTTTTTTAACACCTCAAATTCCCTGATTTTTCCCGGTTTTCCAGGTCTGTCACCATCCTGGTGAACAGTATGTTTGCAATGGCTTGTTGATGAGCAGAACATGTCTACAGTTGTTTACACTGTTAAGGTGTGATGTTTTATTGTACAGAATAAAAACAAATCTCTGAAATGTAAACATAAGGGACTCGTTGTCTGGCCACTTCTGAAATCAACTGTCCAAGAGCACTTTTGATACAATGGAAGGTTATCCATACTTTCCAAGCTCCAATTTTACTTTACCACTGAATGTATAAAATGCTTCGAATCTTGTGATTGAATTACAGGGTGACAAGAAATAACCCGTACAAAGTTTGGCATATCCTGCCAAGAATGTAGTGTACCGTAGCCAAATAATTGTTGTGTTATTGGATTCTCCATAGTCTTTTGTAACTGTACCTGTTGTTTCAGCTTCATAACAATTACTTTCTTTGTGTTTCACAATGTCAACCAAACGCAGTGCAATTTTGTAACTATGGCGTCAAGGAAAGCGTCAATGTGAAATTGTTCGTTTGCTGGGTGTTCCAAAAATGACAGTCTCAGATGCAATTCGGTGATTCAAGGAGCTCGGCCATGAAGGCGACCGTCCCGGAAGAGGAAGAAAGCCTACCGTCAACACGTCACAGAACCGCAAGATCATCAAAAAGCAAGTTCAGCGAAATCCGAGGGTCTCCATGAGAAAAGTCACCCGTGAGATCGGGATCATCCGCGAATCGGTGCGGCAAATGGCGAAAAAGAACCTCAACCTCAAGACGTACAAGCTCCAAAAATTTCAGTTTCTCACGGACGAAAACAAGCGCCTGCGACTCAAAAGATGCTGCCCTCTGAAGCGCCGGGCCGCAGGTCAGCAATGGGAGCGCATTCTCTTCACAGACGAGAAGCTGTTCACCGTGGAGCAGGCGCACAACCACCAAAACAACAGGACCTGGTCTGCAGAGGTTCCTGGTACCTCAGCCATCGTGGAACACCGCCAAAATCCGCAGTCAGTCATGGTGTGGGGCAGAATTTGCGCAAGCGGCAAGACGGCCCTAGTTTTCGTGGATCAAGGGGTCAAAATTAACCAAGAAGTGTACCGCCGCGACATTCTCGAGAACGTCGTCCTTCCATGGGCCCAGCAGCACTTTGGCGATACGCAATGGACATTCCATCAAGACTTCGCTCCGGCCCACAAGGCGAAAATGACGCAAGCGTGGTTCAGAACCCAATTTCCGGACTTCATCGCATCGACGGAATGGCCACCCTACTCGCCGGATCTCAACCCAATGGACTACAGTGTCTGGTCGATTTTGGAGGCCAGGGTATGTGCTAAACGCCACCACAGTTCGGAGTCGCTGAAGCAATCGCTGTGTCGTGAGGGGAACCGATTGTCGCCCGAGGACCTGCGGCCCATCACCCAAAATTTCAAATCCTCTGTATCGCCGCCCAGGGAGGCCACTTCGAAACCGGCTGAACATCTTGTTCCTAAGGTCCCATGTCATTGTTCTTCAGTGTTGTTTTACTCAATTGTTTCGGTTTAATAAATTTATGATCACAAACATTAGTACTTGTTATTTCTTGTCACCCTGTAAATATCGGCAGATTGCTGCAGATCTCAGATGATAGTCGGTGTTTCCTGCTACAGAAATCAATCCAAAACTTCTAAATATTTTCTCCTTTTTGAAGAGACGTGTAAAGCCACGACAATGATATCTGTGTTCACGGCATAAGCTGATGTAGAGGTGGTGCACACTAAAACTGAAACACCTGGAACTCGGACACTAACCTTTATTAGTATGGTGTTGAGCTGCCTTTTGTTGGCCAGTACAGCAGCAACATGCCTGGGGAAGGACTGATAAAGGTCCTGCACAGTGTTGAGAGGGATTTGCAGCCAGTCCTGAAGCACACCGATGGTTTCAC
The DNA here is from genome assembly GCF_977018435.1 of Lepisma saccharinum. Lineage (NCBI taxonomy): Eukaryota > Metazoa > Arthropoda > Insecta > Zygentoma > Lepismatidae > Lepisma > Lepisma saccharinum. Next base: position 83,526,007 of record NC_139233.1, read on the forward strand.
AATATGTTGTTGGTGGAGAGAAACGTCTCTGCACATGATCCTCTGGTGACTGGGTGGGCCATGGCAGATGTTCAACATCACGTTCATGCTCATCGACCACTCTGTGACAGCTTATGTTTGATAATAAAGAAAATTCAGTAAACTAAAGTCACAAAGAAGAAGGAGGGAAAAGGAAGCAACTGATTCTGTAGGCAGAGAGACTCAGGGTGGAACTGAATGTAAATGTTGAAGAGAAATTTGTCAATATTTAACAGGAACATTGCAGATTAAAAGGTCAGTGTCCACAATACTCTTGAAATTGGAGCTATAATGGCTTCTTGCACGGTGGTTTAGTCAGTAGGGCATCTGATTTCCATGTGGGAGACCCAGGTTTGATTCCTGGGGTGGGTGATCTGTCGGAATTTTTCCAGCCTTGTCCTGCATAAAGTGGCTCTGGGGTTCACCTAGCCTCATATCAATGGGTACCTGGAGGCAACCCTGTAGCTAAAGGTGGTCAGAGCATGGTGCTGATTACATTGCCAAGATCGAGTGTGTGTGTGGGGCCCTACCCCTACATTCCCTAAATGTGCCTTTATGGCATGGTGCTATATTAATGGGGAACTTTACCTTACCAATAATGGCTTCTCGGGAGAGACAGGGAAAACATTTTTCTGGAAAAAATTATCTGCATTTTGGACAAGTGGTTGGGTAGAATGGGGTATTCATATGAAACCATGTAAATTCGAGGTGTAATGCAAAATTTTGTTACAGAAACCTTTTTGAAACAATAAAAGTAAAGTTAAACATGAAAAATACAACTACTTACAAGACGAAGTATTTTTTGTTTATTTAAACATTAGTAAAGTGCTCCCCTGTGCTTTGCACCACACCATGAAGGCGTATAGTGGGGGTGGTGTTAGGGCCCGCCCCACACTTTCTTGATCTCGGCCAACCTGGGGATGATGTGATCAGCACCACACCCCTGGCCACCTTTACCCCCACGAGTTTCCTCCAGGTACCCACTCTATATGATGCTGGGTGGGTGCCGGAGCTGCTTGAACAGGTTGAAAAAGTCCCGGTTCTCCCCTGCCGGGGATCAAACCTGGGTCTCTCGCATGGTAGTCAGATGCCCTAACGACTGAGATACCGCGGCTTTTATTATTTATTTAAACATCTACACTAATAAATAATACTCAATTTAAACACTTAATAAACAATATAATATCACAGATTTGTCTGAAAATTAAGGCATAGGCCTAGAAGATAAAACATTTTTAAATATTGGTCAATGACGTTCAAAATGCAAACAACCTTCAAATCCCCATTTTAGCAGTGACGGCTGCTAGAAAATATGGCATCTCTTCACACAGATGTAAGATAACTTATGAAACAGTATGTCAAAATCTAACTTAAAATTAGTAGAATGAATGCTGTAATTAACACAATTGAATGTTCAAAGGTGGCTTCATAAGACCCAACACAGTATAGAGGTAAAATAAAAAGATTGCAAACTTTGCCTCAAGTTAAAAAATAAACACAAATTTCAAATTCATAAACATTTTGTGTAAAAAGTACTAAATAAGCACATATTTGGAATAAGTTTAATTTCAGTTGAAAATATTTGAACACTCTTTGGGAACCCTCCTAAAATCCAGTATGTATTGTGAACTTGTTCAGGATTTAGGAGCTACAAAGTCGAACAATGGTTAGACATTACTCTTTTGACTGCATCTCTGTGTAAATTGTTTAAAGTGGGACTAGACAAACCCAATTCCTTCTGACAAGTTGTTGCGATTTGCAGTTTGCACTCAAGAATAAAACAAGATTCTTCTCTTCAGATATTATTGAAATTTTAAGTGGCCTCTGGTTATATGTTGTCATATTTACATATGCGCTAAAATATTCATTACATTCATTCAGAACATTAATATATTTTTTGATGTGCAAATTTACTCCAGGAGTTTTGGTACGAATATTGCAATTTTAACTTTTGAAAGAAACAGTTAATGTTTTAGCAAAAACATTGGTGGGACAAAAATATGGATTTTTTTTTTTGCATCTTCCTAAAATATGAAGAAATAGAGATTGTATGAGATTTATGACCACCACATACTAGCAGTGCCCACTGACAAAATAGGGTAACTGGAACAGATTACTGTATCTTTTCTTGTGTGATCTTTTTATTTCTACTTCCCCTGCCATTACACGGACTGGTAGATACTGTAATAGTATCTCCAAGAACAGCAACCAACCTTGTTAGACCTCTTTTGGGGAGGGACAATTAGCTGTTTTATTTTAAGTTGCTTGTAAGAAATACGCCTGTATCCCTGTTGTTTCATTCAAGGTCAGTCGCTTGTAAGAAATACACCTGTATCGCTCTTGTTTCATTTTGACTACTGAAGCAAATAGGCAGTGGCATATATAAGTGAGGTTTGCAGTCATGTGTGGTTGAGTGACGTATGTGTCCACATCAAGAAAAGTAAGGTATAGAAGATTGCAAAATGATCTAATTTGTCATGAAGTGGTGGCCGCTGTGGCTCAGTCGGTAACGTGTCTGACTACCATGCTAAAGGTCCCGGGTTCGATCCCCGGCCGGTTCAAGTCCAGGAACTTTTCTAACGTTGGAAGCGGCCCCGGTGCCTACCCAGTGTCGAATAACATGGGTACCTGGGGGGTAAAGGTGGTCAGGGGCGTGATGCTGATCACATCACCCCCACTCACGACCGGATCAAGAAAGTGTGGGGCGTTACCCCCACACGCCTTCATGGCGTGGTGCTATGCACAGGGGAGCACTTTTTTTTTTTTACTTTTGTCATGAAGTGATAACAACTTCGAGTTGCAGGTCTTACATACGGATTCAGATGAATGCGAAGCATGTCTCTTGATTGATAGAATCTAAAAATTTGGGTGCATCAGCACTTAGGCTATTTTAGACCCATCACATGATATGGGTCCAGCCCCTTACCTTATCTAAAATATAACTAATATAACAACTGTAATGTCAGGGTCTAAAATATTCTGACCAATTAAAAGCTGAGGCTGCAAAGGGTACTCAGCACAAACAAGGACAAAAGACAAGACAACACATAAACAGCCCTACGAAGATTGTACTGACGGTAGGTCCACACGACACTCTCTCATTAGTCTGCAAAATGCACTTCAGGGTGTACATCCTTACACCCTGCATGTCTCTTGAAAACTAACCTTCAGAAATAAATGGAACATTTCAAACCGGAGCAAGAAATGTAGTGTAATTATAGATGAGACAGATTAATCGGTATTGGCCGATATAGTGTATCGGTTTATTGGTAAAATTAACGATTATTATACTGATCTGATAATTTTGAGTAAAATTCTTCCATTTTGTTATATTTTTTATGGATAATATCCATGCGTTACTTTTAAAAAAAGTAAATGTCTAAGTATGCAACTTGTTTTCTACTGCAGTCTCAAAATATTTCTTCCGAATGTTCAATATTATTGAATGTTGATGACTGCAAATTATTTCAAAATATTACCTCACTTCAAGACACATGTTATATCCAAGACAATCTCAAACACATTGAACGCTGGTGTCAGACTGGAACCTCAAATTAAATCCTGAAAAATCTGTCGTCACGAGGTTTACCCTAAAATCCAATAGCACCGCACCATCCTACAAATTATTCCGTTCGTACGACAGCACAAGGATCTTGGTGTCATTTTTTATAGCAAACTGACTTTCAACCATCACATAGACTACAAAACTTTGAAAATGATGACAACACTTGGACTAATCTGCAGATTTACAGACATAACACACGTTTCTGCCCTCAAAACCTACTTCACAATGTGGGTTGTTCCTATCCTTCAACATGGTTCCTGTATTTGGTCATTGGCATATGAAAGCAATATAAAGAAAACAGACAGAGTTGTAAGTTTTTTCGTCAGAATAGTCAAACACAGATGTCCAACCCTTGCAAACTTCTCCAAAAACGAAATTCTATCCACTCTACAAATTCACGACCTTTCTCTTCACCAAAAACTTGCAGACTTAACATTTCTTTTCAGAATCATGAATGGACAACTTTTCACCAGCGAATTCTTGCCACTTCTTAATATCAGAATCCCATGTCCCAACAGCAAATGCAACAACTTCTTTTACATTAAATCTTCAAGGCTATCTTTAGAAGAAAGATCACTTCTCTACAGGCTACAAACCATTTACAACCTATTAAAAGATGCTCCGGGCTTGCATTTATCAAAACAGACTTAAATAACGGCATGCATAAAGCAGCTGAAGAGTAAATAATATTCTCTTTGCCCTAGTTGTTATTGTTATATATATATATATATATATGTGTGTGTGTGTGTGTGTGTGTGTGTCCATCTTACTATTTTGTTTATTTCTTTTCTAGTTGATATCCTGATGTAAAATTGATTTTCCAAATAAATAAATTTATTAAGGTCGTCAATGATCCATTCAGGTTCTTCAAGGACCATTTGGAATTTTATATCGGATCAGTAGAATATCGGTTTCGGTAAATTTTATATCGGTGTTGGCCAAAATTTTATATTGGCACATCCCTAATTATATTTTTTTTACATTGCAATTTTTTCTTGAAGTATCAATTACAAGTGTGCAATTTTTTTCCATGGAAATGGAATGCACATGTAGGTAATGTTTTGAATCCATGTCCCAGTGCTCCTTACGTGGGGGCCAAATTAAGTTCAAATTTTGTAAATATACCGTGCGTTCATTTCGATCTGCAGCCGAGAGATCGGGAGAAGCGTGGCGGGCGGCGCTCACGGAGATGCCGACATTTGCGGCCTGTAATGCCCGCTTATTTTTATGACTAATGCAGACATTTATATAAATATTGCAAAACGAGCACTAACCTGTGTTATAACACGCAAAAGTTCTTCTGTAATTCATCACACAAATAAATACGCTTTAGAAACGATGTTAAGAGCCACAGATAATAAAACATTTTAATCATAGTTTTGACCAGTAACGTCCTGCTTAAGTTTATATCCTTGAAAGAGTTTTGTGTCGATGAGGATCGTTTGGAGGTTTCGAATGTGCAACACTGTATCAAGATTACGCTGCAGACGAAACCGTTCGTGAGCTTCCTTGCAATACGAAATCTCCAAGCTCGAGTTTTTGTTCCTTCATGACTAGATTAAGACAGAGCTGTGAATATAGTGGCGAGCAGATGTATACCAAGAGCGTGTTAATTTCGTACTGTGCGCAAGAGTGTTATTCTTGGTTACTTGTGTTATTGCAGTGTGTGTGTGTGTGTGTTGTGTCAGTGAGACGATTGGAATGCCAGCTCAAGTTTCACTTTAGAACAAAGAATTTTTATGTATGACACTTACGTGAAAACAGACTCGTGTCGGGAAGTGTGTAGGCAATTTGTACATAAATTCCCAAGCGTTTCACCTCCACATAGAGATACGGTTAGACATCTTGTTCTTAAATTACGATAAACTGGATCGTTAAATTTTAAAACACCTAAGCAAAAACGAGTGATTCTAACCGAAGCAAAACTCGATGAAATTGGTGCAGCGTTAGAATGTTCTCCAAACAAACCTCTACGCCGTGTTTCACAGGAGATGGGCGTGTCAAAATCATCAGCACATACAGCCACTAAGGTACAAAAATTAAAACTGTACTCTTATAACAAAGGTTAGTGCTCGTTTTGCAATATTTATATAAATGTCTGCATATGTCCATAAAAATAAGCGGGCATTACAGGCCGCAAATGTCGGCATCTCCATCAGCGCCGCCCGCCACGCTTCTCCCGATCTCTCGGCCGAAGATCGAAATGAACGCACGGTGTGTGTGTGTGTGTATATATATATATATATATATATAGTGAAAGAGGAGAGAGGAAACACTCACCGGACAAAGAAAAAAATTCAAATTTTTCGTGATGGTGTATCACATCTTCAGGAATAGAGAGACGTTGTATAACTAAGCGACTAGAGGAAGACTAAGCATGACCTGCAGTGTTGCCAGGTCCTGAAGAAAAAAAAAGGTTGACAGTACCACAAAAAAAAATGGTTCTTTCGCCTGGCTTGTCGAAAACTGTGAGTGGTGGGGGGGGGGGGGTTGGTTGTGAAAAGGTGGTGGTGAGGGTGAGGATAGGGGATGAGGGGCTTTACTGGGTGGCCTTGTTCAGGCCTGGAGGTATGGTTGCATTCATGGTCGATATGTAGGCCCTCTTCCATCTTCTATGTATTGAGGTGTTGGTGGATTGGGGCAAGGAGTGGACGATCGCTACCTGGAAGCAGTCATTAAAAGGAATATTGTGGTGATTGGTGTGAATGGCAACAGCAAAGTCCAGGTTTTGGGTAGAGGAGCGGTGGTTGTTGATGCGGAGGTTCAGGGCTGTGGATGTTTCCCCCAGGTAGAAGCTCCCACAGATGTTGCACGTGAGGATATAAATTAGGTTAGAGCTGTTGCAGGTTCCTTTGGGATAGAGGGTGGATTTGCCGGTGGCAGTGTGGATCTGGAGGGTGCGGGAAGTGACAAATATGGGGCAGGTTTTGCACCTTGGGCGGTTGCATTTGCGGGCAGGTGCGAGAATGAAAAATGCTCCAGCAGCGACAAAGAAACATCAAATTTTGCAATCCCCAGTGACAAAATTCACAACTCACTCACTTGTTTTCAGGGAAAATAAAACAAAATAATTCATTTAAAGACCAACAATTTATTAATTATCAATATATTAATTACTTAAAAGCCATGTCACTGGACATACAGAGAATCCTTTGAACACAACAGACAGGAGAGTCAACGTAACAGTTGCTCCAGTGCTCTTGAGGCAGCAGACACAAACAAATATTATTTATTATCAACTGGAGGACCAGGAGACACTGGCCAAGTGCATGAGGAAAGGATCCACGCAGTTGTCCTTGTAGACTCAAAAGTATCATGCAGCCAACTAAAACAGGCAAGTCTTTTTCTAGCACATACAATTCATAATAATAATAAAGAACACTCTTCAGAGTTTTTCCCTGCCTGCATTATTGAAGCAGAAATAAAGTGAACCATACAAGGTTAACAAAACAGGAGAAAGAATTAAAATGAAGCACATGAATAGTATGTGAAGGAAATTCTTCTATTATGTCTCAATGCCTCTAAAGCTTCCTAAGAAACAATTTCTTGGCCATGACTATTTTGATAGATACTAGACAATACTTTCCAAATGACAATTATGTTTATTATTTCCTTGATTGTATGTACACTATTCTATATTAAAGACCTTGGAAACATGACGAGGAAAGGAAAAGAAAAGGAATGGATCTAGAAATGACTGGTCCATAACATTAATGTCAAATTTGAATCAAAAAATATACAGATTTTATGTAACAGTCTACAGCAGACATGAACATGCACATACACACACATGTAGAACAAATGTAGTCTTAAATCCAAGTTAAACCGCTTATGCAAAAGTAGTTGTGATCTCCTTTCCAATGTGCTTACCGAAATATATGTCCTCTGCATTTTTACAGTGACAACACTGATCTTAATAGTAATTTTGATGATGCAGTTAGGTCTCATTAACTACGTCTTCAATGTAAATGGTCATTGAAAAAAAAAAATCTCCACGTGCCTAATTTTGTTTATAAAATAATTCACCTTCAGTATACAAACTCCTCTTGCATATACAATACAAGAACAGCACAAATTAATACAACTTTACATGCAGCACACTTGAATGATTTCTGATCTTCAACCATTGACTATTTCAAGTAATTTGGGTTTCCACCAAAGTTGTATTGCAAAAATCTCTAAATTGTGCATGTTGTAATGTACCAGTTTTTAAAAAGCTTCAAACACAATAGCTATTTAATTAGAGAATCTCTACAAGGACATGTAAAGGCAAAATTAATTTAAATTCTACGAAGCAAAATCAACACAAAAGAACACACAAGTTATCATTTAGCAATTTGCATACCCAAAAATTTTAAATTCCGACTTGTTAGTAAAATCCTCCTTGAAGAGCAAAGCAGGTCCCAAGTAAAGACAACATGCAAAGTGCATACGTAGAGGTAAACAAAGCTATCTTTGGACTTTCTCACAAAACCTGAGCAAAAAGCACAAGCAAACAGTCTTACGTTAATACTGCATCAAACTGCTTAAAATGTTTGTACTATCTCCATGTAACTTCAAGTTAAAACATACTACTTTACTGAGAAAAATATTGTGAGATCCTGTAGTGATATAAATATCATACATAAAAAAATTATCATCCTCAATAATTTCTGTCATAATGGATGAATCAAGTTAGACAGAAAAATAATCTACTGCTATTCCTTAGTTAGTTTTTCTAATGTATTTAAAATGAAGTGTGACATACCACATAAAAGCAACATTATGTTCTTGTTAAATTCACATTCTGGTAACAAACCACAACAGAGTCATGGACAAACCTTACATCTACAAACCAACAAACGAACTATCAGAACTGTTACTCTAGTGTACGACCTTCAAATTACATGTGCTACTAATACAAACTCTCTTTAGTTTCATTTAGCAGTCTGACAACAAAATTGCCAACTAACAACAGCGACATTATTTCAGTTCACAAACCTCTTGCTTAGCCTTGCACCTGTCCATGTTATTGATAAGAAACGGGCCACTTGAAATGACACATACACACATCTTTCCACAATCAAATTGATAAAAAGAGCTTTTATAAAATATTGATCTGTATTTTCACATAACTTCAACATTACTTTACTTATTGTGAAATCCACATGAAAACAGGGATTATCTTTGAACCCTGCTTAAAAGTCAGACAAACAATCCAGCATCATCATCTAACCACAACAAAGTCACTGTAGATATACCATTTTGACAGGAAAAATACTTAAAAACAATCAGTCAATGAATTTATTATTTACAGATGTTTCTACTCTAATCTCAAAAAATACACTTTTAGTGGTAATCTGTTTAGGGAAAAGTGGGTGAAATCTCACATTTTAACATGCAACAAAACACTGTAGTAAAAACATTTTCAGCTGAGATTTCAGATATATTTTACAAAATAAGAAAAATCTGCAACAGTAAACTATCCACATAATAAATGCACATTGCTTGAGTGCCAATATACAATATATTTGTGCTTCTTAAAGTGGTTCATGATGTAACATGCCTGCAACGAAGCATTAAATCATTTACAATGATGGAACAGGCATAGTGAAATTCACTATCACATACATACTACATGCAGTAGCACTGCTAATGCAGCAGCGACAAGGCATTCTTCCATTATTTTACTGTGTAAACACCAATTTCTTTCTCAAAATTTAAGCATAAATAGTTTGGCACCAGACAAAAAAATAAAGATTGCCATAATACCAAATTAATGCAAAGAAACAAAGAACTTTCTCCAAAATTCACATCTTACCCCTATACAATACACAAACCTGACTGCTGCTGATTGTTTTAAACCTTGAAGTTCTTGAAAATTCAATTTTTTAAAAGTCTACAGAAAATTAATGACTATTACATGCAAACATATACCTGGTAATTATTTAATAACCTTAGAAAACTGTTAAAAATTTTTAAAAATATTTAATGGAAACATGGTAAAACAATAGGCTGTACTGTCACAAATCTCTCTCTCTCTCTCTCTCTCTCTCTATAGCCCAAAGACTTAACAAACCCAGCACTTGTAAAATGAAAGCCCACTGTGCTAAAACTCATCTGAATGCTTCTTTCCCTCAGTCTCCATCAAATGTTCTCATTCAATCTACATTCTAGAATGCCAGTATGTCAGCCAATCATTAGATATGAGCTGTAGTTTGTGTCTGCAACTATATTAGTGCAAGATCTTTCTCTTCAAAAGCAAACAACAAATTCTCCAAGTATTCTCAACAAGGACATGCAGGATTTGATATTGCAATCCTGCATGTTTCGCACAACTTAGAATGCTGTGGATATGCTATAGTTTCTCGTCTTTCGACTGCAAAATAATTTTCCTTTTGAAATAAAAACAATTTAAATCTTAAATAAATTACAATATGTGGAATAAATATTTGCAATTGTAAAAATTTGTACTTCACATGGCTCAGGACAATCACAAGATCTCCATAATGTATGTTACACCAATGAAAGCGGGTAAACTACAACCATTTCAGGTGGAAACCAAGTTCCATTCTGTACTACTATACAACCTAGTAAAATTTCTTAACAACAAAACAATCTTCTCTTTAGAAAAGCACAATCATCTTTCCCAATGTTATGTCTCCAGGTACCTTTTTATTATACTCTTGACTTTTTACACCTATCTGCAACCTTTGCTACAGGTGTCTAATAAAAATAACCTCTACAGCTGCTGTCACAATCCAAATGTGACTCTTCAGTCTACACAGCCTGCATTACACAAGTAGGGCAACCAAAAGCCTCTGGCCTCAAAGGACTGAACATGAAATGCAATTTCCCTGCTTCCTGCTTGCACAAGGATGCATGACAACAATGCTCAAAATGTGCTCTGCAACCAGCCCACAAGACTTTGCTGCTTGCCAGGTTTCATCCGTGGCAACAAAATTACTAGCCTCAACTGCTAGTGTCACTCTTTGCAGAGTGATGACGTAACCCTTTCGGGGTTACACCCAAAGTGTGCACAAGAGACAGTTACAAAAGCTACCGTCAGCGGGCTGTGTACGAGGTGTAGGTGGCAGCCCAAGTACGAGGGAGGATGGCCAAGTTGGGAGCGGGAGAGGAGGAAATCGCGTACGGGGTGGAGGCCAAGATCTGCTGCAACTGAGAGGGCTCGATGTGGGAAGTGGTGACCGTCACGGCCTCCGCCGCATGCAGTTGGGTGCTCAGCTGGGAACCTGGGCTGGAAACTGAGATGGGGTTGGATGGGGAGTTGGGCAAAGATACCTGAGACGTGAGAATTACAGCCTCTGTGCCTCTCTGAGGAATGGGAGTTCCTGGGTTGAGGGGGGTAGTGCTTGGGCTGGGATGCAGAATGGTACCCTGCGAGACTGGGGATGGGGCAGGCGATGGTTGTGCATTAATATTGTCAGTGCTTTGAGGTGGAGACTGGGCTACCATAATATGACCAGGGGAAGCATGGACAATTTTGAAGTACTGTTCAGAGCCAGGAACGGTTCTGTATTCCGTAAAGGACTGAGTCAATTCTGACATGGCTTGAGATAACAAATCTGCACCGGGCATATTTGTTTGGTCATCATCAACCTAGAAAAAAAAAGGAAAAAAAAATTAAATCCAAGTTTCATACTTAAACAGTTGGTTCCTAGATATTTCCTACACAATGAAAAAAACTACAGATTTCAGGGGAAAATTAATGAAATATATATATATATATAATGTACAAGTAAGAACCATACAACAATTTTCATGACTTATGATTAGGGCCACATATTTATGGTGAATAAAAGAGCAATATTTCAGTATAAAAACTGAGTACATTTTGGGATGAAAAGTGGTACATAAAATGGCATATCAGTGTTAAAATGTTGAATAAAATCCTAAATTTGAAATAGAATTTATACTTATTACACAAAATAAACATTTATTTTATAACTTCTATATGCCTGACGAAGATATAACTTCCACCACCATGTGGTACCAATTAACATGCCATTTTTTCAAAATTATAAATGATATTTCAGTTAATTTTGGTTCATTTGTATACATATGAGGATATGACATACTCAAATCACAAAGCATAACAGTTATTATTTCTATTTTTAATAAACTCATTTTGAAAAGTAGTGATTTCCTGCAAATTTGGTTCATCCAACTTCTCTAGGGTTGATGCTAGAGTCGTTTTCACGTTCAGAAGACACAATGGGCTCTTATGGGCAATGCTTTTCTTATGGGAAATACGAGCACGCTGTTGTGAGATTTCTGGATTTACAAATTTAGCTTAAGTAAAATCGGTACCTGCAGTTTTGGAGGAAATTTTGTAGAGAATTCGACGGTGAACACAAAAAACTGGTAACTTGCTTACATAATTTTAGATAAATTAAAAATGCAAATTTTCTGTGAAAACACAATTTTTACATTGTTTTCATTCCTAACGTTGAAACATGCCATAAAATTGAAGCATTCATTATTAAAAAAATTGACACTGTTTTTTAATTGTTATAGGTGACGGTGGTACTCAGAATTTATCAATACTTTAAAGCATATTTGCATTAAAAAATATTCAAATAAAGTATGTGGAGATTTTTTATATTCGTGCAGTAGAAAATGTCGTCGCTGGCCATTTTTTGTTCTGTAATTCCAAGTAAAAACTTCCAGCAACAAAGTTGTGGAGAAAATAATGAAATTATTTTTTATAACCACTCAAAGGTTCCCAGAAATATTACTTCCATGCATTTGGAGTTTCTTTTAAACCCGAACCGCGCGCGAAGTAAGGAGACGTTGTCTGGCCATCTTGAGCTGGCTCAACGCAGCATTCCGGCTAATCACCACCAAGTTTTCCAGTTGTTATTTTATTTCCATTCAGTAAAAATATTAACTTCATGCAGTTTGTTATAATAGAATTTAAATTACTTAAATTTAATAATTGAAAATTATTTCCTATGCTGCTGTTGTGAGCAACATTAGTGCTGTCGCAAATACACGTTGTTTTTGTTTACATTACTGTCGACATTAATACTGAAATGAAGATCACCTTTCAGTTTCCAACGTACATATAAATTCATAGACACCATATTAACCTTTGAAAGGCTTTCCAACACATGACAAAATATGGGGCTTCAAGATAGAAATATGACATGCCTTGCTTGAGTCATTCACGTCTTATCAGTTCACGTGGGCCCTAACTCATTTGTTTGTTTGGGTTGCAACTTGAATCTAACCCATGTGCCAGGTTCCCCTTACTTGAGTGAGATATCTGCTTTGGTCTGTTTAGACTTTTTTCCTCTCTCGAAAAAGTGTTTTCAGTTGCGTGAGCGCTCAGTGATTTTTACTTTTTTAAGTGAATTCTGAAGTGTCATATTCGTGCATTACACTCGCATGTGTAGTGATCGCAAGGATCATAGTAAAAAGGGTAACTGTAACGTTCACAGTATAATATTAATATTTACATATAATTATCATTATATATACAAAATACGTAACACCTTCATTGTGAAGGAAGGTCATCATTTCCCGGCGACATGAGCTAGCGCTGTATTGGCAACACTGTGCGGTTTCTCCATAAGCGCCGTTGTGTCTTCTGAACGTGAAAACGACTTTAGAAGCAATTTTCCAAAAAAAATGTGTTCTGTTAAGATGGCTACGCTGCCATTCTTACATTTTTTTTATTTTCTTTCCTCCAAGAAATATTCACTTATTTTCAATGCCACTGGGCATGGTTGTAGGAATATGATTCAGACTTCAGAATGTCTTGTGTCAGTCAATAACTTGTAAATTTCATGTTTAAGAGTTAATTTGCATTTTGAAGTTCATTTTGCATTATTTCATGACAAAACATGGTAGAAAAATTTAACTCTCACCTTTAACCTTTAGCATACACATGGCCAAATTTTCGACCAGTGCAGGTATTACTGTTGAGGACGGATGATCGACATTTCAACTAGCAGCAATAACATGCTATTTCTTGAAAACTACACACAATATTTCTGTTCTGTCTTTGAAAATTGTTCCTTAAGCTGGCAACACTGCTACTTTATACAATGTTTTTTTTTTTTAAGCTAAAAAGTAAGTCTGATTTCAACAAAACTTTGCGTGAATGTAGGAAGTATCACCACAACATACTACATTTTTTTCATTCACTTTGGTCTTCTTCCTTGAACACTAATGATTGGGAGGCACAATGTATAAATTCTACCCCCACTTGAAGTCCTTTGTTTAAGAAGGAAAAAAAATCATCTCTACACAAATTTTATGACATCAGCACAGTTGGGAAAACATATAAGCAGGAAACAGCAGTTGCAGTAAACCCCTCCCTTATGGCTTGAGGTAAATGTATTTACCATGGCCTTTTGCCGAGACCTGGATGGCTGACTGCATTAAGGAGGAGAATATAAAATCGAGGTTCCACTGTATGTTATCTTTTATTTTTCAGTTTGTGTAATGTCGCATGGTTAAAGTTCTCTTACCTTAATTGCACGCTTCAAATCAGTGGTATCAATGATAATCCCAGAGTCTTGGAAATCCTGGATATCTTGCTCTGTGGCCGTTATTTGATATTCTGTTGTCAAAAGAAAAACAAATTAAGTACTAAATTTGCATAAAATACGAGATTAGAGTTTAAATAGATCAATGCAGAATTGTCTATCAGCTTATAGTAATTCATCCTGACTAAAAAATTCAGAAAAGTGGTCTACAGCATAACACACACTAGAAATTTAAATTGTCACATTTGCCAATATCTTAACACACCAGGCACTATGAAGGCAGTCGACCAAGTGTAAGTCTTCCTTATGGTTCTTAAGGAAAAATAACAGTTCATCTTCATTTCTTCTTTACTGTATTCCACCTTTCATAGATCGAGAAGGAGAGCAGGATTCATTTTATCACAATTGCCAATTACAAGCCTGCAGGGAGAAATGAGGTGGAAGAACTCTTGCAGACAGACTTCTCTAAGCAACTCCCTGCCTATTTCATTGGTACCTTTCTAACCACATGGCATTTGTTTCACTAAAGTACGACTTCTTTCATATTCAAGAATTCAAGTGAGTTTCATTGATCGATCGAATTAAAATAGTTGAGTGCATTAGCACATTAGGCAGGCCATTGTGCACCCTTCAATGTATGCAGGTAAATACCCCATTATCTAAAATTCTTATTTAAAAATTTAAAACAAGAAGTGTAAAAAAAAACAACAAAAAAAAACCTCTTGGGAAATAAACTAGAAGTGCATGGTTGTAATGGGGCCTGCACAAGACAAACACAGCATGTTAAAAAGTAAGAATGAAGTAAAGGCTTCCTGTAGACAGTGCAAGAGTCCAGCTCTTCACAACAAACTACAAACATTTGGTAAAACACTGTCATCATCTCCCAACAGATTATGACAAACAGTTGGGAAGATTAAAAGTCAGCCTGAGGAAAGCAAAATCGGCACATTCAACAAGAATATGCCGAATACTTAAAACATCACCAGCAAGACACATCGGAGGGTCCAGCCCTTGCTGCAGGTGGCCATCGGTTAGACGGCTGTCTCCAATACGCAGTCAAGTGACAACTTCTTGTTGTCTGGAGGATCAATAAAATGTACTTCTCAGTTACTGAAATTTTGTTCTGAATCACTGCTTAACAGTAACTAATGCAATATATTCCCTTTTAATGTATTTTCATAGTAACTTTATCAAGAATAGTATTAGCTCATTTCACAAAATAAATGGTTTCCTAGCATGCCAGAACTCTCTACAATTTACTTCATGATCCCCAAAAGTTTACTCAAAGTAACTATTAATAGAGCATGTGATGGCTCGGTGGCTGAGTATGTTAAGTGATAAACTTTTGATCTGACCACGGAAGTCTCTGGGTTCGAGTCCCAGCCTGAGCATGGGTGATCTTTGCTGCAAGTGTGCCTTCAACACTCATCTTCATTGTTGGGATTAGCCAAACGTGGTTGAAAAAAAAATGCTAAATAACAAAAATACAAAAACAAATAGAGCATGTATGAAACAGCTGAGAGAGTAATAATCTGGTTTTAATTTTATTGCTAGGGCTGAGTCTATATCATGTTGAACTGATACATGTAACATTGTAACAAAGATGTTCAGCATCCATTTCAATACATCATACCCATTTGCAGCAGTTTTGCTTTAAAAATACTCAAAGAATTGCAACAGAATATCGCATTTATGCATACATAATGCGCACACTGGTTTTTGATGAGGAAAAGCCACAAACAACATATCTCTTATATAATGCACAGTACAATTCAGGTTCAAGGAATGACATTTCAACCTATTCAATGAGTCAGTAACCCATGTCACCACCTTCCTCTCTCCCTCCACTGTGTTTAGCTTTCACTTGTAACTACCTTGTTCATTCTGAAGTAGAAGATAGCGAGATCAAAATTATGTTATGGATTTGCAACGCTCACGAAGTTATTTTCTATTATTTCTCGCCCAAGAATTACCGCTGATACACATCCCGTGTGATGGTAGGATAATCCTTGATATTCTGCCAGAACAGCGCCACTTTTCTCGGTGTCGCAAAACGTTCCACTATAAAGTAAAATATCATGGGAAATGGTCATTTCACTTTTATAGTGTTTTTTTAAAAAAATATTTTTACTAAAGAAGTCCAACATGGTAATTTGTATATGCGCCTGTTGATATATACGTAGGGACGTGAAGTTTTCGTTTTAACAATAACACCGAAAAGTTGAGGAAAGCAAAGTAAAGTGTTTAAAATGTATTTGGGTAGGTTAAGGAGAAGTTTTCTGTGTTTCGGAATGGCAAAATAATGCAAATTATGCCATTTTTCACAATAACACTGAATTTTGCACTTTAATGCCGCGAAATATGTAATATAAACTGGGGATAACACTTCATTTGCTCAAAAAGAACTAGCTGAAGTGCTACGAGATCTGTCATTTCTAGTCTAGCTGATGAAAGTTAGAATTAAAAGAAACTGTCATGCTTCATTTATTGCAGTTTGGTGTAGAAATGACTGACAGTGCTTTGACCTCGTCCTGAAATAGAATTTGCTGCGGGGATCTTCTCAGAAGGGAAGTTTCATAAGGTAGGGAAAATTTTAAGGGAGAAACACCTGAGGAGGTTAGGGGTGTGGTTGTGTGTGTGTGTGTACACAAAACGGTATTTTCAGGTTGGAGAGGGTTTCTTGGCATTGCTACGGAAATTTCAGTCAGAATCACTGAAGCTGCATGGTTTGTGCATTTCCTTTTCCTTCTGTGGTGTGCTTCGAAGCATCCCAAAGACAGCAGTAAATGCAGTAGTTTGTTTCTGGAAGACTTTATGCTTCAGATAGTGAAAGAAAGCGACAACTTTCTGTCGTTGAAGGCTTCGAGAATGATGACAGTTCAAAATAATAAGTAACTTCACGTGCACAAAGAATGCCCTGTGCTCATGTACCGAGAAAACTGCAGTTTGCAATATCACATAAAATCAGTTAATTCATGTGCTTGTTGACATGAACACACTACCAAATGGAGTCTCGGAGGTCCAGTCTTAATGGCATCTGACTGCTAAGCAGGAATGGGGTTCGATTCTCAGGCTGGCTGAACTAAGGTCTGAATTTTTTTACAGCTTTGTTCCGGTTTGAAAGCAGTTCTGACATTTACACAGCATGTAATGAATGGGAACCTGGAGGCAACTTGTGTGTGTGTATGGGGGAGGGGGGGGGGGGGGGGTTGGAGCATGGTGCTGATTGCATTGCCTCCACAAATGGTCAAGATTGTGAATGTGTGGAGCCACCACATTGCCCTACACTGTGAATTTCACCTACCTTACACTACGAAATAAATTTTGCACAGTGTTTGTTCACACAGTAACTGAGATAAACCTTAACTTTCATTTTCACTGTCAGTAATGGAGAGATTTTCATTATTCAGGCAGGTTTTTTGGGTTTCATCTGATACATCCGTGATGTCGAACAGGCAAGTAACACCTTTTTATAGCATACATGATTTCACAGCAGGCAAAGGCTGAAGGCTTGATGTTAGTGGATCAGACGAGATGAGCAGATAATGCAGAAGATCTTCGTTAGTAGAAATTCGGAGTACTTGCGGGAATGTCCCTCTCTCATGACTGCATTGTCCATGATTCTGCTTCTTCAGCCTCCTCAGATAGTTGCCGATTGAAAGAACAGCTGCTGCTATAGCATCTGGATCGTTCACCAAGATCTTGTGTATGTCAGCGGTCACCAGGGATGACATACCAGGGATATTCTGATTTCTGATACAAGAAGTTTCACAATTCCCAATGCATATTCACGAAAACTGTGGAACGTTAGTATGGTGACTTGATGATAGTGTTTACACAATGGCTTGAATCGTTTGATTAATACCTCGTTGATGCCTATTATTGACTGACTTTTTAAGGATCCTGAAAGAAAAGTCTTGCCATCATTGGAGGTTCCATCATCATCTTGTTTAGGCTCGCTAATGACAATTTCCATGCAGAGTATGTCTGCTTTGCAGGTTTTGCTTTGTCTTCTCTACGAGCCTGCCCGCTCTTGAATTCGAGTCAATACGACATGTGTAGGAAGTACTCAAAGAATCGAATCCATGCATGTAGGATTGACAATCACAATTGATAAATTGCTCTTAGGTCTGTCGCAGAAGTGCCCCAAAGGTAACAGACCTAACTAGAAGATGTACCGCTCACTTTGTTGCAACCTAATGTGTGAAAAACTGACAGATCTTCCTGAATGCCAGTTGAGAGGACTGATATGCTGGATCTAGTATCTGTTATAGTCTGATTCTGTTCAGGTTACGTTAAATGCTATGTTCTAATGCAATTTTAATTCAATGCAAGCTTATTTGCCAGTGTGAAGTTGTATGCAATAGGGATGGCCAGATCCGGATCCTGACAGATCCGAAATCCGGATGATCCAAAAAAATTTCGGATCCGTTTGGCCATCCCACATGAGCGCTTCTTTGGAAAGTAAGAATGTGTTTATAACATATTGTTACCTGCTAATATACATATATATATATATATAGTGCGCGATTTGTAATTAATACACTTACAAGGGAGGTTATCTAAGTGTCCCCCTCAGATTTCCATGAAATTTGGCAGGTGTATAGAGGGGCCCAAAGGAAGAAGTACATGTTTTTGTGTTTCAGCTGAAAAATGGTTTTAGGGGGCAACCCTCCCCCCCTGCTCAAATGTCAAGATGAGGAGAAATTGAAGTGGTGATCTGACCCTGAAATCAAGTAAATATGACATAGGAAGAAACAGGGGGCATAGGGTCCCTCTATACACATGCCAAATTTCATGGAATTCGGAGGGGAACACAGGGGTCAGATCCCACGTCAATTTGTCCTCATCTTGACATGTGAGGCGGGTTTTGCCCCCTAAAACAGTTTTTTACCGAAGCAAAAAACACATATATATCTTCCTTTGCGACATTCTATACACCTGCCAAGTTTCATGAAAATCGGAGGGGGACACAGGGGTCAAATGCCCACTTCAATTTGTCCTCATTTTGACATTTGAGGGGGGGGGTTGCCGCCTAAAACAGTTTTTTAGCAGAAACAAAAAACACGTATTTCTTCCTTTGGGCCACTTTATACACCTGCCAAGTTTCATGGAAATTGGAGGGGGACACAGGGGTCAGATCTCCATGTCAATTTGTCCTCATCTTGACATTTGAGGCGGGTTTTGCCCCCTAAAACAGTTTTTTAGCCGAAGCAAAAAAACACGTATGTCTTCCTTTGGGCCACTCTATACACCTACCAAGTTTCATGGAAATCGGAGGGGGACACTTAGATAACCTCCCTTGTTAGTCTTACACTTTATTATATAACACTGCATATATTATTATGTTTCATTTTAATTTTTAAAACTGTAACTGTAGAACAATTGTACAATTTTTGTATAACAGACATTTCTATCTTGTTAAATGTGTTAAAGGTTTCATCCTGGAATGGAATGTCTCACATTTATGTGTGTTACCATTTCCAATACATTCGAATGAATACATATTCGTTTCAATGGAATTTACAAAATCACCTCTGACATTTTATGTTAAACAAGTAAGATTATTTTTGTGCACGAGTGTGTTAGCCGATGAGTAGCAAATTATTTTAGGAACAACACTTTTCTCAACACTTGAAAAAAAATCTTGTAAGACTAACTAATGAAAAATTTCTTTGTAATCGAAGATCATAATACCTTTTAAGGTGTGGTAATATTATAATGGGATTGAGATACGAAACTATCGGATATGGATCCGAATCTGGATCCTGATCCAGAACTATCGGACCCGGATCCAAATGGATATAGATTTTTCGGATCTGGATCCGTTTGGCCATCCCTAGTATGCAACTGACATTCCTTTTACATTCCGTGAGTGCGAATAGGCACGAGTTGGCAGCCAGTTTTCTCTTGGTTGCCTTTATTAGACCCATTGAATCATTCGGCATAAACATCTTCATCCCTCCTCGTCCCACAAATTTTGAAAAAGTCAAAGTGAAGAAACACACACCATTGCAACTCAGCTGAAAATGGCGGGGGTATAAACCTGCTTGTATAATAATGCCCACAATTCAGAAAATCAATTCATACTCCACCCACAGAAAGTACATACCTTCATGATATGTACAATATGCGCAACAGAAGCCTACACAGTAACGTTCCAAGAATGCGACACCGGGCTCAATGATTGAAACTGTGGCATTTGGCAAATGTATGGGTTTGCCTAACTTAATTCCTCATTTCCGTTAACAACTGGATGGAACTATTTGCGTTTTGAGGCAGCCCCACCATTGTTCTACAGGGAACTAATGGTTTAAAGGCTCTGCTCTCAAATAGGAATTTCAATTTTTGTCCCCATTTTCAAAATTCTGGCCCAATGTGTGTGCTGGAGTGAATAGAAAAAATCCACTATCTTTCTTTAAAAGTGCGTCTTGTGTAGAAAGTGTTGTGAGTCAGTACTGTGAACATTTACTACGATTTGTGGAAAACCATCAATGTTATTGTAAACCAAAAAGAGAATTTAAGAAAACATTTTTTTGAAAATTTTATTCTGCAAGTAAAAAGCTGGAAATATGATTGTGTTCAAAGATTTGGGTAATATCCTTGAATAAACATTTCTAATTTTCCAATTCCAAGAAATTTGGTCATTGCTCACAAAGGTAAGTCTTAAATTTATTTCATTTTGCCATTAAAACAAATATATTCCTAAATTTTCCAGAACTAAAGCAGTGTGAAAATTTTATGCACAGAAGAAAGAGTAAAAAGCATGGAAAATAACATCGATTTTCAATTAATAACACAGAAACTTGCCCTAAACCGCAAAGAAAATAACACCAAAATTTAGGGACAGTGAAAAATGCATGGTTTCCTGTTGGCGGTCCAAATTATTCGTGCATAATACGCACCACAGATTTTGGGGGGCAAAAATTTGGAAAACACTGTGCATTATATATGAGTAAATATGGTATTATAATTGTTATTTCATCACAAAATCCATTATTCACACAATACTGGTGCAAAATAAACGACAACTTCAAAATTTGTATAATTTCCAGGATAATTAGACTTTATAAAAGTGCTGCATGGAATTTTGCAAATCCTCAAAAATTCCCAGACTCCAGACAAATATTGGCAAGTAAATTCCAACCAATTCTTATACTGGTAGTGGGCGATACATTAGGCATCGGTATCCGCTCAGTCCAAATTATGTTTCTGTACATGTATTTGTAGCATTGTACTTCTCATTTTTTATACCTTGTCTATAATTTTTTCAATTTTTTTTTGTCGATTTTCACCAAGTACTAGTGCATCATATCCCCCCCCCCAACAGACACACACAAAAAAATATAAATATACCTGGTATAATGTTAACTTGTGATGCCATCACATTATCAACTTCTTGGATCTGAACAATCTGTCCTTCCTCATTTTGTCCTGTCATGTACTTCTCTTCCATGGGGGAATCTGGAGAACTCAAGCACCTGTTGCAATGGGTACGAGGAATCTGCAAAAGTAGCAAAATAATATAAACTACAAGTGGGAAAACTTATCGCTTC
This sequence comes from Lepisma saccharinum, assembly GCF_977018435.1. Lineage (NCBI taxonomy): Eukaryota > Metazoa > Arthropoda > Insecta > Zygentoma > Lepismatidae > Lepisma > Lepisma saccharinum. The sequence goes on from NC_139233.1 coordinate 83,547,642, forward strand.
TTCTGTTAAAAAAAAAAGCATGTAGGAAATGAAAATGGTGAAAAAATCAACAAACGATTCGTGATTCTTCCAAGACAATCACTTCTGCTGCCAGAATCTGAAGATTCTGCAAGCAACTGGCAAAAAACTTTAAGGAGAGCTCATCACTGATGAGTCATCAGTACATTCATTGCTGCCACTTGCAATGCTGAATTATCACCATGTCGCCTCTTGTTGCTTTCTCCTATCAGAGACAACAAAAAATCACAAAGTAAGAGATTGGCCGAGGAGAGGATGGAGAAGTGTTGTTATTTAGTGCTTAGTAAGAAATTCTCACAGCTATATTTATCATGCAACAGGAACCAATGACTAGATGGTCACAAGTTGTCCTGCATCGTGGCCGTGTGGTCTAAGGCATCATTCCTTGGGCTCCGAGTACGGGATGTGCTAAAGTTTGAGTCTCCTGGGGAAAAGTGCAACAAATTTTCTCAAGATTTCGGTCTGTGTATGGGACCAGTGGCCTCCCACCACCCTGAGGAAATTGGGGAGCTATGGGTGAGTAGCATAATCCGGTCATGGAAACATACAACAACGACTGGGGGTTTGTCATGCTGACCATATGTCACCTCGTAACCGACTGGACGATCTCCCACCTCGGCAGGTTGAAGTGAGGCCGGTAGTCGGTAGGTAGGCCCTGGCCCTCACGGGCTGTTGTGCCACTTTTTTTTTTTTTTTTTTTTTTTTTTTTTTTTTTTTTTTTTTTTTTTTTTAGATGCCCATTAGTAAGGAAATTAATTTTCTCTTTCCCAAATCCTCTCAAAAAATTTGTGCATGGTAATGGTCCCACCTCAAGTTATCGAAGAGTCAAACAATGTGTGCTACAAAGATTTCCACAGGCAGGAGAAAGTAAAGAGTAACAAGTCTTAAAATCAGCAAATCTGAAAGACAAAAGAGTGAGAAAGACATACCCTTCACCAATGGTGAAACATGCAATGTAACTTACATGATATGTTAACACTAGGAACTATATGTGAGTTGTTAGTGTTACAGGCTCATGATCTGAATGATGCATGTTGAAGACCACAAAGAAAATTTTTCTTTTTTTTCACTTGCCATTGTACGTGGACTGTTAACACAGGAAGAGGAGGAAGTGAAGATATGAGGTAGAATGTGTGTGTAACACTAAAAGAGCTGTATTTAAAGCATCAACATCTGTTTCGAAACATTGAAGTTCAAAAATACTTTTGTATGTTCTATACGTAACTTATAAGACTTAATGGGTTTCACACTGTTAAGTCCTGAAATACAACAGAACAATGCAAGTAAACTCTTTTGCCTCCAGAAGTCCTGACACTTCTTTAGCAGAAAACTTCTGCTGCGTCCCCTTCCTTTTAATATTGCTGTAAAAATGTTTACCATTTGGATGTTATACTCTTTCCTTGCCAAACGTAACAAAGCTTCCAAGAAATTTGTCTTAGTTAATTCAACACCTTAGTGTAATAGCTACTTCAATTTAGAACTAATTTTGTTGAAAGCTGCATGTACACTCGAATTTAAATTTACTCATTCTTTGGGAAGAGTGGCACACAAAAACAAAGTCCAAGAGCATAACCAATATGGATATGACTAAATAAAATTTGAAGGAGTATTCCAGCATCATATGTGTGACATTTTACACAAAAAATTTAGGGTTCTAGACATGAAATTGGATTCAAATGTTTATAATGAACTGATTTCATACAATTATGAAGTTTTATGTGGTGTCTGATCACAAATGAAAAAAACAACCTTTAGTATAATGTAGGATGGGACCGATTAATCGGTACTCTATTGGTATCGGCCGATATAGGCATATCGGTGTATCGGTAAAATTACCGATTATTTTAACAATCCGATAAATCGATAAATATCTGATAATTTAGTGCAAAATTCTGCCATTTTGTTGCGATTTTTATGGATAATCTCCATGTCCTACTTTCTAAAAAAGTAAATGTCTAAATATGCAACTTCTTTTTCACTGCAGTCACCTTGAAACACACATTTAAAAATGTAGCAAATTTACAGGCTGCAGATTCTAGTAACTTTTATTGGTGCAATGTGTAAATTATATGCATTCACAAACATGTAAACCTGAATGCAATTAAGAAAAATAAAAATTTCCATATTAAATTATTTTGTTATTTACATGGAGTGGACCACTTTTCGTAGAATGTCGCAATAGAACATATCAAATGGGCTACAAACCTGTTGAGCCTGTGGTAGCAGGTCAAGATGTTTCTTCCTCTGATGTTGAAGTAACTTGGCTTTGGATGCGTATTGCTTGTGACACCATGGGCACCTGTGGGGATGGGTTGTGACACTTCCAACTGTTTGTGAAAAAGTTGGGTTTGGTATTCCAGGAATTTCTGGAACTCCGCCCTGTAATATAAAATACAGTAAAGTAGGGATGGATCATTACAAAATTTTCTAGAGCTATTTGTAACATTCGCCAATAGCAATACAAAGGAACCTTGATTTTATGTTTTTCAGGAGACCTGAAGAAACTTAAAATGCAGGAAAATGTAAAATCGAGGAAAATTTTATAACATTTTGCTGTGTTGGGACCATCAAGATTGAATGTATAACCTGGGAAAATGTAAAATCCAGCAACATAAAATCAGGGTTCCACTGTAACTGATCTCATGTACAATGGAAAATATTAAAATACAAATCAAACTGGCACCTTTAATCAATGCGACTGTAACTGCATGTTTAGGTATTTACTTTTTAAAACATTACAGAGGAATCTCGATTTTACATTTTTCTGGGGACCGAAGTGAAAAACCATAAAATGCAAGAAAATTTAAAATGTGGGAAAACTGTACAACATGCTGCTCTATTGAGACCATGATGAAGATTGAATGTGTAATGGAGCAAAGTTTTAAATCTGGGAATGTAAAATTGGGGTTCCACTGTACATATTTATATTCATTAAAAAATAACAAAAAGGTAGAAATTTGCATTAAACAGGGTGTCTACTATTTTGTGAAAACAAAATTCCCTGACTTTTCAAGGTTTTCCAGACCAAGTTATTAGGGCAATTAATGTACATGAACATATATGTACAGTAGCAGCGATTAGGGGAGTGTGTGTGTGTGTGTGTGTGGGGGGGGGGTTCCCCTAATATTTGCCCCACCAGTATTGTCTCTCAATGCTATCCCTCATCTACCAAGGAAAAATTAATTGTCCTTGCCCCAACCCCAAAGTTTTGGCACTCAGTCAAAGATGAAATATATGCAAGAAAATGAGAGCACAATACCTCTGTAGTACATCAGATTAATCTTTTCACCACAAAGCATACTTTATCCTCTTGTACCTGTATATGCATGGGAATTTACCAATATACTAGCAAGCTTTCATTATCACATTATGTGGAATTATTGATCTGATCCACCCACACATTATAAAATAATAGTTTTACCAATTTTTTGGAGTTAATTTATTTCCATAACAATTCAGTAGTCACAATGAAAATAATGTATATGTTTATAAACTGAATGTAATTTTTGCATAATTAGTTTTCTTCCTTTAAAATAAATGCACAATTTGAATACTTGAAATGTTTTTCTAACATATATGTAGAATTGGCATTCATTAACATGTGGAAGTTTCAAAATAACACATTGAAAAACACAACTACACTATTTTCTTCTTTAATGCTTCCATCTTTTCATCAACTTCTTCAATTTCCTTTGAAGATCTCTCGAGGATTTTAGCTTTATTTGTGCTCAGTTCTTTCAGTTCTGCCACACTTCTTTTCCTCTCTTCTAAATGAGTCTTCTGAGTTTCTGTTGTATCATGCTTCCTTCCACTTTCCATTTGCATTCCTTGCTGCATGGATTAAAAATTTTGTTATAGGGACTTTTTCAACCCCTCCATAAGTTACAATTGCATCATGTATACATCGTTGGGCAATAATTGAGTCCTCATCAAGATTATCCACAAGGCATTGCTTATTTACAGAGAAACTGAGCTCAACAGAAGCATTTCCATGTGAAAGCATTAAAATCTTCCGGACAAACAGTATAAAGACACTTTTGTTACAGTCTTCAAGAACTGTCATCCACATCTGATCCAGCCAATCAACAGCAATGTCAAAATTTTTCATACTTGCAATCACACTGTCATTACTACATAATTCAGTATAGAATCGTTCTATTTGGTCTAGGAATTAATTCGTGCGGTTGTTAGGCACACATTGTAGTTCAAACACAAAATACATAAATACCTTAAGAAAAATATTGTCCATCGCGAGCCACCACTTTCGCACATCTGTCAGGCAAGTTACGGATTCCGTGGCGAAAGAAGTCCTCATCCTTTGAAGTGATCCAGTCAGAGACCCATTTTTCGATATCTTCTGAAGTGATCCGCTGTCCAATCAAATGGTTATTCATGCAATCGAACAAGTAGTAGTCCGAAGGAACAACGTCTGGTGAATATGGCGGGTGGGGTAAAACTTCCCATCCGACATTTTCTAAATAGGTTTTGACCGGTTTTGCGACATGTGGGCAAGCGTTATCATGTTGAAAAATAAGTTTATCATGTCTGTTCTCCCATTCTGGTCGTTTCCTGGCCAGAGCTTGCTTCAAACGCATTAATTGTCGTCAATAAAGTTCTCCATTAATAGTTTCACCCGGTTGCAGCAGCTCATAGTACACCACACCTTTCATATCCCACCATATGCACAGCATAACCTTTGCACAGTGAATATCTCATTTCGGTTGTGATGGACCTGGTTCACCTGGCTTCACCCAGGCCTTTTTTCGTTTCGGGTTCTTGTAATGGATCCACTTCTCATCGCCAGTAACAATGCGATGCAAAAACCCCTTTCTTTTCTGTCTATGAAGCAGCAATTCGCAAATGGTTTTTCGTCTTTCAACGTCTCTGTCTTTCAATTCATGTGGAACCCAATGTGACATCTTTTGAATCATTCCCATGGCTTTGAGGCATTTGGAAACTGTTGTTTGATCAACGCCTAATGCTTCTGCAAGTTCTTCCTGCGTTTGACACAAATCCTGATCAAGCAATGCTCTCAATTCGTCGTCTTCAATTTTTTTTGGCTGTCCAGGTCGCTCTTGGTCTTCCAGGCTGAAATCACCACTTCTAAACCGTGCAAACCACTTCTGACACGTTCGCTCAGCTAGCTCATGGTCACCATACAATTCCACCAAAATATGATGACTTTCGGTAGCACTTTTCTGCATGTTAAAGTAATGAAGCAGAACACCCCGCAAAAACACTATCTGGCACGAACTGCGCCATGTTCAGTTGACTACAAAATGCTGTTGTTGACGTGCCAATCAACTGCCCTATACTACGAACGATGCGTGCTGACAGGAGTTTTCAACGCATGTGTGGATACACGGAACTGTGGGACGATACGCTCGTTACGCCATCTCTTGTCCAGGCACACGAATTAATTCCTAGATCAAATATATCATCTGCAGCACGACCAGAAAAATGGAACTTTTCAACTAGGACTTGTAATGCCACATTTACTTGGTCTTCACCTAGTTTTCCATCCAAAACAGATGCAGGAGAGAGACATGTTGCACCATATGTGAGCCTATATTTCAATGGTGATCTCATACATATCTTCTTACACAAACATTGTAATATTTTCAGACAATCTTCACGAAAATGTAACACCTGAACGTCAGATAGTTTCACAGATCTAAATACTGCTCGGGTTGCAAATCCAATGTCAACTTCTTTTGCAGAACACACATTCTAGATCAGTAAGATTTAGTTTTAAGAGATCTTCAGAACTTACAGCTTCAAGCAGAATGGACTTCTTTATAAACCTGGACATAAGGGATTTCAGTAGCTTGAGCAAATGTTCATAAAGGAAAGGCACTATTGGTGAACCAAGACTGAAACCTGACAAGAAAGGGTTCTATATCAGCTGCAATAGTCTGAAAGAAAGCTAGCCTGACTGGTAACAGAGGATTGCTCACTTGTGACTTAATAGTTTTAAAGCTTTCACACCTTGGTTGTTCCTTGATAACAGAAACTCTGTCAGCAAAGGTTTTCAGAAACCACCACACTTCCATTGTCTAACCACTGAATTGGACTAAACTTTTTTGGAAAAACTTTTGATCCCGTAATTCTTGTGAAATCTGCTCTCCAAGCTGGAACATTTTTAAATAAATTGTACACTGCTCTTAAGAGTACCACTATGTTCCAACCAGAACTCTGAAAAGATTCTTTGAAAACACCATGAAGAACATGAAGTCCGCAGCTTCCTATTTCCAGCAATGTTGTACTTTCTGGCTCATTAATAGTTATGTTTTCCTTGAAAAAGGTAAGCCATTTCCAGTTAACTGCTGGTCCATCCATGGATATTTGCACTATGTTTTTCAAATTGATACCTTTTACACCTTCTTAAAATGCCAGGAGCAAGTCACTAGCTTTGGTATGGCCCAGAAACAAAAATACAATTTTTTCCAGAAGAATAGTAAATTTCCCAGACTTTTCCAGAAAAATAAAATTCCCCGACTTCTCCAGGTTTTCCAGACTGGTAGACACCCTGACTAAATTACGCTTTATTTCTAGAAATATTGGATCAATAAAATTATCAGCAAATATGCATAAATCAGATGATACTAATAAATCATAGTGAACTGTAGTGAACAAAATGACGTATGAATTGTTACTACCAGGGTGTTCTACAAGTAGTGAGCCTGATAGGGTTCCCATAGTTCAATCTGAAAATAATTTGGGGATTTGAAATAGCAATTCTTTGTAAGCATATAAGCAAAGCGGTGTCCAGTTCTAACCATCCTATTCTTCTGTGCAGGAGCTAGAATTGGGCTAAGTGTGTAACGTCAGAAAAATGAAGAGAGAAGAGATACGAGCAGTGATCAAGTATCTGTTGAAAAAGAAGTTGAGTCCCAAGGAAATCCATGAGGATATGGTGACAACATTAGGAGAGAATGTTCCATCCTCTGCCACAGTGAAGAGATGGGTAGCCAAATTTAAGCAGGGGAGAATGAGGAATGAGTGTGGAAGATGACCCTCGTCCAAGCAGGCCAGTGGAGATGGTGACACAAGAAAATGCAGAGAAAGTGCACAAGATTATTCTTGCAGACAGACGTGTGACTGTGCGATATATTGCAGAGGAACTGAAGATGTCAAAATCAACAGTGGAGTGCATTGTGCATGACCAGTTGGGGATGAAAAACGTTTCTGCGTGTTGGGTTCCAAAACTTCTGACAAGCGAACAAAAGTTGAGAAGATGCATGATCTCAGAACGAAATCTTGAGTTGTTCCAGGCTGATCCAGAGGGATTTGTTGAACGACTTGTGACTGTTGACGAAACTTGGGCTCATCACTATGTACCGGAGCCAAAACAGTGAAAACACCTCGGCTCCCCCACCCCAAAGAAGGCAAAGTCTGGTCCCTCTGCTGGGAAAGTGATGATGATAGTCTTCTGGGACTCGAAGGGTGTTTTGTTAGTTGATCATCTCCGAAAGGGAAACACTATGACCGGAGAGCATTATGCTTCCCTGGCGAGGCAATTACGGGGTGTTTTGAAGACTAAGAGATGGGGAAAGCTCTCTAAAAGGTTAATTCTGCATCTCGACAATGCACGTGTTCATACATCGCTTGTTGCAATGGCAACCATCCATGATTGTGGGTTCGAATTGTTGGAACATCCCCCTTATTCACCCGATCTTCCTCCATCAGACTTTCATCTCTTCCATAACCTGAAAAAAGCTTTGGGCAGTGTGCATTATAAGTGTGATGATGACATCGTCAGTGCTGTGGGCGACTATTTTGCAAGCCTTGAGGAAAGCTTTTATGAGACAGGGATAAAAGCACTACAGAAGCATTGGCAAAAGTGTGTGGACCTGCAGGGAGACTACGTAGAAAAATAGGTTGCTATTGTGGTTCCATCCTGTTCCCTTCTAGATTAGGCTCGCTACTTATGGGACACCCCTTGTATATTGGTATTAGTTTCAGAGGTATAATTATTTCTTTAAATGCCTCCTCCTCCTTGGAAAATATCAACAACAGGTGCATAATGAGAGGAAGAAGTTATTTAAGACCACAAAAATGGAATTTGAGAGATTTACCCTGAAAGCCCTACAATTATACAAGACTTTTGTTTTGTTACCAGAGTAGAAGAAGTTATGTTTGTGAATTTTCTTTGTTCTCAGGACAATGTCAAGTTTACACACGTGAAAACATCCAGGATGTGGAATTAAGTAACCAATGCTTGCACTGCAAAGCATCCATGTCTGAAAGGAGCTTTAGGTAACTGAATGGACTTTCATACTGAAATAACTAAAAAAATCTATGAACATCATGGCAAGATAATTTTTAACAATATTAACATGGTTTTTCATTGCTGTTTCATGGTGGCACATTTCAAATCACTGAAAAGATGCTCTGCTGGATAAGTTATGCTTCACAATGATTGCTAAACTTCTTGGTGTGACTGTGTGACAACTAAACTAACTAATTCTCTTGCATTCTTAACTCTTTCGCTGCGGTCGTCGCAGCACGCCAGGTGCCTTGCTCCGCGGAAGTCGCATTATTGCGAGTTCATACTTCCACTCGCTGCGGGTGTCGCATTTCCGAAGTACGTCACTTTTAGTAGCCTTCTGACATCTGTAGATAGTATTTTGAACTATTTGAACTTGTAGTTTTGTTTTTATCCGTATGATGTCGCTAATTACGCCTCCGTTTAGAATTCTTTGAGATATAAGCGTTGAGTGCTCTGACATGTCAGTTTCAAATGCATGTTCGAATGTAAACAACATGGCTTCGTCAAGTCGTCAACACTTGTCTGATAATGATGTTACTCAACTGTTATTTGCAGACTCAGAATCAGAAGGTGAATTAAGTTGTGACGATAATAGCGACAGTTTTTATGAGACTTCAAGTGGTGACAGTGATTGTGTAGTGTCTGATGAAGAATTTGTACCGCCGTCCGTAACATCATGGAGCAGAGTGCAAAACAGCATTGATCTAGGTGCGTGAATTTCAAAATTTTTCAAAATATCATACCACCAGGGACTACAGAATGGTTTGCCAGTGCAAGGAATGACTTTTGTAAGTTCTCTATAACATATTTTGCAATGTAATTTTGTAAAATTATTCTTTCTAAAAAAATGTTTTTTTTTTGTTGTTTTTTTTTTCAAAATTTCAAAATTTTTCAAAATATCATACCACCAGGGACTACAGAATGGTTTGCCAGTGCAAGGAATGACTTTTGTAAGTTCTCTATAACATATTTTGCAATGTAATTGTGTAAAATTATTGTTTCTAAAAAAATGTTTGTAAAATCATTGTTTCTAAAAAATGTTGGTTTTTTTTCTTCAAAATTTCAAAATTTTTCAAAATATTATACCACCAGGGACTACAGAATGGTTTTACAGTGCAAGTAATGACTTTTGTAAGTTCTCTCTCATATATAATGCAATGTAATTGTGAAAACTATTTTTTTTATAAAAAAAAATATATTTTCAAATTTAATTACGCAGCCAAGGGATATTGTGTGCCAGAGAATTCCGCAGCGAAAGAGTTAAACCGGAGATTTCTAGCTGCAGCAACAAGAGCCTTCCATCTGTTCCTATCCTGGGCAAGATCAATCCAATCTTTTCCATCCTTACAGATTTCCTTTAGATCCATCTCAACGTTATCCCTCCATCTTCGTTTTGTCCTTCCTACAGGTCTCTTACCATCAGGTTTCCGAACAAGAACTCTTCTGTCCTCTCCCATCTAAGTCTCCTTGATTTAATTATTCAAATAATATCTGGACATGAATACAAATTATGCAGTTCTAAGTTATGTAACCTTCTCCACTCAACTATCTCATCATCACTTTTAGGTCCAAATATGTTTCTAGAGATTATATTTTCAAATAAAGGTTATTTTATTGTGTGGAGCTAACTTATACAAATGCATACACACACACGAGTGCATGCACAGACACACAAAAGCATACTTGAAAAATCACTGTAACATACTTTTCTTCTGTTGCTCATTGGAAGTTCTGCCCCTGGATGATTCTTTAAGATATGTGCTTTCCTTTTAGAACTGCTCTTGTATACCTGCAAATAAAATTTCACATGTAAACCCCAAAACTGTGTTCGGATCACATCGTAAAATAGAATTAGAAACGTGAAATCACTTTTCATGCACATTAAATTAAAATAGATGAAAGACTGGAGTCTGATTTCTCACAATTAATAGCCTACAAAAATTTCAACTGTAGTTGTAACGAAACTTTATAATCAAGGCTCAAGTGTTACCTTTATGTCAATCATGACTGTTTAATCCTAGCACTTTTCAGCAAAACATAATTTCTTTCAAAATTAACAGACTGAAATTGAAACTGTATATGTGTCAGTTGTCCTATATGGGAAGAAGCCCATAACATCTTGTAACATTCTCTTTCTTTCATTTAGGAGCCGACATCTGTGGCAGAATGGTTACCACAGCACACTATCATGCCAGGGTATCAGGTTTGAATCCTGGCTTGGGTATCCTTTGTGGGTGTCCCCTTATCAATTTCATCATACTTTCATTACATCATCTTTGTGATTACCAAAAGTGACAGAAAATCAATCAAACTTTAATTTAGAAGACAAATGAAATTAGATATTATGCAATTCTGATACTTGGAGATTCATCTAATAATTAATTTGCATGACCATTCACAAGTAAACTAAACTTAAACAAACTCTGTTGAACAACTACTACTTACAAGAGAGGCCCTGCTAAGTGGCTCTTGCGTGTTCAGTGCATCAAGTCCTATCATCACTGTTTTCTGGATTTCTACCGCCCCCCACCCCCCCTTTCCCCCTGGGCTAGACATATGGTCACAAATACATTCACATGTATTTTCTGAAAATTCATATTTTTTTGTTCGTTTTCTAATATTTAACAATTTAATTAGATGTAAGCAAGTTACTAATTTTTATCCGCGGAACTTACTTGTAGAGGTTCTATTAATTTTGGTGGCTTCTGCTTCAAGTACGGGCTTGGCAGAGTGGGATGCTGAAAACGGGGAACAAAATTCACACTATTAAGCCCACCATAGGTGCTTGGCTTTCCTCGTTGAGTCCCTCTTAGGACACAGGGTCACTCGCTAGAAGGGCAGGACCCTCTGTTGTGTCGTGTGTGTAATGTCGTTTTAAGTATTCGGCATATTCTTGTAGAATGTGCCAATCTTGCTCACCTCCATCAGAATTTTAATCTTTCCGGCTGTTTGTCGATGACAACAGTATTTTATCAAATGTTTCTAGATATTTGCGAAGAGCTGGTCTCTTCCACAGTCTATGAGAAGGCTTTTAGATTTTTTCTGCGTTTTTAAAGTGTTGTGTTTGTCTTGTGCAGGTCTTTTTACAACCTTGCACTTTTAATTTTTCCGAAGGGGCTTGTTACACCCCTTGTTTTAATCCCTCAAGTCAGAATATTAGTTAAGGGGATATTTTCCAGAATATACTGAAGGGTGCAAAATGGCCTTAAGTGCCGACACACCCAATCATTTTTATTCATTCAAGTACGATCTTTCACCTTTCGAACATGGCCTATGTGCTGCTAGTGGACGGCAGTGCTATCGTGAAGTCAAATACCTTTGCAGCATCTTCTTGTAACACGATAACTCTTGTATTACCGAGAGGGAGCGGTTCAACATACAGTTTTATTGTGTAGTAAAATTAGCATTTTAATATTATGCATTTAAATATAAGTAAAGTTGAGGAAAGTATAGTCTTAATCATTTCTTTTTTCCCACCCTATTCCAGGACATTTGTGCATCGCGAAGAAACTATTCAGGACACCAGTACAAATGATATCATTCCGGGATTGCATGGAAAAATCTGGGACGTATGGCAGGCCTAGGTATGATCAGGCTATCAAAATCCAATCTATCAACCAGGCCATCCAACATTTTGACATACTGTTCCAATGAATGAATGATAGCCATTTCACATTTTTTTGATTAAGTTGTTGCAATTTTGCAATGTGTTGACTGTGTTCAGAGAAACGTGAGTTCAATTATACTACAAAATGATCCAAAAGTGGACAACAAACGTTTACCTTGTAATATTATTTTGTGCTCTCAGCTGGTGCATTGTTTCCTCAGATTTAACTGCTGGGTGTTCTAGGTCTCTTCGTTTCTGCATCATAGTATCTAAGTAGTTTCTATACTTTGGATTAAATTTCATTAAAGTTTTCAGAACTCTTAGTTTTTTTTAAATATCTCTATTAGAATACTGTGATGTTCACAGTTCTGAACAGTCTATCTTTTAAGGTGCCCAACATAATATTGCACTGCATGATTGCACTGTTTATTTATATCAGGTATTTCTATGGCCAGTGTATGGTGAAATTGTGTGTTACAATTTATGTAAATGTTCCCCCCTCTTTTCTTTTACGTGGATATTGTATTTTCTTACCATTATAAGAGGGTAAAATCAATTCTCATTTAACATATGTCATAAAATCATTTGATTGCAATCGATCCATTATCTTCATGTTTCATTTTTCATGATTAATGTTATGCTATTATTTGTTGCATTATTTAGCGTGTGTACCTTGTTGATACAAGTGTCTAGTCAGGTTAAAGATTCTATTCTAGTTCTTAAATTATTGTTTTTGTGTATGCCACTATATATATATAGATATTTATTGATACTGGTTTATCTAATGTCATATAGGATACATGTAGTTATTAATATCCTTGTGTTTTTCGCAATGGGTCCTTTTTATAGACCATTCATTACTTAGAAGGATCTTAGATGCTCTCAGAAGGTGTTATTTGATTGTGTGTATAGGTTTTGTGCCTTTCTTTAAATTCAGGGTATGTTAATTATTCTAATATTGGTGCCTATTCTTCTTTTGCTACAAGGGGGAGTTTGTGACGTTTTTCCTACGCTTTTGTATTTTCGTGTGGAAAAGCATCACAATTCCTCATTTCTTCGTACACCTTGCGTCTTGTTTGTTTGGTTAATTATAATAGTCTCCGCTGACCTCTCGCCCCGTGCTCGCTTCTCCAGCGGAAGGCGATAACAGTTCCGATTCTTCAAGCTTCGCGATAACAACGACGTGACTTCGGTCACGGGTGAGAGAGAGCCTTGCAGTGTGTTGCATGGTTAAGCGTGCAAGTTTGCCTCGCATGCGAGACTTAACCTCCTTTCTGACTTCTTTTTTAGCACACACTTTTACGATATATTCTCTCTCTGCTTTTTGCACGATTCAATGCGAGGCAGAACTAGTTTTTTCCTGGTTAACTTTACACGTGCAAATGGAAGGTTGCATTTGACGAATGTGTGAACTTTACCGTCGTCCAGTTTGATTTGGGTGTTTTTCCCACAACTTGTGATAGGATTCAGATTTGTGACTGAGGATGGGTCTATGGACTTTTCTAGACGCGAAGCCAATGTTCTGATGACGGAACGTGAAGGAAGGCAGGACTTCTTTTGACCAGTCGCTATTAGCAGTGTTGAAATTGACGTCTGGTACTTCATGTGCTACTAATGGAGGTATGTACAGTGTCGTCTTTTCCCTCCTCTATACTTCTGCAAAAAATCCAAAGATCGTGAACTATGAAAGAGTGGCGTATCTTTAACTTAATTGAGTCACTGGTTTAAACGAGTATAAAAGGACCAAAAAAGAGGAACCGTCGAAAACACTAGTTGTTCTAAATTGCTATTAACGTACCTTATCTAATTAAGAATCAACGAGTAGGCTTATTGATTACGTATCAATAATAACGCGAATGAACTTGCGGCATTTTGCCTGAATTATTAATGTTTACCAAGGCGTGCGCGAGATACTTGACATGCACCGTTGCGACTCCTTAAAATGTCGAAATATCAAATACATGAGGTTGGCACAAGTTAAATTGGGATATTACGAGCATCAAATAGGAGTAGGGAGTATAGTATTACTTATTGTCTAAAGTAACGATATGTGGCAAAACTAGTCTGTTTATTGTTAAATGGTAAATGTTTGAATTCCTTGGCATGTTAAGTTTTAAAATGGGTAATAAATGGGGTCCACTTGGAACTCATGAGTTTTCTAGTAGTTGTTAGAATTTGTAATATCCGTGATTGTTTGTACGTGTCCCGTCATGTCAAAAGGCAAATGAAAGAACGACAGTAACAATTGTTAGTATTGCAAGTGAGATAAATTCTCAAAGGGTGCGTAGAACTGATTGATACACGATAAGATTATTCGTCATGTTGTTGTTATTTGAGAAGATAATTGTTCTTGTTCAAGATTGAGTATAATAAATTTGTAACTCAAAAGGATCTTCGATATTTGTATACTATTTTGTGCCTCACCCTTTTCGCTTATAAAATTTTCGCGTAAAGGAAAAAAGACAAAGAACAAAAATTATTGTTGGTAAGAAAAAACTAGCGACAAAGGTATTGAGTGACGTAGATTACGTACACGTGTCTATATTAAGTTATTGTGTATATCTTTTCTGAAATTGAAAGATCTTTTAACAACTGGTCAAGCCTGAGCGAAATTTTCCACGATGTTTTGTGATCTCCTTTTTTTTTTTTATGCATGTAATTTCTTGATTGCGTGAATAATGGGCGATAACTATTTTCGTTCTCTTTGAGTTCGCACAAATAGCAATTATTGGTTCTCTTTTGAGACTGAGGAGGCAGCGCTAAACGCAGGCCGTAATCCTCAACAAATTCGAATTTGTAATTGTTGGTTGTGGCTTAATTTTTAAGCGCGTACTTTAAATTGATCCCGGACCTTTTCACGCTTTCCACGAGTCAATTTTGTCCCCCCTTTTTCCAAGTACTCAACCAGCAGGTTACAATGAAAACAATTTGGTTACAACAAGTGGAGATGTTTCAAACTCCCCACAGATTACACAGTGAAGAAACTGAATAGCTTGCGGAAATATTTCTCCTCTACTAGCAAATTGTAAAGTTTCTACAATTAGTGAAGAATTTCCACAAGTCACGCTACTTAGTATTGATACTTTTCTGTTCATCTTGTGTCAAACAACTTGAGAATGTTAGGGTGTTTCCCTGGTTTTCTAGCGCTGCGTTTCTAAAACCAAATTTCCTTTAAGAAGACTCGAGGGGAAAAAATATAACTGATTTGACAGTCCCAATGCATTTCTTATAGCAGAAATTCAGAATATATCAGGAAATTACAGACATTTGATCTGCAGCCCCATCTGGTGTGTGGAATTACGTAATTTTCTTACCATCCGTATCCCGTGCTAGGAGAATAAAAAAAAGTACGAAGAAATTTTTATGAACTAGCAGATAGAACAGGTAACCTGGTAAATTTACTGAACCATAAAGGGGGGGGGGGTTGAACCTGTTAAACCCCCCCCTAAATACGCCCATGCTAAGAAAATAATGCTTTGACTAGATGTGTGAAACAATTATTTTACCTATCACAAACAATTATTATCCAATGTTTTATTCTATATCAAAATTGAGTATAAAAAACACACAAACCTTTTCACAATACTGACAATAGTAGTCCCTAGTTGTCTTTAGTATTGGCAGATTAAGTTCTGGAACAGAGTCGGGACTAACATCAGGATGTCTTTTTGCCAAGTGATTAACAAGCATACCTCTCCGCTTGAACCCCAGAAGGCATGTGTGGCATTTGTAAATAAAGCGATGATAGTCAGTGGGTGAAACCTGGAAATTATAACAAACCTGCAGAATTCCAAAACATATGCTAATTGATAAATATCTGCACAATGTTCTCAATTCAGTGAAACCTTGATTTTACATTCTTCCGAGGCCTGACATTAAAGAACTTAAAATGTGGAAATATGTAAAAGGCATAAAGGGGCAAAGGCAGCCAGAGCATGGTGCTGATCATGCCACCTCTAAAATGGCACAGAGATTGAGAATTGGAATTGATTTGGTGTTTTAAGTCTACTTTATACACAGTAAGGCTAATCAGGACTGAACCTACAGTTTAAAGTGGGATCCGAACCACTATGTGCCTCCACTAGGTATCGAACCCGGAATCCCTTGATTCAGAGATCGAGAATGAGTGAAACAATTACCCCCACATCCTCTAAATGTGCCTTCATGACATGATATGTCATAGACACTATTACTCAATAACTGAACAACATTTTAAACTGGACTTCCAATGGGATCTGGAGTTATGTTAGGGTAGGTTAGGTAATGCATGATAACATATTTTGATAAGACAAATTACTACAATTCAAAAGTAAAAGTATACCAGAAGCACAATACTGTTTGAATTAACATACATGAAGCTGATATTTGCATTCCCAGTTCTTAGGAATACAGGGTTATTCAAAAGTTCGGTCCCATAGGCAGGGCTCGAAAAATCCCGGTCGCCAGGTTGCCATGGTAACTAAAAATTTCAGCCTGGAGACTGTGAGCTTTTGCTGTAATAGGTACGAAATTTTGATGATTCTAAGTTCAAATTGTAGTACAGCGTAAGTTAGCAAATTATTTTTTTTATCAACATTGTGAACATTCCATAGAGTCAGTAACAATTTCTTACCCTTTGTCCCCCAACACCCCATTTCCTGCTTTCTCAAATAATAATTTAGCGATGTTTTGAATACCGTGATGCTCAGCATCTTATACAGTGTTTCAAAAGTCGCAGAACCTAAACTTTGGAAATGTATATCATGAAAACCGTAAGATATATTTACACCTGGTTTTCTGCATTATAAAGCCTCATCCATTGAGATATTTTTCAACGCTTAAAATTATCAGTTCACTCCGTACAGAAAATGATATAAATTAATAACCGACTGAAAGCAACATTCAAATTTTTCCAGAAATGAACTTCTGAGTAAGAAAAATATGTAAGAAATTATCGAAGGGTCATAATTAGATAATTAGATATTTGATGACTGATACCATGTCAGTCTGTCATTTGCGACCAATATTGATCATGTGCAACATTTGATGAATTTTTGACTGGCGATTTTATGGGTAAGTGAAAAGTGCCATTTTTGGGACATATCTCCGTATATGGCAACACTAGCACGTCGAAATATTGCCAACAGTCCCATGCAACATGTGTCTAAGTATTGGCTGTACATTTACGTGGAAAATCGTAAATCAAGATTTTGTGTCGAAATTGAACTCTTGAGAGAAACCTAGACTGCCCCTGGTTACACTGAATTCTCTTCGCTCACATTCGCTGCTACTGTGCCTGTTTCTTTAATTGATTCAGCATGGCATATTCATTGGAGCAGTGCGTGTGCATTGCTGAAGAGTATTTTACTACTCATTCTTACACTCACGTGCAAGGGGTTTTCCAATAAAAACGCCCTGCTTCTGCTGTACCTCACAAAGCAACTGTTTAAAAACCAGTCAAACACCAACATATGATCCCACAAATTGTTTAAGAGTTGGTATTTTTTGTTGAAAATCAGTTCTCAGATGTTTTCAGCAAATTAACAATGTTTTTTTTAAAAAATAATGTAGTTGCTTTTATTTAGTTAAAGGCTAACATAAATTTATGAATCCAGTGATAGTCTACAGGATCAGTTTAGTGCATAAAACACGGTGTAAATGTCTCTTACGATTTTCATGATATACATTTTCAAAGATTGGATTGTGCGACTTTTGAAACATACTATAGTATTCACAATTGCTAATAGGTGGTTTCCTGGCGCCTGATTTTCAGAGCTGGCACCTAGCTTTGAAGAAAATTTTTCGAGCACTGCCCATAGGTGTTAGGGGGGAAAATTAAAATAGGGGAAAGTTGTAAGTAGGCGAGTTTCAATCTAAAGTGGTTCAATTTTCAATGCACCCTTCAGGCTGAACACAGGTACGAGTTTCATTGGAAAGTACAAATAGTGCATGCTTGACCTGGAATACTGTATGTCATCACAATACCACAAAGTACTGATAAAATTAAGAATTTATGTATAAGTATGCTACAAATATCTATATTTTTAAAAAAATTAAAAGACCCATTTTTGAGAAAATGGCTGCCAAAATTTTCCTCACCACCTTCATTTGTCTTTTTACCCTGATGTAGGCATGGAATATCTCGTGTGAAGGAGCCATTCAAGACCTTTCCGATGCTGTCTCAATCACTTCTACAGGTGTTCTGATTGCAGAAATAAATGCAATTTAAAGATAACAAGATTTCGAAAAAAATGGTCAAAATCGCACCCCTGCATTTTTGTAAATACGAAAGATACCTGCAGCTTTGAATATTTGGCTACCTCTGGTGGCGCTTCCAGTAGGCCAAATTTCAAATGAATCAAAACATGTGAGGTTGAGGACCTTGTTCATTTCACATACAATCATAATATTCAAAACATACACAAGAGATAATCAAAATATTAAAATAGCTATTATTTAATAATTATACTCACTTTGTAAAATGAAATAAAATGTATGCATTTTACATAATTTACAGATTAATTGACGTCCAAGAAAATATTTTTGCAGATCCTTCAAGATGCTCAGACTCTGGGGAAGTATCGTCCAGTCTCGGTGAAAAATTTTTAAGCTATCCTTTCCAACACCAATATCTTAGGTTAACCAGGTTTTTGAGTATTTTCACAAAATTCTTGGATCTTTCCCTAACTTTGTAATCACATCTAGATTTCTCCTAACTTCCAAAGTCATTGAAACATTTTACTTTCTACAATCTACCCTACATTACCATTTGCATATCTTGTTAAATATTTAATTCTAAAATGTATTTTTGAAGAAACTGAAACCAATATCTAGTACTGGTATGCTATAAATTCTATTTTAAAATTATTACTAATTTCTTCAGATGGGCTCAACAAAGTTTATAAGTATTGGTCTAATTTTAGTATTCTTCGAAAAGACATGGAGCAGGTTTGAAACTTACCTTAGGTATAAACTTTTTTGTAGCTGATGGTCTCAGGGGTTTTAAAGCCATTTTTGCTTCTCTTTCAGCAGAATGCATTCTTTTCATATGTTCCTTTAGTTTATCCTTTCTTTTGAACTGCTTCCCACAATTTGCACAAAGAAACTCTCTATGATCTGAATGCCTGATGAAAATGAGTACAAATATGGAATTATAATCAAATGAATATACATTTAAAGTAGAAGAAAACTGCTTAAATAAATACTGAAGTGCATGTAACAATATGGATAACTTCGTATGATTAAGAACACAAATGATTTCATACACTGGCTACAGAAGGCCAATTCCAGTATATTTTCCATATCCTTACAACTGAGAAGTGGAAGCAGTTTGATGGCTGGGCACTGAACATCTGTTGCCTATTTTCAATAAACACATAATGTTAGCCCCCTTCAATGAAGGGTTTATGAACATAATTGATTTCCTTCACTTAGGTTTTGAAACAAATATTTACATAGAAATTTATTAGTTTTCCTCTCAACTAAACTTACAAATATGATTCTCTTTTAAAAATGAAAGTACATCACTAGCATCAAATATCTAATTTAAGTGTTTCTCCTACAAAACACCTATAGCTCGAATGTTAGTAGTTACCCTTTTTGAAAAACAGCATTCATCAATAACAATTTTTGCTCTGGGAAAGAACCTGAGAACATTAGAATAAAATACTGTGGCAAGGAAGGATGGAGAGAAGAGAACACATGAACCAACAAAAATTTAACAACGAAATACGGTAAACCAGAGATTTGTTTGGAAACTTGGAGCACTGTACTGTACCAACATAACATTAGCAGAAACTAATTTACTGACAAATTATGTGACAACAGTAACTCAACCAGAAACATTTTTTTTTACATTCCATGCCAATTCTCCAAAACCTCTCACCTACTCAGCTAATTCAGAAACCATGGTTTTTACACTATTTTTTCCCATTATGTTATTCAATTATACACAGTCCAGAAATTTTGCTTTCTAATAAAATTTAATTTTTACAGGTACTAATTATATTGAGATAAGAAATCCAACTTAATCTTGAATTCCATACTTACATACACCCTGGTTTTGATAGGGACAAGTGACAAAAAAATATATATAATATAAATTTCACAATTCAGGTTCAAGAAATGATTTTCTTAGTTGTAGGTCATAAAGCTGTTGCTGTTGCTATGACAATCAAGAGCAAATGGCATCATGCCTATGCAATGAGTAACCAACCAATGCAACATCCCCCTCCCCCTTCTAAGTTTAGCATCCCAAACCTTTCACTTTTGTAACCACCTTGTTTATTTTGTATTGCTACTTTCAAATTGCAAATTCTGTGGTATGTGCAGGAAAATGACAACAGGGCTGTGGTTCAAAAATTTAATGTTGGTGAGGCACATGTAAGAGAATGGCGGAAGCAAGAGGAAAAGCTGAATTCAGCTCCATCCAAGAAGTGAATTTTCCAGAAAAAGCATTGCAAATATCCAGAAGTGGAGCAGCAGGTGGAGTTCAATGCTAGTTATGGCTGGTAATGATTAAATTAATAGCATGGACGCAACACTGCATGAACAATAAACTGTTGGCCATCAGGCAGAAACAATGCTTTCGCAGATTTGGCAATGCAGACCAAACTTTATTGTGGTTTGATATGCTGGAATTGAAAGTGTTCATCTCATTTGAGATAATGGTTGGTTGATTTGGTGTTTTAAGTCGACTATATAAACAATAAGGCTAATCGGGACTGGACCTACAGTTTAAAGTGGGATCCGAACCACTTGTGCCTCCACAGGGGTACCAAACCTGGGACCCCTTACATGGCGACGATGCTACCACTGCGCCATCAAGGAGGCCCCCCATTTGAGATAAGTCTGTACAAGTGTGCAAAAGCAACAGTACACTGTTAAGCTGGACATTACAACTGATGGTGCCAAGTTTGCTCCATATATATAATATTTAAACAGAAGAATGATTCCACCTGAAGTTATTGTGAGTGCAACAAAAAGGGTGGGTGATGGAAAAACTTATGAAGGACTAGATTAATCATGTGCGAGATCAGCAGAAGGGTGCTTTATTGTGGCAACCAATGCTGGTTAAGAGAGTTTACACTACTAATGTAAAAAGTGAGAATTCGACATTCATCATATTTGGTGGTGATGAAGTGAACTTCTGTAGTGAAGTTCAGTCTGGGATGGATGCTGTCCAGTTTTTCCATTAAAAGGTTGATTTCTTCTGTTTTTTTGTAGGTGACTGTAGTGTTGTCAGCGTACCTTCCATACCTGATGTACTGCAATTCTGGAGCTTGGAGTATGTATTTTCCTGCCAGGTGCATAACTATGTTAGCTATGGGAGCTGATACTGGGTTTCCCACATAGTGTTTACAGCACGTGTGAGAACAGGATCCATTCCAGACTGAACTTCACTATAGAACATGAAAAGCATGGCAAAATCAACTTCCTAGACCTCACCATCAGCCACAACAAATTCGTAACCACTGTATTCAGAAAACCGGACGTGGGCAACCAATATATACATGCACTTTCTAACCATCCACCCAAGGAAAAGGCTAACATGTGACTGAATTTCTACCGAAGAGCTCTCTCCTATTGTTCCAGAAAAGAAGATCTAAGGGACGAGATAGCAACCATCACTGTACTGGCCCTAAAGAATGGATACACATAATCTCAACTCTCCACATGGTGCAGTAAAACAGAAATCCAATTCAGACAGTCCACAGAATCACAACACCTTCCAATTAATGATTTGCCTTCCCTACCATCCTACCACATCCAACAGCCTTTCCAAAGCCCTTCCCCACTACATCCAACTAGTGCACAAACCAACAACCAAAATAGCTGACAAAATGAACACAAACAAACTTTCTCTTAACCCTCGACAACCCAGGTGTCTATGATGCAGAGTGTGAGTGCAAGGCTCATTACATCATCAGATCAATCAATGAGATATTTCAACAGCACCTAACAGATGCAAAATAAAAAAAAAGCTTAACCCACCACCGGACTTCCTATCCCCACATCCCCTAAATGTACCTTTATGGCACGGTGCTACATGCACAGGGGACTTTACCTTTATTACCGGATTTGAAAAACATAAAATACAACAGCCATAAAATAAAAAAAGGCAATGTCAAACACAAAGCGCACACACTCATACACACTAAAATCAAGGAAAAGCATGCCATCATGAACTTCCAACCTGAACTGAATATCGATAGTGGACAAACAGACCACACATGGATTTCTCCTACTGCAGCAACTAACACCAGTAAATGGCAGATGACACGGTCATAGGCAGATAGGCAACATAGAGCACCTAACGGCAATCGTGGAGCAAAAAAGAACAGAAACACACCAAGCATCAATGCAACAAGTTCTAATGAGGATGGTGGCAGTGGCCACCGAAATTAGTAGAACAAACTAAAAATAGCTTCATGGAAAATGTGAGTAGTAAGTTTCTCTGTAATTACAGATTTAACGTTTTAAGTAATTGTCGAACTTTGCTAAAGGCATGTGTGCCATTTTGAGTTTTCTAACTATTTTGTCAGGAATCCACCAGGGGAGGATCTTACGCCTACTTTTGATTTTTCTTTGCATGACTGATCTCCCCGACAGACTGTCTTCTCTCCCTATAAATGTACTTATGTTTGACGATCACTGTAACCTACTTGTGTGATGTCGTCAATGGAATCTGGAATTGCATCCTCAGAGTACTCTTGGAAACAATCTCATCAAAATAGTTACCTCTCTCTTGGTGTTGCCATTGAGGAAAAACTACACTAGAATAAGCACATTATAGCCAGGGCTGAAAGAGCCATGCATCTCCTTGGTTTTCCATACAGGTTTACCAAATCAATCATCCCTGAGCATATTTTTCATCTATATTCGTCAATGCTGATCCCCTATCTGGACCATGGCTTCTAAAATTAACCTTTCCAGGATTGATTCTATCCTTAACTTTTCTCCACCATTGCTCACCATATAATACCTTCTCTGAGACACCCCCATAAAACAGGTATTATGTCTTATTGAAGATTAGGCACACACAGGAGATGTACTACGTAGAAATTTTCAGTGAAAAATGCAGGCTTGACCGGGTTCGAATTCTGATCACGCCTGCATTTTTCGCTGAAAATTTCTACGTAGGTATTATGTCTGTTTTGAATATCCAGTAATGCACTACACACTTATTGAGAACGGAAAAATTAAAATTAGGAATGGGACAGATTAATCGATACTGTATCGGTATCAGTTGATAGAGGCATATCGGTGTGTCGGTAAAATTACTGATTATTTTACCGATCTGATATATCTATAAATCTTATAATTTAGTGCAAAATTCTGCCATTTTGTTATATTTTTTATAGATACTCTCCATGCCCTACTTTTTAAAAAAGTAAATGTCCAAATATGCAACTTCTTTTGCACTGCACCTGGAAACAAACATTTATTAAGGAGGAAGAACCCATTCAGGTTCTTCAAGAACCATTTAGAATTTTATGTTGGATGGGTAGGATCGGTTATCAGTAAATTTTATATCGGTATTGGACAAAATTTCATATCAGCCCATCCCTAATTAAAATCAAATTTATAATAAATGAATTTAATGTTTGAGTGCCCACATGACCAACCTGCAATGTAAACTCTTTTACAATCCCACTACAAGACACTTTCCATTTCCAGTGCTCTCTATTCCGTGGGCTTCCGCACTTGTACAATAATCTACCTCCAAATGTTGACATTTTGTTGCCAGAACACAGGTTTGTGTTGCTGCTGTTATAGTTTCAGTGTAAAATGGACCTTCAATACTGTACATGAAACTTGGAAGTAAATAAATAAAAGTATCCTTCAGTTTCTTCTCATAATTGCTTGACAAAGCCAAGTTGAAGTTGGTGAATAAAAGGAATTATTAAAAACTTGTCAATCACGATTCCAAATAGTGCATGGTATGAGTTATGCTTTCAGAGAAGTATTTCAGCTGTTAAATATGAGGTCCCTTCTATTATTGAAGAAACAATTGGGAAACACTCTTTTCAAAACACAAAGTGGTAAATTACAGTTTTCTTTGTTAGTCAAAAGTATCAATTCAATTGATATTGCCTTTAGACAATATTCCCATTGATGAAGTACACAATTTGATTGATTTTGTTTATTTTACTTCGCTTCTCTCCGACTTTTGGCTAATCACAAAGATGAGGATGAATGATGAAACTGACAAAGGGACATACACAAAGAACACTCATGCACAGGCTGGGATTAGAAGGTGCCATTTTGAAAAAAAAACAACCTCAAAATTCAAGATGGCGGTAACTTTTTTTTTTTAGGTTTTGGATTCACAAAATGTCTGGACTGGTCGTTTAAATGCCCCTCCCACAGCTGGGGATGAATGTGTTAATAGACACCCTGCTAACCAACCACCATGATCCTGATAAACACAAACTTGGTGGTTTTGGAGATGAACTAATTTGAACACTGTATTGGAATGGGTGTGTACAACCTGGTTGAGTCGCAGTTATCCACGAACATGTTGGTACAGTACAAGATTTAAGAAAGATATTTGAGACACATTTAACCGTACATTTATGTATCTTAAGGGGTGAAAAGTTCTTATGTACAAAGGCTGAACAAATATGAATTGTAATTTGAAAATAGTGTAACTAAAGTTGCAATTTTTCAACATAATCCTTCTGGTTTACAATGCACAGTGCCTGGACCTTCTGGTTTACAATGCACAGCAGCCTGGAAGCTTGTGTATGTCACTAAGGAAGAATTCTTTACATTCAATGCATACTCACTCCCAAACAACTTGCATCATATCATTACTACTGTCAAACATCTTCCCCACCCAGATACTCTTTCAGGAGGCCAAAGGGGTGAAAATCAGATGATCTGGACTATATGAGGGATCTGGAAGGTTCTGTATTTATGCATAATGCAGATTGCAATGGCTTACAGCCAAAAGTGTTTGGAAACCACATTACTTGAATTTTAATGTGAATATGACAAACAAAATTGCTACTTGGTTCTAGTTCTTTTACGACTTTGATGGTTAGATTTAAACTATTAGAATATGTCATATGATGTGATGCAAAGTACTCCCAGAAATCTGTAAGTATACAGGGTGATTGGTAATTCGACCTATTCCTAGAAAGGGGTAATACTAGAGCACATTTGCAACAAATTTGACCCTATGCACCGGGGGTCGGAAATCAATGGGTTTCGAGTTATTGCAGTTTGTAGATTTTTGTGAAATATTCCGATTTGCGACCAAAAAACTACTAATTGTGAACAAACTACTACACCCTGGGCACTTCATCGACAAGTTGCTAACAGCTGACGAATGAGTGACTACTGGGAAAAAAAAAAATTCATGCCCAAAATTACCATACCTACAGAAAGAAACAGTCATTGGAGCACACGTCATGAACAAATTTGGAAATTATTGTTTAAATCGAAGAGGATTACTCAACAAAATGGTAACACACTCAGCATAAAAATTACGGAAGAAACTTCCTCGTTTAATAAGCTCTCCAAAAATATACAAATATTGTCAACTGGAACACAGGTTGGGGGAAAAATCTGAATAAAAAGCGGAGAAGGTGCTTTGTAGACCTCTTTGTAAAGTGAAAAGAAGTTGTCGGTTGTGAGAAATAAAGGAACGAAAATGAGTGAAATAATAAGGTTATTTACCATTCTCATGATTCCAGGTTGTTAGAATTAACTGTTACAAAAACTACAAATGCAGTTCAAATTGCCTCCTCGGTTACATATGCAAGCACGCGGCATACTTCAGACAGTCACTCACGTTGACACTCTGTCTCTTATGTATTGGGCGGCTGTCACAATTCTCTCTCTCAACTCTTCTTGGAAATCCACTGGTGTACTGTAGACTAACTCTTTGATGTGACCCCAAATGTAAAAGTCGCATGACTTCCCGCCACTATCGCACACCCCGGAAATAGTGAGCTGGACAGCCATCATGTTGGTACATCATAACCCTTCTTGTGGCGAGCGGCACATCCTCCAGCAGCGTCGTCAATTCTTCCATTTGTTTTCGTAGGTAATGCCGTTTAGGTTTTGTGCAGAAAGAATGGCCCGATCACATGATTGTGGATGATTCCCATTTAGTGAGAATTTTCTCTAGATTTTCTTGGGTTATGCCCCTTAGGGTGGGACCCTAAGCGTTATGAAAATTCGTAATACTATCGCGGTCGAATTTGGATCCGTCCATCCACAGAATTCTTGTCAGATGATGGGGTCTACAACATGCCTTATCCACTTTTTATTCAGATTTTTCTCCCAACCCGTGTGCCAGTTGACAACATTTGTATCTTTTTGGAGAGCTTATGGAACGAGGAAGTTTTTTCCATAATTTTTACGTTAAGTGTGTTACCATTTTTTGAGTAATCCTCTTCAATTTAAATGATAATTTCCAAATTTCTTCATGACGTGTGCTCCAATGACTGTTTCTTTCTGTGGGTATGGTAATTTTGGGCATGAATTTTTTTCCCAGTAGTCACTCATTCCTCAGCTGTTAGCAACTTGTCGAT
This sequence comes from Lepisma saccharinum, assembly GCF_977018435.1. Lineage (NCBI taxonomy): Eukaryota > Metazoa > Arthropoda > Insecta > Zygentoma > Lepismatidae > Lepisma > Lepisma saccharinum. The sequence goes on from NC_139233.1 coordinate 83,574,064, forward strand.
TAAGTGCCCAGGGTGTAGTAGTTTGTTCACAATTAGTAGTTTTTTTTGCTTGCAAGTCGAAATATGTTACGAAAATCTACAAACTGCAATAACTCGAAACCCATTGATTTCCGACCCCCGGTGTATAGGGTCAAATTTGTTGCAAATGTGCTCTAGTATTACTCCGTATTTTATCGGTATCGGCCAAAATTTCATATCTGCCCATCCCTAAGTAATATAATGAGCAACTGCACTTTTTGATTTTGATTTGATTTAGTTTATTTTACTTCGCGTTTTGTGCATCTTGGCTAATTTGCGAAGATGGGGATGATTGATGAAATTGATGAATGGACATTCACAAACAACCAAGCCCGACCGGGATTCGAACCCGGGACCCTTGGCGTCGCAGCGCGATGTGCTAACCACTCGGCCACAGGGTCGGGCGAGCAACTGCACTTTATATGCAACAAAATGCATGTTTATATACCATGCGTGCATTTCGATCTTCAGCCTAGAGATCGGGAGAAGTGTGGCGGGCGGCGCTGACGGATATGCCGACATTTGCAGCCTGTAATGCCTGCTTATTTTTATGGACATATGCAGACATTTATATAAATATTGCAAAACGAGGACTAACCTGTGTTATAACACACAAAAGTTCTTCGGTAATTCATCCAAGTTCTGCCCTTATATACACAAATAAATACGCTTTAGAAACGATGTTAAGAGCCACAGATAATAAAACATTTTAATCATAGTTTTGACCAGTAACGTCCTGCTTAAGTTTATATCCTTGAAAGAGTTTTGTGTCGATGAGGATCGTTTGGAGGTTTCGAATGTGCAACACTGTATCAAGATTACGCTGCAGACGAAACCGTTCGTGAGCTTCCTTGCAATACGAAATCTCCAAGCTCGAGTTTTTTGTTCCTTCGCGACTAGATGAACACAGAGCTGTGAATATAGTGGTGAGCAGATGTAAACAAAGAGCATGTTAATTTCGTACTGTGCACAAGAGTGTTATTCTTGGTTACTTGCTGTTACTTGTTTGTGTTATTGCAGTGTGTATGTGTGTTGTGTCAGTGAGACAATTGGAATGACAGCCAGCCACAAGGTTCACGTTAGAACAACAAATTTTTATGTATGACACTTACGTGAAAACAGACTCATGTCGAGACGTGTGTAGGCAATTTGTACAGAAATTCCCAGGCATTTCAGCTCCACATGGAGATACGGTTAGACATCTTGTCCTTATATTACGAGAAACTGGATCGTTAAATTTTAAAACACCTAAGCAAAAAAGACTGATTCTAACCGAAGCAAAACTCGATGAAATTGGTGCAGCGTTAGAACGTTCTCCAAACAAACCTTTACGTCGTGTTTCACAGGAGATGGGCGTGTCAAAATCATCAGCACATACAGCCACTAAGCTACTAAAATTAAAACCGTACTCTTATAACACAGGTTAGTGCTCGTTTTGCAATATTTATATAAATGTTTGCATATGTCCATAAAAATAAGCGGGCATTACAGGCCGCAAATGTCGGCATCTCCGCCAGCGCCGCCCGCCATGCTTCTCCCGATCCCTCGGCTGAAGATCGAAATGAACACACGGTAGTTATGCATTTGAATTTATCTGAATGCTTTGAGTGAAAATTTTAGAGATAATTAAGAAAAATAGTTTTTTTTTTTTCCACACAAATGTAGACATTTAGGTCACTCACTACTGATGAACTGTTATAACCTCTTTACAGGGATATACTGTGCAACAGTAAAGACAGTGGGGCAAATAACCATTGGACCAAACAACATCCCAATAACATTTGCCATGCACCTCGATGCATTGTTGAGTTAGAAACAAAATTATAATTCATATTTGTCCAAAACTCACATTTATTCAATTGTATTTTCATAAAATCCCACATGGTTACCTCAATGTAGCACAAAGGCTATTAGTGTATACTATTACTGAATAAGAGCATTTTCTTCTGAAAATGTAAACACAAATTATGTATCAATATAACCCTAATTTCTACAAATAACATGACAACATTTTTGTTAAAAACAACAGAAAGCACATAAACAGTATGATACTAGACACTTTAAAAGTTTTTCAAGCTTTGAACTCCATCTCTGGGTCATCAACAGGACTGGTTAAGAGATGGCGAAGAAGACACGGTCGAAGTTCTGATGACATTGCATGCTGTATCTGCCAGAAGACATCATTGCTGTTTTGATGTGTATGTAAGTTCCTGGTTGTTGCGATTGATGACTGAGAGGGATGTTTTTTTTAGTTTGATAAATGAAGATTTCTGCACATATTGTCATTGAGATTAACATGGTACGTATAACACTCTCAAACTAACTCACTCGGGTTTGTTCTGGACTACCGAACAAGCCCGATACCAGATCCTGCAGATTACATTGTAACTTGCAGGAATGTATTATATGTAAGTGTATTCTTTGATCCAAATGAAGTCATGACAAAATGGAAACGGGGGAACCAATTTTCCGTGGAAAAGACATTCTGGTCTTTTTAGGTACTAGAACATAAGTGCATACCCTCGAATGTATGCGGGCATCTTCTGGGGCCCCCTTTTCTAACTCATTCAGCCATCAATCAGAACCAGGAATTTACCAACACTGGAAGACTCCAACAACATCTTCCGGCAGACATAGCAAGCAATGTCATTGCAACCTCAACCCTGTCTTCTTTGCAGTCTGTTGACCAGCCCGGATGATGATTCCGAGATGGAGTCAAAAGGTTGAATAACTTTTAAAGTATCTTGTATCCTGCTGTTTACGTGTTTTGTGTTGTTCTTAAAAATGATGTTATCTGTATGTGACATGTTATATGACTACATTTCTAGAAGCAAAATATAAAGATAGTAGTTACTTCTGAATGAGAAAACAAAAGCTGAAATATTGGATGGAAAATGTCTAAGAAGCTAGAAGCATGAAAGAAAAATGTCATTTTAAAGAGACAAGAATGTGTTCACTAGAGCATACGGGATAAGTACACTACATTGAAATTCCAGATTATCAAATTTAATAGTCCACTAAAAGAAATCTGAAACTTTTGCCAGAACAAGGGTATCACTATTGTAATAGAAAATGACTTTCACTTTTCCAGTGTCCTACTTCTCTAGAATTTCGAATATTACATCACAGAAAATTGGATGTAAGAATGAAGGAAATATAAACATGCATATTAGTATGAAATGAAGACAAATGTGATGTAAAAGACATTTTACAAACATGATTATTTATAGGAAAAAAGACAAGCAGAAGCAAAATGCCCAACAAACCATACTCCAGAAGCAGCACAAAGTTTACCATAGGAAGATATCTAAGCGTGCAGTTAAGAAAGACACTACATATGGAAACAGAATGAAGCCTACATAGGTTTATTTCTCAAATATTCTACAATACCAATTCGATGTCAATCGTAAGTTTACAGGATCTGAGAGAGAGAAGTTAGTCAATGAAGGAAAATGTAATAGAAAAATTATAAACAAATAAAGGCATGCCTTCAGGTGATATATATATGAATTTACCTCAACATGTGCATTCTAAGTTTGTCCAGAGTTGGAAATGATTTACCACAGGAGGAGCACGTGTGTTTCCTCTCACTGTGAAATGCTCGAATATGTTTACGGATGAGACTGTACTCATCAAACACCTAGCAAATAAAAATAAAAGAGCAACACACAAATAGCACTTGTACATAGAAAATAATATTTGTTTCTTTCATGTGTATCAATCAACACAGTCACCATGCTAAGCTGAAAATTAACACATATTAAACAATAATTTAACTTAAAATAAATGGAATAAACAGCACTCCAAACAGCAAGCACACATCACTAGTTCTTTTTTTTTTCCATTATACATTGAGCTTATTCACATTTAACTCTACCTGAGCATGTGGAGTTTTAATTTGTCTGGTCGAGGAAATACCTTCTCACAGAGATTACACGGGAAGCGCTTGTCACTATGAAAGGCTCGAATATGTTTTCGGATCTGATTGTATTCCTCAAAAACCTAGTGAAATAATGGGCACATATTTAAACATAGTAACTAGCAGCAAAAAACACTTTTATGTTGCCTGAGAGCATAAGAGAACCTTGTAATGCTAAATAACCACTATTTTGAACTAAAAACAAACCTCTTTAGAAGAATAATTTGCAATAAAGTATTCCCCAATAGTGTTTATCCCGAGGAACAATATATGTGGATGTTTATAAATGGACAACAAGCATATGCACAATGATACAAAATAGTGTCACATGATTCAATCCTTGCTTAAAATAATTGTGAATAATAATTTTCTATCAATTTTGATTACTCAACACCATTTATTTTGAACTTAGGATGATACACAATCAATGTTCCCACTCATTTTCGGAAAACAAAAATGACTTTTCAAGATTTTCTAGATTTTTAAATGAATTTCCAGAAAATTCTGTACAGTATTAACTTACTTTAACTCTGATTACTGCATACTTCTATGAGTCAAAGTATGAATGTAATGGCTCCAGCTGCGAGAACAGAATGGTTCTAGCCATAGTGGAATCTCAACATTGTCTTTCGGGGAAAGTTGGAAAAACTTAAAATGTTGGAAAATATGAAAGCAGTGAAAATTTTAAAACACAGTAAATTTCCAACACATCATTTCACAACCTAATGATTGATGTTTAATGTTTTTTTTTTTGTTCTGGTCCCAGTAAATCTCCCATTTAACTAACATAAAGTTTTATCCACATCTTACGTTGTACAAGAAAGATACCCACGGAAGCAGGTGAATTGATTTAAGGTTTCCAGATGTATGAAAATGGCAGAAAGGAGATGAAATTTGCAGACTTTTATCTAAGTGGTTCTTTTTCTCCCTCCACCACTCTTCCTTGTTCAACCCGAACATGTCCAGTTCCTCCCTACTCTCCCTCCTCTTTGTTAGACCAAAGGAATGTTGAATGTTCAGCGAAAAATGCAGGCTCGACCAGGACTGAGCCAAGCAACGTTGACGTCTAGTGTTTCAAAGGCAACAGATGCTGTTGCGGTAGCAATATCAGAGACGATTCCACACAGGTAGAACAGCAGCAGCAAAAAATCAGGCGAAGCCAGGCCAGCTCGGTAGTAGAGCAATGACATGGTATGCCAGAGACCCAGGTTCGAGTCCTGATGGAGCCTGCATTTTTCGCTGAAAATTCTACTTAGTGCAACTTCTGTGTGCCTAATTTAATGAAGGAATGCTTGTTATGTGGCTAGTGTCACACTTTGAGATGAAGAGGTGGTAAAAGGGACTGCCATGATCTTACGAAGTGGGGACAAGTAGCCAAGCACTCATAGTTCTGAGAAAGTCTGCCTCTACCTCCAAATTTATGGAAGAGAAAGAGTGAAAATGTGGTGTGGAAAGTGGCAGCAGGTCCGAGTCATGTATATTAGTTCTGATATTATTCAGCAAAATCAGTTCTCTTGTCTCCTTTTTATTCAAAATTAGAGAAATGAAGTTTATTTCATACTATCATAGGTATACGTAGCCCCTGGGTGGGGTTGTTTCAGGGCCCTTATGACTCAGCGACCCACCCGTCCCTCCTCGTGGGGAATTTTCATTTCAGTTTTGTATAGTTTGTGCATAAGAATCGGTCAACTTACATCCCCTAAAAAAAAACTCATAGTTGAACATATGAATAATGCAATTTACAGCTCAAATAATATAAATGAAAGTACAGAGCTTTGTCAAAATCTATATTTTGATTCATTCTATTCATAACCCTTCTACAAGCCTCAACAATATTTGAATATTTTGTGGCAGCTAGGGACACACACTGTTGTAACATCTCTATTTTGTTACATGTTGCATGACTTTTTTTCTTTGGACAATTTCCAATGCATTCACCCTCCAAAGTACCAGATGCACTAACTCCATTAGAGAATTTCTTTACAAATGCCAGCTACATAAAATAGCTGTCCAGGGAAAAGGTCATTAGATCAACTTTTGCTTCTGGAGTGTGGCAAATCATGCACAAATTATGAAAACTCTCACCTCATTACATTGATTGAGTTGATGTTTTAAGTCCACTTTATGCACAGTAAGGCTAATCGGGACTGGACCAACAGTTTAAAGTGGGATCCGAACCACTGTGTGCCTCCACCAGGTATCGAACCCGAGACCCCTTGATTACAAGGCGACGATGCTACCACTGCGCCATCGGGGAGGCCCTCACCTCATTACACTCATTTGCAGGAAGGTAAGGTTGTAATCCAATCTCAAATGAACCAGAATTCTATTAATAATTGTGATAAGTTAAATATCTTTGTGCCATGCCATATTGTATTGAACTACTTCTGGATAAATGAATTTTAACCGTAGAATCTGAACTCGGATATTACTTAAACCAGGGTTCCCAAACTCTTTAGTTTCATGGCCTTAGAGTTTCATGATTTTTCTATGATGCCCAAGTCAGAAGGTAGGTATATCTAACACTTGAAATGCTCAGTTAGTGTGGTTAGGTTGCTTGCCTTAAGTTAAAAAATAAACACATATTTGGAATAAGTGTGATTTCAGTGAAAATATTGGAACATTTCATGGTGGCCCTGTAAGCCAGCCATGGCACCCCAGGGCACCAAAGTCCACACTTTGGGAACCACTGACTTAAACCAATAAGAGAATAATAAATAAATAAGAACCATCCTAAATAAATATTTAAAAAAATACTGTGAAGTAACTTTTTAAGGATGCACCTAAATCTATAAACTTCAAATTCACAGCAGAGTTAAGTGTTTTAATAAATTTCAACACTACATAATCAATATGCTACCTTCATCCAAGGATTTAACTGGACACAGCTTGTTCAGGACTACATTTCAGATTCATTCCATTGCACCGTACTGAATGTATTTGACATTAGCTTGCTTTCCTGTATTGAGGCTTAATTCTAATTAATTTGCAGCCATTGGTGTGTAATAAAATTTAGCAATCCAGACACATGAAGAATTTTCTTGTGACACAAAATAAACTTTAGGAAGCCATGAAGAAGAATTTGATATGATGATCATGATTCCTTCTATTCCTTTGTATTGAGGAGAGATCATTACAATTCACGAATAAGAACTACAGTGGAACTCCGATTTTACATTTTCCCATAACATGCATTCGTTCTCTAGGGCCCAACATAGCAAAATTGTTATAAAATTTTCCTCAATTTTACATTTTCTCATGTTTTAAGTTTTTCCAGCTCAAAAACATAAAATCGAGGTTTCACTGTATGCGAGTGCAATGCTTTGAAAAATTATTAGTGAATTTATGGAACACTGGGCTCATGCTTAAACTCATTCAAGAGGGATTCCACATGTGTGTTACTTTACAGATCAATCAAATGCTGCCTTTTGCAGTGTGTGATGCCACTACAGTGTAAAATATTCTCAGTGACATGTGTTGCTTCCCCACAACTAGAAATACATGAAATTTCTAGATTGCTGATATTCTAAACCAAGGAAGTAAATTACTAATCACGTGCAAATTACATACGCCGACTACCATTGAGCTTATATAAAAGGGTACGTACATTTCATCATTATACAAATAAGGTAAAGTTCACCATGCATATAGCACCTTGCCATGAAGGCACATTTAGGGGATGTGGGAGTAGGGTTACCCCCTCCTCCAGGATTGACCCCAGGTACCCATTGATTTGAGGCTGCGTGAGCCCCAGATCCACTTTATGTGTGGACTAGGCCAGAAAAAGTTCGACCTTAGATCATCCACCCTGTGAATCGAACCTGGGTCTCCCGCATGGCAGTCAGACCACCGACAAGCAGAAATAAATACTGCTTATCTAAGCTATTACGAGTTTCCAATTCTAATAATTTAAATTAATTTTATAATTTTCATTATTGTAATGCTGTGAAGAACTCCTAATTATTATTATTATTATTAATATCTTAACAAATAATATGTTTTGGATATTTTAACCTTGACACTTTGTACGGTTAATAAGACAATTTAACCTTGACACTTTGTACGGTTAATAAGACAATATTTTAGAACACAAAATCGGTATGTATTCTCTGATTTAAGTTTAATTTTAAATTTGTGTTACAGAACTATTAAAGAAATAAAAATATATACAAAAATACTTACTTTACTGCAATGAGGGCATGTATACAATCCATTGTCAGAATGAACATGAACATGATCTTTCAAAGCCATCACTTGCTCAAACACTGCTCTACAAATCGGACACTCGAAAGTTTTCTTTTCTTCTGGAAAAATACAAAAGAGAGAAAGTCGATTAATATATTTACAGCAACATCAATGTTTAGAGCAAAGTCACCCATACTATGTCTCCCTATGTCACTACACGTAGCTTGTGCTGTTGTTCGAAATCCATTGTTATAATATATTTTCTGTAAAATTGGTTGCCAGAAAAAAAGTTGTCTTGGTCGTCTCTGTAGAGGCTTGAACCAGTGTGATGAGAGCAACATAATTATGGTAAATAAAAGATCAATATTTCTGTACAAAAACTAGACACATCACATATCATATCATATATATATATATATATATACACACACATATCAGAACCAAAAGCAGTATATAAAATGGCATTTCGGTATTAAAATGGTGAATAAAGTCCCAAATTTGAATTTAAAAACAACACTTTTTACTCAAAATAAACATTTCCTTTCCAATAGCACATTTATGTAGTTATCAGAGTATTAAGTTTATTCCTGTGTAAAGCAGTCCATTTTAACCCTTAGTCGACAAAGCCAAGATTTGCTCAAAAATGCACGAACGACCAAGGCATTTTCAGCAAGAATTTTAAATTTCTGCATGCTTTTACATAAATTTTTATATCTCTGGAACTAAGAACGCTAGTTACAAATTATAGCTTTCTTTGTTCAGTACACATGGGGCTATAAGCCTATGACATAAAAACCAAATTTTCCGTTATCAGTTAGAAGAAGAAGAAGAAAATGTATTTTTTTTTAACAAATTTGAAAATCGTGGGCCTCCCATTTGGCAGCACTGGGACGTAAATGTGTAAAATTGTACCTGCACTAGGGTGTATCGAAAAAAAAACTTTTTTTTGAAATGTTAAGATGGTTAGTGGGGAAAAGTGGCCATTTGTGACCAAAAAGACGTCTGATTTTATTCAGATTTCTTTGAGGTCGTTTAGGTGGCACGCATCGACCTTGAAGTTTTGATAGTGATTTGGTTATGCAACACTCACAACAATTTCACAAAAATGTCATTACTTGGCTATTTCATGTCTTTTTTTTCTGCATTATGGTCGTTTATTGTTTTGTTTATGGCAAATATGTTACATTCGTGCCTCAGGGGTGGTTTTATATGCTGTTTATGTATGCTTTTGCTGGAGAGTGGAGAAAACAAAAGAAGAAGAAACTTAAGCAAACGAAAGAGAACTAGGTGGGGAAGGGGATGTGTTCTCGGGGTTATGGCAGATGGAGAGGGGGAGAAGTGGTTGAGAGTGGCAGTTGGTGCTCTTGGAGGGAGTAGAGGAGGGGAGGGAGTGGCTGGAGCGGAGGGGTTTGTTTGTTTTCAATATGAGACGCTTAGTCTGCCTTGTTCTTTGCGGTTGTAAACTGATTGTCGTGTTGCGCTTGTGTGTCAAAGTCTGCCTTGTTCTTTGCGGCTGTAAACTGATTTGCGTGTTGCGCTTGTGTGTTGATAATTGAATATTACCTGCTTGCGTGCATGTTTGTCATTGTTTACTGCGCAGTTACTACCATTTCGTAATTGTTAGAAAGTGATTTCGCAAAATGAGTAAGAAGAAAGTGTTGGAAGATTGATTGATTTGGTGTTTTAAGTCCACTTTATGCACAGTAAGGCTAATCGGGACTGGGCCTACAGTTTAAAGTGGGATCCGAACCACTTAGTGCCTCCACCGGGTATCGAACCCGGGACCCCTTGATTACAAGGCGACGACGCTACCACTGCGCCATCAGGGAGGCCCTGAAAGTGTTGGAAGAAAGTGTTGCGTCAAACTGACAAGGACTTCTTACTTGGGTGGCCAGAAGAGCTTTCGGACAATAGACTTCCAAGTTATTGTGATGTTATGAACCATTTTCTTTGGGAAAAAAAGTGCAGAAAAGATGCAAGAGGCGAAAATCCCTCCCTCAGAGATTTGGCGAACGCTACCGCAAATAAGACGATACAAATCTGGACAAAGGCTTCGATTCCTACAATGTGTAAAAAACGAGTGGTGAACATGATTTTGGATTATAACAAATCTTCAATGAATTTGCGAAAATCTGGAAAACGTTCCTCGGCTGGAGAAAAGGTGAAACGTTTTAAGGAAAGTGGACAAAACCTCTTTGATATTTGCTAGTGCAAGTGTACCGACTCAGGAAAGTTATGCAACTGTGAAAGAGTGAACAAAGTGTCAGAAGCAGAGCTACCTTTTCTTATGGATCAGCAAACGAATAGGAAAATGATAATTGGAAAGGTGGATTCTGAAATGACAGAAGAAATTCAAAAAAAGGTTGAAAGAAGGGAGAAACTGTCTGTGTCCAAGACAAATGTTACGGATACCAGTATGAAGAGAAGGAGAACGGGATCCTTGACGATGGAAGAATCTTCGAGTACAACTGAAATTTCTGGAACTAGCGAAAATGATGCGGATTTTGAGCCCGTGGAATCAACCTCAAAATCAGTAAAAACACAGACACGCCTTGATCTAAAAAACGTTGCTTCAGCTGCCTATAGAACCGGGGCTTCGAGGAGACAAGTTGCTCTTATAGTATCTGCTACTTTGGAAGATGTGGAAATAATTTCACCTGACAATAAAGACAGTGTTGTTCATAAAAGCAAAGTGACACGAGAAATGCAAAAACTTCGAGCTCAAATTCAGTCTACATCAGTCAGAACAAAAATATATCAGTGGACTTTACTTCGATGGACGTGAAGATAAAACTTTAGCAAAGGAGCTAAAACAAGATCGTTTTTACCGCAAAGATATCTTTGAAGAACATATGTGTTTGGTAGAAGAACCGGGATCCATTTATTTAGGCCACACCACGCTCTTATCTGGAACTGCGGAAGGATATTAAAAATAGTATTTTCCATTTCATTGAAGAGAACAACATCGACTTGTTTGATCTACAAGTGGTCGGGTGTGATGGCACACCGGTAAACACAGGGTGGAAAGGCGGAGTCATGCGTTTGATTGAAGAAAAGGTCGGCAAGCCACTCCAACATGCAGTTTGTCTTCTTCAATTAAACGAAGTGCCGTTTTGCCATTTACTAACAACATTAGATGGTGCCACGAAAGGTCCGTCGAAACTTTCAGGACCAATTGACACAGCCATACAAACCTGTGAAAATCTTCCGATTTGTAAGTTTGAACCTATCACAGTCCGCTGGGTGGAACAAATGTCAGGTATAACAGATTTAAGCATGGACCAACAATATCTTTTGGATATATGTTCAGCTGTTTCGAGCGGTGTTTGTCTGTGCAGTCTAGCGAGGAAAAAGCCCGGGCCACTTGTCCAGTCACGGTGGTTAACGACGGCATGCCGAGTGCTGCGGCTGTATGTAAGCATGCCCCACCCCTCTGAAAAACTGCAGCTTATTGCAACGTACATAATGAAGGTGTACGCATCGGTGTGGGTTTGGGATCAAGAAGGAACCATCGATAACTGATGGAGACTGACACCTATGGAATTTGATCCACTTGTCCCGATTTATCTCATACCACTTGAGAGATCTGATTGATAGGGCCATTCAACAAAACGCATTCTTCGCCCATCCTGAAAATCTCCTGATGGCTTTAATAACCGACCAAAACCCAGAAATAAGAAATCTTGGTTGGCAAAGAATTAAGAAAGCAAGACAGTTGAAAAAGGGCAAAAGAATTCGCAATTTTGTTTTACCAACCATCAATTTTAATGCAGACCAATACTATGACATGGTTGATTGGGATTCATGCTCCCTCCATGAGCCTCCGTTGACCAATATTACAAATGAAGAAGTAGATGACTACATTAAAAACAAAAAAAATTGCAGAAATACAAGACTTCCCCTGCCACACACAAGGAGTGGAGCGACTTGTGAAAATCATCACAGAGGCTGCTTCTTCAGTTTTCAGCGCCAGCGCATGTGATGGCTACATCAAAGCAAAATTAGAATCTAAAAAACATATGCTGACATTTCGAACAAAAAGTGACTATCAAGTTCAAGGAGAAAACTAGAAGAAAATCTTGGCCTGCCCCTTAGTGAAATTATGTTTGGGTGGGTGGGTGGCTGGAGCTCGCAGTCCAGCCACCTCCTCATGGCGAGCTCTGGGTTATTTTCAAAGCATAATAAGCTATGAAAATAAGCAAAGCGCTGGACAGTAATTGAGGAACTGTTAGCAATTAGAAAGCCAAAATATTTTATTTAGTCATTTATATCGGAAAACTTTCGAATAAAACACAAAGTCGAAACCAATTGGAAACAATCAATAGAAAAAATTGAATTTTTAGCCTCAAATTGATAATTTTTGACCAAAAGCGTACGTAAACAGCATAGGAAACCACCCCTGAGGCACGAATGTAACATATTTGCCATAAACGACCATAATGCAGAAAAAAAGACATAATATAGCCAAATAATGACATTTTTGTGAAATTGTTGTGCGTGTTGCATAACGAAATCACTATCAAAACTTCAAGGTCGATGCGTGCCACCTAAAAGACTTCCAAAAAATCTGAAAAAAAATCAGACGTCTTATTGGTCACAAATGGCCACTTTTCCCCACTAGCCACCTTAACATTTTGAAAAAAAGTTTTTTCGATACACCCTAACCTGCACATGCAAAAAATCACGCAAATATTCAAGATACTTTCCGAGGAAAAAAATATTTTCCAATGCAAAGCACCCCGAGTTAATACTTTGAGAAAAACAATATTTTTCAATGCGAAGCTCCCAAGTTTTTCTCAGTGGGAAAGTTGAAATTCGCTGCACGTACAGAAAAACCAAATTTTCCGTTAATCGGTTTAGAACAAGATTTTTTTTTTTTTTTTAAATCGCGGGCCATCCATTGGGTAGCGCCGGGACGTAAATGAGCAAAATTGTACCTGCACGTTGCCTGAAATGTTTGGCATTATCATACACAAAATCACGCAAATATTCAAGATACTTTCCGGAAAAAAAAAAAAAAAAAATCCAATGTGAAGCAAAAAAATACGTTAGAAAAAAATTAAGTTCCATTTTACCATGACCCCACCTTGTTGCCATGTAGGGGCACTTTCAGCCCCTCCTCCTAGTGGGAATGATATTTTCGGAAGCAGAGTGCACAGAGGCTTACATTGCATTCTGGGCAACATAATGTTGTTGTTTTTCTTGTTGTTCTCTGTGCACAACCTGCACCTCTGCCTCCCACAAGCATCCAAGCGCAAAGGAGGGTGCTTGGTCACTTGGGAGGGCCCAGCGGAGATTCCCCCTCTCCAAGAGAAGACCTATAAGGGATAATATGAAGTCCCGGTGTAACACGTTTGTGTGGAACAGTCTGTACATCACATAAGCATTCAGAACAGTCTTGTCCAGTAAGTGCATAAACAGTTTATTGGTCCATTTTCGAGTCCGTCTTTGTGTGGAGTATACACACGTTATCTGGTCTGATTTGTCAGCATACCCCATGGACATGGCTCGAAAAATCCAGGTCGCCATGGCAACTAAAAATTTCAGGCTGGCGACTGTGATCTTTTGCTGTAATATGTACTAAATTTTGATGATTCTAAGTTCAAATTGCAGTAGAGCGTAAGTTAGCATATTTTTTTTTCTTTTATCAACGTTGTGAATATTCCATAGTGTCATGAACAATTCTTACCCTTTGTCCCCCATTTCCTGCTTTCTCAAATAATTTAGCGAGGTTTTGAATACCGTGATGCTCAGCATCTTATACAGTGTGTTTCAAAAGTCACACAACCCAAACTTTGGAAATGTAATTCATGAAAATCGTAAGAGATATTTCCACCCAGTTTTCTGCATTATAAAATCTCATCCATTGAGATATTTTTTCAATGCTTAAAATTCAGTTCACTCCGTACAGGAAATTATATAAATTAATAACTGACGGAAAGCAGCATTCAATTTTTTTCCAGAAATGAACTTCTGAGTAAGAAAAATATGTAAGAAATGATTGAAGGGTCATAATTAGACATTTGATGACTGATGCCATGTCAGTCTGTCATTTGCGACAAATATTGGTCACGTGCAACATTTGATGAATTTTTGACTGGCGATTTTATGGATTGAGTGAAAAGTGTCATTTTTGGAACATATCTCCGTATATGGCAACACTAGCACGTCGAAATATGCCAACAGTCGCATGCAACATGTGTCTAAGTATTGGTTACACATTTACGTGAAAAATCGTAAATCAAGATTTTGTGTCGAAATAGGGCTCTTGAGATAATCCTAGGCTGCCTCTGGTTACACTGAATCCTCTTCGCTCACTTTCACCGCTACTGTGCCTGTTTCTTTTTAATTGATTCAGCATGGCATATTTATTGGACCAGTGCATGTGCATTGCTGAAGAGTATTTTACTACTCATTCTTACACTCATGTGCAAGAGGTCTTTCAATAAAAATGCCCTGCTTCTGGTGTACCTCACAAAGCAACTGTTTTACAACCAGTCAAACACCAACAAATGATCCCACAAATTGTTTAAGAGTTGGTATTTATTGTTGAAAATCAGGTTATGACCAATCAGCATTGGACATACATGCCCACACACAAATAACCACAGACCAGAACCTAAGTTCAAGGGCCATCAGGTTAGCATCAGAGAAAGCTTGAGAGAGCTATTTTCCCAGAGACTTATACCACCCCTCCCAATTAGAAACATGGGTAATGTTTACAAACCATTTGTTACACTTATGGGAGGGGTAGAAGTGCCTTATTTATAAAGAACCAACAATTTTTAGGACAACATTAGACATCTTGAATAACAAAAATCATGTGCTCCAAATCACATATTTATTAAATCTTTTATCCTTTATTGAAAACACTTACCCATAGGTAAAATAATGCCTAATTTACTAAAAGTAAATTCATTTGCAATTATCTGGCATAATTAAGCCTGAAAAGGTGAAAAAACACTTATATTTACACTTTTCAAGCAAGTGATAACTCTGCCATCTGGTGGGAGAAAGTAGTATTTCTCCCACAGACAAGGAAAGGTCTCAGAGGACTCCAGCTGGCCAATGAGAAGCCTTCAAGGCTGTGACGTCACAGAGCAGATTTTCAGATGGCCTATTGTGTATTGAGCTGGGTGTATCAGCTCACTTGTATTCCAGACCCACCTGAGAGCAGGTCACCTGTGAAGTTGCTGGCAGAATCCAGTGTGTTAATGGCCGCCTGTGCCAGCAACAAAGGATGCACAAGGGAAACAGGGATCTAAGGTCCAGTTATAGTAAACATGGACCATGGACATGTGTGACCAAGTGGGATATTGTGTCCAAAACAGCATTTAATGATCCCAGTGAAAATTTCAGCAATATAGAGAGTTTTTGTGTCCCTCATCCAAAGTGGAAAGCCAGACCACATGGTCGGCAGAACTGACGCCATAACAGCATCCATAGGATATCAGCTAATATCCAAGTTGTTCTCAGCCATCCATGCAAGAAAAGCCAGGAAAACTCATCCATCACTCCCCCAAAGCCATTGTTACACCAAGGGAGGAGTGAATTACCATTTTTTAGTGTTGTGTACGACCCCAGGTATAAATAGCATAATGTGAAAATGGCTGGTATGTAAGTACAGAATCTTTTGTATATCTTTTTTGTGTGTTATGTACAGTGAAATGCTCATGTTTGGTGGTAGCAATGCCACAAGCGGTGTTTTTATGAATAAATATGTCGTTCAAAGGTGTCTGACCTTTTATCATTGAAGTGAATCACAAGCCTACCAAGGGCTCCCCTGGTTACTGCTTATTAAATTTAGGCTAAAGTTCGTCTGTTGCTTAACAGGTATCTCAAGGGATACCTGTTATTATACGGAACACCACAAGTGGAATAGGTCGCGTAAAGCGTGGCTCTCTTTTGTTTTTGTTGTTTTTGATATAGTATATATTCAAAGTAAAGTCAAAACAAAGTTAAAATTTAAAAACAAACTTAAACGAATTCACACCTCCCCTTATAAGGTCTCAGATATTTTCAGCAAATTAACAATGTTTTTTTAAAATAATGTAATTGCATTTATTTAGATAAATGCTAACATACATTTTATGAATCCAGTGATAGTCTACAGGATTAGTTTAGTGCAGAAAACCCGGTGTAAATATCTCTTACGATTTTCACGATATACATTTTCAAAGTTTGGGTTGTGTGAATTTTGAAACATACTATAGTATGCACAATTGGTAGTAGGTGGTTTCCTGGCACCTGATTTTCAGAGCTGGCGCCTAGCTTTGAAGAAAATTTTTCGAGCACTGCCCATGGACTTGTTACAGTTGACAACAATGGTAGGTTTGATAGCATTGCCATTGTTATCTATGAAATTTCCGTCTACTGGTGGTGGATGCATATTTGTCAGCGTGTATACTTCTCGTTTTATGACGGTTATTGTCATATGGTATCATAATATTACAAGAATGTAATGAATGCTGAGAACATTTAAATATTTTACTTACGTCTGTAAACCGGTATATTACGAAGTTCAGAAAATAACGCTAGATGGCACTATTTGTAATTCATTATAAATTGCAAAATTCTTAAATTACATTGTACGTAAATGTTATTTCGAAGTTAAATTCAAAGTCATGGTATTGCAAGTGCCTTTATAACAAGTTTTAATCTCTGGTTGTTGAAGATCTGATTGTCATAAAATTTACCGCCAAAAACAGTTTGCTTTCGCTATGCACAAGGACATTTTGATGTGTCGGCAGCTGCACGCAAGGACAATTTGCAGTGATGGCGAAAACCTATAAAATTTACAGTGTAATATTCTCCATTATTGTACTTGAATAAAATAACTATAATCAATTAAGTCTTTATTACATTAAGATTATTAATACATACATATATGAATATTTGTACTTAATATTATGTTCAGTAAAACTTCTTGTGTCACGCGGAAAACGTGATGTATAAAGAAGAAAGAAAAACGAGAGGATGAAGCAGAGAAGGACGGAACCAGGAGAAAGGAGAGAAATAACGGAACCATGTGGGAAGGAATCCTCACTGATTAACTTACGGAAGATAAGTGTCCGACAGTGAAGGAATGTACTGCACTTTGTACAACAGGAGATCGGCCGTTGGATCGAGCAATTGATGGAAGTAAGGTGATGCGATTAGGCAGTTCCATGACAAAGGTAGGGTGTGAAAAGGATCACGTGACCCACCGTTTCAGGAGGTAAGCTGCAGCACTTTAATCACTTTAATGAGCTCATGTTTATATACTTCAAAGGTAGATCTACCTAAAGTACGTTTCGAATAAAGCATGCTAGCGTGTGTATCTAGTGTGGAAAATAAATCGAAAATTTAGCGTTCCGTATCTCGTGGTTGACAGCTAATGGCGGGCGATGCCGTTACATGTAAAAATGGAGTTTTCTCCAATAATTTGAACATGATCTGATACAATACATCCAGAGAACCTTGAATAAGTGCTTATCCTTATAATTTTAAATCTGGGTAATAATCAGAGACAAAAGGTATTTTATTGCGTCTTAATTTTTGAAGGTCACATGTCGTAATGCAGGCATGTCGTCGGCAGAAAGACGAATTAGTGAAAATTTTGCATGGTTGGTAAGAGATGTGCAATCGCATGGAATTGTCTGTGTATAATTATCTGAGTTAATTATATAAACTTGACGAATTATAACCATGAATGAGGCAATGTTGCCAAATCAGACACACGGTGAAGATATTTAATTCTAATTCAGCTGTTCTTACTAAATTAAGTTACGAGCTGAATGCAAGTGAATATATAAACAGCTCCTGTTAATGATCAGGGAGAGGTGTAATTTCTCATGTGAATAAATGTTTAATTATTTCGAAACTTCTATTTCATTCTATATATGCTTACAAAAATCGGTATGTGATAATTGCATGTTAACATATTTTAATAGTGTGTGTTTTCTTTCAGAGGGAAGAACTTTGTGTGTCTTGCCAAAGTAACTCATATTATATCATGCTTGTAATTGGTATGGCAATCAGCCAGGGAAAGGTCAGGTTGTTGGGTTACTACAAAATTTGATATTCCGTTAGACAGGTTTGAACGGTATGGAAGTAGGCTGGATAAAACATGTAAACTGCATCACATACATTTGTACTAGCTCTGAATTTGATATCCAAGACTGAATTATATGGTGGCTGACGGGCATACTCTTATTTGAATATTGATCTTATTGAGTAAACTTATATTGTTCACATAAAAGGAATCCCTTTCGAGGTCAGTTGTCCTCCACAGTATATAACAAATCAGCGCTGCCGGCGTTACTAGGTAAGATTCGTGGGAGCTATCTGTAACATAAATTTGAAGTTGCTGTAATTTTGGTGTTGAGAGGATTGTTTGGATGCTCTCATGACGTGATTGGTGCAGGTGGCCCTCGCCTCTGATTACGGAGTCATTAATTGGGTTCTGGACCATCGTAGTTTGTCCTTCCAACAGATCACTGTCAAACCTCCTTTCACAAGATCACAAATATCTCCTTTCGTGAGACGTAAGTGCTTTGGTGTAAAGAGGGGGGCAAACCTCGTCGATTTGGATTCACAGTACTGCAGCACTGGATTCCAAGAGTTGCTAGTTCATGTTTAACGCAGGAGATGAGAAATAGTTGTCCATAAACAATTTATGACCAACATTTCTCACCTTCTGTGTCAGGTCAATGACTAGCTGATGTGCCAGTGTCCTTTGCTGCCTGGCATCGTCTGTTTTTTCCCAGGTATACTTTCAAGTCGTAAGTATATCCCATTTCGTCACTGATTTCAAATATCTTTATTCCAAATCGTTTGTGCTTCTTCGGGATATACTGTTTGAAGATCAACCTTCCTTTAACCAGAACCATGACCTCATCAATGGATATACGTTCCGTAGGAACGTAATGCATGCTGTAATTGTCATTGATTCCATCAAAGAAACGTCTGATCTTCCACAACCTATCCAAGTCTCTGGCATTTGGGTCTCGGTGTTGGGAATTGTCCTCGAAATGAAGAAACCTGAGGAAATGTAAAAAGCGTCCTTGGAGGGGCTGAAGATATTCCGTCATGTGTCCAATAGTCAGTTATTCTGTCCAGCTTGTGATGTCTCATTGCCAATAGAACGGAAAACAAGATAAAGAATTTGTGTATCGTAAAGGTAGTTGCTGGTCTACTTGTCCCATGTTTTGCAACATGCTGGTCGTAATATCCTTGAGATTCCACCACCAGTAGATTGAAAAATAAGTTCGTAAACAAAAGTCTGAAGAAGTCCAGGGGGGTTGAATTGGCATCCATGGGGAGAGTCACACAGTGGTTACCTGTATACTGTAAAGCAGAAATCCGTCGGTTCCATCCAGTTGGTTTTCACCATGTCAAGTTATCAGGTTCAAAGTCACTGTCGCTGTCTGAAGCCATCCCTGTATCGTTATCAGAGTCGTCGTTACTCAACACCGTGAAGTCGGGATTGTTGTCATCGTCTGGTTCCGAATCCGTATCTAATGCATGCAACTCCTCATAATATCACTTAGCTAGAAACCGGTACAACACTCCGCCATTGATCTATATAAAAAACCAACACAAGACCCACTAACAGTCCGCCACTGATCTGTATAAAAAGCCGACACAAGAGCATATAGTCCACTACTGATCTATATGCTCCACTACTGATCTATATAAAAATCAGACACAAGAGCACACAAACAGTTCGCCACTGCAAAAACACACATGACCACTTGTAACGCTGCAGACAATGAATTCAACCTTCAAAAAGCAGTCCTGAAAAGACAGCCACCAGCCCCCCCCCCCCCCTTTCTGCTCTCCTGGCCTGGATAAATGAGTCATTGAAGCCAAAAATAGCATAGCATGGCTGAGGAGTGACTGGAAAACACTCTTCTGACATTCTGACACCTGTTTGGAAATGAACAATGGCATCGTAGATTATTTTGTCCCAGTGACGTGACTCCTCTCAGCCAGCGACTTTGAACCACCCCACCACACGTGACTGCCAGCCCATTACCACTGACATGTGAAAAGGGAAGCCGTAAGATTATTTTAGTGCGTTCATTCCCTTGCTAGAAGAGCCTATGCATATCCCAGAAATGATATAATTGTGAAAAAAAAAACAAAAAAAAAACGTGGTTTTTGGAGGGCTGACCCCCCCCCCCCATATAACCGAAATGATACTAAACCTTGCTCATTGTTCATCACATACCTCATGACTCATGCAGAACTCAAAACATGTATATCTGAACATAATCAGAGTCACAGTATGTCCAAAAAGTCAGATACTACACACAAAAGCATCTTGTCATCTCAGTCGTTGTCGTAAATAACGGCTGTCACCTATAGGTGATGGGCCGTCGTTTAAGGGTTAACTTCTCAAATATTTACAGTACCGAGTGAGGCAAAGTCCGGCACCACCCTTTTAAATTGAAAATGACTTCACAGAGGGCAATGACATTTCGGATATGGGTAATTGGGGTGGGGGCACACCAGATGGGGCTAGAGTGTATCATGGTGGGTATCTTGAAAGCCGCCATCTTGGAATTACATCCAGATTTTCAAATGGGAAGGAGGTTATGTAGCATATCATTTTACATGTGCGTTTTCTCAGAAATAAGAATATGCAGTTATTTTCCCCCTAACTTTATTTGGTGAGGATAATTTTATAGTTGAAGTTCACATTTGGCATCCTACTGGGTACAAGATGTGCTCTATGTGTTGCCCGTTCTGTGCTACACACAATGTAAGACATTTCAGCCAGTCCTCATGGACATGCAATAACACTGCAGGGTCGACAGAATCACATGCTTGTTGGATCTGGTGCTGAAGATGTCTGAGATCAGTGATTTTCTCTTGATAAACAATGGCTTTAAGATGACTCCAAAGGTAAAAGTGAAGGGGCGTAAGGTCCGGAGAACAGGGTGGCCACTCAGTGGGCCCTCTTCGACCAATCCAGTGACCCGGGAGTTGTTCATCCAACCACTGCCTGACACATATACCCATCATGCCACTGGTATGTCCAGATGGCTGATGTGTTGAGCAAGACCTGATTGATTGATCGATTGAGTTGGTGTTTTAAGTCCACTTTATGCACAGTAAGGCTAATCGGGACTGGACCTACAGTTTAAAGTGGGATCCGAACCACTATGTGCCTCCACCAATAGTTATACAGTACCAATGTATCTGAACATCCGTACTAACAGCTCAAAAACATATTGTACTCATAATTTGTTACCTACATTGAGTTCCACCCTTCCCTTCCTTGTGCTTACCCATATTTTATGTTTAGAATATTTTCTTTTTTTGTAGGTCAGGGTTCCCAGGTGGTCAAGATGAAAATACAGGAAAAAATGTAATTATAAGTTGAAAACAAGGGACACAATTGCAAAAACACTGCATTTAACCTTAATAAACATTTCCATTCGCCTTTTCATCTTCAGAATTAATTTTTTATGAAAAAAATACTAATAGATGGTGTTGGTAAATGATACTTGTGCTCCTTTCATCGACGATGCTACTATTGATAATTCTTTGTTGCAGTATTTGCAACCTGCTTTATGTTTATTGGCACTATACTTCAGCCAAAGGCAAAAATCTTCATCCTCCAACCAAGACTTGTGAAATGCATATACACAGTCATTTCGTCTTCATTGTATTGAAAAACTCTACCTTTACCACTTCTCTTGAAATACATTGAACAGAACTTACAACAGCACTCATGCACCACAATTGCTAGGAAGAAAGTAGAAAGAGTGCAGGAGGCAGTGGCACAAACAGGTGGGGAAGCACAAATAGAATCAATATCTGTCCCACAATGCACCCTACCAGTAAAACAAAAGTTGATGATCCAGGTGTACAGAACCACGGACACATCCGGAAATAATGACGTCCCAGAATGCCTGCCAACTCTGCTTCAATAGTTGTTAAATCATGGTCCCACTGTATAACCAGATAACATGGAAACATTAATCATTTCCCTACAATAAAACTGTTTTAAAGAGCACATACCTGTGTGAATTTTTATGTGGCACGCAAGCGCAGAGTTATTCAAAAATCTTTTAAAACAAGTGCCGCACTGGAGAGGCTTTGATTCTTCAGCTCCATGAACCAGCATGTGTCGCTACAATTAAAACAAAACAAAGCAGTTTGATTAAGTCTGTCTATTTGATCACACATAAAACTTGATGCAACTACACAACTACAAACATTATAACATTAAGAAATTTTTGTCTTCTTTTAAAACACAAAAAAAAAATCCTTTATATTGAAGAATAAAATATTTCAAGAAATATTGTTCAATATTTACTAATGTAAAAAAAAACAACAACTTGTTTCCATTTATTATTACTGATGTTATTAAGGAAGCAGTGGTGGTGAATTAACAAACTGTGTTTCTTTTCTTTCTATTATGGCACTCATAATTTCGAGCTAGGAATTGTATAGTGTTTGAACCTGGAATAAATCAGTGTAATCCCTGAAACAGAACTACAAAGCCATTACATTGTATGCACCCAGGTAGCTGAGTGGTTAGTACCTTCGTCTTTGGTGAAAGTGGTGCCAGGTTTGATTCCCGGTTGGAGCTCCAAAATTTCAGTGTTGATCCAGATTTGTTAGGACAACTGGGCGGCTACTTGAAATCAAGAAGTACCAGGAAACACTCTGATGGGTGATGTGACTTGATACACTAAGCATGCATCACAGAATGAAAAGACACTTGGCAAGCCTTGGCCCTTCAAGGGCTGTGGCACCTTGGAGCTTAGTTTAGTTTTAAATAATTGCAACAAAACATTTTCAAGAAGATTTGTGTCACATTCTGCAGACATCGTAAGTGATTTTCACTATAGAAGGGAGTATTGAAGTAACCTATATTGTAACTTAAGATACAGTGTAAAGTATTGATTAACTAATTTTAAAAAATAGGTTTGCACCGCACATAGCATTTACAACAAACACTATGGAAATATTTGTCAAGAGGAATGGATGCAGTCTACTAAAAATTTAGCAGCATGTGCTTATGAAAGATAAGGTGCTGCAAAGTGCCATCACATATACAGTAACGAGAACAGGAGGAGAATAGGATGGTCTAAAATGTAAAAAATCAGAAAGAAACAGGGCATCACAGAGAATATACATTTTGTGGCATTACTCCATCAACTGTATGTAGATAAAAGATAACACTGAATACTGCAGAGTGGCCAGATCAGTAGTGGTACATATACAGTAGTGTCTTTGCCAAAATGATCATTGCTGCTGAGGGTGATATGTAAGAAATGTTCTAAGGAGCATTATGGGTTTTATTATGACCAGGTGAAGGTATATTTGCACAAATGGCTGACATGTAAGCCTTTTCCCAGAGCTTTCTGTTCTGAGATGCTTGGAAAGAAGGGTCAAGGGTAATAGATAGAAGTAATCATTGAAGGTAATGTGTGTGGAAGACATGTGGATGTGTCACATTTGTGCAACTTCACCGTCCGTTACCATGAAAGGATTTTACGTTAAGTTGAATTGCGCTAAAGGTAACATGTAGAAGTTTATTATACATTACGGCGTAAAGTTGAACCCTCTTGTTTTAAGATGCTAAGAGAAGAATACCAGTTGACCTCGAAGCAACCCGGACGTCAAATTCTTCCGATTGGAGATTTCTTCGATGAGTTCTGCCAAAGTGAACTGAACGAGATGATTTAAACCATACTACCAACATAAGCAGGAAAACGAGGTGGATGTTGTATGAGTGCCTGTCCGTCCAGGGAAAGTTGAGGGAATTAATCAGGAACCACAGGTATGTGCATTTATGGCGATTAAATCAGTGATATACAAAATGCCCTATACTCGAAGTGAGTGCTTGTGTGTGATTTAACGGAAAAGATCACAAATACTGACAAACCAGATTATGTATTATTCAATCTCAAATGATTAGTAATTTCATGTGGTATAATCTAGAACAATAGAAATTGCAAAATGTCCAAGAACTAAATTGTAGAATTGAATCTTGCGTATATGCGCTACGCTAAAGGAAAAATTCCAAAAATTGTAAAAGAGCATTAAACCTTCGTGTCGATCTTATACCATTGATTTATACCCTAAATAGACCTTAATTAAAGAGTGTCTACAACATGTGATATTTGTTTGCCAATTTTGTCCAAAAGTAGTAAGTAGTAGTAAAAGATACCTACTGGATCACGTAGAACCAAGTTTGCTATAAATTGAATTTGTACCAAAGGTAATTGAATCCTGCGCAGGCGCAAGAAATTGCATAGCTTTAAATATAAAATTAAATGGTTTGTTCTAAGTGTGTAAGGAAATATTTATGTACGTATGATAAATGATGAATATCACACTTGATGCGTCAGAAAACAGTATTGCAGTTAAAAAAAAAAAATGCTCAATTGTATGGCGTAAGTGCTGACGAGAAAGGACAATAAACTTGCTATTTGTTCAAAAATACATCTTGTTGGGGCTTTTTGGTTGATTTACATTAAAAGCAAGTAACCTCGTTAGTACAAGAATCGTGTTTGGTAAATGAGCTTGAGATTACGTGTAAGTTGTGTGTGCTCACATTTGTTTTGCAGGGTGTATATATGTATTCTTGGATTGATTGGATTTCGTACTCGAAGGTGATTTGGTAACTTAAAAATTACTTGTCATTGCAAGTGATCCTGAATAAGGGATAGAAGTGAACGCACTACCCTTCGTCAAATACCTACATCTTAATTAAAGACTCTTATACATTGCTTGGTCGAGGAGTTTATCCATGGCCTTTAGTCATGACTTCTATTTTATACTCCGATCAACGACCCAAGTACATGTTATATATTGCAGGGTTCTATCCATCGGAAGGTAAAATATCCTGCTGCTGTGTGAATGTGTAATGAAAGGGAGTTAATAAGGGGCTATAGCTCCCTAAATCCATTTTAAGCTCAGATAGGATATTCGAGACTGGACCACCAGGGAGGCTCAACAGGTCTTGCACATCAGGCAGGGTGCTGGTTATGTTATGGAATGGAATGAAGGGCTACTTTGGACCAAAATATTTCTAAGGTGGAAAGGTGTGGTTGATGACTACTACACTGGGTTTCTCAGGGGAGGGGGGGATTTCTGTGTTTGATGGGGGGTGGGGAGTGACATTTGCTGACAAGAACAATGGGGTTTCAAATTGAAATTGATGTAGCGACACCCATGTGCAGGCCAGTATTCGAACCTGGGACCCCTGGTGTTATAGTGCACTATGCTAACCACTCTGCCACGGAGGTCAGTAGGTAATTTTACCAATAAACCGATACACTGATATGTGTATATTGGCCGCTACAGATACAGTACTGATTACTCTGTCCCATCCTTAACAAAAATACAAACATTGCACATAAAACAAAGAATTACCTGAAGCCTATCCTCAGTAGCGAAAGATTTGTAACATAACTCACACTTGTAAGGTTTAGCTGGATTAACTGTGCCTCTGATTCTTCTTATTAAAATTTTGCCATGAGCAGAGACATGATCTATTAGCTCTCTTTTGCTGTGAAATTCCTGAAATGAAAAGCACAATTATAAAACAAAGGCATACTACACACTGTCAATGAGCAGTTTCTATCTGATAGAAAATGGAATCTTAATTGTAATCAACAGTATGTTGTCATTAAAGGACTGGAATTTCCTATCACACAAATGCTATAGGCAATCACATAACATTTGGAGGTCACTGTCCGAAACTGCTCCATCAGTAAGTCAATGAGAAATATGACTAAAAGAGAAGTAATACATGTAGTCAAATTTGTTGCTGATAAAGAATTGTATAAAGATATAATGGTTTGAAGGTTATCGGCCATCTGCTAATCTCCATTAATGTGAAAGGTATTGACCATTATACCTCTTGGGAAAACAGACATATTACATTGACAACAGACAAATAATTTTCATTATTTTTGTAACAACTTTGTGGAAAGAAATTAAATTTTGTGATTAAATTATTATCTCATTTGAAATTATGAATATTTTAAAGCAAATCTCTGGTAGACTGTTAATTCAAATGGAAATCTTACATTTTAAAATTTATACACATTCTGAACTACACTGAATCCTTACAAATTTCAAGTTTTGGGTATCAGTGCAATTGGTAAGATTATTATCAGCAGTGGTATCAGCTAAACCCTTCTTAAGTTCACCATTTTATTCCAGTGAGAACAGCAGTAAAGCACAATATTGTTATTGTTGCTAAATCAAGATGCACGTGTGTGTGTGCGTACATGCGCGTGCGCGCACACACACGCACACGCACACACACACACACAAGTGGGCATAGAATAAAGTCAATTTCAATAACAAATCAAAAAGCTGCTTTGTTTTTATACACCATAGTATTTGCAGTGTAAAAGCTAATAATAAATAAAGAAGTGAATCAGATCTTGAAATTAATTCTGCATACAAACATGAACGAAGCTCAGATTTTCCTCCCTTAGTCTCCAATCCTCTAGAAATCCATCATACAGTGGAATTTTGATTTTGCATATTTCAGGCGACCAAGGTGTAAGAAATTAAAATGTGGAAAAAATTTATAGCATTTTGTTCTATTGGAGCCGCAAAGAATGAATGCATAAATGCAGGAAAATGTAAAACCGGGGAACATAAAATTGGGGTTCCACGTAGTTACTCAAAGTGCACAAGAATGGATCTTCACCCAAAATACATATCTTTCCCTTTGTTATAAAATCAAGTGTACAGAAAACAACTAAATTCTGAAGTACTTTTAGAGATATTATTGAAAACCACATTTAGAAGAGAAGACTTATGTGTAGGAGCATGCATATTTTGTTTTTTATGAAAATACGAAATGTCAAATAACACATTGTAGTGCTAATTTTTCATGTTTTTGAAAGGTGTGAGGTGCATTTTGCTACCATATTTTGTCACGAAATTTAGGGTTTATTTATCGATGCGAGACCTTCTGGGTGTCTGAATTATCCAGTGAGTTATGCAAATCACAGAAAATTGAATAATTCTGCTGTAAATGTTTGAGAAGCAAGAATGGACTCCTTTACACATTAATTAACTCAATACTCTGATAACTATGCAAATGTGCTATTAGAAGTGAAATTTTAATTCTGTGTAATAAGTACAGTTTTTAAATTAAATTTAGGTTATTATTCACCATTTTAACACCGAAATGCCATTTTATGTATCACTTTTAATCCCAAGTTATGTGAAGTTTTTGTATCAAAATCTTTATCTTTTATTCACCATAAATAGGTGGCTCTACTTATGTGTAACCTGGAACAAGATATAAATAAAGTGCATGGAAAAGAAAAACTCACAAAATTTTGCATGGCATCTTGGGCACTTCAACTGGAAAACTGAAGGAGCTGTTCTTATGAAATTTCTCAGAGGATTTAATCTGTGTCCTCTGCCATACAAAGTCTTGGGTCATAACTGTACAATAATCATTTGATTTATGCCTACAGAAATAAGAATTAGTAGATACTGCCTTCACCTGAAACTTCCTCACTATTTTAGCAGATGCACTCAACAAGAAATGAGCAATTTTAAGTTGTGATGAGTCAAAAATCACTTTGAACTTGTACTGATGGTGCCACACTGGCAGGTTCCTGCTAATACTAATACATGCACATTCTACCAATTTAAAAGTTTTGTAAATGGTAACAAATTCTAAATGCAACCATCACATTGCAAGTATGTCACAAAAATTCACCGCAGAAAATCCCACGCCAGTCAGTAAAAACTACACACGCACCATAAGAGTGAATGTGGATGACCTCTAGAGAAAGGGACAGATGAACACACGAAACAGACACCAGAAAGGGAAAGGTTGAAAATAGCCCAATATGCACAGAATGAATCGCATAGAATATAATGGATCATCATAACAGTACTACACAAAGAATCAAATTGAAGATGGAGAATCTTTGTACCTCTGGCTTAAAAGCAATACTGATTGACCTTATTAAGATTTCAAGAGCTTGTCCTCATAGCCATATGAAGGCTCAGCATTTTCCTACTTGAAAAGGGAATGTGATAATCAGTAAACACAGGTCAAAAACACAAAGTCACTTAGGAAAGCAATATGGCACCTGGGTGTGGGTAGAGTGGTTGAGATTGGGGGAAAATGCAACTATTCTCTATTCAGCTTTAAAACGAAGTAGGTGTGGCCACAAAATTACAAAATTTGTATTAATGCACATGTTGGCCACTTTCTATTCGTCGGCACTTGTCCCTCTCTCCCAGCGCATGTGTAATCTTTTGAACTATTTTCTACAGTGTGTAGAATGTGTTTTGCACAAGAAATATGTGTAACATGACTTTTTAGATGTAACTATTTGCTTTTCAAATTACCAACAATGTCAGTTTTCTTTAATGGTGACAAACCATCTAAGAAGTCCAAGAATTAAAAACTTAAATCATGCAGCCATTTGTTTAATGTCGAATGACTAATCTTACTCATATTGGTATTATTATGGTTTCAAACAATAATTTATCCAGCATATGCATATTGTTGTCCAGAAAAAATGCATGCACTTTATTTATTGAAGTAAGTGCATACCGGCTAACATGTATGATCTGAGATTTTGTTCGGCTTTTTTTCTCTTCAGAGTAACCACTGTACCACTTGGCTGAATTTCCTTGCAGGCTGCATAAATGCTTGTTTTTGAGACACATACTTTCAGAAGTCAGCGAGCGATACCACTTGGTTGGATGAAAATCTGCTTATTTTAGTGATGTGTCACTTAATAGGAAACGTGTGCTCCAAAGGAAAAATTTTCATCAGACCCATTTACCTGCACACTTCGATCAGAAAAAGCTGATATTGAACAGTCCCACTGAAGACTTACATTCTATTTATAAAAAATCTGAACAACTTTACATTACCAAAATATTCAGATATTGGTATCTGCTGGAATGGGTACAGGTTCAAAGTGCTGAGCTCAGCCTTAATTTCAACTAATTGACATGTTTACAGTGAAACCATGTTTTTGTTCCCAGACATTACCTTTTCCTGCATTTCACATTCAATCTTCTTAGTCTAAATAAAGCAGTGTTATACAATTTTCCCCATTTTCTTACATTTCAAGTTTATTCACCTTGGCCCCCCGTATAACCTCTTTTAATTTCTATTTTTATGCTAATTTTTTTAATATTACCTGAGTGCACTGTGGGCAACGTGTCATATCATTTTGCAGATGAAATATTCCGTTGTGGTTTATACTGTCTGCTTCAACTGGCAAACCAGTTATTATTTCACTTTCTTCCAAATTCTCAGCTGCATGAGCCAAGGTGTGGAGATTTAACACTGATGGAGTATCAAACGTTAAACTGCAATGTGTGCATAACCATTCACTTGGAAGCCTGGAATTAAAAATAATAGCTAAATAAAATATGAACATGGCTTTCAAATATATATAACAGTATAAATCATTTACTTCATGGCATCCGGCCTCAAATCAATGGGTACCGAGTGTGGTGCTGATCAGATCACCTCCAAAATGGCAGAGTTCGAGAATGTGTGGGGGTACCCCACATCACCTAAATGTGCCTTCATGCTACATGCATGGGGAACTTTACCTCAAATAACATAACCCGTGACGCAACTGGCCATGTGAGTCAGGGTCTACCTGCCACCCTTGGTCCCACCACCAGAGGTGGGAGATCATCTAACCAGTTAAGGGGTGATGCCTGGTCAGCATGACGAACTTCCAGTCGTTGTTGTATGTTTTCATGACTGGGTTACGCTACCCATTTTTAGCCCCCCAATTTCCTCACGATGTTGGGTGGTCACCGGTTCCATAGACAGGTTGAAATCTTAAGACGAAAGTTAGTTGTCACGCTTCCCACAGGAGACTCGAACCTGGGCACGTCCTGTAGCCAGAGCCCAAAGCATGATGCCTTAGACCATATGGCCATGGTGCGGGACTTTACCATACTTAACTGAAATATTGAAACCTTGTTTTGTGTTTCTTCAGACAGATTGTGGCAAGATTCCGAGTGCATTCAAGCCTAAAAATGCACATGGGTCATGAGTGACCTTTTTGGCACTGAAGCCATTGGTTCCCCATATCAAGATAACAAAGGAACACCCACTTCTTATCATTCATTAAAATTCTCTGGTAAAAACTTGTCATGAAGTTGATTTTAAAGCTACTATCAACATTACAATCTTCCTTCTACAGGTTTATGTACACTAACTTAAATCACATGGCAGAAAATAAATAGTTTCATTAGTAGGAAGGGGAAGGTTACTGACTGTCTGCAATACCAAATGCAAGTGTGTTTGGGAAGGGTGCCACTCCCTGATGTCAGGTTAAAACAGATTGCATTCTTACATTTGATTTCAATTTCCTTGGCACCACTGATTTTCCATGACTTTAACCCCATCTTTAGACTTTACACTGGCTTTCCCTGACCAATTTTCATATTTGGCAGAAAAAGCACAATAATAACCCATGGTGCATCAGCTAGTGAGGGTCAGGGCCTATGTAGTCAAACCCCAAATTTACGTTTTTCAGGGGCCCGAAAATAAAAAAAACGTAAAATGCAGGAAAGCGTAAGGGAGGGGTGAAACTCAAGTGTCAGTAAGAAATGACTACACAATCAACTTTTTAGGGGGTATACTGTGCCAAAAATTATTTAACAATGGGAAAGAAGTATGATCATGAATTTCTAAGGAAAAAAAACAAAGACCTGCTGTGAAAGTTAATGACAGATTAACAGGACCCACTTTCGAGGTTAGGGATGGTGGATGACTGCTTCTACCTGCCGCCTATTAGGTTCAGTTGATGCATCTGATTGTGTGGGATCTCCATTTACTCTGTAAACTGGCAATTAGTTGCTAGTTATAGAAGTCCCAGGTAATTGTAGGGGAAGGTGATCATTTATAGCTGGACGTCAAGCATCTTTATATACTGTAATCAAAGTGTCCTGAAGACATGCGGAATGGTTCAGATTCCACTTTGAGCTACACACGTATACAGTCCCGATCAACCCAACAGCATGAAGTGAACAAAACAAGCTTTGTCAAACTTATGCATTTTTAGACGTCACAATAAATTATCAGTGACGCATGAAGGTTTTCGAAAGGGGGGATGGGGTTACATATACTTTTTATAGTAGTCAGCCCTCACTTTGCCATCTTTTCCTGCCTATGACGTTCTCCTTTTTCTTTTTCAGAAATACTGGTCAAGGTGGGGGAGGGTGGGGTGGCTATGAGTTCCATCCCTTGGTTTGTTATTTACATCCATATCAATGGATAATTTGTTATTGGAATTATAAGTCTTGCAGAGAGCGAACACCCCTTCCACCAATAATGTGGCCATTAAATAATGTATCTCCTTTTTTTGTCTTCCTGTCTAGGTTTAATATTGAGTGATTTATTTTCAGCATGTGGCTGAAATCAAATGATATAGCATTGGTAAAAAAACTTCAGATTAAAAATAACGAACTAGATCCAATCGTAATTCCTTAGGAATTGAAACTACTTTCCATTGAAGAAAAAGTGCAATTGTTATCTGGTATCGCAAATCTTTATTTTTTTTCCACTTCCAATGCTGCAAACAAAAAGAAAAGAAAAGTTTTTACAAACAAGTTCCCCTCCCCATTTTCCTCCTTCCAGTCAACTAGGAAGGATTCGGTAAATGTGTGGAGGGGGAGGGCGAACAAAGACATCTCAGTCGCAGCGTGTCCAAACTCTAGGGAACGCAGCATTTAGCGAGTGTGCTTGTTGTCTGATCCTGAGGCAGAAGGATTGGCCCATTTCATCTTCACAGGGACTGCAAGAAGTGCCAGTTTTCCTTCCTGTCCATCAAGGGATGTAGAACAAATGCAACTTGTGAGCCTCCTCCAACTCCCACACGGAACCATGCCTCTTCGCTCCCTCCTCTTGCATGAAAAACTAACATCTGGAAGTTCAAGGTCGCGGAGTGAATCCATCAGCTGCGAAAGAAGGGAAAAGTTGTGTGGCCAACAGACGAGCATTCTGGCAAATTTTACGACATCGTCATCCCTTGGAAAACCAGAGTTAGAGTGAACGTAAGATCGAGGTGAACAACCTATTATTTAACATAGCCTTTTGCCTGGACCTGGATGTCTGAACGTATTAAGCGGGAAAACGTATAATGCACAAACGTAAAATCGGGGTTTGACCGTACCAACTGACAGCCTCACTCCCACATGCCTCAGCAGCATGGGGTGATGTGTGGTACGTATGACAAACCCACAGTTGTTGTTGTAGGTTTCCCAATTTGTTCACAATGGTGGGTGGCCACCAGTCCCATACACAGACCGAAATCTCAGGAGAAAAGTTCTTATGCTCTCCCCTGCAGGAAACTCGAACCTGAAGAACCCCACTGCCTTCGACTGCATGGCCATGGTGTGAAATGGCAGAAAAGCATGCCAAAATAAATAAATAAATTTTGCAGAAAATAACAAAACAAAATGAGGTCTATAACAATTACAAAATAATTACTTACCCTGCATTCTTCCTCCTGAACAATGTTTTGAATCTCATATCATTTTCCTCATCTTCCAATTTTGGATGGTGTTTCCTTAAGTGTCTGTATAGGCAATAGATATAAAAACACAGTTAGTTATCCAATTTTAAAATTACATTTGTCAGATAAATAAAAAAAAAATATGCACTCACTGACCTGCTATCATGAAGACACTACAAAATAAATATCAGCTTTAAAATTTAATGTTTTAAAGGAAAATTTCATGTCTCATGCAGTTTCACTCGGTGAAATGGGAAAAAAACAGAAAGGCCAACAATTAAACTGACATTATCAGTACTTCTACTATAGTATCCACTAAACAGGTGATGAAACAATTATTATTATAAGAATCAGTTAATTAAAAATCAGAACTGGTAACTTGGAAGACTTTCCTGACGAGTAATAGAATATTTTATTTCACCTTCATGAATACATATATAAACCGATTAGTTGACAGTTACAATGTACTTGTTGTTTTTTAATTAAAATTAATAGTTGCATCAGCACACTGAAGGCTATTTGCACCTGTCATACTATGTGAGGAAATCCTCTTACATAAAATACACGCCTAACATTAAAAAAGGGATGTAAAGGCCATTTGGAGATGAAAGTGCATTGGTGGCTGATTGATTTATTTAGTTTACTTCGCTTTCCTGGCACTTTTAGCTATCACGAAGATGAGGTTGAGTGATGATATGATGAAGGGACACTCTCAAAGAACAGCCATGTCCAAGCTGGGGTTCAAACCTGGGACTCCTGGAATCGTAGCATGCTGTGCTAGCCACTTTGCCATGGAGGTCAATATGGTGTAGATGGCCTTGCATGGGATGAATGATGAACGCATAGCACATTGAATATGTTCTTCTTGAAGGTTCGCATAACCACTTTTTGTACATGCAAAAAAAATCTAACAGTTATTTTAGTGGTTTTTATTTGGTTTTATCTGCGAAGTGTAGAGTGACTAGCCATGTGAGGTTGTGTTGTATGTGTTGCTTGAAAAAGTTCTGGGAAACCTGAACGAAACATCGCAGATAAAATAAAATAAAAACCACTAAAATAA
The DNA here is from genome assembly GCF_977018435.1 of Lepisma saccharinum. Taxonomy (NCBI): domain Eukaryota; kingdom Metazoa; phylum Arthropoda; class Insecta; order Zygentoma; family Lepismatidae; genus Lepisma; species Lepisma saccharinum. The sequence continues at coordinate 83,607,740 of NC_139233.1, forward strand.
CTTTAATTTTTTTTTTTTGCATGCACATTGAATAGGAACGGAAATATTAAAGCATAATCCGAGAGACTGTGAAAACCAGCCTTTCTCAGAAACTTACAGACATTGACTAAAATATTGTTGTAGTTGTCTTCCAACATGGACAACATCTGGGAAGATTGAACTAGCCTCTAGCATGAAGTTCCACACATTTAACCAGAATGTGCTAGAGTGTAAAACTACTGGACATGATGGACATAATGGAGGGTGCAATACTTAAGGTGGGTTAGGAGAACTTTTTGGTGGGACAGACGGTATGAAAAATGCCAGGCATCAAGGCTTGACTTGATAGCAGAAAGCTTCTTCCCTGTGATCCCTTCCCACACTTCTTGCATGCGCCAAGGAGAATAGAACTACAGACGTCTGCATGTCTTTGGCCAGTAAAAAGTGGAGCAGGGCATCATCGTCTGCATCAGCAGACTTTGCAACAGCATCAGCAACTTCTTTGCCTTTAATGCGCAAATGACTTGGGATTCAGCAGAAGTGAATGTCAGCAGAGATAGATAAGGACACTAGGCAGCGAAAAATGCACTTCACTACAAGGTGTGTGGATGAGATTGCTCTGCAGAACACTAAGCGAAATCAGTGCAAATAAGATCTGCTTCAAGGCAAAGTCCAGTGCCTTCAGTATGGAGTATAGTTCTGCTGCAAAAACTGAACAAAGCTGTGGGCCTCTGAGTCATTTATGAAGGCACAGCACATTGATTTGTTTGTTTTGGATCCATCCATAAACAGGATGCTGAAATAGGAGTAGCTGGTTCAGAGCAATAAAAATTTCTGCTGGTATTCCAAATTTGGCATCTGCCTTTTTAAGACCAATCAGAGAAAAGTAAATGTAAGGTGCAGAATATTCCCAGGAGGGGAGCAGTATTAGGAAATGCCTCATAGGTTTTGTGTTGATTGATCCATACCATAAAATGGTGACATAAAATTTACTGATGTCGATATTTTACAGATCTGATATAAAATTCCAAATGGTTCATTGACCTCTTAATAAATATATGTTATGAGGCGAAATGAACGAGAAGCTGCATTTTAAGACATTTACTTTAAAAAGTATACAACAGAGTGAGTATGTGTGTTTATATATAAAAAAAAAAAAATTATAAAACACAATCATATTGCACAAAATTGTAAGATATTTATAGATACATCATATCAGTAAAATTATTGGTAATTGTATCGATAAACCAATACACCAATATACATATATATCGACTGTTACTGATAAGAGTACCGATTAATTTGCCTCATCCTTAGTTCATATTACTTCGCTTTTATGCTACTTTTGGCTAATCATGATGATGATGAATGGTGATACGATGAAATGGATGAAAGAACAATCACAAACTAAAAGGGACAGCACACAACACAAGGTCCACAGAGGATTATACTGGCCATGGTTCAAAGTGTCAGGAGCCTCTTTGACCTGCAAGACTGCAGTTACCAGGGTTCACAATATGGAGCTGAGGTTGACAATTCTCAGGTGCCTTCTGAAAAGGTTCACCCTTACACCCCAAACTCGTGTTAAAAAAATACAGTTCTTGCAAAACAGAAATGGCAGCACCTAATCTACAAAATTAAGATTTCCTACCAAAAGTCTACAAAGTCAAGGTCAAGTACTGGGGAAAGGGAAGGGCATGAATAAAATGGTTACTAAAAGAACCTTCACTGAATTCTTTGTGGATCAAGTAGATGGATTGATTCCAATCACTACCTAATCAATAAAACCAGGACTTTTTATTAAATAATATTTCCTCTGTATGATGACACTTCTTTTCCCCAATGTTTCAATGGTACAAATGTGCATGCATCTTTGCAGAAGTTGCAATTTTTATGACAAAAGTCTTTAACAAAGATTTATCCTGCGCACAACACAAGAAGCAATTAACAAAAATGGTTCAAGTTACATTTTCCCATATTATACATGCAGTTTTCATGTCCCAATAAAACAACATGTAAGACAATTTTTGTGCACTTTGTTTTTTTACAGATGTATGGAAATCGGCAGAAAATGACATATCGGTATCGGCAAAAATCCGATATTTAAACCGGTACTGATAATACTAGAGTTTTACCTTCTAATAAGTTTTATATTTTAATTTTGTAAGATTTATTGAAAATTAGGTTATGGATCTTCATCACTGTGGAGTTTTTCAGATAAAATTATTGTAAAAACTCATTCAGAGGATCAACCCACCTCAAAATCTGAATAGAACAGTACATTGCTGAACCAATAATTCCACGTGATCAGGATCCGCTGTTGTATTGGAAATTCAAACATGAGTATCCAAACCTGAAGCAAATGGCAAGAAAATACTTGCGATACCTGCCGCATCAATATTCAGTGAACGAGTGTTCAGAGTTGCTGGACAGATTTACAATAAGAGAAGAAGTAGGTTACTTCCAGAAGTGCTTCAAAAACTCATGTTTCTGAATTTGAAACTGCCAGCATAAAATTTGCAATATTAAGAACAGGAATTCATTTTGCATTTCAAAGAACTGCTTGTGTACTAATGTTAAATCTCTTGAGAATCTATGTTCTTCTTAAAGGTACGCATAACCACTTTTTGTAGATGCAAATGTACAAGAAAACAGTTATTTTTAGTAGTTTTTATTTTATCTGTGATGTTTCATTCTGGTTTCCCATAACTTTCTCAAGCTCACAGCAAGATAAGTGACAAAAGATACAATAAAAAAAAAAACACTCAAAATAACTGTTTTCTTGTACATTTGCATCCCTTGAGAATATACGTATATGTACGGTATATACATAAAAAAAAAGGTAAAGTGTTCCCCTGTGCATAGCACCACGCCATGAAGGCATATAGGGGGTGTGGGGGTAACGCCCCAGAAATGTAAAGTAAAAATGTAAAGTGCTCCCCTGTGCATAGCACCACGCCATGAAGGCGTATAGGGGGTGTGGGGGTAATGCCCCACACTTTCTTGATCCGGTCGTGAGTGGGGTTGATGTGATCAGCATCATGCCCCTGACCACCTTTACCCCCCAGGGTTTCCCCCAGGTACCCATGTTATTCGATGCTGGGTGGGCGCCGGGGCCGCTTCCATCGTTAGAGAAGTTCCCAGATTTGAACCGGCCAGGGATCGAACCCGGGACCTTTAGCATGGTAGTCAGACGCGTTACCGACTGAGCCACCTCAGCCACATAATAGAAATGTACATAGCAAATTTATTTTTGACATGCTGAAAATAAGATTCCATTTCTGTTGAATAATCTTACTATCGGAATCAGTTAAATATTGGCATTGGTATCAGTTCCAAAAATTGTCGGTAAGTACATCGGCATCGATAAATTTTCAGCTTCCATGGTTCCAATATACGAGGGTTGGGGCAAAAGTCATTGCAACTGTTTTTTTTCTTGCAGATATGTGAGCGCAGCACAAAGTGCTATGTGTCGCGTGGAAGCCATGCAGGCATAGTGCGTATGCACAACAACAGATGGCTCTGTGATTTCAGGAAGTTGCACAGAGAGCGCAGTGAAATCAGTTGTGTGGCGAGCGTCGTGAAAGATGGACGTAACCCGTGTTCAGCAGCGCTCGTATATCAAACTAGCCGTTCGCCGAGGGTTAAATGCGAGAGATTGTCACAGTGAATTGGTGGACGCCGTTGGGGATAATGCTCTCCCATACCGGACAGTAACATGGTGGGAACGAAAGTTGCGGTGATCAGCAACGCTCGGGACGACCTGTCAGTGTGCGGACTGACGTGTCACGTGCCGTCATCGAGCAGCTCCTGCAGGAAGACAGACGATGGACGCTACTGGAGTTAGAGAGGGCAAGTGGCTACGAGAAACGCACCATCCATAGGATATTGTGGACAGAGCTGCAACTGCGCAAAATCGCATCGCGGTGGGTACCACATGCACTGACGGAAATTCAAAGGTGGATGCGATATGCAACATGCTCCGACCACCTAGCACGCTTGCAACAGGACGGCGACCACTTCCTGTCACGAATAATCGCCATCGATGAATTTTGGGCCAGGTCATACGAACCGGAACTCAAACGTCGGTCCGCGGAGTGGCGACATGCCGGATCACCAAGGCCGAAGAAGTTCCGTCAGAATCCTGGTGATCGTCGCGTATGATGTCAGAGGAGTCATTGTGTGCCACTTCGTTCCACATGGCAGAACAGTGACAGCAGAGTACTACAGAAACTTCCTCGAGCGACAGGTACGACGTGGCGTTCGGGACACACGTCCGGACCTTCTGGACAGTGCAATCATCCTGCACGACAACGCTAGACCACATAAAGCAGAGTGTGTACGGCGGCAACTGCACCGCTGGGGATGGGAAGAATTGGAGCACCCGCCATACTCTCCTGACATTTCGCCCTGTGACTTTCATCTCGTACCGAAGGTTAAGGAACCACTACGTGGAAGACGGTTTGCGACACGAGACGACATTGCCAATGCTGTCCAACAACAGATGACCCGATTCTCACATGGTGCGGCCAATGGTGACGCAGATGGTATTCAGAGTCTCCCACATCGTTGGCAGCGTGTGGTGCACATGGCAGGTGACTACTTTGAGGGCCTTTAGCCCCAGTTCTGTTCTGTTAACTGTAGAACAGGTATGTAATTGTCTTGCACGATCAAACCAGTATTGTCCTGTACACTATCGTAATAAATATGTGAGGCAAAATGTTCGCGTGTTTTAACTGTCCCCACATGTAGTTCCCCAATCGTCCTTTCATCTGTATATGTCGCATTTTCCAACCGGGCTGGTATCTGCAAGAAAAAAAATAGTTGCAATGACTTTTGCCCCAACCCTCGTATGTGGATACATCCAACTTTGATTCTAATTTCATCCTTCCTACTTCCGCAGCATTGTCACCTTAATTTCTTCAAATAAATTGAAAAATGTTATTGACAGTACGAGAAGCACGTATCTGACAAGACAAGAAAAATTTGTAAATGGGCAAGGTACGGCGAAAGATATTATTATAAAGAACGCTGTGATTATCCACAATATTAGGTGTATCCAGAAAGTATATTGTACAAAGGCTGTCGCAGAGAAGGTGAGACAGATTGTTTCCTGGCTTGGCAACACTGCCTATGGTTTCGGCACTAGTCGCGTCGTGTAGGATGACTCACTCTGTTTCAGTAGCAAGTTGTCACATGTTGCAAAACCACGTTAGTGAGCAGCTGTGTTGATTTGCGTGGAACGTGTTTAGTTTACCCCTCCAGGTTTTTGTGTATAACATTGCTTTTCGCGATGAGTATTCAAGATGAACAGCGACATGCCTTAAAATTTTGTTGGCGTTTAGGCAAAAGTGCTGCGGAAACTATGCAATGTTTCAACAGGCATATGCCAATCAAGACAGATTGATTAGAGCCACAGTGTACCGATGGCACAAGTTGTTCGAAGATGGGCGCGGATCAGGCGAATCATATTGCTCCACAATAACGCACGATCAAATACCGCACGGGCTTTTCAGGATTACGCAACGAAGAGAAAAATAGAAATTTTCCTGCATACAGCATAAAGCCCGGACCTTGCACCCTGCGACTTTTGGCTATTTCCACTTTTAAAGGCCGCTTTACGTGGTTGTCATTTCATGACGAACAAAGAAGTGATCACCGCAGTGCAAGTATTCTTCAGTTCGCTACCTGACGACAAATTTTCAAAGACAAAATTATTGGGGGGGCTCTGATCACTGAAATACAGTAAATGAATGAATGACTCAATCCCTCCCTTTTTTAAAAATAAAAATTACGTCTTCGTATAGCAGTTTTTAAGCAGCTATTATATTTCTCATGCAAATTAAATGTAACATGAAAAACGTGTGTCTGCTCATTTGTTTTTTAGATAACAATTAACTTTTTTTATATAAAAGCAGGCTATGTATTTACATTAAGAGGCCAACATAACAGTTTTATGCCGGCCTCGGTAGCCGAGCGTGTTGGGTGGTCGGCTCAACTCGCTTTGATCCGGAGGTCTCGGGTTCGAGTTCCGGGGAGGGTATGGGTGTGTTTTAATGTCCGCAACAGACTTGTAAAGAAAGGACATGTAACGTGTGCAAATAACCTTAGTGTTGACGTACCCATAAAAATAGCGAATATTTACAATATTTAACAGTTTCATTTAATTATTTACATAAATGCTAACACAAATCGCAGGCAAATAGTTTTACTTTTTTGTTCTTGCTACAATATTTTACTTTTTAAATTTAATTTTGCGATAATAAAAAAACACACAGCATGCCGTGCTTTAGCAATAATGCCTTTGATCATAGCCGTTCCCGCTTTCGCAATACAGACTTTTTATAAGCTTTCCTTGCGTACTTTCCTGCAAGCCAGTGTTAAATAAACTCAAAGACTTTAGAATTATTTTCCCCTTATTCTTTTGACTAGTGGAAGAGATTTCGAGGATAACTAAATATCGTACATATCAATATTGCCTGAAAGTCGTGTTTATGACCTCAAATTGTTCAGAATTCACTAAACAACATACTGGTATAATTGTCATATCACCTCGTTATTTTGAAACTCTTTTTAGTAAAAATGTTAACAATACTCATAATTATATACTTAGTATATAGTAATAAGTCATGTGTTTTGCTGTCTCTGCTCATAGCCCCCCCCCAAAAGTTGAAGGTTTAGAGGTCTCAGCCCCCCAAATTTGATGGTCTAGAACATTTCAAGTGTGTATTTAAAGTTAAGTTCATGTTGCACAATTCAGAGTAAACTTTACAAGAGAAGCAAAATAATACATTAGATCCTCTTAAGCAAAATTATTGGAGGGGCTCTACCCCCACATCATTAACATTGGGGGGGCTCGAGCTCCCCCAAGCCCCATGGAGTCGGCGCCTATGCAGGAGCGTATGGACGCTTGCTTAGCTGTCAATGGTGCCTATTTTGAAAAAGATGTACGCCTACTCGATATGGCTGATTCTGAATAAAAATTTTGTGGTTTGTGATTTTTTTTGTTTCATTTTAATGATTCTTGGAGGGGTCCATGTACATGCTTGTCTTTTAACTGCTACTCAGCCACGACTTTTTGACCTATTGCGCTCATTTTGGTCTCAATCGGCAGCTAATGAACCAAATTTTCACCCTAGTACATTTCCTAGCCAATGGTGGTCGCTGTTATCCTATACAGAAATTAGTCTCATCTTCTCTGCGACAGCCTTTGTATGATGACCAAAGGAAAAATTTGTTGTGCTTATGTGGATACACTGGCTTTCACCCTGATCCTTATGCTTTCTCCTTGTGTTCATTCTGCAAAGGCTACACCAAGTTTTGATCCAGTAACATGTGTTGGAAATGAGTGTCGATCCAGAATCCTACCAAACACAATATGCATTCTATCAGCACAAAAGGTGAGCATACAGAGGAAATTTGGACAAATCATTTCACTTTTATGGAGCATTATGAATTGACAAAATTTAGTGAATTGTTGGGGGGCATGACTGATGTTCACGACAAGGAAAGGAATGGTCACCCATCTTTGATCTCTGATGACCTTCTTCACAAAATTGAGGAAGAAATTCACAAACTGCCGTTTGACAACAGAATGTCATTACCTCATTCTTGAAACTGTCTAACACCATGATGCATGAGGCTGTGACTGTGAAAATAGGGTGCAGAAAATTGTGTGCAAGACTTATGGGTGCACAGCAGGGACAAAAACTACAGAAAAATAAAAAAAATATAATGTTTCGAGTATTGTGGGTTGCCTATTTTCCATCATTACGCTGATTGTCCTCCAGATGCTTCTCCAACACACCCAATGGGCTAGTGGCATCTACAGAGGGTGTCAATATTCCCGACCAATCTTTGGTCCCATTTTTTTGCAATACTCTGGAACCTGTTGACTTTATATTCCTGGACCTACTTCATCAAGCAGTTAAGAGTGTACCATATCATGTCGACAATTTGTTGACAGTTGATTGCACCATCTCTTCGGTTGTTGATAGGAAGAAAGTGAATTTTGTGCACTTGCTTTTGTGTTGTATTTTGTGTAGGTATCTGAGAATTATGGGACCAAAGACAAGATATGAGATTTCAATGCCCAGGATTCCCCGATGGGGTAGTGGTGAAAATCTTCACTTTGTACTTAAGGGATCCTATGTTTGATACCTGGCGGATGGAAAAAGTGGTTTGGGTCCTTTTCTTAAACTGTAGGACCTATATGTGCATAAAGCTAAGTCATTTTTTTTCTTTTTTTTTTTTAAAAAAGTCCATTTTTAGGGTCTTCCAATAGAAGGAGAGAAAGTGATATCTTATGCACAGAGGAAGGGAAACTGTCATTTAGTGACATGACAAAGCTTTTGATGGAGGCAGAAGATGAAACAGCAATTTGGAAAGAGTAGTGGAGTCATTTCAGAGAGAATGTGGTTTGACACTGCATTATGTGAATGCAAAAACTGCTCTAAGTGCAAGTGTGCTGTGAAAATTTTGAAAAAAAATAAAAAAATAGTGTTACTTTTTATGATTCAAGAGACTGCAGCACATGCTAAGGCCACCCAGAAGAACTCGAGGCCACTGCAAGGCATCAAGAGAGAGAAACAAAGAGATTGAAAGTATGTGTCAACAAGGTACTTGTATTTATCAATCACAAGTACTTTCTTAGGATGTCCAAGAAGACACTGCTACTTCTATGGATGTCTATGAGGGTACAAAGGATCCTGACCATGTTTAATCTACATGGAGAAGATCGAAGAAACACCACATGATTGCGGCGGCGAGGTATGCTGCAAGTATGTCATCAGCAACATAGCCACAATAACGGTCGCAATAGCAGCCCACCAGGACCACAGCACAGTGATAGAGGAGACCTCCACAGAAATTGACAGAAGCAAGGTGTGGTGTTTAGGGAAGACAGCACAAATGCAACAGAGGTGACAGCTTACTTTGATAGCCACAAAGATAGTTCACTGACTAGATTCGAGGATGATAAAGCTGAGACATTGGCATGAAAAAAGAACACAAAAGTGTCTACAAAATGTATTATAGCAGATGGCATAATCAACTATCACGGAGATCACCTGGCTGATTGCCAGAGAAAACCTCTTCAACAATCAACAAGTCACTAACTTCTGGACAAAGTAGGTCCAAGAATGTTGTTTTGTCCATTTTATACACAGAAAGGCTAATCGGGACTAGATCTACAGTTTAAAGTGAGATCCGAACCACTGTGCCATGTGTCTCCACCGTGTATCGAACCCAGGACCCCTTGATTACAAGGCAACAACGCTACCACTGGGTCCAGGAATGTTGTCTGTACCACCAGAGGTTAAGGTCCACAGTGTCCAGAGTATGGCCAAAATGAGACCAAAGATTGGTTGAGGATATTGATGCCCTCCATGCATGCCGATGGTCCTTTGGCTGTGTACAAAAGATGTACGAGAGGCATCCGGAGGAGAAGCAGTGTAATGATGGAAGACAAGCAACAAGCAACACTCAAAACATCATACTTTTCTATTTTCGGTGGGTTTTGGCCTGCTGCTTGGTTCCTTTTGATGAACAGTACGAGATGGCTTGCCTTATTGGGACACAAATACTTGACATGGCAAACCTAGGGCCCCGAAGGTCACGTCTGTGTGACAAAAAATCCTACAAATTGAAATTTTTCTGCTATTTCTGGTTTGCATCAACAGAAGATATTGTCTGAGTGCAAAAGCATTTTTGCGGTGATCTACCTCAAGGAAAGAAAAAAATTAAGACCCCTTTCATTCCAAAATGTATTCTTTGTTCATATTGCTATGTCCTACTGTACATCTAACATTAGGTTGAAAAGTAGGGATGGGACCGGTATTCTATTGGTATCAGCCGATATAGGTATATTGATGTATCAGTAAAATTACTGATAATTTTACCGATCTGATATATCTATAAATATCTTTTAATTTAGTGTAAAATTCTTCAGTTTTGTTATAATTTTTATGGATAATTTCAATGTCCTATTTTTAAAAAAGTAAATGTCTAAATATGCAACTTCTTTTGCAGTGTAGTCACCCCTAAACACACATTTATCAAGGAGGTCAATGAACCATTCAGGTTCTTCAAGGACCATTTGGAATTTCATATCAGATCGGTTATGGGTATAGGTAAATTTTATATCGGTAACTTATCGGTATCGGACAAAATTTCATCCCTATTGAAAAGTCATTAACTATAATGCTTAAATCATATTCAATCAATCAAATTAAAAATTTACAAAGACCAGGTAATTGAGACTTGTAAATTACATTGATAGATAATTGTTACATATTATTATAGCTCTTTGATCATTTTAATTACAAGTGCATAAATAGCAATAAAATTACTTGCAGTTCAAGCACTACCCACAAAGCATGTTATTGCAACATATATATGTTCTTGCAACACAATGAGAAGCAAATAAACAAACAGTAGCAAAAGCTAATGGATATGAGCCAGGTAACTGCAAAAATGAGCAAAGCACTAAGAACAAAGCACTAGGTGCATAGAATGCATCTATCTCAAACTACCTGGTCTCTTCACAGCCTGGTTTAACATCCTGTCTCATAATGTAGTCTTGTTCATTCACCTGAAATTGAGAAAAACTTTTAAGAAGTGTTACTCACTGATTAAACATTACCTGTCTCTATTGTAGGGATGGGAAAACATATGCCCACAATCATCACATTTGTATTTTCTTTCGCCAGAATGCAGCAGCTGATGTCTTTTCAAGCTGTAGTAACGGGGAAATGAGCGATGACAAATGTTACATTCATACTGTGTGTGTTTGAATGTTTCCTGAAAAAGCATATACAGTATATGTTTACATTATCTTGTCAATTTCAGCTTGAGATATGAAACAGAAATTAAAAAAGAAATAAACGCACAAACAATTTCTTTAAAAAAATAATAATAATATTCCCAGCACGGCAACACATTCAGTGCACAGAAGAAATATGTTGCATGAATTTAATTTTGTCTGGGTCTTGGTTGGTACCGTATTTTGGTATACCTATAAAACTGCTAATTATTTTACTCATTAGTATTTACACTGGTTCATATTTCATAAACTAAATTTCTTATGTGACGTTCCTAAGACAAAAACCAATGAGATTAATTAAAAGAGACTGACTGAATCAATTAGGTTACTTACAAAATGTTTGCTCTTTAACCTTTTGGAGCCCAAGGCCATTTTCACATGTAACCCCCTTGATGGCCAAGCCGATCTTGAGCAAAATGAAGTTTCAATTAAATGAGTGTAGATCGGAGGCTAATTGCCCTAGAGATGAGTGATATACCGTTGTACACAGAATGAACCAGAGATTTAGACTATATAAAATTTACGCAAATTCGGAGTATATGTGGCATGAGGGAAGGGGGAGAACACTCAAAATTCCAAAATTTTGAAAAAAATGGGGATTTCCCCCTACCCACCTCCCCCAAGAAAAAAGTACATGACAGTGTCGACATGCACATGGAAATTATCACTGACATGTAAGGAACACAAAAATAATTGCATTATTATCATATGACCAATGTAACGCGAGTTGTACCCCCAAAAGGAATGGTCAGCACACCACTGATTCAAGCTTCAAAATGCAGCGGCATCTTGAAATGACTAGCTGCTCAGAGGCTAATTGCCCTAGAGAGATGAATGATATACCGTTGTACGAGGAATGAATCACAGAATCAGACAATATAAAATTTAAGCACATTCGGCGTAAATATGGAGGGGGAAGGGGGAATCCCCCAAAATTATTAGGATGCAGTTTCAAAAAACCCTCTTCCCCCTCCCCCAACTCTCAACCCCCACTTGCTCCCGCACGGAAAACATTCCTTTTGACCTCGGGTACCGATATACAAACTTCCTTCAATGCAGTTTCCAGGGGTGAGGAAAACGCATTGCTTTAGAACAACAAAGCCGGCCTTCCTTTGTCGGCAAAATTTTTCCCTTGAAAAAAGATGCAAAAAAGAAGTCGCCTTTTTCCCACCTTTTTCATTAAAAGAAAAACGTGCAACAATCATTTCTGTTAAATATATGTGTTAACAACAATATGAAAAAAGAAAATCGACATTCTAGCCCAAAATAGCAAAGTTATAACGTAAAAACAACGATCGTTTCGATCGGGCCCCTGAGGGTTACATGAGAGCATCTCGATCCAGACGATCCGGCTCCTAAAGGTTAAATTGAACATGCACAATGTTGAATTATCAGTTCACTTACTGATTCACACAAATAAGTAAATTTCCAATCTAATCAGGAAAATGTTACACCAAAAATCTCATTGTGAACTAACAATATAATATTAACTGCAACTAAGTCATTTTGTTTGTGTGTGTGTGTGTGTTCCCAAGAGAACTACTTATGCTGAAAAATCTCAGACAGAACATTTCTATCCAAAGTTGTACCAAAATGTTCCTACAAGAAACTATCCCCTATTGTCAGTGTAATCAAGCAATAAATGTTTCAATTCTAGTTGAATGGTCTTACATAATTTGTACCAGGAATGAAAACAAAAATCTGATTTGTTATTTTCTTAAATGAATCTCTGTACGCAAGGAATGATTTGTTACAGGTTCACTTTACAAAGCAAAGAGAATTAATGAAAGTTTCTGTTGCTCAAGGAAAAGAATCACATGCTACGAGAGATCTTTTCATTTCTCAAAGTGACAATAAAACAAGTCATGAATTTCTGACAAGAATGCAGCATTTTGAACTACGAAACGCAGGTAGAAGGTGGATGGTAGGACAACAGTATAGATGAAGTTCGGTCCAAGAATTTCATTTCACATGCTTGGTTTTGCAAACATCTGAAAATATTAAAACAGAATTGAAATTTTCAGTGGGAACCATTTTTGTGTTACTTTACATGTGAGTATATGTCAGATAGCAAACTGTTAAATGCTGGAAAATTTTGGCCCTTCCTGTGGAAGATTTCTTGGGACTGGAAAAAAAAAGTGCAAGCATGGGAAAACATTAAACTGCAAAACATGTGATGAGAAATTAACTAAAATTTGAGATGGATATTAGCTGAAAATGATAAAATTGACCATGCCAATAACTAGTGGCAGATTTCATTTTAGACGGGAAAGCAAAATGTGGAAATAGCATACTGTAATATTCTTTATTAATGTTTTGAAAAGTGTGAGATGTATTTGACTACCATATTCTTATCACAATGAGGTGCATTTCCCTACCATGTTCTATCACAAAATTATGTGAAATGAAATGCACAAAATTGAGTTTATTTACCGACGCAACACATTCAGAAGTTGGAATTATCCTGCGAGTTAAGCAAAGCACGGAAAAATTTATTAATTCTGTTGTAAATATTTGAAAAGCAAAAATGAACTCCTTTACACAGGAATAAACTTAATACTCTGATAACTATACACATGTACTATTACAAGGTAGGTGTTTATTTTATGTAATTTTTAAAACCAAATTTAGGATTATACACTCAACTCTCGATACTACGACCCTGGATATAACGACCCTCTCGAAGTAACAACCCTTTTCCCAGAAACCGTGCAAAATTTGGAAAAAAGTTAAAAAATTGAAGGAAATCGGCTGAAAAATATGTTTTTTGCACTTGGTTTATTCACACTCATTCCCTTCACATGCGCTCTACCCCTCGCAAGTGGGTCTGATCTAAAAATAGACACCACCATACCAAGCTTGAGTGATATCCAATAGCACTTGACCTCTACCCTCCCCTCCCCCAAGCGTGCCAATGTTACCCCACACCCGACAGCCACTACCCAACATGCCAGGCTTGTTTTGCCATTCTGATTTCGCTTGCTCTTGGATACGCAAGAAGAGAAGATCGAACATGCTTGGGTGTTATTTTAAATTGACCTTGACTTGTTTCCTTGTCCTAAGAGCTGCTGACAACTGGATGGAGGTGGGGGGGGGGGGGGAGGAGCAGCCCCAAATGGTCAAACTCTTTCATCGATAAATACACCAGCTTGAGAGATAAAATCGCATGAAGGTTCGAAAATACAGACGCGTGGCACCTGGAAGTCTGGCCCATCTGTCCAGCTCTGACCTAGAGTTCAGAAGGTTCCCGTGAGTGAGCAACTCTTGGCCTTGCAGCCAACAACTTCCGGTAACCGCATTCATTCAAAACGCATTCTTTGTTCCTTGTAACACTTCATAATAAAGCAAAAACTGTTAGAGATAATCAAAGCCACATAGGCCAACTAAAGATCGTCAACCCGCTTAATGATTTGTTCACCAAGCTTCCGCAAAAGTTTACTTTGATCTTACGTGCATCATAACTCCTGTTTCCAATTTCATATGTTTTCCTAACTGTGCCGATGTTGTAATATATTTGCTAAAATAGTGTTCCATTGGCTGAGTGACTTCTCTCTCTTTTCTCTCAGAAAACGTGTAGGGGGAGGGGGGCAGCGATGACCATTGTTTCAGCCATGATTTTCTTGCTCGTGTGTGCACAAGGGGTGATTTTACGCGAGGGTGGAAGTGAACCACTCTTCCATTCCTTTGACCTCTAAAATGGGGCAACCAGTTCTGGACACATTCTTGAAAAAGAACAAAAACCATAGGAAAAAAAAGGTGCCCCTTCCCCTCATTCTCTGCCACTGGTGTGCACTGCAATGTCAGAGAGGCAATGTGATAATTGCAGAATTCTGACATAGCATTCCTATTCTTTCTTTTAATGCTATTTATTGCATAGGAAATATTGCCCGTATTATTGTCTGTTGCATAGTAAGACGTAAAGCAAGGGTCATTTCTTTCTTCTTCACACTGCTGATAAAACTTCTGTCTTCGACAATTCAGTTATCTTAAAATGCTGAGGATTTTCTCTTCGACCACCTGTTACTCAAACTTCCAGCCGGTCTCCTCGGTTTCATGCTGCAGCTGGCGCCAGTGTTTTGTCTAGTGTCTGCAAAGCTGTCGCTTCCCAATAACAGCAATGACTCATCCAGTGTAAAGCAAAAAGTCATAGTTTTGAATCTCGCAAAGCTGTTTTCATTTGAAGATAACGAAATTCGATCCCCAAAAAGAAAAACAAGAGTTAAAACAACTTCATGTTCTGGACCTACTGATAAGCAAAACTGTAAATTTTAATTTGCATCTGACAATAATAAACTTCCTCAACACTTGGAGGAGCGTGTTGAAAGGAAATGCACTTAATATTATCGCCGTGGGAGAAAAAAAAGTGTACAAAGTAGGATTGGAAGCTGAGACAGATTTAAAGAAACATTATTCAAGAGGAAAACGTTTGGAGGAGCAGATGTTGGACATCGAGAATACTTCTAAATCCAACATTAAATCGTCGATTAACGTGAGAGTAAATAACGATCTCCCATTTTGATATCTAAAAATGCGCAGCTTTCATAAAGCTTGTTTTGAGTTCATTTTATGCTGATGGGCTAATCGGGACTAAATATACAGTTTAAAGTGCAATCCAATTCCAAACCAGAATGATTATCGACTGTGATGCTGTTTAATGACGTATCCTAGAATACGCATTGGGTGAAAACAGATCGCAAGTTGCGCGTTTCCTTTTTCACGCTGGATTACAATGCAAGTCGAGGAAGGAGTTTGGACTGTTCCCTTGAATGGGGGAGGGGGTGACTATGAAGTTGGTTGAAGCAAAGAAAACGTGACTGTTTTTACGATGTATTTTACACAGCGGAACCAGAACGAAATTTACAGCCCCACCCTTTCTTTTTTGGTCAGGTGCCTAGAAAGGTTGTGTTGTTTCTCCAGAGAGATCCTATCTTACCAGTTAATCTTGAAATGCTCCAGCAGACCATTATAAAATCCAACATTCAATCCGATTATCTCCCAACTTTTGCTGGCGCCAGTCTGACTGGTGTCAAGATTCTTCGAGTTTCGCTTGCAATAAGCGAGAGATTGTTTTCCTTTCATTAGGTCCCAGTTCAAACCGGTTTCCCATGAACTAGAATGGTAACAATTTCATGGAAGAGCAACGACTGGGCACAATTGAAAGAAAGTAACATTATTTTAAATCCTTTTTTGTGAAAACGTTTTCATGTTCTATTTTCCTTCTCACAACACGCATCATTTGCATAACAGGTTGTATAACTACGAGGATAAATAGTGTTACGTCTCCTAGGCAACTTTGTGTCCGTTTGAGCTCCGTTTAAGCTGAAAATTGGTGCATATTCCAATAACAACCCCTTCGAAATAACGATCCTTTTCCCGGGAACTGCGAAAGGTCGTTGTATCGAGAGTTGACTGTATTTACCATTTTAATACTGAAATTTAACTTTATGTACAGTTTTTGATCCCAAAATGTGCCTAGTTTTGTACACAAATTTTGACCTTTTATTCACCATAAAATATATAAAGGTAAAATTTCCCGTGCATGTGCACACATGCCATGAAGGCATGGCATATGCCTTCATAAGGGGTGATGTGGAGGTATAGAGCTTCACATATTCTTGATCTTGGCTATAATTGGGATGATGTGATCAGCATCAAACCCGGATGCCTTTAACCTCCAGGGTTGCCCAAAGGTACCCATTTACAAGGTTGGGTGGCCCTCAAGAGCCATGCAGAAAGAGGGAAATGCCCGGAAAAATTCCTGGTCCATATCACCTCCACCGGGATTCGAACCCAGGTCTTCCGTGTAGTATGCTCTACGAACTGAGCTACCACGGCCCATACCATAAATATGTGGCTCTCACAATAACCAATATATTATTAGGAAATGCTCTATGATGTACCTGAATCTTCCATTCACTTTAAATAGTGGATACTACTTTTGTAAAAGAAATTGCCATTCAGAAATTTAGAAAACCAGCAAATTGTACCTTTAGTGTTCTTTTGTTTCTTGTGGGAGGGAGGGGGCATGTTATACAGACTTTCAACCAAAAGATCAGATTACAGTACGGAGCTGTGTAAGTGAACATGAGCCCTGACAACTGCACCTAAGTGACTCGGGCTGCAGGGAAAGTGGCACAATTATGCATTTTGCCACATACCACAATCTTACACTCAATTATGAAGTATGAATAGAAATATGAAACAAGTAAAATTAATGAAAATTTATATAAACTAATACAGTATGCCTAAATCAGCTAATGCTGATAAACTACAGATTATTTTATCCACTTGGTGTAAACAAAGGATATAGGGTTCGATCCCTGGTGGAGTCCTAGTGTACAATGGTTCAGATCTCTGCTTAAAATGGAGGCCCAGTACTGATTAGTCTATTTGAGCATCAAATACAACAAATTTTTTTGTCTCATTAGTAGCATACACAGACAGTGAAACTATGAAAAACTTAAAAAACATCACAATTAAAATTCACCTGTAAAAAATACAAAACTTGATTAAAAACCATTCAAGAAACTCAGAAACTGTTCTTAAAATTATATTGTCCCAGTGAATGTTAAACAGTTACAAACTTCAGAATGTATTTAAATGTTTACTTTTTTTGTAATCCATGTCTGTGTGAAAACTCCTAAATCACCTTTCATCTCTGACGAAACACATATGTAGATAAAAAAAAGTTCAACTATAAACATGAAATACAGTCAACTCTCGATTCTACGACCCCGGGTATAACGACCCTTTCCCGAACACAGTGAAAAATTTAGAAAACAGTTAAAAAATTGAAGGAAATCGGCCGGAAAATGGTTCTTTTTTCACTCATTCCCTTCACGAGCACTCTACCCCTCACAATTGGGTCTAATCTAAAAATAGACACTACTACAAAATGCTTGAGTGATATCCAATAGCACTTGACCTCTGCCCTCCCTTCCCTCAAGTGCACCAATGTTACCCCGCAATCGACGGCCGCTACCCAATGTGCCAGGCTTTTTTGCCACTCTTGCTCTTGGATACGCGAGAAGAAAAGATCGAATGTGCTTCGATGTTATTTTAAGTCAGCCTTGACTTGTTTCCTTGTCCTAAGAGCTGCTGAAAACTCACAGGGGGGGGGGGGGGGAGCAGACAGAAATGACCGCTGGACTTGCAGTCTTTGCCAATGTGTATGGCACATTTCATCGATAAATACACCAGCTTGAGAGATAAGATCGCAGGAAGGTTCCAAAATACAGACGCATGGCACCTGGAAGTCTGGCCCGTCTGTCCAGCTCTGACCTAGAGTTCAGAATGTTCCCGTTAGTGAGCAACTCTTGGCCTTGTAGCCAACAACTTCCGGTAACCGCTTTCATTCAAAACGTGTTCTTTGTTCCCTGTAAGACTTCATAAGAAAGCAAAACTGTTAGACATAATCAAAACCACATAGGCCAACTAAAGATCGTCAACCTGCTTAATGCGTTGTCATCCAGGTTTCCATAAAAGTTTACTTCGATCTTACGTGCATCATAATCCCATTTCATACGTTTTTCTACTAATTGTGTCGATATCGTAATATATATCTGCCAAAAAATTGTTCCCTTACCTGACTGACTTCTCCCTCTTTTCCTGTCAGCAAACATGGGGGGAGGGGCGATGCCGATTGTTTCAGCCACGATTTTCTTGCTCGTGTGTGCACACGGACTGATTACAGGCGACGGTGGAAGTGGACCACCCCTATTCCTTTCCTTTGACGTCTGAAATGGGGCAACCAGTTCTGGATATATTCTTGAAAACGAACAAAAACCATAGAACAAGTAAAAAACAAAGTGCCCCCCCCTTTCCCCAGCTCATTCTCCACCACTGGTGTGCACGGCAATGTTGATAATTGCAGAATTCAGGTTCTATTTTTTTTATGCTGTCGTCTGCATAGGAAATATTGCCCGTATTATTGTCTGTTGCATGGTAAAACTTAAAGCAAGGGTCATTTCTTTCTTCTTTACCTTGCTGTTAAAAGTTCCGTCTTCGACAGTTGCGTTATCTTTAAAATGCTGGGATTTCTCTCTTCCGCTAATTGTTGCTCGAACTTCCAGCCGGTCTCCTTGTTTTTACCCTGCACCTGGCACCAGTGTTTTGTCTAGCGTTTGCAAAGCTCGTGCTTGCTGATAACAGCAATGACTCATCCAGCACGAAGAAAAAGTTATTGTTTTGAATCTCGCAAAGCTGTTTTGATTTGACGATAACGAAATTCGATCTCCAGAAAGGAAAACAAGAGTTAAAACAACTTCATGTTCTGCACCTTCTGTTCTGATAAGCAAAACTGTAAATTTAATTCGCATCAGCCTTTTCTTCAGAACCATTCATGTGAAAAAAAAAAAAAAAGGGTTCAATGTAGGAATGTTCGCTGAGACCGATTAAAAATACATTATTCAAGGGGAAAACTTTTGAAGGAGTGGGTGTTTGTCATCGAGAATACTTCTAAATCCAACATTAAATCGTCGATTAACGTGAGAGTAAATAACATCTAACATTTTGATATGTGAAAATGCGCAGTTTCATAAAGCTTGTTTTAAGTTCATTTTATGCTGATGCTTATTGGGACTAACTATACAGTTTAAAGTGAAATTCAATTCCAAACCCGAATGATTATCGATTGCGACGCTGTTTAATGACGTGTCCTAGAATACGCATTGGGTGAAAACAGATCGCAAGTTGCACGTTTCCTTTTTCTTGCTGGATTATAATGCAAGTCAAGGAAGGAGTTTGGACTGCTCCCTTGAATGGGGGAGAGGGGGGGGGGGGGTGAATGAAGTTGGTTGAAGCAAAGGAATTGTGAGCTTTTTCACGATGTATTTTGCACTGCCGAACCAGAACGAAATTTACAGCCCCGCCTTTTTTTTTCTCCTAGAAAGGTTGTGTTGTTTCTCCTGAGAGATCTAATCTTACCAGTGAATCTTGTAACAGATAATGCTCCAGTAGACCCGGATAAAATCCAACATTCATTCTGCCAGATATCTTCCAACTTTTGCTGGCACCAGTCTGACTGGTGTAAAGATTCTTCGAGTTTCGCTTGCAATAAGCGAGAGAGAGTTTTCCTTTCCATAGGTCTCAGTACAAACGGGTTTCTCATGAACTAGAATTGTAAGAATTTCCTGGGAGAGCAACGACTGTGTACAATTGAAAGAAAGTAACATTATTTTAAATCCTTGTTTATGAAAACGTTTTCATGTTCTATTTTCCTTCTCACAACACGTGTGATGTGCATAACAGGTTGTATAACTACCAGGATACATGGTGTTACCATCTTCTAGGCATCTTTATGTCCGTTTGAGCTCCGTTTAAGCTGAAAATTGGTGCAAATTCCAATAACGACCCCTTCGAAACAACGACCCTTTTCCTGGGAACTGTGAAAGGTCGTTGTATCGAGAGTTGACTGTAATGTATAGGTGATGTTCCTTATTTGCACACTGCAAATTTAGTAGTTTCTTCCAATTAATTTTGAATGATCACTTCCTTCATTAACAAAGCAGTGACACATTACAATCTCCGTTCCCCCAGACACCATAACCTTTTCTAATTTGATTTGATTTTTGTAATTTTGTAATTTAGCATCCCTTTTCTGCCATTATTGGCTA
The DNA here is from genome assembly GCF_977018435.1 of Lepisma saccharinum. Taxonomy (NCBI): domain Eukaryota; kingdom Metazoa; phylum Arthropoda; class Insecta; order Zygentoma; family Lepismatidae; genus Lepisma; species Lepisma saccharinum. The sequence goes on from NC_139233.1 coordinate 83,628,155, forward strand.
ATCACGATGATGAAGATGAGCAATGATATGATGAAAGTAATGAAGGAACACACACAAAGAACACCCATGTCCAGGCTGGGATTCAAACCTGGGACCCGTGGCATCGTAACAATTAAATTTGGAATGCGGAAATATGGAATATTACATTACATTACATTACATACAATATTAAAACTATGTTTACCATGCTCATCATGAACACGAAATATGTAGTGATTTTGTCTGTTTCTATAATGGATTATCAACTTGCCAATGAATTTCATTATCCACAATTTTGATCGTATCCTCTTCCATTTTCTGACGTGCTTGTAATACTACTTCTATTTTATTTGCTTGTTGTTTTAACTTGAAAAAGGCACAACCGGAGCAATGATGCCAAATGATCTGCTTTGTCAATCAGATTTCACCACAATTTACACAACTTAGAACCCATTTCTATTTGGATGCAGTATTAACTTTGCTTCAAGAGAAATACTAGTATAGTTCAACTGTTTCATTGCATAGAAGAATTTATTTATAAAAAGAAGCAAGTCATAAAGTTCCAAGCATTCGTATCTGTTAAAAACTTAGATAAATGCAGAAACCCATCCCACAATAACATTGAAAATTCAATATTTCTTCCATTCTCAGTTGTATCTTCAGATAAAGGAAGTTAGTTTCAATAAAGTATGAGTTGGTAAGAAGTTGTTTTGTTTTCCTAATGATTGATGGAGATCAATTTTGAAACATAAAACTTTTAGGCATTACTTTAATATACTGTTTCTTTCTTTATTCTATTCTATTCTATTTATGTATCGTGATATTTGATGCTACAGACATCCAGTAGGTGGTGAAGAATAAGTGTGAAATTTGTGTAAAAATGGCAAAATCTTCATCCACAGAAGCTACAACAAAATTTTCTGTCAACATTGTTGTACTACATCTCACCTTAAAATCATCTTCGGCTTCTTCAAGATCATCTACAAACCCATTTTCACCACCATCTATGTAATCCTGTAACAAAATTTTCAGTTACTTCATATACAGTGGATTCATTTTACAATTCTAGCCACAAGCCTCTAAATTAAGTGTATAATCAAGGTTACACTGTAACATTTCAAATTATGAGTATACCATAGTTAATGTTCAGAATGCACCAACCTAAGAAATATAATTACTGTATTTAGGCATGCATAAAATGCACTTTTTACGAACATTTTAGTGTAAAACATTATGGTGCACATTATACATGAAAAATTCTGACAATTACTGTTTCCCATGATTCTTCATCTTATATCAGAATGTTTTGCTTCACCAAGTAAAGCTGTGGGGATTCTGGCAGAGATAGAGTGCACATGGGAGTTGTAACATTTGGTATCTCTCATGTGAGAAACATTTTGCATCACAGAGCAAAGTCGAATGCTTCATTTCCCTATGAAAAAAAAAAAAAACCTTGTGCATGTTATGTGTGCATAAGCACAGTAACAACACCATATACCATATTTCCGCAAGTACACTGAGCGTGCATGTACATATAATGTGCACCCTGATTGTGATGAGGAAAAGTGACAAACAATTACATCTTGTATATAATGTACAGTACAATTCAGGTTCAAGAAATGGCTTTCTTAGTTGTAGGTTATAAAGCTGTTGCTATGCTGATCACGAGTGAATGACATAACACCTTTGCTATGGGGCAAGAGGAGAATATAAACTTGTGTATGCAATGAGTCTCCAACTTATGCCACCTCCCCCTCCTCCCACCACTGTGTTTAGCATCCCAAAGCTTTCACTTCTGTAACCACCTTGTTTATTCTGTAATAGAAGAAAGTGTGATCAAAATTATGTTATGGGATTTGCAGCACTAAAAAAGTTATTTTCCATTACTTCTCACCCAACAAATACCGCTGATACACATCCCGTGTGACGGAAGGTGCATACTCAATGTGAAAAATCATGGGAAATGGTCATTTCATTTTTAAAGTGTTTATTTTTTAAAATTATTATAACTAAAGAAATCCAATTTGGTACTTTGTATTTGCAAATGTTGATATATACATGTTATACACAGTGAAAACGTGTGTGGTTTCTTGTTGGCGGTCTGAATTATTCCATGCATAATATGCATCACAGTTTATGGGGGCAAAAATATTGGAAAAAAAAAAGTATGCATTATACATGAGTAAATATGGTAACCAACCTTTAGCAGTCATGTGTACCACTGCCAGTATATATCTTAGGCTGGCTGGTACACCTATGTACCAGCACCATGTGGCAGCAATTAATGTGCTATGCCTTCAAAACTACACATGCTATTTCAGTTCTGTCTTTCTTGTTCATTAGTATGTGTATGAAGATATGACATATGTGGAATACAAAACAATATATATATATATATCCAATATCACCCAATACCACCCCCATATCATGAAAATCAGACATACCCTCCACTCCCTCCTCCCCATCCTGCAGAGTGATCCTGATACCAGGGACATCTTTCGGGATAAACCCAGGGTCGTCTTCCGTCGCCCCCCCCAACCTCAAAAACATCTTGGTCCGGAACACTTCCACCCCATCCATACCACTCCCCCCAGCTCACAGGTGCAACAAACCCAGATTCAAGACCTGCCCCATACTCATCACCTCCCCCACCCTCCCGATCCCCACAGCGGCAGGCGAGTTCACCCTTCACCCTAAGGGCACCTGCCACTCATCCAACCTAATTTACACCCTCATCTGTCAAATCTGCGGCAACTTCTACATAGGCGAAACCTCCATCCCCTTGAACCTAAGGATTAATAATCACCGTTCCTCCACCCAAAACTCTGATTTCACTGTTGCCATCCACACCAACAGCCATAACACCACCTTCAATAACTGCTTCCGTGTTGCCATCATCCATCTTTTACCCCCCCGCTCTGACACATCTTTCCGCAGGCGCTGGGAAAGGGCCTACATAACAGGCATGCACGCCACTATACCCCCCGGACTCAACCTAGCCAAGCAGTAACCCTTTCCTCTCCTCCCCAAAATTACCCACCCGCCTTACAGTAAACACTGGTGAAAGTACTTCTCGTCATCTATCAACTGTTTCTGGCAACACTGATCGTAGAGACGCTACGGTCAGTATTCTGTGCCTCTTCTCTTAGTAATGCCGATCTTTCTTCTTCAACTTGAAAATGCGACATAGATCGCGAAATATTGAATAATTTCTCTTCGTGTGGTGTTTACTGTCTCCTTCTTCATTAGTGTTTATCCGCCCTTCTGGCACCTTTTCTGATCCTTTTCCTGTGTTTTTATATATATATATTGTTACAATTATAAACAAGACACGTTTGAAAAAGTCCTTGGTTACCCTTTTCGTATTATGAGATAGACTTTATAAAAAGGGCTATAACACTTCAGTTGCCGCGGTGGCTCAGTCGGTAACGTGTCTGACTACCATGCTCAAGGTCCTGGGTTCGATCCCCGGCCGGTTCAAATCCGGGAACTTTTCTAACGATGGAAGCGGCCCCGGCGCCCACCCAGCGTCGAATAACATGGGTACCTGGGGGAAACCCTGGGGGGTAAAGGCGGTCAGGGGCGTGATGCTGATCACATCACTTCCACTCACGACCAGATCAAGAAAGTGTGGGGCGTTACCCCCACACCCCCTATACGCCTTCATGGCGTGGTAACACTTCAACCAATGCATTTTCCTCATATATTTCACTTTTACATGCATTAATGAAAACAACAGAACACTTTAACAACGCAAGACAATTAGGAGTCCAGTGCGGACCTGGGAGGGGGGTAGGGGGGGAGAAGGACCAATTTTCAAAATTTTCCGAAATTATGGCTTTTATTTCAAATTTGGGGAACCGACATTACATATCATCAAGACTGGTCTTTTGTCATGCTTCCCTCCAAATTTGGTCCATTCAGCATCCATAGGGCACATAGCAAAATTCCAGAAATTCTTTCTGTAAGCTGTTCCTCTTATCAATATATATATATATATATATATATATATATTAGGGATGGGACCGATTAATCGGTACTCTATCGGTATCAGCCGATATAGGCAATCGGAGTTTTGGGTGGAGGAACGGTGATTATTAATCCTTAGGTTCAAGGGGGTGGAGGTTTCGCGAAAACTCCGATTTCACTGTTGCCATCCACACCAACAGCCATAACACCACCTTCAATAACTGCTTCCGTGTTGCCATCATCCATCTTTTACCCCCCTGCTCTGACACATCTTTCCGCAGGCTGGGAAAGGGCCTACATAACAGGCATGCACACCACTATACCCCCCGGACTCAACCTAGCCAATATCAGTAACCCTTTCGTCTCCTCCCCAAAATTACCCACCCGCCTTACAGTAAACACTGGTGAAAGTACTTCTCGTCATCTATCAACTGTTTCTGGCAACACTGATCGTAGAGACGCTACGGTCAGTATTCTGTGCCTCTTCTCTTAGTAACGCCGATCTTTCTTCTTCAACTTGAAAATGCAACATAGATCGCGAAATATAGAATAATTTCTCTTCGTGTGGTAAGTGTTTACTGTCTCCTTCATCATTAGTGTTTATCTGCCCTTCTGGCACCTTTTCTGATCCTATTCCTGTGTGTGTGTATATATATATATATATATATATATATATATATATATATATATATATATATATATATATATATATATATATATATATAAATCAAATAAGGTAAAAGGAAACACTCACCGGACAGTAGGAAAATTCAAAATTTTCGCTAATTTATAGCATCATCGGTGTGAGAAGAAACAGAAGACGGAACCGGAAGTTGGGGTCCTGCAGAGTTGCCAGGTCCCCATTGAAGAAGAAGCGGTGCGTAGAACGAAAAAAACACTGTTTCGTCATCGTTCTACGCACCCCTTCTTCTTCAATGGGGACCTGGCAACTCTGCAGGACCCCAACTTCCGGTTCCGTCTTCTGTTTCTTCTCACACCGATGATGCTATAAATTAGCGAAAATTTTGAATTTTCCTACTGTCCGGTGAGTGTTTCCTTTTACCTTATTTGATTTTTACTTAGCCCTTTTGGCCCTCCTTGCTTTTATCCATTATATATATATATATATATATATATATATATAAAAGGTAAAGTGTTCCCCTGTGCATAGCACCACACCATGAAGGCGTATAGGGGGTGTGGGGGTAACGCCCCACACTTTCTTGATCCGGTCGTGAGTGGGGGTGATGTGATCAGCATCACGCCCCTGACCGCCTTTACCCCCCAGGGTTTCCCCCAGGTACCCATGTTATTCGACACTGGGTGGGCGCCGGGGCCGCTTCCACCGTTAGAAAAGTTCCCGGATTTGAACCGGCCGGGGATCGAACCCGGGACCTTTAGCATGGTAGTCAGACGCGTTACCGACTGAGCCACCGCGGCCACCTTTATATATATATATATATATATATACACACACAAACACACACACACACAAATAATGAAGGAGACAGTAAACACTTACCACACAAATAGATTCTGATTCTGTGCCTCTACTCACAGTGTCGTCGATCTTTTATCTACCTTCTTGAAAATGCGACTCAGATCGCGAAATATTGAATTATTTCTATTCGTGTGGTAAGTGTTTACTGTCTCCTTCATTATTTGTATTTATCCGCCCTTCTGGCACCATTTCTAACCCTATTCCTGTGTTTTATATATATATAATGGATAAAAGCAAGGAGGGCCAAAAGGGCTAAGTAAAAATCAAATATACCTTTTACCTTATATATATATATATATATATATATATATATATATATATATATATATTATTGTTTTGTTACAAGAAGTATGTATATATTTGGTTGTGGAAATGTACCATTGCTACATACTACATATTTTCACTTCAAGCTATGTGGTGGCCACTCTGAATTCATTTGAAAGATTTCAAATGTCTTCTTCTTCCCTAATAATAATAATGACAATAACAACCCGTGGCTCAACGGCCCTGTAAGGGCCTTGGCCTATCTCCCGACTGCAAGTCTCCCTCCCACAATACTACCACGTTGAACACTCAGCCGATATAGGACATTTCCGAAACCGGGTTACGCAACTCACTCATAGCTGACCAATTTCCTCACGATGGTGGGTTGCCAACGGTTCTATACAACGGTTCTATACACAGGCAAAAAACCCAGACTAAACCCAGGCAGACTCGAACCAATGCCGTTCTGCAGTCGGAGTCCAAAGCACAGCACCTTAGACTGCACGGGCAAGGAGGAGGACTAATGCTAATTATTAGGAGCCACAATGTATAAATTTCACCTCCACTAAAAGCCCTGTAATTCTGAAGAAAAACAAAACCAATGTTAAAGGATTTTTCCCCTTCCTTTCTTTTTTCCCCACAGCAAGTTTGAAAGGCACACACACACTTGAAAAATTTCCATCCGGAGAAGCTTTACAGGCGCACGAGGTTCCATCTGCTAAAGGTCAAACATCAAATAATTTCATAATTTTTATTTTATTCGTGGAATTTTTCAGTGTCTTTTAAAACATGTTGGCAATATCTGGTGATCCATACCACATTTCTTTAATTAAGGGATATAGTTATAAATAGGGCTGAGAAGATAGTGATGTATCAGGATCAGCTGATACCAGTGGTTTTGGTATCAAAAAGTATCAGTTGGAATTTATTTACTGATACACGCCAATAATTTTCCGATGTTTTGGTCCTTCAAAGGGTCAACAAAAATTCCATATGGCACTTGCAGAAGTTCATGTTAAGGCTCAGCACTTATTTTGCTCTGCTTATGATGAAATGAAAACAACATAATCAAAGGGGAAGGGGGGGGAGATGTACACAAAAGAACAGTGATTCTGGTGAGTAGCTAGAGCAACCAAGAGAAACAATTAATTTGTCAAGATTTGTCCTTTTCAAAGGTTCGTTCACTCTTCCTTGTGACAGGTTGTGGTCCCGCACAGGAATTCCATGTACATTTCCGAGAAATGGGAAGCAGATGACAACATCAAAAGTAGGACTAAAGTGAAAGCACGACACCCAAATGTGACAATCAAGGCATGTAACTGAAGTGTGGTCAACGCTTTGTGGAAATAAAACAAACCATTCATTGCCAATTTTTGCTCGCAAACTCGTGGGGTTAAAACGTGGATGTTTTGAGAACCAGCATTATTATCACGCTAGGCCCATTTTGAAGTCCTTGGGAAAGAGATGAAAGTTGCTGTGGGAGGGAGGGTTGTGAATTTTCATCTTGTACTCTACCCTTCTGTGTGAATACTGGCTGATACCGACTCTCTAGTGACTTGTTTTTATTGCAAATGACAAGAGAATAATGGACAGCAGGGCATGTACAGAGCCGGTCGAATGAGCATTAAATATATCTGTATTTGTATATATTTATTTCCTTTTCCTCCCTCTCTAGGTTAATCCAAACGACAGGAATGTTGTGGACATGAAATCAGGAGCATGAAATAAAACAGGGACACACTGATTTTTCAGTGTAACTGCAACACTTTAAAAAGGCTAGTCATTTCAGAAACCTACTTCTTTTTTGCATCCCTAGGGGTAGAACGAAGTTCACATAAAATGTCACAAGACATTTTAAAGTGCTATGATGTTACATGAAAATAATTTGGGAGTTATTTAATGTCTTTAATAGAATGTAATGAGTTTTAAACTGAAGTTATACAAGTATCGGTATTGGCTTGGCATCAGTTGGAATTAGTCAGGGTATCGGTACGGCTCAGCCCTAGTTAAAATCTTTTGTCAAGAGTTGCGTGGTTAATGCATTACATGAGAAAGTGTACAGGCCATGAACATGCAATCAGGATTGGACATTTTAGTTAGAGTAAAGACTGCGGATGGAGCTAAATTATATCCTCTGCAATTATTTACTTTTCATACCTTCCTATAACCAAGTTTCAAATTTGCTCAAACGTTAGTTCTCTATTGAACTGGCCCAAAGTACTTCAGTAATTACAGTGGAGCGCCAATTTTACATTCACTAAATTTACATTTTCCACACATTATACATTCACTCTTCGTGCTTCCAAAACAGCAAAATGCTATAAAATGTTCCCAGATTTTACATTTTCAGTTTTTCCACTTTGGTCTCCTGAAGAACATAAAATGGAGATCGAACTGTAATCCCTCCTCAATTACTAGTATTAGGTGGAAATTCAAAGGACAAAGATACGAGGGGCATGTAAAAAAAAAAAGGTCCGATTGGTTATTACAGAGAATAAAATCAAGTGAGAAAATTTTTATTTTGATGCTATACAAGTGCATACCTTGGCTATTTTTCTACATAGCCACCATGACGCTCTAAGCATTTTTCGTACCGTGGAACAAGTTTACATAGACCCTCTGCATAGAAATCTGCCACCTGGGATCTCAGCCAATAGAGAACTGATGTCTGGAGAACTTCACTATCATCGAGATATTGCGAAGCAAGCCACTTTTTGAGATGAAGGAACAGAAAGTAATCACTTGGGGCAAGATCGGGATTTTATGGTGGGTGATTAAAATGTTACAATCGGAATTTTTGAATTGTCGCAACAGTAAGGTCAGCTGTGTGTGGGCGGGCGTTGTCATAAATAAGCAGAATTCCAGACCGTAACATTCCTCTTTGCCGGTTTTGGATGGCACGTCACAAATTAGACAGTGTTTGGCAATACACATCTGCTGTGATGGTTCGTCTCAGTTCCTGGAATTCCACGAGGATTGCTGCTTTTTGGTCCCAAAACACGATTGCCATGATTTTGCAATGTGATGATGTTTGCTTGAATTTCTTAGGTTTTAGTGAACCAGAGTGACACCATTGCACGGATTGCTGCTTCGACTCACCAGTGACGAACGATATGCAGGTTTCGTCTCCAGTCACTATGTGAGAAAACAAGTCATCCCCATCCTTCTCCCACCGGGCCAAAAAATCACGTGCTGATTTCATTCTTTCATCTTTGCGAATGTTTGTCAACATTTTTGGCACCCACCTCGCACACAGTTTGCGATAACCCAGATTATCCGTTACAATTCGGTGCAACGTTTTATCAGACACTTCAAGAAACTCCTTGCCTAGATCAGTAATGGTGAAACGGCGATTGGATCGCACTTTCTCATCAACACATTGCACAATGTTATGTGTCTGAACACTAGGCCTGCTGCTCTGCTCGTCATCATGAACATTTAAACGTCGGCACCATTGTCTTACCTTTCCTTCACTCATTACTGTTGGTCCGTAAATGGCACACAATTCCCAATGAATGTCAGCTGCACTCAGTCCTATTGCGTTGTGAAATCTAATCACCGACCTCACCTCGCATATGGCTGGATTTTCTATTACAGCCATTTCAACTTCCTGCTACTCGCACGTACGCACCTCCACACTGAGAAATATACCTCTGTTGCAGGCACAAAATACTAAAGCATGCTTCCGTGCACGTGCAGGTTCGTCAGTGTTGCCAGTCCCAAGTAAAAATGATCGGCCTTTTTTTTTTTTGACATGTGCCTCTTATACCAAATGCCACTCAAAATTTGTAAAATTACCATTATTTACCAAGATCAGATATTTAATCTACTTACTTGAATGGGCTTCGGAGAACATCCTCTGTACTTTCTATTATTTAGCTTGTCGTCATCATCGGCAGACTCTGTATGTTTCTCCATTGCATTCTTGTACTTCTTCAAAGGATAATGTGACATGCCCCTTCTTCTCACAAGTCTATTATATTTCTTTGATTTAGGCTTCACTGGTTCTTCACCTTCACCCTATAAATGATATATAAAATACTACATAAAATTTCCACCTTCTTAGCAAGATACCAACCTTTTTAAAGATGAAACATTTATAAATTTAAAAGACCAGAGTAGAAAAACTAGTAGACACAGTAGATAGAAAAATGGAGATTGTGGTGATCCCACTTTTCACCTAAGTTTCAAAAATTTTCTGACGTCTTTGAGTTAGTACGTAAAATCTTGCATACTCTAAAAACTACACATTAAAACAGCATCTGCACTGAATTTAAAAGAAAGAAACAAAGTTATTTCTAGTTATCTCTTTAGAAGATAAATCACTTGCATCTTTCCATCCCATAAACGTATCTAACAATCTGAACTAGACAATATATGTTGATTATTATACATAACACAAAGCCCTGTGCTTTATAAGTACACTGAATTTGGTAAACCCTAATGTGATACATTGTTAACATTAATTCATGATGCAATAAAACATTTACATCTATTTTTCATGAATGTACATATTGCTTGTATTGCATAAATTGTTCCCCTTGCAGTTTACTGTTGTTACAAACCTTAAACATGCTATTTTATGTTTCCTAAAATTTACATAATTTGATGATTATAGTAAAATCTTACTCTTTCCATATCATGTTCATTCAAATGTTTCTGAAGATCTTCTGAACTTGGAAATCTCCTGTTGCACTCAAAGCATGGCCAAGCATTCTCTAGGTCATCCAGTTCTGAGGGAGAAAAGAAATTATGTGAAGATATGTGACATGAAATCTCATCAATAGGGCTCGGAAGTTGATGAAAAATTATCTTCTTTTCTGAGCCTTGGAAACATGTGTTCAACCTGATATCAGTCCATTTTCCTTCAGTTAAAAACCAGAAAATATTGTTTTTATTTTGTATTTTTTCACATTTTTGGCCTTTTTTTGGGTTTTAGGTCATCTTTTAGTATTTTTTGCCATTTTTTTTTTTTTTTTTTTTTTCATTTTGTACATTTTTGAGGTTTCTCTTCTTCTTCCCTGTTGATTCATGAATTATAAATACAGTTGCTAGCATAACGTACATATTTCAATATCTTAAGATGGTATTTTTAGTAAGTTCTCCTTTAATCAAAGATACGGTCAATGCAAAAACACATTATAATTTTTAACTGAAATGTTTGGCAATGGATTAAATAATTAATTGTGGTAAATTTCATTTTTCCCCAGCAAACTTTAAAATACTTTGTGTGAAGCCTACTTTGAGGTTCCCTTGCTGGCCACTATTATTGCTTTAATTTGTGGTTTTAAAGGAAAATAAGACAATATAAAAAAATTATAATCTGATGCATACAAAACACAATTGTATTTTCATAACAAACAGAATCAGGCTTATCTGGAGATGTTAAAGTATATTATAGTGAGCTGCGCAGAAACTGACATTGATGCTGTTCTGGATAACAATGATATTAATGAGCAATAAAAGGTATTAGCCTTATCCGCAAATGTTTGAAAAGACATGCAGTAAATCCACAAATTCGTCGTTGTAGTAAATATGAGTAATATGCATTGGCAGTAAATAGCTTTAATTGTATCAAAACTGCTAAAACTATACATTTTAGTGAACTACACGACTACCACAATTATTCATACAGGCTACCTATGAGTTCGACTAATGCTGACCTCCGTGATGGAGGTCAAAATATGACATCAGGGGCCTGAGTTTGAATCCTGGCCTGTGCATGGGTGTTTTTTGCGAGTGACTGTCTCTTGATCAATTTCATATTTGCGATTAGTCGAAAGTGGCAGAAAAGCAAAGCAAAATAAATAAAATCAATCATGCACATTAAACATTGTTAAATTAATACAATAATGTTTTGGCTCAAAAGAGAGATGTAAATCTTCATTTGATGTTCGTGGAAATATGAATAAAATAGTATTTCAGTATTGAGGTATCTTTCGAAGTAAAAATCTGGATATGAGAGTTTGAATGCTATGAGCTGAATGGGGTGTGAATCAGTTCAAGAAATCAGTTTTCTTTTGTGACAGTTTTGTCAATTCACCTACCTGCTTCTCCCAAATGACTGCCCCATTTTATTAAGTTTCATATTCTGTGTTCCTTGTAGGTGATTGACGTCAGTGCTATTGGCTAGTGGATTGGTCTTGTGACCTATTGAAGAGGGAATGTGGAGGAAACTGGAACATAGTGACTTGTCAATAGCAGTTGCGGACTTAGGTGACTAATGACTTCTCACCTGCACATGCCAGACAGATTGTAGCCTTTTCGAGACAGATAAAGTGTTGCAAACTGTATTAGAATTATGCTACACCAATTCTGGTTACACTGTTACCTTTTAAATTTATGCACGTGTTCCTTTCTTTACTGTCATTATTGAGGGGTGAAACTCAACTACACATCTGGCTTTTGGTTGCGAGGGGGAATATAATGTATTAACAAGAATTTAACATGAAAGAAGTAATATTATGAATTCCTCTCCCCAAAAATGCAAGACATGCAATGAACTCTCATGGGTAGGGTGGCAGATAACTGCTTTTACCTGCCGCCTATTACACTCAATTTAGACATATGATTGGATGGGATCTACATTTACTCTGTTAATTGACAATTTGCTGCTAGCTTTAGTAGACTTGGGTAAGGGGTTATCACTTAATGTTACATATGAAGAGGAAATCATCTTTATATACTGTAGTCAAAGTATCCTGGATGATAACCTGTTTTTGTTTCACCAATCTCAGCATGCATTCCTACAATGAACATTGTGTGATTTATTTTTGGACATGAGTGGAAATGAAGAAAAGCAGGAATTATGTTAAATTTAGGGATGTGCCGAAGCCAATTACAGATGTATGAAAATTGGCAGAAATTGACATATCGGTATCGAAATCGGCAAAAATCCGATATTTAAACCGGTTCAATGAATATCAATGTGGATTTAAACGTAACAGATCAACTACAGATCAAATTTTTCACATTAGACAAGACACTTGAAAAATAGTGGGAATATAATCAAAATGTCCATCAGCTATTCATTGATTTCAAAAAAGCATATGATTCGGTCAAAAGAGATAAATTATATAATATTGGTTTGAGTTGCTGTTTTAAGTCCACTTTGTGCACAGTAAGGCTAATCGGGACTGGACCTACAGTTTAAAGTGGGATCCGAACCACTTGTGCCTCCACCAGGTATCGAACCCGGGACCCCTTGATTACAAGGCAATGACGCTACCACTGCGGCATGGGGGAGGCCGAAATTATATAATATATTAGTAGAGTTTGGAATACCTAAGAAGCTTGTTAGTATTATAAAAGTATGCACCAGTGAAACAGAAAGTAAAATTCGTGTGGTGGTAATGTGTCCGACAAAATTACAATTCATGATGGGTTCAAAAAAGGGGATGCATTATCTCCATTGTTCTTTAATTTTGCCTTAGAATATGCTGTTAGGAAGGTAAAGAAACTAAAAAGGACTAAAATTAAATGGTGTGACTCAGTTGTTAGCATATGCAGATGATGTAGACTTACTGGGGGATGATGTGAATACAATTAAGAATAATGCTAAAATATTTTTCAAAACTGCTAAAGAGATAGGTTTGGAAGTTAACAAAGAGAAAACTAAATATATGCTTACAGGCCGAAACCAAGTGTTAGGTAATAATCAAAATCTAATTATTGATAACAACTCGTTTGAACCAGTTTCCAAATTCAAATACTTAGGAGTAATATTAACAAATGAAAATTATATTAAAGAGGAAATAAAAAGTAGGCTTAATTCAGGAAATGCATGTTACTTCTCTCTTCATAAACTTTTGTCTTCTCGTTTCATATCTAAAACTAAAAGTTAAAATATACAAAACAGTAATTTTGCCTGTAGTATTATACGGATGTGAAACTTGGTACCTTACATTGAAAGAGGAACATAAATTGAGAGTATTTGAAAATAAGATCCTTAGGAAAATCTTTGGACCTAAAAGGGATGAGGAGACAGGTGAGTGGAGAAGGTTACATAATTTAGAACTACATACAGTCAACTCTCGATTCAACGACCTTCCACAGTTCCCGGGAAAAGGGTTGTTATTTCGAAGGGGTCGTTATTGGAATTTGCCCCAATTTTCTGCTTAAACGGGGCTCAAACAGACACAAAGATGCATAGGAGATGGTAACACCATTTATCCTGGTAGTTATAAAACCTGTTATGCACAGGACGCGTGTTGTGAGAAGGAAAATAGAACATGAAAAAGTTTTCACAAAAAATAATGTTACTTTCTTTCAATTGTGCACAGTCGTTGCTTTTCCAGGAAATTCTTACAATTATAGTTCATGAGAAACCCCTTTGCACCGAGACCTATGGAAACGAAAGCAATCTCTCGTTTATTGCAAGCGAAACTCGAAGAATCTTGACACCAGTTACACTGGCACCATCAAAAGTCGGGAGATAATCGGGCAGAATGAATGTTGGATTTTATGCGTGTCTAGTGGAGCACTGTCTGTTACAAGATTAACTGGTAAGATTAGATCTCTCGGGAGAAACAACACAACCTTTCTAGGCACCAGACAAAAAAAAAAAGGCAGGGCTGTAATTTTCGTTCTGGTTCGGCTGTGTAAAATACATCGCAAAAAAACAAACACGTTTTCTTTGCTTCAACCAACGTCATTCACCCTCACCCCTTCCCCATTCAAGGAAGCAGTCCAAACTCCTTCATTGACTTGCATTGTAATCCAGTGTGAAAAAGGAAACGCGCAACTTGCGATCCGTCTTCCCCAAATGCGTATTCTAGGACACGTCATTAAACAGCGTCCCAGTCGAAAGTCATTTAGGTTTGGAATTGAATTTCACTTTAAACTGTATATTTAGTCCCGATTAGCCCATCAGCATAAAATGAACTGAAAACAAGCTTTATGAAACTGCGCACTTTTACATATCAAAATGGTAGATCGTTATTTACTCTCACGTTCATCGATGATTTAATGTTGGATTTAGGAGTATTCTCGATGTCAAACACCCACTCCTCCAAAAGTTTTAACTCCCACATGAATGGTTCCGAAGAAAATAATGTCTTTTTAATCGATCTCAGCGACGATTCCTACATTGAGCATGTTTTTTTTCTTCACATGAATGGTTCTGAAGAAAAGCGGATGCAAATTAAATTTACAGTTTTACTTATCAGAAGGCGCAGAACATGAAGTTATTTTAACTCTTGTTTTCCTTTCTGGAGATCGAATTTCGTTATCGTCAAATGAAAACAGCTTTGCGAGATTCAAAACAATAACTTTTTCCTTCGCGCTGGATGAGTCATTGCTGTTATCGGCAAGCAAGAGCTTTGCAGACGCAAGACAAAACACTGGCGCCAGCTGCATCGTAAAAACAAGGAGACCGGCTGGAAGTTCGAGCAACAGGTGGCGGAAGAGAAAAATCCCAGCATTTTGAAGATAACGCAACTGTCGAAGATGGAACTTTTAACAGCAGTGTAAAGAAGAAAGAAATGTCCCTTGCTTTACGTTTTACCATGCAACAGACAATAATATGGGTAATATTTCCTATGCAGACAACAGCATAAAAAAAAATACCTGAATTCTGCAATTATCAACATTGCCGTGCACACCAGTGGCGGAGAATAAGCTGGGAAAAGGTGGGAGGGTTAATTTTTTCATTCTGTTTTTGTTCGTTTTGAAGTACTAGTTGCCCCATTTTAGACGTCAAAGGAAGAGGGGTGGATCCACTTCCACCCTCGCCTGTAATCAACCCGTGTGCGCACACGAGCAAGAAAATCGCCCCTCCCCCCTTCCTTTGCAGACAGGAAAAAAGGAAGTCAGTCAGTCAACGGAACACTTTTTTGGCAGATATTACGACACAATTAGGAAAACGTATGAAGTGGGAAACGGGAGTTATGATCCACGTAAGATCGAAGTAAACTTTTGTGGAAACCTGGATGACAACGCATTAAGCGGGTTGACAATCTTTAGTTTGCCTATGTGGCTTTGATTATCTCGAACAGTTTCGCTTTTTTATGAAGTGTTGCAGGGAACAAAGAACACGTTTTGAATGAAAGCGGTTACTGGAAGTTGTCGGCTACAAGACCGAGAGTTGCTCACTCACGGGAACCTACTGAAATCTAGGTCAGAGCTGGAGGGATGGGCCAGACTTCCAGGCGCCACGCATCTGTATTTTCGAACATTCCTGCGATCTTATCTCTCAAGGTGGCGTATTTATCGATGAAAGAGCTTGACCAGCCATACACATTGGCAAAGACTGCAAGTCCAGCAGTCATTTCGGGCTGCTGCCCCCCTCCTCACCTGCGAGTTTTCAGCAGCTCTTAGGACAAGGAAACAAGTCAAGGTCGATTTAAAATAACATCCAAGCACATTCGATCTTCTCTTCTCGCGTATCCAAGAGAAAGCGTGGCAAAACAAGCCTGGCACATTGGGTAGTTGCCGTCGGGTGCGGGGTAACATTGGTGCGCTTGAGGGAGGGGGGGGGGCAGAGGTCAAGTGCTATTGGATATCACTCAAGCATGGTGTGGTGGTGTCTATTTTTAGTTCAGATCCAATTATGAGGGGTAGAGTGCTCGTGAAGGGAATGAGTGGGAAAAAAACAATGCATTTTTCGGCCGATTTCCTTCAATTTTTCAACTTTTTTCCCAAATTTTTCAACTTTTTTCTAAATTTTTCATGGTTCCCCGAAAAAGGGTCGTTACTTCGAGGGGGTCGTTATACCCGGGGTCGTAGAATCCAGAGTTGACTGTAATTTGTATTCATGTCCAGATATTATTAGAATAATTAAATCAAGAAGACTTAGGTGGGCAGGCCATTTGGCACAAATGCGAGAAGAAAGAGGAGTTTACAGGATTCTTGTTGGGAAACCTGATGGTAAGAGACCTGTAGGAAGGCCAAGACGAAGACGGAGGGACAACGTTGAGATGGTAAAGGTAAAAAAAAAAAAAAGTAAAGTGCTCCCCTGTGCTTAGCACCACGCCATGAAGGCGTATAGGGGTGTGGGGGTAACGCCCCACACTTTCTTGATCCGGTCATGAGTGGGGGTGATGTGATCAGCATCATGCCCCTGACTGCCTTTACCCCCCAGGGTTTCCCCCAGGTACCCATGTTATTCGACACTGGGTGGGCGCCGGGGCCGCTTCCGTTAGAAAAGTTCCCGGATTTGAACCGGCCGGGATCGAACCTGGGACCTTGAGCATGGTAGTCAGACGCGTTACCGACTGAGCCACCGCGGCCACCTAAGATGAGATGGACCTAAGGGAAATCGGTAGGGATGGAAAAGAGTATATAGATCTTGCTCAAGATAGGGAAAGATGGAAGGCCTGTGTTGCTGCAGCCATGAACCTTCGGGTTTAAGAAGGCTAGAGAGTTAGTTAGTTAGTTAACCCGGTACAGATTAAACTAGAGTTTTACCTTCTAATAAGTTTTATATTCTAGTTTTGTAAGATTTATTGAAAATTTGGTTATGATTCGTCATTATTGTAGAGTTTTTGTAATAAAATTATTGCAAACTCATTCAGAGGATCAACTTAACTATAAATTGGAAATAAAACAGTACATTGCTGAACCAGGATCTGCTGTTGTATTGGAAATTCAAAAATGAATATTCAAACCTGAAGCAAGTCCTGAGAAAATACTTGGGCATACCTGCTGCATCGTATTCAGTGATTGAGTGTTCAGTGTTGCCAAACAGATTTGAGATAAGAGAAGAAGTAGGTTACTTCCTGAAGTGCTTCCAAATCTCGTATTTCTGAAGTTGAATCTGGCAGAACAGGAATTCATATTGCATTTCAAAGAACTGCTTGTGTACTAATGTTAAATTTCTAGGTTCACATAACCTTTTGTAGATGTAAATGTACATTCGCATCTCTTGAGAATATATATGTATATAAAGTAGGGATGGGCCGATATGAAATTTTGGCCGATACCGATAAAGTACCGATATAAAATTTACCAATACCGATAACCGATATGCTACCGATCCGATATAAAATTAGAAATGGTCCTTGAAGAACCTGAAATGATCATTGATCTCCTTAATATATGTGTGTTTCAAGGTGACTGCAGTGCAAAAGAAGTTGAATATTTAGACATTTACTTTTTTAGAAAGAATGGCATGGAGATTATCCATAAAAAATACAACGAAATGGCAGAATTTTGCACTAAATTATAAGATATTTATCGATATATCGGATCGGTAAAATAATCGGTAATTTTACCGATAAACCGATACACTGATATGCCTATATCGGCAGATACCGATAGAGTACCGATTAATCGGTCCCATACCTAATATAAATATAATCAGTTCAAAGGAACCGGGTTATCTCTCGAGCAGATTCTCAATGCTTTCCGAATCACACAGCCTTGACACCAGATCGCGAGGGAGAACTGAACTACTCATCCCCCTTCATAACTCAAATTTTTATTCAAAATCTTTCACCGTTTCTACTTCTCGTCTTTGGAACTCAGTGCCCCTCGAAATCCGAAACTCATCTTCAGTATATGTCTTTAAGACGCAATTAAAACATTTTTTATTGGGCACAAATAGTTAGCACATTATATTTTAGTGATAAATTGCATACAGTTAAGCGCAGAACAACACTGAAAATCCTTATTCACCTTAATATTTCAAATCCCTGACTACTGTCATGAATATCTGATTGTGTGTGTGTGTGTATGTGTGTGTTTGTTTTGTTGTATGTTCGTGTGTATAGGTTAGGATTTTATTCCCATATGTATTTTTTTTATCATTTTTTTCTGTAATTTTATATTTCTCTTTTTATATTTTAAAATTTACCTTTCTATGTAATGGTTTAAATGTTGTTGTAAACATGGTTAAGTGGTAGAAAAGGCTACAAAGCCTTAACTTCGCCATGATAAACAAGACGCAATAAATAAATAAATAAATAAATAAAGGGTGTTTTTTTTTTTTTGTGATAAAACTTTCGATAGGGATAGCTGTCATTTGTTTGGTTTTGATGACATGTTGTTTTGTTATTTCAGATCAGTGAACATTGACAAATGATCATGGAAAGACTGACCCCGCAACAACGTTTACAAATTGTGGAAATATATTCCAAAATCAATGTTCTGTTCGTCCATAATCGTCCATCAGAGCAACTTATTCGTCGAACTATTGATAAATTTCGAACAACATTTACTCTACTCGATGAAACACCAATAACAAGACAAAGAAGTGTACCTATGGAAGAAAATATCGGTGCTGTCAGTGATAGTGTTGAAGAAGATCTGAATTTGTCTATTCGTCACTGTTCTCAACAACTTTGACTGTGTCCATCCACTACATGGAAAATTTTACTTAAAGATCTTGGTCTGCACCCATACAAGATCCAATTGGTGCAAGAACTGAAGCCGCAAGACCATAAGAAGCGTCGTTTGTTTGGTGAATAATGCCTAAATCAATTGGAAACTGATCCACTTCTTTATCGACAAAGTGTGTTTAGTGACAAAGCTCATTTCTGGTTAAATGGTGATGTCAACAAGCACAATTGACATATATGGAGTAAGACCAATCCTCAGGATCCTTGCATCCTCCATTGCATCATGAAAATTGAACTGTCTGGTGTGGGTTACATGCTGGAGGTATCGTCAGTCCTTATTTCTTTAAAAATGAGGCCGGCGCCCATGTTACTGTCAATGGTTGTCATTACAGATCAATGATCAGTGATTATTTGTTTCCAAATTTGCATGACATCGACCTGCAACTGTTTTGGTTTCAACAAGATGGTGCGACACCTCATACTGCTAGCACAACAATCGATTCATTGAAAGAACAATTTGGCGACAAAATTATTTCCAGAAATGGTCCAGTGAATTGGCCTTCAAGATCATGTGACCTAACGCCACTGGATTATTTTCTTTGGGATATGTAAAGTCTCTGGTTTATGCTGATAAACCAGCAACAATTGACGCTTTGGAAGCCAACATAACTCGTGTTATTAACAACATACGTCCCAAATTGCTTGAAAAAGTGGTTCCAATTTGGACTGATCGAATCCGGTTCATCACACCTAGTCGTGGTGGACATATGCCGTAAATTATTTTCAAAAAGTAAATGTCAGAAAGTTATCTTTCAAATAAAAACACAATTGACTTCAAACTTAATTTTTTGTGTGTTTTATTTCAATTCAAAGTTCTATCACTCTAAAAAACCACCCTATACATATGATATGCAATAGAAATGTACATACCAAATTTATTTTTGTCATGCACAAAATAACACCCCATTTCTGTTTAATAATCTTATGTATCGGAATCAGTTCCAAAAATTATCGGTGAGTACATCAGCATCTGTAAATTTTCAGCTTCATCACATCCCTAGTTAAATTTAAGTTGTGTTAATTTCCATCCTGCAGTGCTCAGTGTGTTCAAGACACTTATTCTTGCACCAGCTGTAAAATACAAGCTTCCATATGCAGTTTGGAACAACAAATCTGTTTGGTTATTAAACAAATGGTTCTCGTACTTCAGACAATAATAAATGTGGGGGAAATAAGCCAAGATTGAATGGGAAAATGCAAGTTATTCATGAGGAAACTAAATATTACATCAGATTTTCACCATGGACATATCAGAAGGGAACTTTTGATCACCAGCCACAAGACTCCTATATCTAACAATAAATCCCCCCTCCCTACCTATTTGCTTTTATGTTTAAAAATGCAGATGTTTGGCAAACATATCAAAACTTCCACTTATGCTCATGGGCTAATCAGAATGGCAGATATGGTTTTAAAGAAGAAATCATACCATTAAAAATGTACATTTACTGCGAAGCGACCCTTGTATACATTGATTGCAGACTATAAAGACAATTGCCACATTGGTGTCTAACATTACATGAGACTTCATAAAAATAGCAATGGAGTTACCCACTCCTTGTCAAGACATTTAGATTTAACAGAAAACCTTAAATGAATATAACATGCAGTAGCCCCTATTATTAAGACTATTATTCCACCACTGATATTCTCCTTACCAGTGTTAAAATTCTTTTAGTATATTATACACTCAAAAACTAATTGTTCAGTGGTTTCTTACCTGCATCTGAGTTTTGCCCCTTCTCTGTATGTAAGGACTTTTGTTGTGCTCTGAGAAACTATTAATCCTGGTATACATTGTACCTAAATATACCCGTTTGGTGGTTACATGGAGAGAGAGGTAATTCACATGAATAAGTTCACATTTCATTTTGTTCGCGATCGATTCCGTCACTTGCCTGCACCTTCGCACGGATGCAGACGACGAGACCGAGAACCGACAATGCCAATATCCCGATGCGTAGCAAAAGAAGGAAGTACCATGTCCGCACCGAAGGAGCAGAAAGTGACAGGCCCGCATCAACTGCACACAAATGCGAGTGGGAGAAAAAGGAACCACACCACCCAAGCAAGACAGTACATGCCTGAGAAAGCTACCAGACAGGTGGCGAAACTGATCACGAACAAAAATTGCGCAGAAAAATGAAATGTGAACTTATTAGAGCGAATCATTAGTCCTGTGTAAGAATGCTTGTTTCATGCAAAATCAACTGATGTCATAAGGTGGCAACATTTATAATGTGTGTATCTGATTGTCCTTAGTGACCATAACAAGGTTAGAGAAGACTCCAGCAGAAGCTGGTTTTCTAATAAAAAAAATAGCCATACCTACTAGATGACAATGTACTGCATTAATCATTTACATAAACGAAACTACTGCATACCTCTTTTTTCTTCATCACTAGGTTCCAGAACCGGGAGGGAACGCTTCTGTGCATATGGTGCACTGTACCATACAAGCAGTTCTTGTTTAGGATGGATAACTCGAGTGGTTGTAAAATACAATGAGTGTCCCTGCTGACTCACAATTAGATTCAAATCTCTAAAAAAACGAGCTGGTCGAACAAATCGCATCCAATTTGAAGAATCTGGGGGAAAAAGGGAGTACAGTCCTTAGGAAAGTTTTTAGGCACTCAAAATTGAAAAATCAATTCTACTTCCTAACATTACATCTTAGTAAACATAATTTGAAGTATATTTTCTTCTGTGCATGGAACCTGCAAAGTTACCAAACACCACCACCACCAAAATAAAATCCCACAATTACAAAAAAATTAACACAGCCACAAATAGTAAATATCAAGACAAAAATTTATGTACAGTGAAATCGCAGTTATAAGTTTTGCAGTAGTATTTTTTTTTCTGTTATCCATGCCAATTGCCCTAAGTTTTTGATGAACTTATTTCAACCGCATTTCACATTAGTGTCGTTATCAATGCAAGTGTCCCAAAATCATGTAATGACCCTGTACGGTTTCATGTTGGCTGTCTGAATTAATCCGTGCATAATACGCACCACAGTTTTTCGGGGCAAAAATTTTGGAAAAAAGTGCACATTATACATGAGTAAATACGGTATTTTTAGTTTAAAAATATAATAATCAAATTTTGTCTTATTAATTCAATTTTTTCATATTTTCGTAAACCTGCTCAGGAGTGTAAAGGTTAAAATACAAAGGCTGTCGCAGAGAAGGTGAGACTAATTCCTGTATAGGAAAACAGTGACCTCCATTGGCTAGCAAATTTACTAGGGTGAAAATTTGGTTCATTAGCTGCCGATTGAGACCAAAATAAGTGCAATAGGTCAAAAAATCGTGACTGAGTAGCAGTTAAAAGACAAGCATGTACATGGACCCCTCCAGAATCATTAAAATGAAACAAAAAAATTACAAACCACAAAATTTTTCTTCAGAATCAGCCATATCGAGTAGACGTACATCTCTTTCAAAATAGGCACCATTGACAGCTAAGCAAGCGTCCATACGCTCCTGTCACTTTATGAATGTCTTTGAAAATTCGTCATCAGGTATCGAACTGAAGAAAACTTGCGCTGCGGTGATCACTTCTTTGTTCGTCATGAAATGACGACCACGTAAAGCGGCCTTTAAAAGTGGAAATAGCCAAACGTCGCAGGGTGCAAGGTCAAGGCTGTATGCTGAATGCAGGAAAATATCTATTTTTCTCTTCATCGCGTGATCCTGAAAAGCCCGCGCGGTATGCGGGCGTAAGTTATCGTGGTGCAATATGAAGTTCTTCAAATGCGGCCTCTTTTTTGCTACGTGCTGCCGCAGTGTCTCGATGACTCCTTGGTAATACTGTGGCTCAACTCAGTCTGTCTTGATCGGCATATGCCTGTTCAAACACTGCATATATGAAATGCCAAGAAAATTTTATGGCATGTCGCTGTTCATCTTGAATCGCGAAAAGCAATGTTATACACAAAAATCGGGAGAGGTAAACGAAACACGTTCCACGTAAATCAACACAGCTGCTCAATAACGTGGTTTCGCAACATGTAACAACTTGCTACGGAAACAGAATGAGTCATCCTACACGACGTGACTATTGCCGAAACCATAGGCAGTTGCCAAGCCAGGAAAAAATCTGTCTCACCTTCTCTGCGACAGCCTTTGTATATTACTGACCAAATAATATGACATATATGGTGTGTGTAAATGCCTTAATGGAAGAAATCTTATGGTCCTAACTGCTAGTTTGAGGGTCCTGAATGTGCTTTCTATAAATGTTTCGTTAGCCATTGCGAAAGTATATATTTTGAAGTTTTTTTAGAAAAAGTAAAGAGGAAATGAGCAAAACCACTTATAAAAGTTTAAAGGTCATGTGCCACAATTTTTCACTTTGTAATGTAATGTTCTCCTCTTGGTCCACATAGCAACAAATGACTCATTTAATAGGAATGATGTCATTCAATGTTGATCAGCATAGCAACAGCTTTACGACCTATAACTAAGAAAGTCATTTCTTGAACCTGGATTATACTGCACATTATATACGAGATATAATTGTTAGTCACTTTTCCCCATCAAAAACCAGGGTGTGCATTTTACACGCATAAATATGGTAAATAAGTGATCAGTTTCCACTTATTTTATAGTTGGGCTAGTACACATTTGTATCTCTATGTTTTAACACAGTTTTAAAAATAATAATATAGAAATATGTGAAAAACGAAGTTCTTAATAATGTTTTGCACAAAGCATAAGCTATGCTTTAACCCCTTCCCCACAGTGACATTGAAGGGAAGTAATTCCAAGAAGATACCAGCTCTACATAGATTCAACCACAAAATTGATTCATCATAAATAGCATAAAAAATTACTATAAAAAGACTTAGTGCACAGTGAAGCAAAAGAAAACAATCTATATACAGACTCTGCCACATAATGAAGCTAGAAAAGCACTCTATACATAGACTCTGTTGTAAATTGTAAAATGAAGGAAAACACTCATTGTAAAAAAAATATTTTTCAGGAACCAACGATGCATTAAGAATGGACTGTTTGCTCAAAAAGACTAATGAAAGCACGATAAAGTGATGTCTATAAAAATGACTTGCCACAATACAACAACTGTTCATTTTGAAATACCATCTATATGTAGACAGATGTTCCACAAAAAAATAAAGACCATTTTTAGAGTGTGTATATATACATCCGCTGCAGTTAATGGGTTCATCAATTTCTGTAATCACACTTGTTGTGAACAACATTGCTTTTCTTATGCATCTTCTTGTTCAATGAAGGTACTAATTATGTATGAAGTAATCTACGCATTTATAATGCACACCCTGGTTTTTGATGGGAAAAAGCGACAAAGAATTATATCTTACACATAATTCGCAGTACAATTCAATTTCAAGAAATGGCTCTCTTAGGGGTAAAGCTGTTGCTCTGCCGAATAAGAGCAAATTACATCATACCTATTCAATGAGTCACGTGTTGCTATGTGGAGCAAGAAGAGAATATAGTCTTGTGTATACAGTGAGTCACCAGCCCATACCACCTGCCCCTTTCCCTCCACTGTGTTTAGCATCCCAAAGCTTTTACTTCTGTAACCACCTTGTTTATTCCGTTGTAGAAGAAAGCGAGATCAAAATTACATTATGGATTTGCAGTGATCAGCAGTTATTTTCTATTATTTCTCATCCAACAAATGCTGTGCATACTCATCCTGAGTCATGGGAGGTGCATGCTTGAATTCTGCCAGAGCGGAGCAGCGCTGCATTTTTCGGCATTGCAAAATATTCCATTACAAAGTGAAAAATCATGGGAAACAGCCCTTAAAACTTTCATATGTGGTTTTTAAAATTATATTTAATTATTTAATTAATAGCCCAAGAAACCCAACCTGGTAATTTGTATTTGTGCCTCTTGATATATATGTGTTATATGCAGTGACATATTGAAAACATGTGCATTATACATGAGTAAATACTGTATGTATTTTCATACTTGCTACTTGTCGTATTTGTGCATGTGAATGTGGAAATCCAGCCAGATACTTATTCTATTCTATCTATGCATTTCTTTCTTACCTGGTGCCTACATGCACTTCTTAAAACTTTAATGCTTTTTTTTCTGACAACATGCGTTTCAAATAAGCAGCTATTAAGAATTTTGAGCAATTGAACAGGAAAGAGATGGATTTGATATCAGTTCATCCCCCATTGATATCACTACACTCACAAAGTATAATTTTGAACCAAAAACTTACTTTCATTTGAGACATCCAATTTTACCATCTCTCCCAAGTCTGTTTCAAGCAGAAGAATTAGTTCATTTTCTTCTTCTTCTATAACTGGAAAATCCTCAGACTTTATAAGCAATCCTTCTACTGGCCCAAACTGGGTTCTCTTTGGTATAGTCTTGCGAGCAAAAACACCATACACTGGATAAGAAAAAAAAATATGTACTTAAGTATTAATAACAATAACATTTGCATACTATTCAATAGTATCAACAACTTATTTCGATATTTCTCCTTATGAGAAAATGTAGTTAAAGAGGAGGAATTGGGACATTGATTCTTAATGGCTATACGGCATAAGGTTTTAGAAGCAATATTGGGCAGGGTCATGCAGAGCATGTCTGTGGAGACCAGCCAATGGCAGGAGTGTAACGTTGTACATTTAGGAAACTGTAGCACGCAAGTTAAATGCCGTGTTCTGTATTTCTCTTGTGTGCAAGAAGTTTTCATTCATCACAAGATGGGACAAGACATTTTGAACCTGACTGTCCAAGTCTCGTAAATTTCCATTGCCTACAGTCAGAGTTATAGTTTCTTGAAGAAACACTGGGAAACTACATATCTCAACACACACACTACGACCCTTTCATTTTCCTTCCATCTGCTTTTTCGTTGGCACAGTGTTGGCAGCTGAGTCGTCGTCGTGTCTTGGGAAAACAAGGGGTGTTAAATTTGTCCCAATATATACACAATGACCCTTCATTGTCGTGGGAGTTCTTCAACATTGTGAGTCTGAGTCGGTTTGAGTTCCTATATGCTGCATTGGTAAAATATTATAATCCTGTGTAGAAATATTCACAATACTCATACATGCATTATAAAAAAAATGATCGAATAGTGGATACAGTGAATTTTATGTGTCTCCCTTCCGCTAGCAGTTAGTTTGGCAATAACACTGGTTGTGTTTTGGCTGAACTCACGTTCCTTCTAAAAGTGTACACCGTATAGGCAGAATTGGGAACCCAACTTATCATTTATGGTTATGGACATGATCTTCTCCAAGTGTTGTAATATTGAAAAAAGCTAATTGTTGTAAAAATGTGCTTATGTGCAGGCCATTCGGTTTAGCTTGAGCTCTGGCCTACAGATGCACAGAAGCCTGTCGCTCAGCCGAACGACAGGAGCGGTGTTTGGGACCTACTGGTGTCTGGATTTATTATTTTTTCTTTTTAAAGCATCAGTTCGAGAAGGTGATATTTCAAGGAAAAGAATGACAGAGGATTCTTTGTATCGGTGAAACCCCTCGGTGAAAGAGGCATTCTCACTCTCCTATTTCTCTCCGGGGGGGAGATCGTATTACCAGGAGGAAGGTGATTGTTGTCCTGTGTTGCTTAGGGTGTTTTTATTCCCCGGAAGTTGAGGTGAAAATGAAAACTGGAAAGAAGATTGGAGAAGAGAAATTATCTCAACGTGCATAAGTTTATGAAGAAAGAAGCTGACAGTGCTCTTGTATTGAATGTTAAACAAGTGCAAAAGCTTGTTTCCGCAGCTACTGGTGTGTCAGTAAATACTTTGAAATGCCTCTTAAAGGAAAATGATGGCAACAAAGTAACTGAGAAGGGATTAGTAATGCCTAACAAAACACTCAGAAGAAAAACATTTAAAAGTTATATGAACGAATTTGACATGTTTGTTATTTGTAGAACAATTAATGAATTCATGATCATGAAGGACAGGGTTCTACTTTAGATTCATAAGTAATTTTTTAACGAGACAACATCATATAATCTTTGGCAGTTTCATATCTAGTAGAATTGTAAGTTACGCAAATTGCAACACTGCTCCTATGAGTCACGTAACGTCTTCCGCAAACGACAAACATTTCCCGCTTTGCGCATGTCAGAGCTCAGGCTAAACCAAATGTGCTGTATGTGTAGTAGCATGTTCATGTTCATCCATTAAAAAATCCCAAAATAACATGAATCTGGTATAGAATGCAAATTTTCATAAATTTTCAACATATTTTGTACATAAAACCTAAAAACACTATGAAAATTCATTGTTTTGTTTTTCTAGGCTTAAAAAATGGAATGCAAATATAACGTGCAGAGTTTCAAAAATGATATCCAAAAGAAAACTACAGTGTGTGTTATACATGCAGATGTTATTAAGAGCATTCTCAACTCAAATTGCTTGAAGGATATTGGTTAGTGCTTGTGCAGACAAAAAGAAATCCAAAGATTCCCTCGAAAAATTTGGATAGTAAAAAATCCAGATTCGGCCATTTCCAACTGATACCAGTAGAGTACCAAAGGCTTGCCCAGTGGCATAGTGGTCATTTTGTCACCTTGTAATCAAGGGGTTCCTGATTTGATCCCTTGTGGATGCACCTTTTAATGGAAGAGTACCGATTAATCTGATTGAGTTTCGTTTTAAGTCCACTTTATGCACAGAAAGGCTAATCGGGACCTGACCTATAGTTTAAATTTGGATACGAACCACTGTGTGTCTCCACTGGGTATCAAACCCAGGACCCTTTCATTAATTGATTGATCTGTCATGCCACAAATATACAGCTCAGTATGTCTTTCCATTCTACATTAAGCACAAAATAAATCAATGTTGAAGATTTTGCATAAACATCATTATAATGTGCACTTCAAAAAGTGTTGTGTTGGCAAGTAAAGTAAATTTCATTAATTGTCACTATTTACGCAGTCATGTTCTTTTTCACATTTTGTATTTCACGTCATTTAGCAACAAAAAACCTTGTACTCTTCACCATATCATTTCATGCATAAGCATGTCTACATATCAGCCACGAGTACAAAAATACCAATTGGTTTGAATGACACTCAGTCGCCTTCTCATGCAGTTTCTCAATCAACCCATTCAAAGCTAAGGTGGCCTCAATTTACATATTTCAGAGGACCAAGATAAAAAAAAATAAAAAGTGGTAAAATGTATAAGCTGGGAAAATTTTAACATGTTGCTTTATTGAAACCATAAAGATTGAACGTATAACGTGAAAAAGAATAAAACCTAGAAATATAAAATTGGGCTTTCATTGTACACCTGCTGTTGCTCACCCCACCCCCCTACTCCTTCTCTCTGAATTTTCACAATAACCCAGCCACTGCTGACTAAAAGACCACCAAATTATGAGTCTAAGATCAATCTCATTTCCTATCCATCAATGCTGCAGCCTCATGTGGTCTTTCTCTGCACACTGGATGATGCAGAACAGCACAAAATATAAGACTTGCTGTCTAGTAAGTGGGCATCCACTTTTCTTTCACAATTTATACATCTATATAACTTCCATAACACGTTGACTAACATTTACTATTTATATATTACCTGACTCTGCATTATTTGTCACTCCAACTTTATTAATTGACAGATAGGCTGCTGGAAGGGTAGCCCATGCTCTGGAAGGGACTGGCTTGTCTGCAATGGTTTGCACCTTGTGTTGTGGACATTCCGCTTCATATGAACTATTGCACTCCTCGCACCCTACAAAGGAGAACAAAGACCCACTGAAGGCTCATATGCTGTAATTCAGAGCAATTCAAACTAGAGAGTACCAACTACAAGAAAGCATGCAAAATGAAAGTCTCGGTAAAATAATGCAAGCTACAAAGAACTCTGTGAAGAGAATTCTACTGCATAAGAGTGACATCACTATGACAGTAGAAAACTTCTCACGTCACGTGCCGGAAACATATTTGTTAAAACACTAAAATAACACTCAAACAGCACAATGAAAAACACTTAGGAGTTCTTCCGAGCTTTCGACTCCTTCATGGAGTCATCTTCAGGGCTGATCGAGGGTAGATGGAGTGGACGCGGTTGTAGTTCCACTGGCGTTACTTGATGTGTCTGCCGGCAGATGTTGTTGCGGTCTTGCAGTGTTGGTAAGTCTTTGTATGTTTGGATTGTTGGTTGGGGGACATGGATTTTTAAGTTTTACTGTGTTGTATCAAGATGAATAAAGATTTCCACATAAATTGTCATTGAGGTTATTTGTGTTTTTGATCATGTGTACCCCTTCCTTAACATCCCGTTCTATTTTTCCTTTCACCTGTGCAAGGAAGGAAACACAATGCTGTGGAAGTTGGTGGTTGGTTTTTATAATATGTTTGGATAAAGCAGAAGAACTTTCTTTCCTGTGTATGTATCCTATGTGGTCGGCGAATCAATCTTTGATGGGTCTTTTGCATTGTCCTATGTATTTTTGGTTGCATTCACGTTTGATGCTGTAGATGCCAGAGTTTGTTAAGGGATCTTTGTCGTAAGTTTTCAAGCCTGCTAGGTTTTGTCCTATGGATTTGCCGGGTTTATATGCTATTCTGTAATTCAGTTTTTCCACGATGCGTTGGAGTTTTTTGTGGATAGGCCTGGTACAAATGGTATCCCTAGCCATAGCCGGGGATCCTCTTCTTCGTTTGTGCAATGGTGGTTTCTGGCTTTTTTCTGTTTTTTTTTTCTTCTTTTTCTTTCAATTTTAGCAGGTTCTGGTTTATTACACTGGGGCTGTAGCCACTGAGGGAGGCCTGTTGTCTTAGAATGTCCAATTCTTCTTGTAGCACTAGAAGAAGAATTGTAGCAGCCCGGCAAATCCATAGGACAAAACCTAGCAAGCTTCAAAACTTACGACAAAGATCCCTTAACAAACTCTGGCATCTACAGCATCAAATGTGAATGCAACCAAAAATACATACGACAATGCAAAAGATCCATCAAAGATTGATTCGCCGACCACATAGGATACATACACAGGAAAGAAAGTTCTTCTGCTTTATCCAAACATATTATAGAAACCAACCACCAACTTCCACAGCATTGTGTTTCCTTCCTTGCACAGATGAAAGGAAAAATAGAACGGGATGTTAAGGAAGGGGTACACATGATCAAAAACACAAATAACCTCAATGACAATTTATGTGGAAATCTTTATTCATCTTGATACAACACAGTAAAACTTAAAAATCCATGTCCCCCAACCAACAATCCAAACATACAAAGACTTACCAACACTGCAAGACCGCAACAACATCTGCCGGCAGACACATCAAGTAACGCCCGTGGAACTACAACCGCGTCCACTCCATCTTCCCTCGACCAGCCCTGAAGATGACTCCGTGAAGGAGTCGAAAGCTCAGAAGAACTCCTAAGTGTTTTTCATTGTGCTGTTTGTTATTTTATTGTTTTAACAAAAGTGACATTACTGTCAAGGAATTCATATATGGTATGAAGAAAACCCTTACACACTCACCATACTGTCAATTTAATCGTGATTAAAATGAATGATTTGCAAATGAAAATATTACTGCAAAATGTAGGTCCCATCAATCAATTTAGTATTCACATCAGGGCACTGATATAAATTTTCATATGCATATAAACTATTTATTCATAAAAAAAGTTGGAAATAACTGTGAATTAATGGTAATTAAATCTAGATACTGAAGCATGTTCTTCACAAACATCTGTTTAATCATAGCCACAATTATTATACCACAAAAATGTAAAATCATAAAGGCACACACAAGGTGTGGGGGTAGAGTTCCACACATACTTGGTATCCACCCTTTTTTTACAGGCAACTTGCATAATGCTATTATGCGTGCGGGGGGGGGGGGGGTGAACATTGATAGTGGTAACATTGCGAATCCTAATGAGAAGAACAAGGTGGCTAGGGGGTTAGGAAATTAGTGCTGTGATTCTAGGGTTTCAGAATGCTGTTAAGTTACAAATCAATGTAGTGTGGGAGTGAGTGATGTTGGTGTAGAGGGAAGTGACATGAAAGGTAGCAAGCATGGTGTTCTGGAGGCATGGTGGAAGGGCGTTGATGTTTGGAAGGAAGTGGTTGGGTCATGAAGATAGGATGGTGCAGCTTTCACAAGAGGCTGGAGGTGAAAGTTCACAACGACAGATTCATTTGGTGAGTTAATTGTACTTTGACATGATGGATCTGCCAGGATTAAGGCTTTGTGATGCAGGGTTTGTCTGGGATGAGTGTGGATATAGTGGATGCTGTCTCTTTATTTTGCTGAGGTGTGAGGTTGATAGGTCAACAGTGGTGGTTTTGTCAGAGAAGTCAGTCAGCTGGTAAGTGATTCAATTTCTGTTATTTAGTGTTGCTTTTCTGCCACTTTTGGCTAATCAAGACAATGAGAATGAGTGATGATACGATGAAAATGATGAAGGGAAATGTGACGGTTGATATATATTATCACCCCACCACAGCTTCACACTCCTTTTATGTATGTGAGTGAAGTATTTAAATCACCAAAATACGTCACTAATTATTACGTAACATGGTCAAGTTGCAAAGCCATCTTGACAGAGGCTGCTTGCTCCCCCAAGAGGTAACGCTGCGCATGCGTAAATATTCTTCCCGATCGGGCAGCACTGGTAACACAGTGAAGAGTACAGACCAAGCAGAGACAAGGTATAGACACCAGCCGGAGCGGAGAGAGTTCAGCTTTATCAACCAGTTCGTAGAATAACAGCCTGACCTTTTACCTCCCCTTTGTTGCACGATTGGCAAGGTTATATAGCTGATGTAATACGTTTCAGCTGCCTATCTTCCAACTCGACCTGGATTCTGCCAACTTATGCAAAGGGGAAGGAAAGAGGTCAATACAGGTTTTGGTTTAATCAAGTAAGTCACCAAAAATGGGATATTTGTTGTTAACAATCTAAAAATCTGTTCTAAATTCACAAGGAAGTTAAATTAGGCTCTTTGCTACAAAACTAAAATGAA
This sequence comes from Lepisma saccharinum, assembly GCF_977018435.1. Lineage (NCBI taxonomy): Eukaryota > Metazoa > Arthropoda > Insecta > Zygentoma > Lepismatidae > Lepisma > Lepisma saccharinum. The sequence goes on from NC_139233.1 coordinate 83,660,184, forward strand.
TCAGTGACGATTGATTTATTTTGTCTCTCTCCGATCTGGCTGAATAATATGTAACAAATTCTACAAAATCTATTAGTGACTTCTTTCGGCGATACTTTTGGCAGTGTAAGTATGATCGATGGGATATATTCCAACCGAGTGTATATAGTATGTTTTAATAACTATGTTTTTTTGAATGAAGAATTGAGTGCATGACTGAGTGTGTGAATGTGTATGTTATAAATTTTGGGAGAATATATTTCTATTTATTATTGGCAGCATAACAAAAAAAAAATAAAAAAATAAGGGAACGGGAGAAATTTTGTTAGGTTTGAGGTCCAGTTATTGTTAACGTGTGATTTTTATTGACTACATAAAATGTATTCGTCGATATGTTATAACCTGAGTATTTGAGATTTCAAAGTTTATTGTACTGGCCGAATCTTTGATGTTATTCCACATAGATTTTATTTATGAATAAAAGGATGTTAATATTGAGTACATCTTTCAATGAAACAAATAGTAAACTCATCACTTTTCTATAGATAAGGCATCGATGTATGAAATCTTGTGTGAATGAGAGAGTTATATCTGGGTTCGTATTGGGCATACGCAATTTTGTTGGGAGGGGTGAACTAGACGATTCCCCCATTTCTCAACAAGGTTCCATTAACCCAGATTTGTTCACTCGTGCATTTTGAGTTCTTTGCCTCCTTCGAGCAAACCTAGTCGATCCACGAGAATCAGGGTATAATAAAGGGCTGGCGATTAATACTTAATGTAGCACTTTCTTTAAATTTACACACTTCAATTTATTTAAAGATCTTTGTAAATTGGGTAGCAGATTATTAAGAGAATTGAAGTGCTACATAAATATGATAGTATTAGCCACAGACACTCGCAAAGAAGGCCCATACTTAGGCCAGGATTCAAAACCAGGGTCTTGGGCATCATAGTAAGTTGTGCTAACCACTCTGCCACAGAGGACAGCTATCTGGCAAGTGCTTTCATCTAGAGCAGGGGTTTCCAACTGGCGGCCCGCGGGCCGCATGCGGCCCCCGTAGCCTATTTTTGCGGCCCGCGAAGCCACTTTGCAAAAAACATTAATTTTATTTATTTTTATTAAAATACGTTCTATGTTTACTGAAGGAACGAAAGCTCTGTGAAGAAAGACAATATCACAGGTAGAATTGATTTGGCAGTCAATAATGATAATCAGAAGAATCTAAAGTGACGTAACTTTCTCTTCACACCATGCATTCCACCCCTTCGCTATGCGGAATGAACTCCACAGCTTCCGCGAATGCTTCATTCACTCTTTGTATTTAGAAACAAAGTGCAGAGCGCCGCTATAGAGATCTGTTTTACTACGCACGAAGTACGAAGAGATTTCCAGTGTTCCAACTCGGATTGTACTGCGACTGATTGTTAAAGTTTGTGCAAATATCGATATGAGCAATATCTCCAAAAAAAAAAGTAAGATTGAAAATAGCTTCTCTCCAACTTGAATTGTGTGATTTGCAAGGCGATGTGTTCCTTCAAACTAGGCAAGAAAAGGGGCCAGAGTTTTTCAAATACCTTACAAAGGAACGCTTTCCAAACCTTCGTAGTTTTGGGCAAAGAATGACATCGATGTTCGGCAGCACATACACGTGTGAAAGTGTTTTTTCTTCAATGTAGTTCATTAAGAACCGCTACAGAAGTCGATTGGTAGATTCTTCACTGCTTCACCTTCTGAGACTTTCAAAAACAGAAATTGAAGTGGACATTCCAACTTTAATAAAAGACGCATATCGACCACAAATTTCACATTGAACACTTACTATGAAGGATTCTTATTTGTATGGTGTGTTTTTCATTTCTTTCAATTCATCCGTAAGTATTGGGTTTTTGTGAAATAAATTGTAATTATACAAATTTGATTTGTGATTCCATTGTTTTTATTGCCTCATTTTAGAAATTTAGGTCATGCGAAAGTACTACATTTTCAGTTCAGTACTTACAATTTTTGAAATTTTTAATCCCCCCCCCCAAAAAAAATGCAGCCCGCCAATCAACTGCTGGATACAATTTTGGCCCTCAGACCTTTTGAAGTTGGAAACCACTGATCTAGAGAATTCAAAACAGCATGGTGCATTTTGATTGTTGCAGATCTAAAAAGGAGTGAGGTTTGGCTTGTTGTGGAGGTCACATAGGAAGTAGCTATCAGAGGAGGTTAGTGTTGTTGGCAGGCAGGGGTGGGAATCTTTGGTCAAGAGGGAGGGATTTTTGCACAGAAATAATGCCATCGGAGGTTATGGGAAAAGGTCAAAGTATGGAATAGTAATGGAAGAGTATGGAAGACTATCAACCAGTATCAATAAATACATTCCAACAGATACTTTCCAATACTGATACAGCTGGTATCAGCACCAGCTCAGCACTAGTTTTTAGTTCTATGTACTACGTGAATATATATGATTAAAAATGCCCTATTAACTAAAATGATTATTACCTAACTACTAGAGGCATGCATATTTAGTTTTTATAGAAGCAGGAAATGTGAAATAACTAGAGCTGAGTCGATACTAATGCCGATGTATTGGTATCGGAATGTATCAATTAGAATTTATTTACAGATACTTTTCTGGCATATTGGTCTCTCACGACCTCTATGACAGTTTGGTGGAGTAAATTCTCCTGGAAATTAGGCAAAATTCGAAGTTTCTTTTTGATTTATACCAGTTTTGTGTAAAAATAATAATTTTGTGACAACATAACATGTAGTTCAATATTCTAATGTAATTCTTGAATATTTTAAACTTTTAACATTTAGGTGCCCGATCAAGATGCTCTTAGGTAACCCTCGGGTGCCTGATCATCTAGATCAAGATGCTTTGTCAAGGTCATAGTTTTTACGTAATAACCCCTATTTTTGGCTAGAATTCAGATTTTAATTTTTCATATTGTTGTTAACACATGTACTTAACAGAAATGATTGTTGCACGTTTTATCTTTCATGAAAATGGCGGGAAAAAGGTGACTTCTTTATTGCATCTTTTTTGAAGGGAAAAATTTTGCGAACAACGGAAGGCCGGCTTTGTTGTTCTAAAGCAATGCATTTTCCCTCACCCCTGGAAACTGTATTTGAAGGAAGTTTGTTTATTGGTACCCGAGGTCAAAAGGAATGTTTTCCGTGCGGGTGCAAGTGAGGGGTTGGGATTGGGGGGAAGGGTTAGAGAGAGGTTGATAAAACTGTGTCGTAAGAATGGAAGTTCGAGGAGCGGTGAAGAAAAGCTTTTATTCTTGAGCACAAGTGTTTTACAAGTGGCTACAAAGGTTACCCTGCATTGTCTAAAAATAGAATTTGGAAGTAGCTACAAGAATTGCAAGGCTTTTTTCACTCCGTGTTAGCTTTTCCTCCAGGAAGGTTGTGTGTTCGTGAGACTCATTTTGTGCCAAAGATTTTTTGAGTGAAGTGTGACTTTTTCCAAGACTTTCTTATCATGCCAGTGATAATTTCAATGTGCATGTTGACCTTTTCATGACCTTTTCTTCGGGGGAGCAGGGAAGGAAACCCCAATTCTTTATTTTAAAAAAATAATTTTTGGGGATTCCCCCTCCCCCCTCCATCTATATGCCGAATGTGCATAAATTTCATATCGTCTGAATCTGTGATTCATTCCGCATACAATGGTATATCATTCATCTCTCTAGGGCAATTAGCCTCTGAGCTATAGTCATTTAAATGTAACCCTGCATTTCGCTGAAATCCGAAGCTTGAGACAGTGGTGCCCAGACCTATCATTTCGGGGGTACAACTCCCGTTACATTGGTCATGATATTGATGCAAATATTTTTCTGTATCTTACATGCCAGCGATAATTTTCATATGCATGTCGATACTGTCATGTACTTCTTTCTTGGGGGAGGAGGGGGGAAATCCCCATTTTTTCAGGAACTTTGGAATTTTGGGGGTTCTCCTCTCCCCCCTGACACATATACGTCGAATTTGCATAAATTTTATATAGTCTGAATCTCTGGTTCATTCCGTGTACAACGGTATATCATTCATCTCTCTAGGATAATTAGCCTCCGATCTACACTCATTTAATTGAAACTCTGCATTTTGCTCAAAATCACCTCGACCACCTGTGAAAATGACCTTGGGCTCCAAAAGGTTAATAATTACAATTTTCAATTATCGGTAAAGGTAAATGCTCCCCTGTGCTTAGCACCATGCCATGAAGGTGTATAGGGGGTATGGGGGTAATGACCTACACTTTCTTGATCCGGTCGTGAGAGGGGGTGATGTGATCAGCATCATGCCCCTGACCACCTTTACCCCACAGGGTTTCCCCCAGGTACCCATGCCATTCGACGCATTCAATTATCAGTATTCATGGATATCAGTGAGAGTATTGGCATTGGTATTGGCTCAGCTCTCGAAATTCATTTTAAATGTTTTTGAAAAATGTGAGATGCATTTTCCTACCATATCTTGTCACGAAATGATGTGAAATGAACAGAGAAATTGTGAAATATACTCTTAAACATGAAATTTGGAGTTCATTTACGGATGCAACACTTTCTGAAGTTTGAATTATCCTGCGAGTTACTCAAATGGCAAATTTATTAATTCTGGGGTGAATATTTGAGAAGCATAAGTGAACTCCTTCATAAAGGAATAAATTCAATATTCTGACAACTACATAAATGTACTATTAGGAGGGAACAGTTTATTCTGAGTAATAACTATAGTTTTTAAATTAAATTTAGGGCTATATTCACCATTTTAATGCCAAAATGTCATTTTATATACTGCTTTTGATCCCAAAATGCATTCAGTTTTTGGTATCAAAATCTTAATATTTTATTTGTTATAAATATGTGGCTCTACAAACTATCCATAATTATAAATATATATAGATATGTTAGGAATATAGCTTATACCAGATCACTCATTTTTTGTTTCATTGTTTAATCTATTAGGTGTAAATGGGAGTCAATAAGTATTTATCAATTATTCTATTGCCTATGTATAATGAATGATATGCAGGATAGCAAAGTGAAAAATTAAAATTGTACACATCAAATAACTAAACTACCATGCCCTGCTGTACACCATGCAAGTAAAATAATGTCATAAATTACAAAAAAAAAAAAAAAAGAGGGGGGGGAGGCTCCACCAAACATACTGTGCCCTCGTTCTACCACACTGTGCCAGAAACTTGGATTTGAGCCCAGGTGGATTAGTACATGTAGTAACTTAACTGTTTGTGCTCTCCCAAGATATTATCAAGTTGTTATTGAAAATTCACACATATATGTACGAACTGATTCATACAAGGTAGAGATAAAAGTACCTTTCCCCCCAAATTTTAACAAATCAACAATTGCCGTAGTTGTCAACCACACGGGAACTCACTTGTTAAAAGTTTATACCTGTAGTATATGGGTTTATGCATGACAAAGTATGACAAGTGGAAACAAATTTTTCAGACTGACTTTTATCTCACCTTATATAATCCAAAATCATGCTATTCAACTTTACATGCAGAACACATCAGTCAGTAAATTCTAAGTCAAGATACTACTTTTTTCTTACCATTGATCCAAAGGCTATTGGCTTTAAAGAAAAAGAAAGAAATCAATAAGAATACAGTCACTTAACTATTAGCAAGAAATAAATTTATAATAAACAATTGTTACTTATTTTATGTTAAGATATGTATCAACAATGGTATGGTTAAAGAATGCTATCACCTGAGATGATCTTGACTTGTCAGCAGATGTTACCACATGGAAAGAAATTTCACCTTGTGCACAAGAATATTCAGGTAAAATTTGGATGAAATGGGAAGAGAAATTTTTATATCATAATTGTAGGGAAACTTACAAGATATCGAAGAGAAGCAAAGGAATTACTATGCACAATGTCACAATTAAAATTGAAATTTAGTGAAGTTAGGGTACATATCAAGTATATTTTAGGGTTTCTTCACCTATTCAAAGTGTTTAATTTAAACTTTTCTTTGAGTGCCTCAAACTCTGAACTGATGAGATTTTCTGTAAAGAAATAATTATAGTGAAGATAATTTCTTAGCAAATTTTAAAAAGGAAATCAATAGAAATCGCTTCTTCAAATTACAAGAACAATTCTTTAATTATGCGAAGAATCCAATGGAAATTAGGATAGATGGTATTTGTGCCAGACACTTCAGAGCACAATCAACACAATATCTCAGCTACCCGTTTTTGTTGGTACAGTGCTTTTCAAGGTCGAGTTGGCTGTGGAGCGGCGGCTAGTGTGCCTTAAGTAATTGGAACATACTCCTTAAAAATCCCTCTGGCACCTTACACAAGAAGCACACATAAGCTACCAAGCTTTTAAACTTGAAGCCATACATAGAAGAATTGAAAGAAAATATCAGGAGAGAAATTGAAGCAATTTCAGAAGAGGAACTGATAACGTGTTAGTGAAAATTTCCTATAAAGATGGCGTAAAAATTGTGAATGCAGGACGACTTCATTATTTCATTACATAGCTAGTGGTTCCAGTTATGCGGATGTTGCATCCAGTTTGCCAGCAGACATGCTCTTACTTCCCAGAATGCTAGTGGCCGCTCCACAGGCAACTTAACCATGCAAGGCACTGTATAATCTGTAGAAATATAGAAAGTTACATTTAACCAACACCACTGGGGGGGATGGGGGGGGGGCACACAGTAAGTTTGGCTACTCTGCTTGTATTTAGGAGCTATGTTTCCAAATTAACTCCTTCAGTGAACAGTTTGCAAATGCCAATACTGTAGCAGGTAATTGTAAAAGTTATAACTTCTCATCACTCTCCAAAAGTGTATTTCCTATACTCAGATTACTCATTTTCTACTTTGAGCCATCGTGGAAAAATGCAAGGCTTCAAAATGCAAGCCAGAGGTCCCAGGTTAGAATTTCTGCCTGGCTCTGGATGTTCTTTTTGAGTATCCCAACATCAATTTCATCATATCATAACTATTCCTGATCATTGCGATCAGCTGAGATTGGCAAAAAAGCAAGCTCACCAGTCTCTCAGAGTCCATTTTCAATACGCAGAATTGCAAATATTCTCTAACATTATTGCTCATATTTAAGTTTTATGTTTTGTTCTTTATTAATATATTGGGTGAATGTAGTTTCTGGCTACCTGTGATAAGCGGGAATATAAATCTTACACCACCGAGGTTCTCATCTAGTAAACGGACCTGTAGTAGTTGGCTATCCTCTGTTGGAGATCAAGAGCTAAGTTGGCACATTAACAATTTCTGGAATCAAATATTTCAGGATGTTCAGTTAACTTTTGAAGAAATGAACAACATTCATATAGAAGGACTTATAAATTCATGTTGGTCAAACAAGTTATGAGGGCTATTTGGAAATCAACCTCTTAGATGAATGAAATAAATGAGAAATAAGGAAAAATACATATTTATCATTGACGAAAGTTGCACACACACACACACACACCTGAACTATTTTTCAACATAATTGTCACCTGAATTGAGGCATTTGTCATAGCACCTCATTGAAGAAGGTTGCCGCAAGGGAACTCATCCACTCTAAAACACTGCCCATCAATTCCTCATTGCTCTCAAATCACTGCGACTCCAACCACACTTTCATCTTTGCCAACAAATGATATGCTGAGTTTTCAGTATCCTGTTCTGATTGTATCTTTTAGTAGTAAAATGTGCTTTTCAAGTCTTGTTACAGACCTTTTGATTACAGCGACACAATGTGAAGTATTGGGTTGAAATCTCTTAATTCACTATGCCCCATTTACTGTGTACTCAAATTCCATATAATTCGACTGACATCAAGAAACAAAGGAAGCGGCATTCTACTGAACTATCACTACAAAATTCTTAAAAGAGAAATTGGTCTGTGGAAAATCTCTACAAATCTATCTGTAAACATGTCCTAACACTGACTGCAAGAAATGTGTGTAACGAGAAGTGCTCAAAACACTGGACCTCGTTTAGTTTCCTGTTTTGACAACTTTCGTAAACCTTATACACACACAATATACCCTCACTCATTCGCTCTTTCCACACATATGGGTTGCAAACTCCTGGAGTAATGCTTGTGCGCATCCAGCTACATGTATGCAGATGGTCTTCCTTGCCCAACGTCATCATGCACATCAGTTCATCCTTCTGGAAATTTCCCCCACACAACCATCACTCATGATCTTCTCTCCATACGTGGTACTGCAACAGATTTCAGCTGTGCTATGGCCTCCCGCCGGCAAAGAGCGAGTTACACCATGACCCTCACATTTGGTAGAAGCTTCTATTGTACCAGAAAGTGTTCTACGCACACCACACACCAGGCACTGAACACAGTGACCGACCACTTGGCGAGGCTTGAGCCAACACGTGACTACTTCTTTCTGTGCATGCACTGCAGTAAGCCATGTGCTTGTACCAGCCAACCGGAGGTTGAATTCTAAATAGGCTACGTAATGTATGCATTATTATGAAGTTCTATATGTGGATCATGACATAACACATTTCTTAGTACTACCAGAAAAGAAAACAGAAGAATAAATTACATATATATAAAAAAAATATCTCAAATAAATACTTACAAAATTCTTTGGTATTAAATCTGTTAATTTTGTCCACACCTTGAACGAATGAAATTCTTGATGAATGTCGTTTGGAACGTCTTATATTGAGGCCAGTGTAAGAGACATCAATATCTCCATTTTGATGTTCTGGCTGAGAAATTTCCATCTCCCTATCGCAATCTGACATGACGCAATTGTTGTGAATAATGTTGTTGGAAATGCCATTACTGTACCTATGTTTCAAATGTGATTTATGGGCCGAAAAATGCCTCCCTTCGCTGAGAAGAGGATCTGAAAATAAACATTATTATAAATGAATAAATTAGGTAATCTACAAGGAATGAGATTGTTTAATTCAATGTGATGTGGGTCATTTCTATTTTTTAAAATTTTATTTTACCATCGGGAATCTGAGCAGCGGATGGAAGTTATTCCCTATTTATGAGTTTGTTTTCTTCATGAACCTGTTTGTTTTGTAAGATCTGCTGTTTGTACTGTTGTCAGGTATACTATGGCTTTGATACACTGCATATGCAAAACATGAAAGTTTGATGAAAGATAAACATGAAAGGCTCCACTCGGGACTGAACATGGTACCCCTTGATTACAAGAGAATGGTGATGCTACTATACCATTGGGAAAGAGAGACACACAAACACATTAGGTAAAAACTACTTAGTAACTACAAGCGATGGCTAGTTGCTACACAATGTAAAATTATTTAGCAGGTTGTAATATATATGGCATTACGAACACGTAAATGCACAACTGAAACTTCAAGTGAAATAGGTTAATTGCAAATCACCAAAAAGACAAAATTTCATTTTCTTCAACACTCCATTTAAAAAAGGCAGTCTCTTGCAACTCTAGTTACCAGTACATAATTATTGCATTAAAAAAAATACTATTGTTCAAATTCAAAAACCATGTATGGAATTTTAAAAGCACTTGAACATTTCATGGAATTTTAAAAGCACTTGAACATTTCAATCAAAAATGTTTTATTCAATGCTGACTTTTAATTTGGTACTTAATGAGGCAAGTTTGAACACTAATGTAATAATTAGGAACCATGAAGGGTTTTAGTATACCTATTGGAGCGTTTCCTTCCTTTCCTGTTATTTGACTAGTGAAAAATGGGGGCTGCAAACTTATGTAATTTGTAGAGACATAAATTTCATTTTTGATGGAAACACAAAACGTGACATAATATGCTATAATGTTTCTTTTTCATGGGTTTTGAAAGGTGTGAGGTAGATTTTGCTACCCTCCTCTGTCACAAAAGGATGTGAAATGAACTGCAAAATACAGTCAAACCCCAATTTTACGTTTTTCATGGGCCCGTAAATAAAAAAATGTAAAAAGCAGGAAAGCATAAACAAGGGGCGAATCTCACGTGTCAGTAAGAAATGACTACATAATCGACACTTTAGGGGGTATATTGTGTCAAAAATTATTTAACAACAGGGAAGAAGTATGATAATGAATTTCTAAGGAAAAAAAGCAAGACGTGCTGTGAAAGTCAATGACGGATTAACGGGATCCACTTTCGAGGGTAGGGACGGTGAATGACTGCTTCTAACTGCCGCCTATTAGGTTCATTTTATGCATTTGATTGTGTGAATCTCCATTTACTCTGTAAACTGGTAATTAGTTGCTATTCTTAGAAGTCCCAGGTAATTGGAGGAGGGGTGATCATTTATAGCTGGGCGCCAAGCATCTTTATATACTGTAATCAGTGTCCTGAAGACATACAGAATGGTTCAGATTCCACTTTGAGCTGCATATGTATCCAGTCCCGATCAGCCCAACAGCAAGAAGTGAACATAACAAGCTTTGTCAAACTTACGTATCTTTAGACGTTCGCAATAAATTATCAGTGACGCACGCAGGATTTTCGAAAGGGGGATGGGGTTATGTATACTTTTTATAGTAGTCAGTCCTCACTTTGCCATCTTTTCCTGCCATCAACCCCCTTTGGGCATACTACTGAATGTTATTTACATCCATGTTAATCGACGATTTATTATTGGATTTAGATGTCTTGCAAAGGGCAAACACCACTTGTACCAATAGTTTCCCCATAAATAACGTTTTTCCTTTTTTTCTTTCCTTTCTTGTCTTCCCGTCAACGTTTAATATTGCATGATTTATTTTCAGCACGTGAATCTTCCGATAATAAGCTGCGATTATATTACTCTTGAAGTAAGACTTGAAGCTTTCCTGGAGACGAATGATGAACAGATTATCTCGGGCTATCGATAAGGTGAGTTGTGGAAATGATTCCAAGCTTTCGAGAACTAACATCACTCTCATCTTCAGGGTAGAAGAACTCCTCCTCGCTTCTACCCTGAAGATGAGAGTGATGTTAGCTCTCGAAAGCTTGGAAACATTTCCACAACTCACCTGGTCGATAGCCCGAGAGAATCTGTTCATATATTATTCTTAGTATCATGTGCATTTCATATCTGCACTGTTCTGTTTGTTCAAGGTGTTTATCAGATGGAAAAACATTCAAGAAGAAGAAAAATAGGTTGTCTTTTTTTTTTTAACTCCTCGCTTTGTATCTGGTTCTCCTGTTTCCTAATCCTCAAAGCAAAACAACCTTCCACGCAAGATTCAAAACAATGCCATTTTTCTTTCCTTCAGAGTGAATGAGTCATAGCTCTGGAGTCTCAATACAAAACATTGGCACCTGTTGCCAGCTGCCTGCTGCTAACAGACACCCCTCTGACCAGTTTGCAATGGGAGGAAGGGGGAGACAAACAGGTGGTGGAGCAGCTCCAATGCAGTTGAACAAGTCTTATCAGAAGTGTGCTCATTCCGGGCCAAGTTGCAGAAAGAAAGAAGCAGGGAGGGGAGAAGAATCACTGATTAGATGCTCTCCCATGCTGTCATGTCAATGCTTCGGACATATGAGCAAGATATACGACGCCGGGCATTAAAGAAAGAGAAAAGGGTTGAATCTTTCAATTACTGCATAGCTGTGCAAAGTGGCAGATTAATGAGCTCCTGTGGGGGGAAGTTGGGCTTTTTTCTGTCTTTTTACTTGCCATACTCTATGTTCGTTGAATGTGCGTATTCAGGTTCAAAAGCAACAATGTAATTTCAGACATCAGAGGAAAGGAGACGGGAAATCGCTTTTCGCATTTATGTTAATTGGTTAAGATGTCTTGTGTAAGGGGCTTTTCACTTTCATACGAGCAAGAAAATCGGGGCAGAAATACTTGGCACTTTCCAGTAATTACATGACTATTGATGATACAATAGGAAATGAGAAAGCAAACACCCCCCTCCTCCCATGCAAATGAAAAAAAAAGGTGAAGGTAGTTTCCGATGCACTTTGCACCATGCCGTGATGCATATACAGGGCTAGTACACTTTCTACTAAGAAATAGACACTTTCAATGCTTTATAAATCCAAAACTATTTATGTTATCAAGAAACACTTTTCACTGTTTTACAAAGTAATTCTTTAAGTTTTGTTTCGGGAACTCACAGATGTTCAATATGTGCTCCTTGGCACACATCAAGACGATAATCAAATTCAACCCAAACACGGTGTAAGATACCTCTGTTTACACTTTTTACAGCTGTCGTGATGCGTTGTTTCAACTCATCTAAATCATTAGGAAGTGGGGGGATGTACACCTTGTCTTTGACAAATCTCCAAAAAAAAAAGTCACACGGTGTGAGATTGGAGCTCCGTGGTGGCCACTGTGCGAATGCGCAATTGATTTGACAGGAATATTTTTTCGTCGGTGAGTAAAATATCGCCTTTTTGCCCAAAGCTTGTGCGTTTTCAGCTTCATTTTGATAACCAAATGATCTACAGTGCAGTCCAAAATAATATCCCCACTTGCTACTTCCCTTTGTAGATAAGGTTTAGCATAGTGGGGGGAGGGGGGCTAATCGGTGCTACTGATTGTCAGAAATATGTTGACTCCAGCAATACATTAAAGTGCATATGAATTAGGGTAATTATACGAGCACCCTATATGCTAAACCTTAACCATTTTTTGTATTCGTAGTTCTAGCCAGTAATAGCAGTAACAAAGGGGCACTGATGTCTGCCCCTGGTGGGGGGGGGGGTATGCAAGAGTCTTGCTACGCCCCTGTTAGCAGCTTATGCACTTTAATGTACTGCTGGAGTCAACATATTTCTGACAATCAGTGGTGACGATTAGCCCACCCATTACTATGCTAAACCTTATCTACAAAGGAAAGTAGCAAGTGGGGATATTATTTTGGACCCCACTAGCGTTCGTAAAAAAACTTCAAATTAAAAATAATCGAACTAGATCCAATCATATTTCCTTAGGAATCGAAACTAAATTCCATTGAAGAAAAAGTACTGTTGTTATCCGGTATGTTAAATCATTTTTTTTTCTTTCATTTTTCATGCAAACAAGAAGAAAGGAAAAGTTTTTCAAACAATTCCACCCTCTTTTTTTCGTTCCTGTCAACTAGGATTCTGTAAATGTATGGGCAAGAAGCGAATAGTGATCGAGTTCCCTTGTCAATTTTCCACTCCCATTTTGTGGAGGGGAAGGGCCAACAGACACCTCAGTCACACAGATTGTGTCCAAACTCTAGGGAAGGCAGCATTTAGAGAGAATCGGTTTGACAACAGTGCGCTTGTTGTCTGAACCTGCGGCAAAAGGATCGGCCCATTTCACATTCACAGGGCATGCAAGAAGTGTGGTTTTTCCTTCCTGTCCCTCAAAGAAGGTATGACAAATGCAACTTATGCACCTCCTCCTCCCCTCCTGGGAACCATGCATCTTCCCTTCCTCCTCTAGCACGAAAACCTAACTTCTGGAAGCTCAAGGTAGCGTTGGGAATGAGAAAGCAAGAAGAGGGAGGGAGGGAGAAGTCGTGTGGTCAACAGAACAGGTTTCTGGCAAATTTTAAAACATCGTCACGGGTAGGAGAGTGTATAAAGCGGGAAACGGGAGTTAGAGCGAACGTAAGATCAAGGTGAACGTCCTATTATTTAAAATGGCCTTTTGTCGGGGGCTGACTGAATGAACGTATTAAGCGGGAAAACGTATAATGCGGGAACATAAAATCGGGGTTTCACTTACACACAAAATTTACATTTTACTGACCAACAAAACAGTTTCCGATGTCTGAATTATCCTGTAAGTAATGCAATATCACAGAATATTTATTAATAACTGCTGTAAAAATCTGAGAGCAAAAATGGACTTTTTTACACAGGAATAAAATTAACACTGATTAACTACATGAATGTGCTATTAGAATGTAAATTATTATTTTGTGCAATAAGTATGATTTTTAAATCAAATTTGGGATTTTATTTACCATTTTAACACCAAAATGCCATTTTATATTGCACTTTTGATCCCAAAATGTGTCTAGTTTTTGTATCAAAATCTTCATCTTTTATTCACCATAATATGTAGCTACAGTAATTTGTAAATTTTTCAGAAGGCGACAACTGGTAATAGGGGCCCAGTTTGAAGATATACTCCTCACAAAAAGTTTGGAATATTGTTATATTAGATAATAGGTGAAAGCTATGGCTTTGAAATTCAACAACACATGGTATCTGTCTGGTGGACATTCTCGTCTTTTCACCAACATATGCCACCGTGTTAATCACCTATTGCCAAACATAATAATATTCAAAACTTGTTGTGCCTAATACAACAATATTCCAAACTTTTTTGAGGAGTGTAAATCAAAAGGAAAAAAGGGGGGATATGGTGTAAGCAAATATGTTACATTACAGAACTGAGGTATGATATATGATGTCCATCTTATTATTTATGCAATTGGACAATTACATGCTTGATTTATGTGCTTGAAGGTGATTAGGAAATTAGATCAGTAAAAACGTCAAGGTGCCATTTGGATTCAGTGGTTTAAAGCATATTAAATTTTAAATTAACTGAGGTGCAGGGTAAATGGAGGCAAAATAAATCTCACTTACCACGATCATTCATTGCATCTGCAATATTACTATTCAATCCTGGTGACTCTGTGTGTATTATTTCAGGTGAATTTGAATTCAACAGCTCTGAAGAATCAGAATTTAAAAGTTTAGGGGACTGCGCATCCATCATTTCTGGTGCGTTCACTACTTCATCAGTATGGCTTGAATTCATTTCTCCTTCCAAGTGCAATGAGCCCTGCTCCAGGTGATTATCTGAGACGTTCCCCTCAATTACAATTGGCATGCCTTGGGTCTTCAAAGTTCTCAGGACTCTATCCAGCTGCACTTCATGGTGAATTTCCAGATCTGCCTGCACGGAAGTTGAAGGCCTCGACAAATAATCAGAACTTATCAAGTCATTGTTAACTCTGGTAGAATGAATGAAATCAGGCTCTTCACTGAGTGAATGGTTTATATCACGAGCGTATGAAATGGTTGCGTCGCCATTCAACAACAAATCTACCCTGCTCGAGTTAACAACGGACTCTGGGTTTGACTCAACAGCATGCAAGTCTTCCTCCTCGACTCCTGTTGTAGAGATTACTTCTGAAGGTCCGACTTCATGGTAGTCTGCTTCTGATGACCCAACAACCTAAAATGCAAGAGCAGAGGAAAATAAATACACACAGAATATATTCAAGTTGGGTTGAGTTGGCGTTTTAAGTCCACTTTATGCACAGTAAGGCTAATCGGGACTGGACCTACAGTTTAAAGTGGGATCCGAACCACTTGTGCCTCCACCGGGTATCGAACCCGGGACCCCTTGATTACAAGGCAATGACGCTTCCACTGCGCCATGGGGGAGGCCCAATATATTCAAGTGATTGCTATGATCAGCGATCCAACTCAACTCGACAAAACAAATTTCTGGACTCTTTCAGGTGTTCCACACAATCTTTTAAAGCAATTCCCAGCTCATTCTGAGGTGATTTAACATGATAACCACGTTTTAAGTGTTAAACTGCACTTCCTATTCAAGAGAATAAAGCTTTGTCAAAAACTGATGAAAATAAATGAACAAAAATAAACTATAAAGATATTGTTTGTAGAATATCTCTCACCAAAAAGCTAGTTCAAGAAAAAGTGGAATTTATTTTCTTTCCAAAATCCTTACAAAATTAACTTGAATTTGGCTGACTTTTCCACCTATTTGGATGCATTTTCAAAATTTCCTGACTTTCTAGGTTTTGCAAGATTTCCTTATTGGTGGGAATCTTTTATGATGGAATTGTGAAGGGCTGTAAGCTACCTCAAAAGTTTCTAAGCCTTTCTCTTGGAACACAACATGAAATAAAAGTTAACTGAATATGCATTGCATGCATGCCTCCCTTCCAATATTTCAATTTTGATAAACTGTGATGTACAGTCACAGACACTTCTGGGTTGTAACAATCATATTAACTTTCAATGTCATCGTTACAACCCAGAAGTGTCCATGACTGTACATACTTTGTCAGGTGTTTTAGAAAAAGAAAATATTAATGCACTGTAAAGATTTTACTGTAGGAAACAAAACTGGATTATTGTTTCAACAGAGGTACACATTCCTAGGTTTTGAAAATTGCTACACAGTGAAATTGCAGTTATACGTTTTGCAGATAGTAAGTTTCTTTCTGGCCATCCCTGCGAATTCCTGTAAGGTTGTGTACTATTGTACGTATTTCAGTTATACAATTTTCAGATATGCAACATTTTGAGTTATACATACAAGGCCAACAACGAAAATACTTCAGTTATACGTTTTAAATTGTAGTTGCTTGAAAGAATGCTTCTCTTGGAGTTAAAGATTTTGGTTAAGGTAGCATGTGTCACCAGTTCCCATACAGGGTTTCTCATCAGCTACAACCATCCAACCAGATTCATGACTTGAAATTCTATTTTTGTGGCTTGCATTGGAAGGCTGGGCAGAAAAGAGAAAATGTACCCTCGAAACAGATTCGGCCTTGCTAAATAATCCTGCTTTTGTCCTTTGCCTTGCACTGGACTAGTCGTATCGGCCTGAAGCAGATCAGAAACTGATATATTTCAAGCTGTCAGACAAGTCACTGGTGCACACTTCCTGGCCTGTCGCAGGCAACACAAACAAGCTGAAAAAACAGGGAAAGTGTAAACAGAGGCTTGCAGGTGGGAAAAGGTTCCACTGTGTCTTATTGCCATGAAATTTAAAGATAATATGGTTGTTGAAAACAGAGAAGTGGCAGTACTTTCTTCATGCAAACGAAATTGCAGATAAATGAATTGTTGAACATTGTGTGCATTTCCTTTCTGCACTGCTCTGAGTGGTCTTGTGTTAGCCGCAAGATAAGAGTTACGGTTTTGTTTATCAGAAGGCAGGATGACAAGATCGAAAAGGGGCTCATCTTTTAACTTCCTGCTTTGTATCGTGATTGTATTTTGTAATCATCAGAGCAAAACAGCCTTAAGGGACTGCAGATACAAAACAATACTGTTTTTCTCCTTTATGTTGGATGAGTCATTTCCATCAGAAGCTGATATCAGCCAGCAACTGGTTTCGAGGAGCCAGATATAACACTGGAGATGTTAGCAGTCTCCTTCCAGTCCACACAGACTGGCAGCAACAGAGGGAAGGGGAAGTTAAAGGAACAGGTCCTGGGCATTTTAAAGATAATGCACTTGTTGAAGAGATAGAAGCTGGATTTCAGCATTCAATTTTTAACCAGCACCATGCTTATTCACAAACTAAGTTGCAGAAAGAAAGAAAGAAAACAAAGGGGGAAGGATTATTTCTGTATTTTACCATGCTGTCAATGTAATGGACACACGATCAATATTTCCTATGCAGATAGTGACATTAAAAAAAAAAAGGCTGCTTTATGAAATTATTGCATAGCCATGCACAGCAGTTGCAGATTAATGAACTCTTTTTGAGGGGAGATGGGTGACTTTTTTTCACTCATTCCTTAACCAATAGAGGATAACAGGGGTTGGCAAATTCTTTTCACTTTTCCCCCCATAATCAAGGTGGCAAACAAAAAGAAAGGAAAAGTTTTCACAAACTAGACTCCCACCCCCTCCCTCTCCTCCCATCTGCTAGGAAGGACTCCATAAAAGTGTGAATAATTACTAAGTCCTGTTGTCCATTTTCCACATGCAGTTTGGTGGAGGAAGGGAGAACAAAGAGGCTGCTGTCATACTTTCAGAATGTGTTCAAATCCCAGAGAAAACAGTATTTAGTGACCACCAGTTTAGCAGTAGCGTGTTTGTTCCCCGATCGTAAGGCAGAAGGCTCCACGAACTATGAATCAGATATTTGCCATGGAGACATTTTTTAAAAGCAACAAATCTGTAGTGAATACTCATGGAAGGTTTAATGAACCTTAGCACTGTGAATGGCGTAAAATTAGAATCATTGGCCCATATTTTTATGAGAAGATTGTCATACCGTTACCGTCAATTCAAATCACTCTGTTTAGATGTTTCGCAATTTCCTGGCACCAGAACACCGTAGACGTCGAATTCCTAAATGCTGAGTCTGATTTCAACAGGATGGGACAACATCCCACACATCATGGACTTCAATGGGAGTTGTCAACAGAATGTTTCCAGAACATGTCATTTCCTGCGGTTGGACCACCATGCCTAGAAGTTACGCGGGAAATATACTTTTTAGGGGATTCCGATTCTCGACGAAGATATAGGGGTCGACAAGATAAAAATAACAATAAGGAAACTATAAAAGGGGAAACCGGCAGGACTTGACTCCATTGGGGAGGAATTTTTCAAAGTCAGCGAAACTGACATTCATATGGTGGAAGCACAAAGCAAATTAATGGACAAGATTTTTAAAGAGGGGTACTTTCCGAAGGACTGGGCAAGCTCCATAATCTTCCTATTTATAAAGGGAAAGGGGACAGAAATGACGAAAACAATTTCAGGGGCATTTCTTTATTACCCATAAGGAGTAAAATTTACACACACATCTTAAACCATAGGATCCAGAAATGGACAGAAATATTCGACAAAATCTCACCACTACAAGTGGGCTTCAGGAAAGGGTACAGCACGGTAGACAACATATTCATATTACAAACACTAGTACAGAGGAAAATTAAACAGAAGCGGGGGTAATTATACGCATGTTTCATTGATTTTGAAAAAGCATTCGATAAAGTTCATAGGGAAATTTTGTGGGGAAAATTGTATGAGAAGGGAATGTCTGCATGCATGATCAGAGCACTGCAAGCAATATATGCGAGGGTAGAATTCGGAGTAAGATGCGAAGGAAACCAAGTCTCAGCACTGCAGCCTTCGCTCAGGGGACTCAAACAAGGATGCATCCTATCACCAGCATATAAGGGGTGCATCAAATATAAAATGAAGGTAAACATTAAAAAGACAAAAATCATTGCTTTCAAAAATGGCTACATATTTAGCAGACAGGAGACATGGACATACAGTGGGGTTAATCGAGCAGGTTAAAAACTTCACATACCTGGGGGCAACACTCTCCATGACAGGGAGTTGGACACACCACATAAGGGCAAGAAAAACTAAAACAAAATTTACAATAGAACAAGTCATAAGGACAATAAAAAGGCACCTCAAATGCCTTTCCCTGTCATTCAAAACCTCTATTCATCAATAGTATTAGGTACATTAAACTATGGAATAGAACTGTGGGGGTTAAGGGGGGACAACACAATAATTGGCATACAAACAGAATTTTATAAGGGAGTACTGGGCATAAGCAGAGGCACGGCCAACTGTGGGATTCTCAAGGAATTGGGCCTGAACAGAGACATGGTACAAGCATGGATGAGGGTTGTTAAATATTGGATCCGATTATGTTTGGAAATACAGACAAGGGAGGAATACGTTTACAGCTGGGGTCTAGAAGATAAAAATATCTTATATAATAGCGGAATGGGTTGGGTATGGGAAGAGGGAGGAAGGGGGGCATCTCAAAAGAAAATCAAATCAGAGACAGGTTACTCGACATAGACAGACAAGAAATAATAGCATACTTCCAAAAAAGACCTCAATCAGGGAACAGCTAAGAGTAAGAGAATGGGGGAAAGCGAAATATATCCATGTTGTGGGAAAAAATGAAAGAGGCACGCTGGCATGGATCAGATTAGGGGGATGGAAACAACTAAGAACGAGAAACGAAGCAGGGGAAACGATATGTCCTTTGGGCGAGGGGGAGGAGACGGGCAAGCATATCCTACTGAACTGCCCTTCTACACGTGACCTAAGGGACAAATGGATGAAAAACTTAACAGGAAGGGCGGTGATAGAAGTGGTAGACGACAGAATAAAGATAAAGGAAACGGGACAGCAAGTGGGGAAATACCTGGGAGAAGTAAGAGAACGTCGGGGGAAAGCTATTAGAGAAGGCAGCAAAATGAGTGATCATCCTCCAGACGAGCCATCTTTATAAGTGTAAGTGTGTGTAAAGCAAAATGTATGCATGTTTTGGTGAGAGTGCAGGAAAAGAGAAGCGGGGAGAGGAGGAAGGAAGAAAGACTGGAAGAAGAACTGCCGAGGGAGGGGAAGAATGTGTATATAGGGGACAAAGTAAAAGACAGCTTAAAAGAAAACTAAATGTAACAAAATAGTGTAGAAAAATCAAAAATATGTAGTGCGTACAACCTATGGCTCGCACAAAAAGAAAATAAATCTAACAGATGTCATGGACACAACGACTGCCAAATCTCTATCTGTGACTTTACCTTCTGGGGTAGCTCGAAAGAAAGGCTTACATTGAGACACTGTGAACAGTTGCCAATCTAAAAGAAGCAATTAATCGAACAGTTGCCAATCTGAAAGAAGAGATTAATCTTCACGCCATATCCCCTGCTATGATTCAGCAAGCTCTGCAATAACAGACTCGAGCAGTGCATCTTCAAAGACAGTCATCATTTGGACAATGTAATTTTTTGGACCTAAATACAGTTTGCTGACATCTCTTTCACTTTTCTAGATGGTACAGA
The DNA here is from genome assembly GCF_977018435.1 of Lepisma saccharinum. Taxonomy (NCBI): domain Eukaryota; kingdom Metazoa; phylum Arthropoda; class Insecta; order Zygentoma; family Lepismatidae; genus Lepisma; species Lepisma saccharinum. The sequence continues at coordinate 83,680,669 of NC_139233.1, forward strand.
TATCTGTAATAAATACACTCTAGCACTTCACAGAACTGAATAGTTCTATTTCCTTCTCTGTCAGATCTCACTGCTGGACCTGGTATTTCCAGAATTGGATCTCAAAACTTGACAGAATTAACAACACATATTATCATTCCTGTGCCAATAGCAATTTGATTCCTAGCGTCCCTCGAGAAGAAGCCGCGGATTGTCTTCAGGGGTGGGTTATGGATAAGGGAACTGATGTTGTCACGTTCGTACGGTGGTTCCATCTAGTATTGGGGTATAATTATTTCTGTTTTAATGGGAAAATTTATGGACAGAACGAAGGACTTGCTATGGGCAACCCTGTGTTGGGAATAGTTTCCAGCATATTCCTACATTTCATTGAGAAGGATTCGTTAAGCAAGGTTAACCATGATATTAAATATTTTTGTAGATATGTAGATGACATCTTGGTTATCGGGAAAAAAGAAATATTAGATTGTATTTTCGAAATCCTGGGAGAACAAGACGATAGAATAAAATTCACTTGAGAGATAGAAAACGAAGGAGTAATTAACTATTTGGACATGAGGATTTAACGGGTTAATGGTGGGTTTCGAACAGGGGTTTACCACAAGAAGTTGGCAGGGGATAAATATATACACCAAGATTCTGAACATGCAAACAGAATTAAGAATAATCTATACATGAACTTCTACATTTGGGCCAGGAGGCTCTGTACTTGTAGGTAAGAAAGAGAAAAAGAAGAAAATTGTATAATGAAGGCGGGGTTAAGAAATGGTTACAAAGTAGAGGAAATGAGGAGAATAAAGAGGGGCGCACTTAAAATTTTGAATAAGGAAGGTGGAAGGATTGAGGGAAGTAAGAATAACGAAGTAGGGGAAGTAGAATACAAATATGTCGGCATCCCATATGTAAAAGGGGTGTCCGAAAAATTTGATAAAATTCTAAAAGACTTCAGGTTAAAATGGGGAATGAGAGATCCCCAAAATATAGAGGAGTATTTCACAGAATACAAAAAGGATGGACAGGGGCAAAAAGAGGTCAGAGATGAGAAGGGCGTGTATAGGATAACTTGTTCTTGTAGTAAAGCATATATTGGACAAACCGGAAGAAGCATGGGAACTCGCTGGGACGAGCATGACAAGGAGATAAAGTAGGGATGGTACCGATTAATCGGTACTGTATCAGTATCGGCCGATATAGGCATATCGGTTTATAGGTAAAATTACCAGTTATTTTACCGATCCGATATATCGATAATTTAGTGCAAAATTTTGCCATTTTGTTGTAATTTTTATGGATAATCTCTGTGCCCTACTTTCTAAAAAAGTAAAGGTCTAAATATGCAACTCCTCTTGCACTGCAGTCACCTTGAAGCACACATATATTAAGGAGGTCAATGAACCTTTCAGGTTCTTCAAGGACCATTTCTAATTTTATATCGGATCGGTAGAATATCGGTTATCGGTATCGGTAAATTTTATATCGGTACTTTATCGGTATCGGCCAAAATTTCATATCGGGCCATCCCTAAGATAAAGGAACAATCACCGAAGACCGGACTTTCCGAGCATGTTCTAAAATTGAACATAAACAACCCGATAGGAACGTTCACGAGGCAGCAAATATTTGTGTTGATAGGGGGGAAAAACTAAATAGGGATGACGGCAACTTGGATGAAACATGAATCAAAATGTTTAAACGATGGGGAAAAACAGTGAAGAGTCTGTTAAATTCCTTGTCACGCCGGAAGTGACTCGGGCTACTTCGGAATCTGTGGAGTTCACATTGGAAGGGATGTAGCACTCGTACGCTACAGTAGTCATTCATTCTGTATGGTAGTATGGGTACACCGTTCTTTTAGAATTATCTCTCAGCCTACATGGCACTTTTAACGTCATGTAATTTTAAATTCTATATCCCAATACCCTTTTTTACCTAATCCTGGATTTATTTTTACATATATGCCGAAGTATTTTATTTACTGATAAGAAAACCTGAAGAAGCAAAGCGTAGTTTCACGAAACTTCGTTTGCAAGGAGTGTTACAACTATTATACTCACTCACATAAGTTTTTTATACTTTTTATACTGTGAATATATTTAGTGAGTAAACACACAAATTTCATAATGTACATAGCAATGATGATACTCTTATGATTCCAATTGACACTGATAATTAAAATTGTAACAATTCAAAGTGGTTCGGAATATTTATTAATTTTAATAATAATTATTTTTTTCCCTTGGATTATACTGTATCAATCTACCAGAGTTATGCTTTGAATTATTCATACCTTCACATACAGTACATATCACCCCACAATGTATTTGCATCATAAGTGAAAATTATGCATTTTGCATAATTTTCTAGATATTCAGACTTTGCAAAAGTGCCACATGGCATTCTTGCAGACTATGGAAAAGTATTTGTGGATATTGGTTGTTAAATTCAAACTCCAATATTCCAACATCGATACAACAGTATTGGCTAAGCCCTAGTCTCATGTAAGTAAAAACAGATAGAATTTTCTTCTTTGCCTCTTGCCTTCAGGGAAGCTACAGAGTCTTCATAAAGTAGCATACCTCCATAAACATATTGTCTATTTATTAGTATTGATTCTGAGTTATAATACCTATTGTTGGCATTTGTTTATTCTAATAACAATCTTACATTACACAACAATATAGCATATTGTTGTTCAGTGTTATTGCAGTAACACGTTTAGCATAATATAATCAATACCTTCTTTGTTTGTTTACATTTTTGTTATTTAGTAAACAAAATTAAAATACATTAATATATACCTACAGAACTCACCTCCATTGTATCGTTGAGATGGGGTTCATGAATGATGACTTCACTGGTTGAATCAACCGTGCTATCCAAAATAGCACTGCTTGAGAGATCAGCTGGAGTGCCCGGAACTGAAACATCATTGTGGTAATCTGCCGGGGTGGAAGGAACAGAATCCAGAGGTCCAGTTGATGAGGAGACGATGTAATTCTCTGCTGGGGTCATCGGAGGCTGAAGAGGTGAATGAGGTGATGGGAGAGGACTCTCGGGATCAGCATCGTGATGAGAATGAACCATGGCTCCTTGAGATAAAGCTGCTTCTGACGAACTAGGATGAAAATAGGAGCCAGACACCCGGTGAAGAAGGCCGTTTGACACAGGCATCGAGGAAGATGCATGCGAAATACCCTCGAGAGGTGAATCAGGATTTGACAGCCGATTGCCAAACGAATTTATGCCTCCTGCTTCCGAATCAATTGGCTCAGGACTTTGGGCTAAGCTTACGCTAGAAACTGTAGGTAATGGAGAAGCTGGTCGCCGCGCTCTTTGGTTAACTGAAGGCTCTGGATATGCATCTATACCTGAAGGAGAGCTTGGTAATGGGTTTCCTGAGGAACTTATTGGACTAGTTGGATTAGGCAATGAACTATGAAATGGGGAGCTGGGATTAGATATGTTAGAAAGAGCCTGTAAAGGTGAATTGGGTGTTGTCAGTGTATTTGACATGGTGTAAACGGGGGAATAACGAGCTGCGGAGCTCATGTTTGGATCCATGGGGCTGACACGGTGTTCAAAGTCCATTGATGTAGATGGCTGGGGAGAAAATGGGGCCCCTGCTTCAAAACTGCTGAAAGAAGCCCGGACATATTCGTGGGAGTGTTCAACATACTCCACCTGGAAAAAAAAAATTGAAATTTATTAATTTGAATAAGCATTTTGTGAAAATCTTTAAATATATAATGCTGGAGAACATGAGAGCAAAAGATAATACAAAATTCTGAACCTTCTCTGCAGGCATAGTCCATATCAATTCAGGGAGGGGAGTTACCTTCATAGTCTCAGATGTTATTGAATTAAACATATGTTAAAATTCAGGACAAAGTAAGAAACCTGTATTTTTTTGTTTTGTCCAAAAAAATTCCTGGCCCGAGATACAGGTCGCCAAAGATGGCACCTCGGGCATCATTTCTGAAGTGCGATTTTTGGCAAAATATTAAAATGCTCTATCTCTGGAACGGTTCAAGATATTTTGTTGCTGTTTCTAATTAAAATTATAACCTCAGTTTGGAAATACACAGTCCGTCCAGTAGGAAAGGTGACTGATTTTTTTTGCCATGGAACCACCAGTGCCATCTATGGAGAAGTATAATGTACTACGTAGCGACACAATTCGACTTCTTCCGGCAAAGTTGCAAAGCACTAGCGTCAACGGTCGACACATACGGATCTTGTGACTGACAGTACCTGCTGAAAGTCGGTCGGAAATGAGCAAGGTGCCAACATTAAATTCTGTTTCACATTGGGTAAAAGTGCAACAGAGACGTTTCAAATGATTCAAACTGTTTACAGTACTGAGGCATTGAGTTGTAAGAAGGGTCCAGGCTCTCCAAAACCGAAGAAAGTGTACATGCAGAAGAGCCGAATCAAAACCCTGCTCATGGTTTTCTTCGATTCCAAAGGCATCATCCACAAGGAATTCACTCCAGAGGTCTCACTGTGAACGTTAAGTATTACGTGGGTATTTTGTATCATCTATTGGCCAGGATTCGTCGAGTTCGGCCTGAATACCGGGAACAGGGCTCATGGTCTCTGTTGCACGACAATGCACCCGTGCACAAGAGCAGGTTGGTACGCCAGTTTTTGGCCAAAAAAGGGGATAGTGGAGCTCAATCACCCCCATATTCTCCAGATTTAGCTCCATGCGACTTCTGGCTATTTCCAAAACTGAAATTGGCGTTGAAAGGAACGAGTTTCGACGCCATTCCAGACATCCAAAAGGCTTTGACAGCGATTTTGGAGGCAATTCCGAAACAGGAGTACCAAGACTGCATCACAAAGTTCTACAACCGCTTCAGTGCATGTATTGACTCACAAGGTGTCTATTTTGAATAAACGTTATTGTAAACTACCAGTCCACAACATCTTGTCTTTCATTTCTCATTAGTCACCTTTCCCACTGGACGGACTGTGTATGTGTTCAAGTTCTCTTGCTGTAGCCTTCTGAAATTCTTTTTAAAAATAAAAAATAATATTTTTTTCAAAAATGCCATCCCAAAAATTGTGATTTCTTTACTGTTGATCAGTACCATACAGTACTACATTATCTGAAAAGGAGAACTTCCACTTTCGAGTTTAACAGGTTTTATAAACAATTGAAAATTTTGCCATACATTAAACCAGTTTCCATTACCACATTCTCACATATTGGTCTCATGAAATCAAAATCTAGTCTTATTTGACATGGCATTTTAATTCTTCATAAAGATAAGTAACAGACACAGCTTTCAAAACATATTAAAGCTTCCAAAATACATGTGCAAGTTCTAAAACATATTACATGTTCCAAAGCACACATCTGTGCACTCTGCTTAGAACTGAAATTAGGAATTCAATGAACTAAAAATTTGTTCAACTGCATCAGTATCTTCCTTTGATATTGAGTAATGCCTTCCTGTTGAACCAATAGGAACTGGGGCACCCACAATCTTTAAAACATCGTGAATTGCAAGTGAGCACTGGTGGTGCCCTTAGTCACTTCAACTGTTTGAATTGACTAAGTCACTTGTGCCAATGGAGTGGGTATACAGTGCTACTGGTCATGGGAAGGGGCCTTGCGATGGTTTAGGAGGCCTGCTGAAGCACCACACTACAACACATAATCTTTCCAGCCCAAGTACAGCAGCAATTCAGAATGCCAAGGATTTTTACAAGAGTGGTGAAGTCATACACATCAACAGCCCTCATCCTGTTGCCCAAAGAGGAAGTTGAAGAATTCCACCAGCAGAAAATACAAGAATGGTCCAATCAAACTAGCCCTGTGAAAGGAATTCAGAAGATACATGTCTGGACTAACAGTGATGGGCGAACCTACATTACACAAACTTTAAAGAGCAAGAAAGAAGAAATTTCATTTGTCCAACAAAGATCTCAGAAACGGCAGGAGAATATTCAGATTCACAATCTACAAAGAGGGATGTTTGTGGGCTGTGTGTATGACTGTGACTGGTGGATTGCAAAGGTTATAGATATCAGTTGCGAGTTAAATGAAATCCTTGTGAACTTTGTGCTACCATATGGACCGGCTGTTGGATATAGATTTCCAGCTGCCAGACAGCAACACCACCACCAGTGCTCACTTGCAATTCACGATGTTTTAAAGATTGTGGGTGCCCCAGTTTCTATTGGTTCAACAGGAAGGCATCACTCAATATCAAAGGAAGATACTGATGCAGTTGAACAAATTTTTAGTTCATTGAATTCCTAATTTCAGTTCTAAGCAGAGTGCACAGATGTATGCTTTGGAACCTGTAATATGTTTTGGAACTTGCACATATATATTGGAAGCTTCAATATGTTTGAAAGCAGTGTCTGTTACTTATCTTTATGAAGAATTAAAATGCCATGTCAAATAAGACTAGATTTTGATTTCATGAGACCAATATGTGAGAATGTGGTAATGAAAACTGGTTTAATGTATGGCAAAATTTTCAATTGTTTATAAAACCTGTTAAACTCGAAAGTGGAAGTTCTCCTTTTCAGGGAATGTAGTACTGTATGGTACTGATCAACAGTAAAGAAATCACAAATTTGGGATTGGCATTTTTGAAAAAAATATTATTTTTTATTTTTAAAAAAAATTTCAGAAGGCTACAGCAAGAGAACTTGGACACATATTTCCAAACGGAGGTTAGCATTTTAATCAGAAACTTATTCTCTTTCAAATACAAAAAAACAGCAACAAAATATCTTGAATCGTTCCAGAGATAGAGCATTTTAATATTTTGCCAAAAATCGGACGTTAGAAATGATGTCCGAGGTGCCATCTTCAAGCCAGGAATTTTTTTGGACAAAACAAAAAAATGCAGGTTTCTTACTTTGTCCTGAATTTTAACATATGTTTAATTCAATAACATCTGAGACTTTGAAGGTAAGATTTTTTCTTTGCCTGCCTGAATTGATATGGACTATGCCTCCAGAATAATAATAATAATAATAATAAAGGACATTTTAAAGCAGCATGAGTTAATTTAGTTAATCTGACACAAAGTTTGCCATAAACTCACTGTTTAAATACACATATAACATCAACTCAGCAACAGCATGTAGGCCTGTGTATGTGTGTGTGTTTCAAATGCAATTTATAGAGGTACTGGTCTAAAGTTACGACTAAAGCCTGTTCGGCAAAAGAACAAACTTCAAATTTCCATATTTGTCTTTTTTGTCGAAGGCTAGGGAGGGTCACAGCTTTGTCCAGCTGTCGTGGTGAGGGGAAATTCTCGTGGTATTCTGCATTGCCAATTTTTCTTTGTTTTGAGTTGTTTTCGAAACAGGTGGCAGCATCAAGTTCAAGCACAACAAAGCCTAATGGTTGCACGGCATAGCAAGTGATGGGTGTCTCTGAAATGCGAGTGAAGGGTGCATGTTGACAGCAAAAGGTGTCGTGTATGACTGGACAAAAATCAAGTGTGTAGCAACACTACTTTTCTACCCATGAAATTCCCACAACTGGAGGCAAAAAGTCTGGGTTTCCTGACGTCTGTTCTTTGGCCAGTCGGGCTTTGGTGTTGAACATTACGGTTTGTTTCAAAGAAAGTCATACATTCATGACAGAAATACTTCACAAATAAAATTATAATACAATCATTAACAGCACGTATCTAAGCAATATCACCTAGGTACAGGAAAATTATATTTTAAAAACATACCTGATCAAGATGAGTGGAGTTGGGTGCCCAGTCAAGATCTCCCGCTTCATGGGTAGGCACTGGAGAAACTCCACCAGGAGATTTGCTTTCAATATCAACAGCATCCCCAGAGTTATTCTGGCGATTTCTGCTGTCCATTTATAATATCCAGCTTCTTACTATATTAGCTTCCTCATTGATTTAGCAGTGAAGACCCTGTGAATTACATAAATAACTGCATGAGAAGCACATTTTTTTAATGTGATATATGATTGTTAATATTATGTAATACTAATACTAAATATTGGATACTAATGCTACATGTATACAATTCTAATGTTTTTAGTGTTGGACCAGTATCACTTGGAGAACCAATTTCAGGTACGTGTGCAAAGTCAATGAAATAAGATGAAGTTAATTCTATTACGGGATGGTTACAAGGAATGCACAATTAAATCCCCTGACTTTTCCTGGTTTGCAGGACAAACCATGGATTTTTCCTGACGTGGGGGGGGGGGTAAAGGTGGCCAGAGTATGGTGCTGATCACATCACCTTCAAAGTGGCCCTACTCACACATCCCCTAAATATACCTTCATGGCACAGTACTACATGCATGGGGAACTTTACCTTATCTCATTCATTCCATGCTCTGCACCAGTGCTGGTGAATGCAATGAATATTAGGGCAGCAGTGATAAGAGTCTGTCGGCGATTGTGATAATGCAGAGGAATGAGAAGGTAATTTGGAAACTGAATTGGAACGTGATGACTAGGGACCGGAACTTTATGTTATAACATCATCTTTTATTTGGTATCAAACTGAATACTGGGGTGAGATCTTTACGTATCTGATGAAAATTAGCAGAAATAGACAAACTTAATGCGGTATATTTTGACATATTTTACCAATTTCCCATTTTTACAACATATTTCTTCATAAGAAGACATAGTTCTGTAAAATTTTGTAATTTGCCTTGCACATAATCGGTTATTTTATAATTTATTCTTCGTACCTTTAACGGAATGGATAGTTTATACAGGGTGTCCACGCTAGAGGGATCGAGAAATAAGTGATAATTTCTAGTGAACAGAATCAGGGTGGCTACAAACAAGCAGAAATGAAATTCCCTGACTTTTCCAGGTTTTCCAGGACAAAATTTACATTTTTCCCTGACAATTACAAACTAAACTAAATCGATGTTTTTGCAAATGGAAATAATAAACTCATACAGATCCATGTATGGTTTTGTTAAGTACCAATATTATCTTCTATGAAATTGACTTAATTTCTCTATTCTCTATGATTTTAATTCAAACTGCAAAATAGTGAATTTGAAAAATTATTACAATTCACAAGCTAGGGAAGGATTACGGAATTTTGTCATATGCAGTAAGTTTAAAATAAAATACTTGATTACTTTTAAAGTTACGACTAAATGAGATAAGAGTGATTAAGAAAAAAATGTAATTTATCAGTCTCCTTATACATTCTCGGTATTATATGTTGATATTTCCACCGAGGTTTGGAACCCTCTGCATGCAAGAACCATGAGTGCAGACTCATTTTTCAATGCATAAAGCTACTTCTCTCTTCTCTGTAAAGCAAACAACTTAACTCTTGCATATAAGTGAAACAATTGAATCGAACAAAATAAAGTGTCAAATTTCCTTACATTATCAATGGGATTTCTGCTTCAGTACAGTATATCCAAGTGAAGTACTGTGAAACTGACAACATTCAGTTATACCATTATTGCTGACGAAAAGGGTATGTAGGTTTTAGAAATTTAACGCAAGGAATTTATAGAATTGCATTGTATAGGTACCTGATTTAGCTAACCACACATTAAAACAGGAACACTCTAATAATAAAAGCTTCTGAAAGTTCATATACGAGGGGCATCCTGAAAAAAGCTCCAATGGTGCCTATACGCATTACTAGTGGTCAGACAGAGACACACACGCATGCATACCGATATATTATGGCACCAAAAATTAGTATTATATTTTTTGACATGTTAGTATTACGTTTCCCAAAATTCGCGTTTTTGTTTTAGAACATCCATCTGCCAAATATACCGAAACTTAATACTCCATTGTGCTTTTAAACTATTATTCTAAATTGTAGGTCACAAGGGCTACGTATTTTCGTGACAGTTTGATATGTTGGAACAGATTTTTGAGGAAGTAAAAGTAAAGTGTTCCCCTGCACTTTTCCATGAAGGTGTATAGGGGTGTGGAGTTAGGGCCCCACACTTTCTTCATCACGGCTGAAGATGGGGGTGATGTGATCAGCACCACGCTCCACGCTACCTTTATCCCTCAAAGTTTCCTCAAGCTACCAGCTTCATATGATGCTGGGTGGGTGCCGGAGTAGTTTGAATAGGTGGAAAACATCCCGGTTCTCCCCCGGAGGGGATCGACCCGAGTCTCTTGCATAGTAGTCAGATGCCCTAACGACTGAGCTCCATTGTTACTCGCTCGACAAATGCCGATGTTGCGCACTTAGCTTGGTAATTCAAAACATATCTCGTTCGACAAATACGAAGATGTGGCTCCCGTGTGACGGTAGATACGCACTCGATCTCCTGTTAGAACCCTGCCACTTTGCTCTGTGATGCAAATGGTTTTGATAGAAGTTGAAAAGATCGTGGGAAATATATGATTTAATGTGGCTGTCGGAATTATTCCATGTACGTATAACTCTATAGTTTACTCAAGTAAAATGTTGGAAAACTTGCATATTCTATGTACACAAACATGGCCTAGAAGAGACAAGAATGTTGGATTTCATGGAATTTTTCGTTGTTTTAGGATATTTTTTTTTTAAAAAAATCGCTAAAAACGCCAACAATTCGCATTTTATGCCAAATTCGCATTATTTCGATATTTCGAACGGGCGAAAAATGTGTCCAGACATCACTGCACATTCCTAAACATAACATCGCAGCAATTACAATTTTCACGGTTTTGGCGTTTGCGAAAAATCAATATCCCTACTAACCGGAAATCACTTTCCACCCCTCGTATAAATCAGTAGATGGAAAGTGAAAATTTAGCAGGGCGGGCAGAGAAAAGTCAATTCTTGAAGAGAGTGATTTGCTTTTATGATTGAATGATTCGAGTAAATATGATATTAGAATATTTACATATTTATTATTAGTATTTTATTTCATAATATTGGATATTAACCTGACTCAGTGAGAGATTAATGACCATCTCTCATGAGTTTAAACAGACAAGACAGCGAGTGGCATTAATGTCATTGCAATACTAGTGTTGCAGTAAATTTGAGATTGGGAGCATGCACTTGCCAATTTTTATAACGTTCACCAATGCAGGTTTATGTTTCACTTTCTCGTGATAGTATTCAAGATATATATATATCCAGTTTTGTTGGATTCTTCTTGATATCTAAGAATAGTTCAATGTCATTGTAAACTTGTGCGAAACCAGTAATACGTAAGGATGATGAAACAAAACCTTCGTAAGCACTGCTACATTAAATAAGGCAAAGTTAGCCAGAAGAGTAATAAAATTCCAGCAGCATATTTGCAGTCTAAAGCTCTTCTTGTTTATGCATGCGATTTTTGTTGGATGTTGCAGTCCATGCAATTTCTGTCGCATGTTGTAGTGAGATACTTTGTCGGGTGGCGATATTCGACAAAAATCGTATGTATCAATGGAACCTATTTGTTTCCATGTTCCTTCAGTTTGTCCAACAAAATTCCTTACTACGACGTCTGACAACTATGGGACGGTGCCACCCGCTCTTATCCGCTCCATCTGTTGACAAGTCCCCTTACTACTCCCATACGGACAAGAGAAAATGATAATTGAATGCATTTTCCACGTAATATTTAGAGGCTTAACCTTTACTCCCCTGGTGATACCATATGGTATCATCAGAGTAAGGTCGTACTGGCCCGATGATACCATATGGTATCATGGTGCTGAATACGAAATGAATGTGCTTTTTGGACCTTCATACTCTTATGTTTGGGTGGAGCAAGCCTGGGAAATTCATACTGATGACCAACCTCCTCCCCTCTCCGCAACATATCCATGCCACATTTCCGAACAGAGTTTCACATTTTGGCTCATTATTCAACTTGTATTGCACCCAGGAAAATGAAAAATGTTCCAATCTCTTTGGAAACGTCCATTCTTCATTCTTTGAAGAGAATACTAAGGTTTGTGCCTTCTCCCGAAAATAGCGGGAGAAGAGGGGGCAAACTCCAGATTTTTATTTTTTTTCATTGAAATTCGGTGGTCGCGCCCCCAAACCCCCCTTCCTCGGTTCGGCGTTCTGAATTGTACACGGTGGCATGCTATGATGTTTTAGCTGCAAAACAAAACTTATCCGAAGTAGATTGCTCCCATAGTGCCCGAGTTATAACAATTTCCCTCCAAAAACGCAAATTACCTATTTTTCGTAAAAAAAATTATCACATTTTGGCTTATTATTCAACTTGTATGGCACCCAAGAACATGGAACATGTTTCATTCTCTTGAGAAATGTCCATTATTTGAAAAGAATACTAAACTTCGCACCTTCTCCCCAAAATAGCGGGAGATTTTTGTTTTTTCCACTGAAATTCGGGGAAGTGCTTCCCTTCCTCGGTCCGATGTTCTGAATTGTACACGGTTGCATGCGCTGATGTTTTAGCTGAAAAACAAAAGTTATCCGAAGTAGATTGCTCCAATAGTGCCAGAGTTATAACAATTTTCCTCCAAGGAATGTTCGAATTTAAAATTCCCGCCGAGAAGCCCGGGCGAGAGAAATTTCTCTCTCTCTCTCTCTCCTACTGCCATCACTGGTTTCTGGCGCCGTGGTTGTGTTGCGCATAAAAGGGGCCTAAAAGTTGAGGCCGAAACTTACGAACGAGATTTCCTGTTCCCGTGCAGAGTTCCATAATGATATCTTTAAATAAATAAATAAATAAATAAAAAATAAAAAAGTCAATGAAGACGAAATTCCCTGACATTTCCCTGACTTTTTTTGATACCTCAAATTCCCTGACTTTTCCCGGTTTTCCAGGTTTTCAAGGTCTGTTGCCACCCTGAGAATGTATTGGTAACATAAACTTTTACTTTCACTTGATACAAAACTCACCGAGTTTCAGATGATGTTCAATGCAACTCGATATATGCACCTTTGGTGGCTCTGCACACATCTAAACGGTATTCAACTTCCCGCCAAGTGCTCTCTAGCATTTGGGGAGTCACAAGCGCTACTGCATTTGTGATGCGGCCCCTCAGTTCCAAATTCCACGTACGACGAACACGGCATTGAACCCGAGTAACAGATTTCTCTTCTGCTAGCCATAACACGCACTGAACTTTCTGTTGCGGTGTCCACATGTTTTCCACTGCGCGATCGACTACTGAATGGCGCCTGGCTTCCTTTCGAGACAAAAGCTATTGACGCGCATGCGCAAGTTTGAAAACAGTGTTGCACAATCTCGGAGAGTTTCCCTTTCCTGTCATATGAAAAATACAGCAATATCCTTATCTGGTTTTAAATGGTGAGCGTTTATTTCTCGATCCCTCTAGCGTGGACACGCTGTATTATCGATGACATGATAAGGAAATTACGGAAGAAGAAATTAAAAGCAGATGCAGTCCTTTCTTACCAACTAGTACAGAACAATTATACTCCCCCCCCCACTTTTTAATCCAGCCAACAATTGATAGCCATGCGAACATTATTGAGAAAAATGTTCTCAGTCATTCTTGTGCTGACACAAGAATCACCGTAAGCAAGTAAACAAGTTTCAATTGTTCTAATTTCTTTCCTTTCTTTTCTGCTTCTCGCAACAATCAGTCAAAAGTAAAAATAACATTATGTACATTACAGCTCCTATTCTATCGGCAATCGAGTACAAGAGTTTCAATATATCTTTTGTTGTTTGAGCCAGGCACGTATCAAGTGTGTATACTCTGTCCCTGCTTACGAAAATTTCAGTGAACGTCACAATATTTTCTATATTCTCCCACTACATTCTTTGCATTCTTTGGTTAAAGGAATTCTGACTTCATTTAATACACTACTTCTACTTTATTCCATCATCCCAGGTAGATATTGACTTCCCGTGTAATGAGAAATTTGAAAGTGCTGTTGTGCATATTTCGGGCTTTACTGGGAATATTTCTGCATTTTCTGACATTTTTAATTTTTATGACATAATTACATACATATTGTACAGTTTTATATGACAAAGTCCAGGGCCATAGTGATGATGAGTGTGATGAACAGCAGTGATGCATTTAAACAAATGTTTGTAAGGTGGCAATAACTATCATATGTAGTGCTAAAGAAATGTTAGGATGTTTAATAGCCATTACAAGTAGAACTAAAATAAAATTTAAATTTAAAAGTAACCTGTTTCTCACAGATACAGCATGACTGACTAGGTGGGACCGATGGAGGGTAAAAAATTAAATTGTTGGGCTCTTCAAATCATTGTTATTTACAAAAGGTGTATCTGATGCACATAGCTTAGGATTGATTTTAAACAGTAATAATTTTGAAGACAGACCATCAGTAGAGGCACATATTTTTGGCAAATAAAAAAGCAAAATTTCAGTACAAAAACAGAGTCAATTTCGGGTTCAAAAGCGGTAAATAAAATGAAATTTCGCTGTTATAGTGGTGAAAAAGCGACATATAAAATGACATTTTGGTTTTAAAAATGTGAATGTAATCCAAAATTTGATTTAAAAACTGCACTATTACACAAAATAAACATATCCCTTCTAATAGCACATAAAATCATTACCAGAATATCAAGTTTATTCCTGTATAAAGGGGCCGATTTTTGCTTCTCAAATATTTACAGCAGAATTAATCAATTTTCCGTGAATTGCATAACTCACAGGATAATTCTGACTTCGGAAAGTGTCGCGTCGGTATATAAACGGTAAATTTCGTGTTTAAGAGTCTATTTCGCATTTTGCAGTTCATTTCGCATCATTTCGTGACAAAACAGGGTAGGAAAATGCACACACCTTTCAGAAACATGAAAAATTAGCATTACAATGTGTTATTTCACATTTCATGTTTTCATCAAAAACTAAATATGCATGCCTCTAACCATCAGTAATAAATTTTGCTGGGACAAAACGCAAACTAACTAACTAACTAACTAACTCTCTAGCCTTCTTAAACCCGAAGGTTCATGGCTGCAGCAACACAGGCCTTCCATGTTTCCCTATTTTGAGCAAGTTCTATATACTCTTTTCCATCCCTACCGATTTCCCTTAGGTCCATCTCAACGTTGTCCCTCCATCTTCGTCTTGGCCTTCCTACAGGTCTCTTACCATCAGGTTTCCCAACAAGAATCCTGTAAACTCCTCGTTCCTCTCCCATTCGTGCCACATGGCCTGCCCACCTAAGTCTTCTTGATTTAATTATTCTAATAATATCTGGACATGAATACAAATTATGTAGTTCTAAATTATGTAACCTTCTCCACTCACCTGTCTCCTCATCCCTTTTAGGTCCAAATATTTTCCTAAGGATCTTATTTTCAAATACTCTCAATTTATGTTCCTCTTTCAATGTAAGGGACCAAGTTTCACATGCATATAATACTACAGGCAAAATTACTGTTTTGTATATTTTAACTTTCAGTTTCTTAGATATTAAACGAGAAGACAAAAGTTTATGAAGAGAGAAGTAACATGCATTTCCTGAATTAAGCCTACTTTTTATTTCCTCTTTAATATAATTTTCATTTGTTAATATTACTCCTAAGTATTTGAATTTGGAAACTGGTTCAAACGAGTTGTTATCAATAATTAGATTTTGATTATTACCAAACACTTGGTTTCGGCCTGTAAGCATATATTTAGTTTTCTCTTTGTTAACTTCCAAACCTATCTCTTTAGCAGTTTTGAAAAATATTTTAGCATTATTCTTAATTGTATTCACATCATCCCCCAGTAAGTCTACATCATCTGCATATGCTAACAACTGAGTCACACCATTTAATTTTAGTCCTTCTTTAGTTTCTTTTACCTTCCTAACAGCATATTCTAAGGCAAAATTAAAGAGCAATGGAGATAATGCATCTCCTTGTTTTAACCCATCATGAATTGTAAATTTGTCAGACATATTAATACCCACACGAATTTTACTTTCTGTTTCACTGGTGCATACTTTTATCATACTAACAAGCTTCTTAGGTATTCCAAACTCAACTAATATATTATATAGTTTATCTCTTTTGACTGAATCATATGCTTTTTTGAAATCAATGAATAGGTGATGGACATTTTGATTATATTCCCACTTTTTTTCAAGTGTCTGTCTGATGTGAAAAATTTGATCTGTAGTTGATCTGTTACGTTTAAATCCACATTGATAATCACCTATAATTTCATTAGCATATGGGGTTAGTCTTGTTAAAAGAATGTTAGATAATATTTTATATGTTGTTGAGAGTAGAGAAATTCCACGGTAATTATTGCAGTTCATTTTATCACCTTTTTTAAACACAGGAACAATTATGGATTCTTTCCACTGTTGAGGGATTTCTTCTTTATTCCATATTAAACAGATTAATTTATGAATTTGATACATTAATGAATTTCCACCATATTTAATTAACTCAGCTGGTATTAAATCAATGCCAGGTGCTTTGTTATTCTTTAGCCTTTTAATAGCATCTTTAACTTCAGTCAAGTTGGGTTCTGGAACTAAAGGTTCTGCTGTGTGTACTTCATTCACTTCTGATTTATCTCCTACATGGACATTTAAAAGGTCATTAAAGTAGTTCTTCCATCTATTTAGAATATCACTTGGGTCAGCTAGAAAATCACCGTCTTTATCTTTTATCAAGTTTACTTTAGGTTGCCACCCCTTTCTAAATTCATTTACACCTTTATATAAATCTCTGATATTTTTATTTTTGCTGTTTGTTTCAATTTCGTTAATTTTGGTTTTCAAGTAATCTCTTTTTTTACTTCTAAACGTGCGGTTAACTTCTCGCTTTATTCTATTATAATTGTTTAGATTTGTATCATCAGAGTTATTTAACCACCTAAGTCTAGCCTGATTTCTTATTTCTATTAGATTATGACATTCATTATCAAACCATGGCTTACTTTTTCTCGGTTTATGGTATCCTATACTTTCTTTAGCTGCTGATTCTATTGCATTACGTATGTGCTCCCAATTCTTATTTACGTCTGTTTCATTTATATTTTCATCATCATTTAAATCCTGCAAAACATCAAATCTATTTGACAGTTTAATTTGGTAATCTTTCTTAATTCTTTCATCAGTAAACTTTCCTGTATCAAATTTTAGAACTTTTAGATTTTGTTGCTTATGATTTATCACTGAGAGTCTTTCTCTTAATTTAGCAATTACTAAATAATGGTCACTAGCACAGTCAGCACCTCTATGTGTACGAACGTCAATTATACTAGTATGCCTTCTCTTATCAATGAGAATATGATCTATCTGATTGTGAGTTTTACCATCTGGAGAAGACCAGGTATATTTATGAATATCTTTATGTTTAAAAGTGGTACTTTTCACAATTAAATTCTTTGAGGTTGCAAAAGTAATCAATCTTATACCATTATCATTACTTAATTCATGAAGACTTTCTTTACCAATCGTGGGTTTAAATGTCTCTTCTTTGCCAATTTGTGCATTACAGTCACCTAACAGAATTTTCATATCATACTGAGAAAATTTATCAAAGACCTGTTCTAACTCTGCATAAAAATCATCTTTAGTATTATCATCTTTATCTTCCGTTGGTGCATGTATGTTTATTAAAATAATTTTACACCACCTACCCTGTAAAACTGCATATGATATCCTATCATTAATAAATTCTACTGTTTTAAGAGCCGATATAATTCTATTATTTATGAAAAAGCCTGTTCCAAAATTATGATTTTCAGTACCACCATAGAAAAAAGTATAATTTTTAGTTTTACAATTCCCTTCTCCTGGCCACCTAACTTCCTGGACAGCTACTACATCTAATTTATACTTAACTATCTCATTAACTGTACACTGAAATGCCCCAGGCCGGTAAAGGCTCAGAACATTCCAGGTGCCTAATTTAATATCCTTCTTCCTAACGTAGATCTTATCCTTAGTCCAGAGACCTCCCAAAGTAGTCCCCACCCGGAGATCCGAACGGGGGACTATTTTACCTCCGGAATATTTTACCTTGGGAACATCCATGCCCTTATATTGTTGTTTCTTGACATGTGTTTTTACAGTGCAGAGTTGTCAGCTCTACGCCTAACCCCCAATATGAATGGAGGAACTACTACACAAGACGAACACAAACACATTAGACAGCACAACTACTACACAAGACACACACAAACACATCACAACTACAACAAAATATAAACACAAACACACCACAACTACTACACAAGACAAACACAAACAAATTAGACAGCACAACTACTACGCAAGACAAAACCAACATACTAGACAGCACAACTACTACACATACATACTAGACAGTACAACTACAACACAAGACACATACATACACACCACCGATACTACACAAGACAAACAGAAACACATTATACAGCATAACTACTACACAAAATAAACACAAACACACTAGGCACTACAACTACTACACAAGACAAACCCAAAAACACTACACAGCACAACTACTGCACAAGACACACAAACACATAACAACCACTACACAAGATAAAACACAAATGCACAACTACTACTACACAAGGTTATATACACACACATACACACACATACATACATATACATACATATGTGTATATATACACATATATATATATACACACACACACACACACACACACACACATATCTTGACACACTGCACATAGTTGTTAATCAAGGACGTATTTACGGGGTCCAGGGGATCCGGAAACGACAGAAATATATAATATAAGTTGTTCATGTTCAAAGGATTATGTAGGACAAACAACGAGGAAAATGGCAATAAGATGGCACGAACATGATTTGGACATTACAAATTTAAACCCAAGAACAGGTTTGTCAGCTCACGTCATCGACGATAAGAATATGATTAAAAAGAGGAGGATTTTAAAAACAGTAATGGGAAACATAGATTTGAATGTCTTGGAAGCTTCATTAATTGCAGAAGAACACTGGAATAAATAAAATAATGAAAATGGTAACATAGAACTGCTCTGAGTGTATTTGTTTCCATTGTTGATTGGTTTATCTTATATTGTCTTGTCTGCGTTTCTCAGTTCCTATTGTTGTTTTATAACTCAGCCAAAATGCTTTTCGTTTTCCATCATGTATGTACATTTAGTTATTTTGAGTTGGTTTTTCTACAGTACTAAAAAAAAGGGTAATTTACATATGCTTAGTAGGAAACTTGTAAATATTGGAGGTTTGCTACGCGGACCCGATAGTTCGATTTTCGGCCACAATGATAAAGCACCACCCTTATATATGAAGCGTGTTAGGGTCGCTGAGCTCAGTTGACTGCGGGATGCCAACTGCGAAGGACCTGGTTCCTGGGGTGCAAGTCCCAGATGAACTTCCCCAACCAGTCCCCCCAAGGTCTGGTTCCCGGTTTCAAATCCTGGGTGAATTCCCCCAGCCAGATCTTCCCGTCCGTTCTCAACTATGGGCGCTCCAACTAACCTCCCCCTTTTCCTTCCCCGGAAAATTAATCAGAATATATATTTAGGAAATATTTATATATACTGCACTGCTAATAACTCAAATCAGTATCTACATGTGTATTTCAGACATAAATTATCAGAATACATTTGAGAAATAATTATATATACTGCACTGCAAATAACTCAAATCACTATCAACACATCTATTTCTCTTAAAAAATATAATAATTGTAAATGTATGCTTAAAAATATACTAATTTAGGATCGTGGGGTAAACTTTGGCCTCTAGAATTAAGTAATTGAACTTTAATAAAAAAAACAACAATTATTTTTTATGCTATAAAAATAGTAAAATTTGGATATTTTGGATATTTTCCCCTTGTAAAATTAGCTGAAATTGGAGCAAAATAAATAAATACAAAATAAATGTTTTCAAACATACCTTTCTATCTACTTTCTTCACTCTTTCATGACCTTTTTCTCCATTTTTTTAACATTCATTTAACCGCCTCTAACTTAGATAGTTCAAAATTAAGAAAACAAATATTTTCTTCAATGAAAAACCACTTAAAACAGTAACGTGCCCAGGATTTTCTAAGGGGGAGGGGTCAGGTACATTTCTTTTTTGGTAGTCACTCCTCATTTCACCATCTTTCCTGCCTTTCATGTTATTTTTTTTAGAAATGTTGGGCCAAAGAAGGGGGTTATGACCATCACCAACCCCCCCCCCTCCCCTTTAGGCACACCACTGCCCTACCACAAGGCCAGTTAAGATGAAAACTAAGAATGTACTTTAACAAGATATTTTGAAACAAGGTTTTGTACTTCTTTTTTTTGATTAATTTCCAAGAACCACTGCATTCATGAACAGAGGTTGCAGTCAGGCACGTATTTAGAAATATGTTGGGGGGGGGGGGGGCGAATCAAGTGTCTCAGGAATAATAATAATAATGTTTAAATTAAAATAATTATATTAAATCAAATTAATACTAATTACAATACATAAATTAATATATTATTATTACACAGCTTACCTGTAGTTAAGATCGGAATAATTTACATAAAAACAAGTGCCCTGGCAATGAAAATAATGTCAAATAAATGAATAATAGAATATTTATCGAATAACAAAAATGATGTAGTTGGAGAAAAGAAAGTTTCTGATTAAAATTTTATGCATATTATTTTAAGTAGTAGTGTACATAAATCATCTTTGTAATGTCATTCAAAGCCATACAATCCCAATATAATTCTTGCCGTCTAAAAAGTTCAAAGGAAATTAATAACCATCGATTATGCAACAAATGCTAATATTTTCATTACTTAATTTTAGTACTTGGTAAGTCTTTTGGGGAATCTGGACCCCTCCCTAAATAAGTCCTTCCTGTCCTTCAAAGCCGTATGATCCCAATATAATCCTTGTCTTCCAATAAGTTCATAGGAAATTATACAACAAATGCTAAACGAGTATATTTTCATTATTTAATTTTCATACTTAACAAGTTTTTCAGGTGGGGAGTTTGGACCCCCTAAATACGTCCTTTCCGTTCTTCAAAGCTGTATGATCCCAATATAATCCTTGTCTTCCAATAAGTTCAGAGGAAATTATACAACAAATGCTAAACTAGTATATTTTCATTATTTAATTTTCGTACCTAATAAGTCTTTCGGTTGGGTGGTTCGGACCCCCAAAATACATCCTTCGTGTCCTTCAGAGCAGTATGATCCCAATATAATCCTTGTCTTACAATAAGTTCACAGGAAATTATATAACAACGGTGAAACAAATACAAATGCTTTTTGAACACATGTTTAAAGTCTACGATATTCTGAATTCAACAGCCAAAACACATTTTAAGCGATTTTTATATCCCACGTATCCTCCTTTTTCCATGTAGAATTTGATTGAGGTGTTCATACTTTGAAAATTGCATGCAGTATACTCTTAGTGGGCTGGTCTGTCTATTACGCTATATGCAGCCACACACACTGAAGTATGGTTCCTTGTTCTAACTTTTGCATGAATATCAATATCCTCACCCATCTAAAGTTTTAACTGAAGTAATTGAAATAAATGTATGTGCTACACCTACACCTTACCAATTCAGGGCCTCCAAATGAAACTTTTCTGAACCCCATTATCCCCCACCAACTGAAAATTCGTGAAGCATTGTATACTACCGTGCGTTCATTTCGATCTGCAGCCGAGAGATCGGGAGAAGCGTGGCGGGCGGTGCTGACGGAGATGCCGACATTTGCGGCCTGTAATGCCCGCTTATTTTTATGGACATATGCAGACATTTATATAAATATTGCAAAACGATCACTAACCTGTGTTATAACACGCAAAAGTTCTTCTGTAATTCATCCAAGTTCTGCTCTTATATACACAAAAAAATACACTTTAGAAACGATGTTAAGAGCCACAGATAATAAAACATTTTAATCATAGTTTTGACCAGTAACGTCCTGCTTAAGTTTATATCCTTGAAAGAGTTTTGTGCCGATGGGGGTCGTTTGGAGGTTTTGAATGTGCAACACTGTATCAAGATTACGCTGTAGAAGAAACCGTTAAAAGTCAATAGTGTTCGTGAGCTTCCTTGCAATCCGAAATCTCCGAGCTCGAGTTTTTTGTTCCTTCACGACTAGATGAAGACAGAGTTGTAAATATAGTGGCGAGCAATGTAAACCAAGAGCGTGTTAATTTCGTACTGTGCGCAAGAGTGTTATTCTTGGTTACTTGCAGTTACTTGTTTGTGTTATTGTAGTGTGTATGTGTGACGTGTCTGTGAGACGATTGGAATGCCAGCCGCAAGATTCACGTTAGAACAAAGATTTTTTTATGTATGACACGTACCTACGTGAAAACAAACTTGTGTCGAGACGTGTATAGGTAATTTGTACAGAAATTCCCATGCGTTTCAACTCCACACAGAGATACGGTTAGACATCTTGTCCTTAAATTACGAGTAACTGTATCGTTAAATTTTAAAACACCTAAGCAAAAACGACGGATTCTAACCGAAGCAAAACTCGATGATATTGGTGCAGCGTTAGAACGTTCTCCAAACAAACCTCTACGCCGTGTTTCACACGAGGTGGGTCAAAATCATCGGCACATACAGTCACTAAGCTACTAAAATTAAAACCATACTCTTATAACACAGGTTAGTGCTCGTTTTGCAATATTTATATAAATGTCTGCATATGTCCATAAAAATAAGCGGGCATTTCAGGCCGCAAATGTCGGCATCTCCGTCAGTGCCGCCCGCCACGCTTCTCCCGATCTCTCGGCTGCAGATCGAAATGGACGCACGGTATTATGACCAGTACGGTCAATTATACTGGCTTGTAGACTAAATGAGAAATTATACAAATTTGCTCAATTATCATAAATTATATCTTCTCTTTTTTTGGTAGAATCACACACAAAGATAACAGCGGGCAAATTGTCCATCATTTTTCGTTCTTCTTTTCCTCTTCTGTTATTTTAGGGAATGGAATAGAATCATACATGTGCTGGAGCCGAGGTGTCCTTAGCTTATTTGTATTTTTTGTTTCAATTCTTAAAAACAGAATAACTCAACATGGTGATGGGCGATTTGCCTACTGTTATCCTTGTTTTTGACTGTACCACCCTATTAAGACAGTTACAGCTATCATGAGGGACATTATTCATGATTCATTATTAAGCCTCCGTAAAACTGAGTGACAACTTTTTATAAAAAAATCATTTATTTTCATTACCAGTGCAATAATGTTTGGAAAAGTACTAGGTAATCTATCCACACTATTCCCCCGAAAACATAGAGGCATTCACACCTTTTTTCTGGCATTCTTTCAGTTGATTACAAGCCTCTGAAGCGACTGGTCCCCCTTTGGCGGCACTCGGTACCGCACGTGGGAACGTTTTCTACCTTAAATCATAGCATGCCAGCCATGAATTTGTCAGCAATAAGAAGAATAAAACGAAGGTACGTTGTTCGGAATTCAAATTATTTGTATGCAGAAAAAATTGCAGTATGCATACAAAATGTCAGAGTTGTCAACATAACGACATTGAAAAGTGACAACATCTGGTTCCTTTTTTATGTATCAGTATGTCCCTTTTATTTACGTATATCTCGTAAAAGTAGGAGAAACATATTGAGATTTGAACATTTTAAAAATATTTTACAAGTTTCTTCGAGTTGTGTTTCATACATTTGATTGCTTTTTCTGCGAGTCAGTAAGATTTTTCACTGATAATTTTGCAAATAGTTCCATTCAAATTCCATATAAGTTGCACGATTTCAATTCGTTCTGAAAAATACGTAAAATTTTTCTGAATGGTGAGTTCATTCTTTAGTTCCTTCATTATATGGCAAAGTTGTCATTATTTTTAGGATAATATTTTGGTGCATTTGCTTCAAGAGTATAAGCTTGTAATTCTATAACACACTTTAATTCATTTTTTAAAATTATTTCCCCTAATAGCTAATAAAAATGTTAAAAATGGACATGTTTGTGTTTATATATGGGTCATTCCACGTCAAATCAGGCAGGAGTTGACCCTCATAGTCACAGATTTTGATGATATTTGGTACACAGCTTTGCTTTGCTCCAAAACCAACACCTGTGAAAGGATTTTGCTATCATGGTCACAAAATTTGTGACTTCACCCCCAACACTAAACCACACACTACATTTCAAAGAGGACCATCCCGATAGCGCAGTGGTAGGGTCGTCGCCTTGTAATCCAGTGGGTCCCAGGTTTGATACCCGGTGGAGGCACATAGTGGTTCGGATCCCACTTTAAACTGTAGGTCCAGTCCCCATTAGCTTTACTGTGCATAAAGTGGACTTAAAAAAACATTTAGAAATCCTAGACATAAAACACGGAGCAAGGAAACTTTCAACGCTGCAACTCTCAGACTCTCTCTCATACAACGTTTATTACTCTCTAGGCTACCGAAACAATTCATCCCAGACTCTCACTCATACAACATTCATTATTCTCTAGGCTACCGAAACAATTCATCATCATCTGAAACCAAGTATGTATGTTCATATTCATCTTTTATCACCAACAAAGAAAAAATTGTACATAAGTAATGCATTGTGAAAATAATCTGTTTACCTTGGCACTGTCATGGCTTGATTACATTTATATTTTGTTTATTTTATTTTATCTTGTTTTGTGTGGTTTTTCTTAACACTAGTGTACTGTTTTACTGTTGTTTGTTTCCGGTTTAAAATGTCTTCTGCTGTACTGAAAGGTTTAATAATTAAAAATAAGTAAATAAATGAAAGGTATATTTGCAAATTGTACCCAAGTGATGATCAAACAATCTTGTGAGTTTCAATCACGGATCTCCAAAAATGTAGTTCACACAGAATTTTGGAAATAACAAGAAATGTGCAAAAAAGTCAAAATAGATATAAACTACATGAACGTGAACCCACGTACAGCACCAACAAACTTTCACATGTAGTGGTCATTAACTCTAGAACACAAAACCTTCATAAATTTTACGAAACAACACGAACGATGTAGTTGTCCAGAGTAAACCGTGGACATCCCCTGCCCTAGTACCTTCCTAAAATGAGGTCTGTAATGGTCGGATTGACCATTACTGGTTTGTGGTACTGTATTAATTAATTGCTGGCCAGCTACAAGGTGTAGGGTTAATTAATATGTTCCACCTGTGTACGTTTATATGTTATGGCTTGTAAGAATATGTGCTTGTGTTTTAATGGATATTGGATTCCCCTGTTTCTTTAGCTTCCCAGGTGGGGGAAGACCGTTACTGTGGTAAATTCCAGTGATACGGGGTAAATGTCCACCCTGACTATAAAAAGGCCAGTTGGGCTTAACAAAGAAAACAGGTTTCTTCCCATCTTTATGACGACGAGGAACGTTTCCTAGAGGTTAGTCCACTTATGGTGGCTAGACTGATATGAGAATGTAGCATTTGGTGTAAGCCAACCACTGTTGCTGTCCCAAAGTCTCCTTTAGAAGAGTTTTCATTATGTAGATATTTCCATATAGGCCTATAGAAAATTAATGCCCAAAATGTTGCAGTTCAAGACGGCGTAAGGAAACGTAAAGAATAGAACGGAATATTATTAAGTCGAGGGTAGGCCCGCACAGATAATTTTGCTAACTCTGCGGTAAACGTGTAAGCCATAAACTTATTGATTTCAAGATATGATGATTTGGTCAATGCACAAACGGAAACGCTATGTAAAAATGCACATAAACAACGTATAATAAACCCATGTAATCCTACAAGAAATGTTCTGATATAAGTGTTAACTCCAAGAACTACAGTACTGCCTATTTAAAACCAGATATTTATTCACTTTCTGTACTTGTTAAAGAACCTAGTGACGAAAAATATAAATGTTATGTGAAACCTGCCTTTCGTAGTTCCGGCATTATTATAAATCTGCTCTCGAGACACCCAGGGAGAGGTCAGGAAGGAGAAAGATTGAAAGGGTTAAAGAAGGGAATTAATCAAGAGGGCCGGATAGAAACCAGGAAGCGGGGGCCACTTTTACAAGTCGGACAGTTGTTTACACTGTTCATGTAGTACATCTGTATGGTTGAGTGCGTCATAATTTTTACAAGGGTTTTGTGAAAACATAAGTATCTCTTGTGGAATGTGAAATCATGGCATATAAAGATGTATTTGTTTTTAAGTCCACTAAGCACATAACAGCTAATTGGGACTGGACCTAATCACCATGTGCCTCCACCGGATTTGGGTCAGATAAAGATGAAGAACGACAAAATGCTTTGATCTGAAAAATACTAGAAGAATCATACTCATAATCATACTGATGATGATGTGACAAGAAGTACTGAAGAAAGTGATGGTCAACCTGATTGTGATGAAACTGACGTTGATCCCGATTATGAAGAAGAATTGGACACCAAGTCAGATTGTGATTTGCTAATTCCTCCAGAAGAAGAAAAAACAGGGAATAAAAAAAGATAGCATCAAGTAAAATTGTGAGCAGTTGACATTCCTCTCGTTGCACATCTATACTTCGCTGTAAAGCTCAATGCAACACCGCCTGTCAGCATTCCACCCATTGCTGATGCACATATTGTTGTCCAGACTGATGACAATTACAGAGATGCAATAAATATAATTCAAGAAAGGATAGTTTATGCTAAAAAATAACCATTCTTGGAAGATATATCCCAAGCCTAAAAAACATAGCGTGTTGCAAATTGTAAATTTTGAAACTGCAAACTTCAAGCTTCTACTGATTTCTATTTGTAAAATTGATTTTGGATTATTATCAAAAGACATATATACTAAGTATCAAACAAGTAAAAACTTTCCTGTTTTTCTTACATAAATCAAAATCCCTATTTTTTCTTTCAGGTAACGGTTCTGATTGTTTTATGATTTTTTAAAAAAAAATTCTCCTAGCAGGAAGACTAATTATCATAAAATTTTGGCAATCATTGTCACACGAAATTTGAACCTTCCTTAAAGTAATGAGCACTCTTTGCATTTCGAAAAAAGTTATTGATGTGGAAAAATAAACAACTTAACAATTACCAACGCAAGCATTAGCGCTTCCTATGGACAATGTATTTTCTGTTAGCAAGTGACTGAAGTATCGGAGACTAGTGGTAATGAAAGTAGAAGTGTTCGCTATAAAACCAAAGGAACTTGGGCCTTTTTAAATTTTTTTCAGACCCAGAAGAAAATATTTTTTTTCTAAATAATGGCCACTAAAAACTATCAAAATACATGTCTTTAAAAGGATAAGAAAATAAACTAATAGCACCAAAGATAAAATTATAAAATATTAATAATTAAGTAGATTTTTTTAAAAAAATATAAAAATGAGTCTTACAACCTATTAGGGTTTTGTGTTTACACAAAACAAACAAGGTTTTGTATTCTAGGGTTAAGATTGCATCTAAAGCTCTGTTTCACACTGTGAGCCCTCAAAATAACTTTTAACCCAACTTTTCCGTTAGATAATACACTAAAAGCAAAAGTATGTAATAGAAAAAGTATCTTGTCCATTTACAGGTGCTAATTGAATGCTAAGAGCTCTAAACCTGACCTAATGTAATGGAAACTACACAATAGCTCACCACATGGTAAACGGGCTGATTCCAAAAATCCCTTCGCACACGTGACCTAGGTGGCAGCAGCAGTCTGTAACCAAGATGACAGTAAACAAATGGTGGGTGGCAAGAAAAGAATCAGATAAGAGTATAAGGAAGGGAAAACCAATTTTAATGTAAACACGCAGTCACGAAAACCCTAAAGTATGTATTAGCAGACACAAATAGAAATTGATCCATGTAAAAAATACCTGTGTACCATGATGAAATCGTAATTTAAACATTAGAACGTGGGCCTAAGATTTCAATTACTTGTTGAAAGGGTAACAGTTCGATCTCGGCCGAACGCATTTCCTCATTTTTACAGAAGAAACTACTTACGGAAATGAGTTTCTGTAACATTTTGAAAGTTCGTGGAGGTATTTTCTTTTATCTTGGAATCTATTTCAGCAGGAACTCATGTATTTTTCAAGAAAAATATCTCTCAGACACACAATTGCAGTTGTTTTTATTTGCTTCCTCTACGTGAACCGGATGTTGCGAAATGTTTGATGACGTAACCCCCTGTCAGTGTTTCCAACCACGCTGCTGTTTTGCAAGAAGATGAGGTGTCCAGGATGCGTCGTGAAGTTGTTGCCGGGTATGGAAGATCCAGTCGATTTTTTAATTCAACATGGAATCGTGAAGAAAAAATGGAATGTCCAAAATATGGCAGTGCATGTAAGCTACACATTCGACCAAATGGGAAGTGGATATATGCCTGTACGAGGAGAGTCCAGGGACGTGGTAAATTAAGGTACAAACCTAACCTAACCCGTGCATGGAACTTTTTTTTTAACTATGTTAACCTAACCATGTTAGCATAATGTAACTAACGTAACCAAACCTAACCCATGCATGGAACGCAAGGAACTATGTTAACGTAACTAATGTAACCTAACCAAACCCATGCATGGATTGAGAGGTATTAGTATAATTTCAAACCCAGGGAAAAAATACAAAATCAGTAACACAAAAGTAGGTATTTTACGGTTAAGAAGGTTGGAAACAGTGAATACCCACTGATGATCCACAACGCAACTCAAGCTGTGCCCGCCATATTGTGTGTTACAAAAGCAAAAAAAGGAAGAACAATAATTACTCTTAATGTGAAAAATTGAAATTATTTTCGTGACAAAAGCAAAATCCCACCTTAAACAATCTTTCACAATGCAGAATAGGTAAGTACGAATGTTAAAAATGACGAAATAAACGAGTGAGATGTGTTCGGCCGAGATCGAACAAGTAATGTTGAAAATAATGGTAGTACACCAGGGCTTATGGCCAAGGTCTTATTATACAATTCTGATTTCCTCATGGTTCACTGGTACACGAATTGTGTGTATATGAATCAAATTCTATTTACTTCTACACAGGTATGCTGATCAGAATTTGTGAATAGTTACTGCATTTTTTGAACATATTAATTTTTTTTCTTGTTATATGCTCATGTAAGTAGGTTATGTGGCCAGGTTTAGTGCTCTTAGCATCATAATTACTATCCTACGTGTTTATGGTGTTACTATTTATGAGTTTTAAGTAGGTTAGGATTGTTATGTTTGAACTGCCTTGGTATTTTAGCACTTTTACCTCATCTCCTACAGAAATGTGAAAAGGACAGTTCATGCAGTGGTGACTTAAAAGTATTGTAATGGTTCCGTATATCGGAGACACATTTCTTCAATTTTACTACGAAAAGTATTTATGAAAACTCGTTTCAGCAGAGTACGAAATGCTGCGGAAACTGAAAACTTCACCTTAGAATGCTGCAGAACAAGAAATAATCACTTTTCATTTAATGAACTTGCCTTTTGTGTGAAGTGACATTATGCCATTGTCTCCATTATGTACCTGCAGATGGCACGAGCAAAAACAAGAAAATGATGGTAAGTTAATCTCTCAATTTTTACTATGTTAACCTAGCCTAACCTAAACTAACCTGGACTGGAAAGTATAATTTCAAAACCCCAATAATTGATGGAACATAGCCATTTTCTTGCATAATAGAGTTGGAAACACAGATATTCGAAAACAAAAGAAGTGTTATCATTCGCAAAGCAAGCGATATCGCACTGTGACGTGTGTTCGGTAGCACTTAGAAAAATGGCTTATTTTAGTAGAAAAAGTGTTTTCGTCTAAAAAGAATAATGGCGCCTTGAACTATGTTCCACAACACACAATTGATTACCATTTGCATCTCCGAACAACACCTCTAACTTGTAAATTTCGTCATTTTTTACATTCATACTTACTGATTGTGCATTGCGGAACATTGTGTAGTGTGTCATTTTGCTTTACTCACGAAAATAATGTCCATAGCAGTAATTATTGCTAGTCCTTTTTTCCCTTCTCTTTCGCTTCCGTAACACACAATATGGCATGCGCCAGGTTGACTAGTGTCGTGGATCAGTGGGTTCACAGTGTTTCAGTCGTTAACCAAAACATGCCCACACACCATTCACACATAGCCCCGAAAACCATTCACGGTAAGGTTAGGTTAGGCAAGCATAGTTAAAATTTCGGGTCACAAATGTATATTTCGTTCCACCATGTTCTGGCGAAAGAAGGGCATGTTTGGAAACACTGACAGGAGATTACGTCATCAAACATGTGGAATATCCAGTTCTCAAGTAGAGGAAGGAAAGAAAAACAACAGCCATTGTGCGTCGGAAATATACTTTTCGTGAAGAACACATGAATTCCCGCTCAAGCATATTGAACGACGAAAGAAAATACCTCCAGGCAGTGCCGGATCTACAACCCGCAAAACCCCACTGTGAAGGGGGGGGGGGAGGAGGACAAGTAAGCCTTTAGGGAGGCCCTCAGCCATTGACATAGTAGAGGGTTCGTATATGCGCATATAAAAATAAACGTAGTTACTCAGAGGTACAGAAACAAATACAATATCACAGGTAAAGTTATAGCTCCCAGTGCATGCCATGAAGACACATTTAGGATATGTGAGGGCAGGGCCCCACATATTTCTTTCGATGATGGACATCTTGGAGGTGATGTGATCAGCACCACACTCCTGCCACATTTACACCCCCCTCCCAACGGGTACCATTTGATTTGATGCTAGGTGGACCCTGGATCAGCTTTTTGCGGGGAAAAGCCGGAAAAATTCCGACCTTAGATCAAATCAGGCTACAATTTCATGAGAAAATAGTGTCATATATGTATATCACATCACCACCTGTGCCGAAACCGGGAGAGAGGGGATTGGGCCCATCCAGTTCTCATTTGACCGCCTAATAAGGGGCCCAATGCATATCTTCCAACATATTACATAACTTTTGCACACAGAAACTTCACACACAACAGGTGGGAAATTACGCAGGATTCTGCTCTGAAATGGGCAGAATCAATAATGTGGGACTACCACTCAGTTTGAGTGTCTTTCTCAGGCCCGTAGCCAGGAATTCTTTATAGGGGGGACGAAGTCAATCCTAGAGGGGGCAAATTTTTAATATACAGGGTGAACAGAAACTATAGGGACAAACTTCAGAGGTGATTCCTGACAGGTAAAGGAACAAAAAAGTTCATATGAACATGTCCGGAAATGGACGGTGAGTCTGCAATACAGCAATTAGTGCTGGTAGACATTACATGACATGACTTTCATCCATGTTACAACAGGTGTTCAAAGTGGCTTCCATGGGATGCAATGCAAGTGTCCACACGTCGCATCATGGATTGCCTCACTCGTTCAACTGTTGCAACCCAAATAGCGTCACAAGCCACAGGGACATGCTGTTCAAGGGTCTGCATATCAGGAAGTGGATTAGCATACACAACACTTTTCAGATGCCCCCACAAGTAAAAATCAAATTTGTTTAAGTCCGGTGATCGAGCGGGCCATGCCACAGGGCCTTCTCGTCCGATACATCTTCTGGAGAGGATGCTGTTGAGGTGTTGACCAACAATAATGCGAAAGTGGGCTTGCGCTCCATCATACATCAGCCACATTACCTGTCATATTGCCAAAGGCACATTCTGAAGCAAAAGAGGCAGTGTGTTCTGCAGGACTTCCAGATATGTCTGTTCATTAAGGCGTTGTGGAAGAACAAATGGTCCAAGTAGGTGGTCACCAATAATCTCTGCCCAAACATTGATGCTGAACCGTTGCTGATGAGACGATGAAGATTGTGTATGTTGACGATGCCATGATCTACCAAAAGTCGCTTCATCGGTGAAGAGGACTGGCGACAGACATCCCAATATGGTGGAGGCTTGTTGCAAAAACCAGCGACAAAACCGTACCCTTGGAAAAAAATCCGCTGGTGATAATCCCTGCACATGATAGGGATAGTAGTGGTTTTCATGCAGGATACACAACACCGTCGCTTGTCTTACACCATGTTGGCGGGCCACTTGCCTGGAGCTTGTACTGGGGTTGTTCACAATATCGTGTAGCACTTGTTCCTCCAGAACATAACGCAGCTGTTCTCCATGTTCGTCATGCCAAATCAACAAAGTCCACAACCTGACCATCTCAGAATTTTCTGAAACTCTACTATTTGGTAGTCCTCATGAAGATATGAAATCCTGAGAAATTGTAGCTTCCTGAGTGGCTCGAAAATACAAAAAATTGTCGATTTTTAGTCTGCACCAGAGATTTTCATTGATAATTGCTCTTACCCTAATTGACGTAGAGAGCTGGTTGTAGTCTTGTTTGAAAGGACATGAAATAAGCTTTCCAACGGTGTATCACATCACTATATTTAGAATAAAATCTTTTGAAGGTCATCCACTTCGACCTTTGGACCTTGAACTTTTGAAGATGCATATCTGTGATTTCCTTGGAACTGAAATATATTGTTAACACAAGGTTACACTATAACATAACTGGATTTGAATTATGGGATAATTAAATAAAAACAATTTAATTAGTAAGTGTATTTTTTGAGCTGGTCATTTCTAGTGGTAGTTTGCAACACTGTTGTTATTTACATTTAAGAATAATATGATTATCTACAGTAGTGAAAATGGACAAGAATGTTTGTTTCCTGAGAAATAACTTACATGCACCATAGTTCAAAGGTTGTTCTTCAGTATTCATTCATTCAGTCTTAGCATGGCAAGCTGGCTTTTGTCTGTTGTTAAAGTGTACATTCTTCTTGTAGCAGTGGAAGGGTCCACTTTTGTTAGAACATTGCACGTTGGGACCAACAAATGTCCAGTTGGACCAAAAGGGGGCATAAAAATGATCCTGATGGTCCATAAGGTTGAAGAAATTTAATTTGTAAATCACTGGTGTCTTCAGACATTTTCTGAACACACACTAGCCACCAGTTGTTATTATATACACAAGTAAAATATCCAGTAATATCTGTAAATTCTAAGGCATTTGAACATATTATGAAAGGATGTTCTATAAATTCATCACATCACACGCAGAATAACGTTTCATATGTATGACATCTTTTGTAAAAGAAGTACTGCATGAACCTTTTGGATTCCTGGAATGGAATTAACTTTAGCAAATCGGTCACACAACATAGATAAATCATCCTCATGGTAGGCAACATTGATGAAGTTTTTGCGACTTTTGTAGTGTGCTGCTGCTCCATCAGAAAATTAAAATAACTTGACCGGTTGTCAGAACCAAATTTATCCTTCAAAAATGTAATAAGTACTTTCTGGAGTAAATGAACTAATGATTTATCATGCTATCTGAAATGGCAACCAAATTTTCAGTTGACTGTCGAAGTACTGGGATTTCCATAATAAATAGTGAATGGATGTATTGTTGTTGCTTGACCATTATTCCAGTAAAAAACTTGCGAGGCATCTTGCAACACACAGGAGTAATTTTCTGCAAAATCACAAAGTACAATGTAATGCCTATCAAGAAGTGTTTCTTGCTTGAGAAATTAAGCTTGTTGGCATGAAAGAATTTCCGATCAGGTGCGTATTTTTTCGACTAGAATTTCTATGAATTCTGCAGGCTTCATTGATGTTTCAAGTGTTGATCTGTCTGTGGATATCCACTGTTTGTTCCTGCTTTGGTGTTAATTTCCAGGTGATACTTACTAATTTCAAAATATGGACTGTCAAGGTTTCCACGGATCTCAAAATCTTCAAAGCTTGCTAATCTGGATGATGCCATGATGCTGGTGATCAAGTTATCTTACTCAAAAAAAGTAAGTGAATGAAAGTAATAATTATTTTCCCACAATTGACGCATGCGTCATTTCAGATCCAAGAAATATAATATAAGCTTAGTTCAGCGCTCTCCTGTAAAATAAATACTTCTCCTATATGAAGAAATTAGAATGTAGAAATGCTCATTAATGTCATCGCAGAGCAAGCTGTCCTTTTTCCCACAATTGACGCATGGGCAGCATGCACCGCATGCTTTCACGAGATGCCTCTGGGTGGCTCAATAAATCCTAACTGTCTCTCAACCATTTCCATCTGCTTGACCTTATGCAAAGACCATCTCGGCTTCTTTCTGGTATGAATAACGGACCATGGTGCTTCCACGTAGTTCCAACCACACAATCTGATGTCGTTCTTCAGTGCCATCTACCTTAGAAATATGGGTTTCCGGACATATGTTGATATGAACTTTTTTGTTCCTTTACCTGTCAGGAAACACCTCCTGAAGTTTGTCGCTATAGTTTCTGTTCACCCTGTATTGTGTCGCATTGGCAGATATAGCAGGGTACACACAGGCACTTACTCCTCTCCCAAAAGAGATAAGTAACAGAAACTACAAAAAAAAAAAAAAAAAAAAACTTCGAACAACATTAAATAGCAATATTTCGATAATGACCTTTCCAGATTGCCAAAGAATATAAAGTTTAACATAAATAGGCTAATAGGGACTGTATCTACTTGATATGTACAGATCGATAATGTGTATGATTAATATGTACAAAAGGTTTTGGGCCTCTCTGCAGAACTCGTTAAGGGAGTCCTTTATAAATCATGCTTCATAATGATTCCCTCTTAGTTTCCAGTATGCAAGATTTTTACGCACAAAGGAATCTAATGAGAATCCAACACCATTGTGTTGTGTTATGCAAGAAAAATCAAACTAATTAAATAATAATGGTTACATATTATCTAGGCTTTAATGACTTGTGTAAAAATTTATAATACATTTCTTTGTATTTGCTAAAACATTAAAACATGGGGCCCTTAGTCCCCCACAGACTCTTTATTTCCTTCAAAGGGGAGACTCTTGCATTACTAAAGACAATGTTTGCCTAATGGTTGCATTAACCATTTTGCAAAATATTGTGTGAATTGTATTATATTATAGTTGAAATAGCCTACATGTTTTGACACCTGACAAACAAATAGGAATCCCTTGATTGATCAATGACTTCTTGGCTCTTATGGGCAATGCTTTTCTTATGGGAAATACGAGAGCGCTGTTGTCAAATTTCTGGATTTACAAATTTAGCTTAAGTAAAATCGGTACCTGCAGTTTTGCAGGAAATTTTGTAGAGAATACGATGGTGAACACAAAAAACTGGTAACTTGCTTACATAATTTTAGATAAATTAAAAACGCAAATTTTCTGTGAAAACACAATTTTTACATTGTTTTCACTCCTGACGTTGAAACATGCCGTAAAATTGAAGCTTTCATTATGAAAAAAATTGACACTGTTTTTTAATTGTCATAGGTGACAGTGGTACTCAGAATTTATCAATACTTTAAAGCATATTTGCATTAAAAAATATTCAAATAAAGTATGTGGAAATTTTTTATATTCGTGCAGTAGAAAATGTCGTCGCTGGCCATTTTTTGTTCTGTAATTCCAAGTAAAAACTTCCAGCGACAAAGTTGTGGAGAAAATAATGAAATTATTTTTTATAACCACTCAAAGGTTTCCAGAAATATTACTTCCATGCATTTGGAGTTTCTTTTTAACCCGAACCTCGCGCGAAGTAAGGAGACGTTGTCTGGCCATCTTGAGCTGACTCACCGCAGCATTCCGGCTAATCACCACCAAGTTTTCCAGTTGTTATTTTATTTCCATTCAGTAAAAATATGAACTTCATGCAGTTTGTTATAATAGAATTGAAATTACTTAAATTTAATAATTGACAATTATTTCCAATGCTGCTGTTGTGAGCAACATTAGTGCTGTCGCAAATACACGTTTTTGTTTACATTACTGTCGACATTAATACTGAAATGAAAATCACGCAAATACACGTTGTTTTTGTTTACATTACTGTCGACATTAATACTGAAATGAAGATCACCTTTCAGTTTCCAACGTACACATAAATGCATAGACACCATATTAACCTTTGAAAGGCTTTCCAACACGTGACAAAATATGGGGTTTCAAGATAGAAATATGACATGCCTTGCTTGAGTCATTCACGTCTTATCAGTTCACGTGGGCCATAACTCATTTGTTTGTTTGGGTTGCAACTTGAATCTAACCCATGTACCAGGTTCCCCTTACTTGAGTGAGAGATCTGCTTTGGTCTGTTTAGACTTTTTCCCTCTCCCAAAAAAGTGTTTTCAGTTGTGTGAGCTCTCAGTGATTTTTACTTTTTTAAGTGATTTCTGAAGTGTCATATTCGTGCATTACACTCGCACGTGTAGTGATCGCAATGGATCATAGTAAAAAGGGTAACTGTAACGTTCACAGTATAATATTAATATTAATAATTACATATAATTATCATTATATATACAAAATATGTAACACCTTCATTGTGAAGGAAGGTCATCATTTCCCGGCGACATGAGCTAGCGCTGTATTGGCAACACTGTGCAGTTTCTCCATAAGCGCTGTTGTGTCTTCTGAACGTGAAAACGACTCTAGATTAACACATGACATAATTGTAAAGATTAGTTAGAATTCCAGGTAGGAATGTGTTGGGGGGCAAAGCAGGCTCTCAGGGGGGCATTTGCATCCCCCCTTTTTAGCTACGGGCCTGGTCTTCCCGTTGTTGTGTGTTTACTATTTCAGTATTTCCTTTTTCAAACTGACAATGAATTAAGGAAAACGCATGGCATATTATGAATGAATATATGCGAGAATAGAGGAAGAAGCATGGGAATACTGCAGTCTTCATGCTCTTGAATGAGCCAGCCCATTGTAAAATAGGCTCCTTTGTTTCCCTTCGGAATTGTCAAAAATCGCTCTGCCAGATGAAAATTTTATCTTGGGCCTTCCTTTTGTATGTAAATATATGTGAAGATATTAAACTCCTATAAAGGATTGTAAGAATAAGTATTATAAATAGAATATGATAAAAAAATTCTCAGTCAAAAGTTACATGTAAAGTATTATGTTGTATAATCACAGTAGTGCAGTTAATTTTTTGTCTTTTAGTTTTTCTTGTATGTATGCATTGCTTGCATTGTGGAATTATTTTCCTGTAGTTTACGGTTATTAAAAATAAAAATATTTTTTTGTCCAGCTAATAAAGTTCGATATTCCCTGATATATATGATTTGTTCTCAAATACAGTTATTGCAATTACTATTTTTCAAAGGTTAATTCAAGTGTATTAGGTTCCACCTTAAGGGGAAAAAATTGCCCCTCTTCCCCCAAACAGAAAGAAATCAGTATTTATGCTTTACTTAGCTTTACCCCCAAAATCTCTTAACAAATCGGCACCTATGCACATAACCCCCTTCCCATTAAAAAAAAAATCAATTGTTGAATTCAATATGGCAGCCACTAATATGGTGGACATCCGCTTGGAACACACCAACGTGGTTCATCCTAAGCCTAACCTGTTTCTATCAATTGTACCCAGCCTAACTCCCTTACTTTTTATAGGGGGTGTTAACAGACTTTTGAATCACCCTGTAGGCCCTCGTATATGAGTTTGTCAACATGAGATCAAGAATTACACACACAGATATTATATATATATATATGTATTATATGTATGTATGTGTGTATGTAGTGTGTGTGTGAAGGTAGGTAGAGGGGAGCCTTTGTTAATATTTTGCAGGGGGGGGGGCAAGATTTGTAGATCCGGCACTGCCTCCAGGAACTATCTAAATGCTAGAAAAACTCATTTCAGTAAGTACTTTTTTGTGTATAAATGAAGAAATCCGTTGTTCGGAGATGCAAGTGTTTCCCACAAGTGCTAAGTACGAACCAAGCGAAATACAAAATATCCGATTTTAATGTGTCTCCGATATACGGAACTGGTAATAAAGTATTATCTCTTTGGCAACTATATTTCATAATTCCTCACAATTAATAGTTTATAGATCTTTAAACATCAAATTAGTTTCTCTGAACAACTTACGGTAACAGTATGGTATAGTGAAAACACATTTCTTCAAATTTACTGGAGGAACTACTTACGGAACTGAGTTTCTGTAGTCTCTTGGAAGCTCGTGGAAGTGTTTTCTCCCTTCGTTCAACTTATTCGGCCGGTAAATCATGTATTTTTCGACATTAATGTATCTCCGATGCACGATAGCTCTTGCCACCATTACCGTCAACTACGTGAATCAAATGCTCCGTGCGTTCGATTATGTAACCCCCTGTTAGTGTAGCAACGACGATGTAGTTTTACAAGGTGAAGTGCGAGCGGTTTTTTTTTCCAATTTAATTTGCTATGTTTGCCTAACCTAACCTTACGTGAATGGTATGTGGATCAATTTTCGCTTAAAAAGCTTCTGTGAATAGTTTGTGCGGCATTTTTCGGTTCATAAGTTTGCAAACACTGCATATCAGCTGATGATAGACAACATGATTCAAGATTTGCCCGCTATATTGTGTGTAACGAAAGCGAATTAGCAACGAACAATAAATACTTGTAATGTGAAAAATTAAGCTTTATACAGTGAAAAAAGCATAATCCCACGTTTAAAAATGTTCCGCTATGCATAAGAGGTAAGTACAAATGTAAATAATTAGCAAATAAACGAGTGAAATGTGTTTTCACTATACCATACTGTTACCCAACTTACTTCCACAATTATATCCATGGCCACCGTTACAATTTAATCACTGTATGCCATTAGACTGAAAGAAATCCTCTTTCTTCTACATCAAATAATGAATTAAACTGCCAATTAACATACCATTGAATTGTGATAGGATACATGTAATACTTGTTACTTTGAAACAGGAATGCATAATAATAATGTCATAAAAGTTTAAGTTACAATTCACAAATTGTATATTTTAGGTTCTGTTTACCATTTCTCCCAAGACTGTTTAGAAACCAGTGTAGCAAAGTTCATGATGTAAATTAACAAACCTATGACAAAGTTATCAAATTGACAGAATTTAACATGAGAAATGACAAATGTGCCATCAGTGGTCTCTTCGAATTAACGTTTTTAAGGGCAAGACTCCACTCATATACATGAGGAATCACTCGCTTAGAGTGACAACTTTCTTCGTGTGGATATTATAAGCACGATCACTTTCTTACAAAATAAAGGTAACTAATTCACATATTCAGCGTCAACTTTTAGACCAAGTGCAACAAGCAACTGACGTTTTATTAAGTGTCTCTTCTCACAATAAGGGTTCCATAATTTGCTTCGTGTTATGCTATCGAAGTGCTTGTCACTGACAAGTCGCGATGGAATATAAGACCAACTTACTAGATAAACTGCCGCCATATTTACACGCGTAGGGTCTATACTGATCAATGCAACCTTTATTGAAGATCGTTATAAATAATCTCTACTAA
Organism: Lepisma saccharinum; assembly: GCF_977018435.1. Lineage (NCBI taxonomy): Eukaryota > Metazoa > Arthropoda > Insecta > Zygentoma > Lepismatidae > Lepisma > Lepisma saccharinum. Next base: position 83,719,773 of record NC_139233.1, read on the forward strand.
ATTCTTACAACTTTTCCTGTCCATTCAGTACATTCCAGTAAATACACAAAAAACTCTTGTAATTACAAACATATATGGCTTTTTGGAGAGATTAAAACTGGGTTTTTATAATATATAGATTTATACACATATATTAACATCAGAGTTTATTCGCTTATGACGGCGACGGCCATATTTATCTGTAAAAGCAAATTGTTTGTCAAAACATTCCTTCGGAATCGGACGCGTCAGGGTCTTAAGGTACAAATCATCTGTTTATTTTTCCCTGCAAGCAAGTCTTACTTGCTCTTTACCATTAGCTTAGAGCAAGCTTCCGTTTCAATGAAAAACTACATGGACTGTACCAATTGTCAGAGGGAATGGAAAGAGAGGAGAAGTAGTGTGTATAAACTGAAGTATGAATATTACACTTGTGTAGAAAATAGGAGGTATTTCCTTGCTTACTTCAGACAAACTGCATGTACTTCAATTAAATATTACAGTAATGAACAATTATAAATTTACTAAAAGACAAACATATTTTCAACGTAAAATTACTTACTTCCTTGTCTACCCACCTCTTCAATAGCTGGGAACCTCTTATATCTCGTTAGCCGCGAGATCAAACGAGATTTGGCGGAGGATGTACACAAACTTTTCAACTTTGCAGTTATTATCTGTCTTCTGAAATAACCACAAGTTATTCATCTAAATACAAAAGCAAAAGTCTTCGCAGTAGTTCAGAAATGTTGTAAAGTAACAGGTAATATTATATAAATTATTACAGGTATAAAAATATATTGTCTAATTACAGTATTTTAATACATATGTAAAAGTGGCTGCGGCTACGGGGGATGAAAGTATTCTTGTTTTATATTTTAAAGTCGCAAACAAACGCAATTCGGGTTGCCTCTTAGACATAACTTTTGATATAACAACTGTTTTCCTCTTGAGTATACCTCAGAACTTGCTCCCTGCGAGCAATATTAATTTCGAATCTTACAAATAGTGATAACTTTTAATTTCGAATCTTACAAATAGTGATAACTTACTCCAACCACGTCTCGGGTATTCAAGAAAAAATGTAGATGCTAAGATCGGATTTAGTCGAAAATAATACCTTTATCATGCTTGATAACAGAAATGCTAAGTAAAAAATTTCCAGAAATATTACAATAATTTGTGTATCGGACACTACATGGAGCCATTCCACACATCATTTTTGATTTTGAGGATACAGAAATTATACAGTATGTAACATTCTTATTCGTACACACGGATTTTCAAAGAAAATGCTTTAATTACTGCTTGACACCTGTTCTGCGTAGAATTAACCAGTTTCCGACATGTTTCAGAGCTTATTTTATTCCACTCGGCTTGCACAACAGTTTTCAACTCTTGTTTAGACTTGACGCCTGCTTTATGAACTAGCCTCTTCAAAATTGCGCATAAATGCTCAATGGGATTTAAGCAGTGATCAGAATGCTACATTTTAAAAGAAGCTTCGCTACAACTACCGCTACTTGTCCAAAAATGTAGCTTCGCTACAGCTGCAACTACATTTACTAAAAAGTAGCTCGCTGCGCTACTCACTACTTTTGCGCTACTTCTGCATAAAAAAAACTTGAAACAAGCACATGGATATTCAAAAGAAGCCCCTAGTATGATAGTTGTACAGTGGGATCCATTAGTATTACCATGCAAATTGTCCATCACCATGTTCGTGCACTTTATTTGACCCAATAAGAGCTTGAAGAATGAAAAGAAAACTCAATACAAGCTGTTGACAACTTCTGCACCAGCATACATAAAAATCCACCCCTTAAAAACACATAGGATGTAAGAGATAAATTAATGAAAATAGTCATGGACAATTTGCACGGTAATACTCATGGATCCCACTGTACTTACTGGAAAATACGATCGTTATAAGAGCGTAATTCGTTTGATGTTTGCTCTAACTTTGCGGATAGCTGGGGGGGGGGGGTGCTACTTTGGTATAGCTAAATGAGCGACAGGTGGAGATATGCTTTATGTAAGTTTCCTGTTGGGAATGCTCCCTGAAAGCACAGTGGAAACTTTGTCACCTTGTAATCAAAGGGGCCCCAGGTTAGATACCTGGCAGAGGCACTAGTGGTTCAGATCCAGTCTGGATTAGCTTGTCTCTGTGCATAAAGTGGACTCAAAACAAAGACTAGGAAAGACACCTAGTTGAGAGGATGGATTCTCCTGCTCCTCCATTCCCCACACTGCTCATCTTCCTCATTCTCACAATTAGCCAAAAGTGGCAGAAAGCGACTCTAGATAAGATAATAACAAAATAAGCCATTCATCCTCATTGCCATGATTAGCAAAAGGTACAGAAAAGTGACGTAAAAGTAGAAGAATTACATACTTGGAAACTGTATACTAACTAAAGAAAATTATCGTTTCTGCAGAAAAGTCAATATCTCATACATACTATTTACAATATCATAAAATATATTGAGGGTCATTCATTCCATGTCAAATCAACCCATTTTAAAATATTAGGTTGCATGATCATTTTAGAAAAATTTCATTTTTAGTACATAGATTTGTACATGTTTCTAGATATCAAAACCAATGTTCAAAAAAAATATTGTCTTTAGTTCTCCTGGGGCAGCCATTTTTCCAACATGGCGCATGGCTTTTTTTGCTCATGTAGCAGTATACAGAAACCTTAATATCTCAAAAACCATTAAAGCTAGAGACCTGAAACAAAATTAATTTGTAGGTAATGAAGTATACTTCCTATGATATTCAGGTATGTTTTGCTTGAAATTGCATCGTAAGTACGAATATTATGGTGGAAAATGGGGTAACAATAGTTAAAAAATTTCATTTTTAAGCCAGATTTTTTTAATGAAGGGGTTTAGTCTAAGGCTTGATTTTTTTTCATGTGTAAACCTACCTGCAGGGTGTCTGTAAATAAAATATCAGTGCTTAGAAATGCACCCCTTTTTTACAGCATGGGCTCAAACATGGCCGTTCATTGAATTTTCACAGTTTTCGGGGTTAAATTTCTCCGATGGGTCCCCTTTAAAAATTCTAAAATTTGGCACATAGGAAGCCCTTCATGAACCTAACTCACAGTAAAAATCTCAACTTTTAGATTCAACTCATTTTGGTCAATATGACAATTGAAAATCTGCGAAATTTCATTGCAAAAGGTTTGATTTATTAGGTACCCATGACCAGTTGGTGTTGTCAGCTCCAGTTTCCTATTCATTCTCTTTGTTAAATCAGGCAGGATTCTTTGTTCTTTCACTAAGTTCCTAAGTAAATTATCAGAAACCTTCAGTTCATCACATATTTTTTCTTGAGCAAGTGGTAGCAATCAAATTTGATGATTCTGACCTTTTCAACATTAGTTTTTTGCTCATTTACATTTTTCTTCTTATAATTTTAATTATATGATTGTACTGGCCACACAAAGGATTGTCACACTTCCTTTCCTTTTCTTCAGTTCTAATACTTAGTGAAAAGCAACTTTCCAGTTTCCTTTGCACTCCTTGTAGGATGTGAATAGTTTTTCGAGCAAGATCACTTTATTGTTTTTCTGCAATCAGCCTCCTCAGTTTTGAAACAGGAGATGCATAAAAAACAGAACAGACCTCATGCATTTCCTTTAGTTTTCCTTGGCTTGGCACAAAGACATGATTTCAATTCTGGTATTTAAGTGAGTCACTTTCTCCACATATCCAACATATCAGGCATATTGATTTAACTGGTATGAGGCTTTCCTGACACTTTTTTACCTTACCTTACTTAACCTTTTCTTTAAGTGGTACTTCTGAAGATCACAACATACTTTACCATATAAAATGCTATATTTAATGGTATTTGCATATTGTCTCTAAGCCATACGCCTGTAGTCTTGACCTAGGAAGTGTTTTATCATTTTCACTGACTTTGTTAAGATTAGTTAGGTCTTGGGGAACCTTACCAAAAGTTATTTATGACAGTCCTCTCCAGTTAAAAATATTACAGAACACTCCATTTCCTGTCATAGATGATAAACATTCACAAGTTACTACTCTTGGCACATTAGGCAAAGGAAGAATGACAGCAGAGATTGTACATGCACAGATCACATCCTATCAAAACATGTCTCTGAATCTTCTGCTGTGCATGACTCACATCTATTTCAACCAATGTCTTTTCTCGGAAGAAGAAAAAAAGTGGAAAATAAAGGAAACAAAAGATAATATATTCTACCAGCTTTGACCCTAGGAGGGGTTTGTGGGAGTCATAACTCAATACCTTTGGCCTAGTATTCAATAAAGAATTACGTCAAAGGCAGGATAATGTGGCAAAAACAGGGCTGTATACAAAAAAAAAAAGTATATGTAACTTCCCTCCCCTCCCTTTCGAAATTCCTGGGCATGCCACTACCTATCTTAAGCTGCATGTACTGCTACATTGATAAAAATATGGGGGAAGCTCATTTTTGGAGCTGACAATATCAACTGGTCATGGGTACCTATAAATCAAACCTTTTGGAATGAAATTTCACAGATTTTCAATTGTCATACCTTGTAATTTCAATCTTTGGTAAGTCAAGTATTAAAACCTTATGTTACTATATTTTCTGAGCCTTTATTTAACCCAAATTTAAAAAAGAAATAGAAAAGACTTCATTATTTTAAGTGTGGGATATATTTTAACCTTACTTTGCAACATCAGAAATTAGGTGACATACGTTACTTCATATTGACCAAAACGAATTGAATCTAAAAGTTGAGAATTTTACTGTGAGTTAGGTTCATGAAGGGCTTCCTATGTGCCAAATTTCAGAATTTTTAAAAAGGACTCATCGGAGATATTTAACCCCGAAAACTGTGAAAATTCAATGAACGGCCATGTTTGAGCCCATGCTGTAAAAAAGGGGTGCATTTCTAAGCACTGATATTTTATTTACAGACACCCTGCAGGTAGGTCTACACATGAAAAAAAAATCAAGCCTTAGACTAAACCCCTTCATTAAAAAAAATCTGGCTTAAAAATGAAATTTTGTTACCCCATTTTCCACCATAATTTTCGTACTTACGATGCAATTTCAAGCAAAACATACCTGAATATCATAGGAAGTATACTTCATTACCTACAAAATGAATTTTGTTTCAGGTCTCTAGCTGTAATGGTTTTTGAGATATTAAGGTTTCTGTATACTGCTACATGAGCAAAAAAAGCCATGCACCATGTTAGAAAAATGGCTGCCCCAGGAGAACTAAAGACAATAATTTTTTTTGAACATTGGTTTTGATATCTAGAAACATGTACAAACCTATGTACTAAAAACGACATTTTTCTAAAATGGTCATACAACCACCATTGGATGGTTTGGCATGGAATGACCCTTGAGGAAAGTGGTGTGTAAACTCGAGTGTTGTAAACGTATTGCAATTTTAAAATTTCTGAAAAAATATTATATCAAAAATAATTGTAATTCCAGAAAGTTTTTTTCTATCATTCTTGTAACAATAATTTCTTGGTGAGATCCTATATGCTAACAATGATTAATGCTGAACCATTGATTGCTGGCACTATTGCTTTGTCATTGTAGTCGAGACCGGATCGCTCGTTTTTGTTGTGTTTTACACAGAGATTAATTACATTTACTTGCCTCTTACACCATGGATATCAACAGGATTTTTTCCTGGGGTGGCGCAAATGAGGCCTTTCTTTTTTAGGGTTGCTGCCAACGAGGCATGTTTCTCCCGAAAATAGCGATGCAGCTAAAAAAAAAAACGTAGTCGTTAGCCAGAATATATTCATATTCAGTTCAGTTTAGTTATCTGGATATTAGATTTATTCTATACTAATGGAATATATTACGCAGATACCTATAATCTGTGATATCAAGATATTTATAATCTAGATTATAAGTATTTCCATGTAATAAACTGTCTTTATGAACCTCCTCCAAAAGTAAGCGTTAATGTCGATTTTTTTTAACGCTGTAGTCACTTTCAAAAGTTTCCTCATAATGCAGAGAAGAAATGTAGCTGTAGCGAATTTTCGCTACAACTACAGGAATTTTGTAGTTTTGCTACAGCTACCGCTACAAATTTTGTAGCTAACTACAGTAGCGATGCTACAAGTAGCATGCTACTTCCGACCGCTGGATTTAAGTCTGTACTTTGAGCTGGTGTTTGTAGTAGTTTGGGCACATTCCATATTAGCCATTTCATGTTAACTCATGCCTTATGCTTACTGTCATTTTCTTGTTGGAATCTGTAGATAGGCGGCATGTCTATTTCTTGGGCACTCTGCTTTACATTGTTCTTCAATATGTCCAAATAGACATATGCATCCATGATATCATCAATAAACTGAGTGGTACCAATTGGACGACATACAGCCCCAAATCATTAATGACCCACCACAGTGTTTAACTGTTGGAACTGTGTTAATGTGATCATTGTCTTTATTTGATTTTCTCCAGATCCGATTTATTCCATCTGACCCGTATATATTACTCTTGGACTCATCTGACCATATGACACTATCCCAAAATTCCTGGTCCTTGTGGATGTGCTCTTTCGCAAATGAAAGTCTATTCCTGCGATTCACCTTATTTGCTTTCTCTTTCGTGGTATTCTACCATCATATCCATGTTTCCACAACACACGTTGGATAGTTTGATCGGACATCATCTTGCCAGCAACATTTTCTACTAACGGTCGTAACTGAGGAACACTTAGTCGGTCGTTTTCTCGCACTCTTTTTAAAATAAAGTGTTCATCACGTTTATTCAACCGTTTCTCTTTTGGTTTTCTCGGCACATTCTGTTTTGAACCTTCCTCTCTAAATTTGTTGACTATGTATTGAACTGTGGAGCGTGATTTATTGACTGTTTGTCCAATTTTTCTTGACAAATAACCTCTAAGGGCCAAATTTATAATAACATCCTTCAGATTGGAACTAAGTTCCTTCACCTTGCCCATTTCGAACACGCTGATAGATAGACGATAATCTTACAACAATACCTATGCCAGCATTCCGCTTGATGGGGAGCGTGCCTGCATGTTCAAACTTGTTACGAAGTTGCAAACTGCCCAAATAGCGGTGGCGCTGTATGCGAGGAAGTTTGAAACTCTTGCCTGTATGAATAATAATGTTGCATGAAACAGCATGTTTTTCTCTTTTCACACAAATTGTATGCTCTGTTTATGCACTTTGAACATACATTTTTATTGACATTTGTTGGTGAAACCTTCATTAACATTAATTTCCAGGTACATATGAAAATGATTATACAGGGTGGTGCAAAATTCCGTTTACAACGCTTGGGAGGTGAATCGCCAAGTAAAAACAAGGAAAAAATGCCATGTGAAAAAATGTCGAAATCGGCACCGTTTGCGAGTGACAGGCGTGCGAAAATCGCCTCACACCATGTGTAAAGTACAATAACTCAAGAAGGAAGAAAGGTATCAATGTCGGATTAAAATAATACAAAGAAAGTCATGCCTGACGAATACAATGGTGCAGCAATTGAGGCCCAGTGTAAATTGCGCGAGGGGACTCTCAAAGAAAGTGGGGAATCCCCTGATGGAAAATATAGAAAATTTACTACTATTTTCTACATAACGTTAATGTTGAGATCGGAATGTAGGCAGTAAAAATGACGACGTATGTTCACATGTTCCACTACTGCTGGGACACCGTCCCACACTCGGGAAATAGGAAATTGACCCGATAATGACGCTATGCCGTCAGATTACTCTGAGATTGATTTCAGCTAATTGATACAGAAAGCCCCACTAGAAACGCTGGAACTGTAGGTCACCTGTTACGTATTAGCGTTGGTGGATACTACGTACAGAGTGTAGTCGACCGTTGTTCTTCATGTCTGTTCTGCGTGTCGCAGCGTGGAGTTTAGTCTGGTTGAATTGCGCCAAGGAATATTGTACGTAGAGTACGTATTCCCGTGTTCTTTCTCGGTTTGCAACAACTGCGTGGACCTGTGTGACATTACGTGGGTGCTAATAACGCTAGTTGTGATCCGTCACTCGGAGGGAAAGTGCCCCTGTTGCTGGGCAGTTCTCGAACAGGACAATGGCGGAGTACTCTACCCACGACCTTGCTGATATGCATCTCGTTTGTGGAGAGGCAAACCGAAACAGCCGTGAAGCACGGCGTTCGTATCACGAACGTTTTCCCAATAGCCAGTTACCAGCACATGCACTCTTTCAAAGAATTGATGCTCGACTGCGTGAAACTGGATCTCTACTACCCCGTAGGTTGGATTGTGGAAGACCCCGCACTGTGCGCACTGTGCAATTTGAAGAGGACGTGTTGCGGGCGCGATACGAGACCGTAGATATGACATTTTTCCTCGGAAATTCTATGTGCATGAATGACAATGTTATATACTGTATATCAGTGACGTATACTAGGTTAAAAATCTGGGCGCTCTCACCATATCATAGTGTTCGAATGGACAAAAATTTGCTGGTGGGGAGGGGGCTCTTTTAATTAATTTTTGGGGTGGAATTTTGAAGTGATGTGACATTGTGATTAAGAGTACGGAGCGAATTTACAATACCAGACCCCTCCCTAATTTTTGTAATATATCGCATACTCTCTAATTCAGGCCTCCTAATCACAAATTTGAAGTTAAAATTTGGGGGTCATGTGTAGAATTGCAAAATAAGCGAAATTGAGTGGTCCGCGATCGGAACAGAAACCCCGGATTTCTCCATGAAAACAATGGTTAGTTCAATATTTTAAGTTTTAGAACGAAATTTTAACTATGTTTACCTAACCTAACCTTACTGTGAATGGTTAAAAAATGTTTTGTAGCACTTGAGCGACAAATTTTAACTACACAATTGTAGCTATGTAACATAACCTAACCTTGCCGGAAATGGTTCGTGGGGCTGTCCGTCAATGGTTTTTTGGGGTTCGAACCTGAAAAAATCCGAAATCAGTAACACCAAAGTAGTACTGTTAATGTGATAAATTGAAGTTATTTTCTTCACAATAGCAAAATCTCACCTTCAATAACCTTTCGCAATGCATAATCGGTAAGTACGATTGTTAAAAATGATGAAAGAAACGAGTTAAAAGTGTTTGTGCAAGATCGCACCAGTACCGAATGAACTTTATTTCCTACCTTCAAAGTCGCCGTCTTCCTCACACACACAGATTACTGAACAAGTGAACACTATGTTGAACAAACATGGTTTCCATGCTTGTATACGGAGAACGATCACGGTAATTGAAAAGCTTATTTTACAACTTCTACACGTCAATTAACAATTTCAACACGTCACCCCCACATGTTAACCTCAGATACTTCATCAGGACTACGTATTTCGTGAGTATTAGAACTAGGATAGAAATTACGGAAGGGTCCGGTATTGTAAATTCTTACCAGAAGTACAAATATGAAAATGTTCATTGGATCTTTAAAAGAAAATCAAGAATTTCATTTTTATTTGTATAAAAAGAAGCCCATTGTGAAATATTTATGGAGGCCTATATACGAGAATAAAAATAAACTTCTACCTACCTATTTTCACGATTTGAAGCTCGGGGCCTCCTCGATGGTGCAGTGGAAACTTCGTTGCCTTGTAATCAAGGGGTTCCAGGTTTGATACCCAGTGGAGGCACATGTGGTTCGGATCCCACTTTAAATTGTAAGTCCAGTCCCGATTAGCCTTACTGTGCAAAAAGTTGACTTGAAACACCAAACCAATTAATCAATCAAATCATACGTAAGGCGAGTAAACAGCTGCTAATTATGTTGCTCATTTTAATTCACACACTTACTACTTTATGCACACGGCCTGCCTCTAAATAACTTCCGCGCAACATGGAACCCTTAAACACCGCTCAACGTGATTTTGACTAGAACTTGTCTTTGTCATTTGGGATATTTTTAGATGCACTCATAAACCATTCCTAGTCAGCCAACAATTTTCTCCTCCCCATTGTAACACGTTTGAAGGTCAACATGCCTGCAAGTTCAATGGTGTTTTTGGTATGTTTTTTTGTTTTAAGTTCACTTTATGCACAGTAAGGCTAATCGGGACTGGACCTACAGTTTAAAGTGGGATCCTAACCACTATGTGCCTCCACTGGGTATCGAACCAGGGACCCCTTGATTACAAGGCAACGATGCTACCATTGCGCCATCGGGTAGGCCCTGTTCAATGATGTTCTTGGTCCAGAAGGTAATTTCTGTCATGTGCTACTTTTTCTCCTTCTCTGGCTTTGGCTTCAAAATATCCCGTTCCTGGGAAAATTACATTCTGGGAACAATGGGTCTGCAACATTGATCCAGATTGTTTTACGAAGTTCAGAGGGTAATTTCCCTTTCATATGCAACCCATTTTCGTCCCCTCTAACAATTTGGTTCTGTACCTGGGGAAATTAAATGCTGGGAAAAATGGGGTTGCAACATTGATGAGGGATTCTCGCGGTAATTCGCTCACGTTTCAACCAAAGCACCAACTCCTAAGAAATCTTATTGAAATGAACAATTTTATGCACATTTTCTGATAGGTGTTTTTTCCTGTATTTTGGCCACTGAGTGTGGGCTTTTCATATAGCCTAGATAGCCCTAAATATACACACTCATTTTATGTATATATATTTTCTTCTTACTCTGAAGATTCAACAGTAAAGTTTGCGAAAATTCGAATTTTTTCACTGTCTGGTGAGTGTTTCCTTTCTCCTTCTTTGATTATTTATATATATATATAACTGGCACCAAATGATGAGAATGGCAGAAAAGCAATTTTCATCAGAAAAAACTCTTTCATCAAGTGCTTATGCATTGTTTCATTTACTGTCAATGATGTGTAAATTGAAACAGAGCAGTAACAAATGAGTCAGTGGATCTGTAAAGATTATTTATTATTAAACAGATGCATTTACCTAATTGAAATTGTCATTGATTTTATACAAACATATGTGGATCACAGGACTCTTTAGCAACCCTCACATTTGTAGCTGCATAAAGGCAATTCACACATACGGTGTGCCGTTCCCCATCTATGCCGTGGTCCATAAAATTTCTTTTCAGACTGTGACATTGAAAATTCATTGAGTTGTTGTTTTTAATTCTCACATGACATGTCGTGCCCGTGCCATTTCTCTGCCATGCCACGACAGTACCATCTTGAAAAGAAACCATCCTGGTCGCGGCTTGACGGCCGTGATCCTTCGGCTTTCGTTGAAGTATATGGAGCAACACAAAATTGACCGAGGCTGTGGTTGAGTGTTGTCTTATAAAAATTAATGAATGAAGAGCAATTGATAATGTTGGTGCAAGAGCATGAATGCTTATACAGCTTACAACACAAAGACTATGAAAATTCTGAAGGCTGTTCCACACACCACTGTTCCGTAGCACTTATCACCTCCTTATCAGATCCAAAATGGCATCCTTTCAAGTGTTGTTTGAGTTTGGGGAATAGGAAATAGTCTGACAGAACTAGATCTGGGGAATAAGGGGGATGATCTAGACATTGAAACCCTAGATCATGCAATGTCAGTTGTGTTTGCAATGCTCGATGGACAGGGGCATTGTCCTGCAGGAACAGAATTCCTTTTTTTTTTTTTTCATTTTTCCGCGGCGTTGCACTTTCAATTTGTCTTTGAATTTTGTGAGTAATGCAGAGTAATTCTCTGCATTAAATGTCTGACCCTTGGGCAGGTAGTCTATGAGTACAACTCCATCCTTATCCCAGAAGAATGTTGCAAACACTTTCCCAGCCGACTTCTGCATCTTGTACTTCTTGGTGAGGGGAACCTGAGTGCCGCCACTCCAATGACTGTTATTTCATTTCAGTATCGTAGTGGTACAACCATGTTTCATCCATGGTTAATATTTGTGACAGAAATTGGTCGGCATTGCATTCAAAATGGGCAATGACTTCCTTTGATGTTCTCACTGTTTCACGCTTTTGATCTGCTGACAGATTTTTGGGAACCCATTTTGCCGAGAGCTTGCGCATGTCCAAATCATTATGAATTATGGTACCAACGCATTCCCGAGAAATGCCCATAATCTCTGCCACACGTTTTGCTGAGATTCTGCGATTTTCAAGAATAAGGTTATGAATTTCATCCACGATTTTCGGGACAGTCACTGTTTTTGGTCTTCCTGCACGTGGAGCATCATCTGTTGAAAAATCGCCACGTTTAAAATGTACCACCCACTTCTTCACAACTGCATATAATGGAGGAGAGACCCGTAGTGTTTCACTGATTTCCTCATGAATTTGCTTCGATGACTTTCCTTGGTGGAACAAAAATTTGATGACAGCTCTGATCTCGATGTTTGTGAAAATCGCTGGCTGGGCACACATGATCACTTCCGGGGCCTGAAAAGCACAATACCAATTCCGTTTTTAATATGAAAATTTGCATGTGTACATACCAAGATATGTTCTTTAAAACTGTAAAGTGTCATCATTCCACGTGCACTCCTTCTGGGTTGGGCTACGAACTTTTCAGCACCCCCTCGTATTTGTATTCTGGCTTTCCAGTACGTCATGTACAATTTGGTTAAAAGGCCGCTAAACCTGGTCACGGAGCAACTAGTAATGAATTTTGACTGATTTTTACAGTGATTCTCAAACTTTGTGAGACTACAGCCCAGTAAATTTATTTCTTACAAGTCAGTGCCGTGATCTCAACAATTTCTCACAAATACATTTCTGATATTTAAAGTTTATATGAAAATTAATATGCACCCTTAATTGATATTAATATATCAACTATGGCATAATCATAGTTCAACCTTCTTTCAAAAGCCGTCCTTTTTCCAACAACAGTACTTACAATTTGTTCTTTGTGATTAAAGGCTAAATTAAATCTTAATCTCTGATGAAGTAGCTAACAATCTTTTAGTACAGAGAACATTCAGACCGAAGCAACACATGACAGTGGGAGGTGTCACCATCAAGTGACATGGTCCCCTTCAGTCTGAAAGCAAGCATTCACCATGCATGCACAAACAAGACCAAGATGACATGATGTGCACCATTGAAGGAGCTTGCAGACTGAAGTCACAGATACAGTCTTCTTTAGTATAAAGCAAGACATACACCGTACATGCAACAACAACAGACCAAAGTGGCACGATGCAACAGTATAGTGCGAGCAACATGCAAGTGACATGTTTAGCTCGTTGTTGCACTTTGGTTCAAAAGGTTGAATGGATTACTGAGGGTCTGCTTCGAAGTGAAACATGCCACTTGTTGCTTCGGTCTGAATTCAAAGGTTTCATTTACTTCTAAAGGTTGGTTTCCTAGAGCCACATGTTGCTTTCATCTCAGAGCTCCGTTAAACAGGATATATACATACATTCACGTAATATGTATACTTCTGCATATGTGTTGTGAACAGTAAAGATTTTTAATTGTTCCGAAGCATCGAATATTTTGATATTAACATTTGTTACATATTTTATGACATCAACATTTAAATTGAGACACAAACATGTTGGGTTGCTTTAAGTCCATTTCATGGTCAGATGTGCTCATCAGGACTTCACAGGCCCAGACTTTTCTTCTTATCACTAGAATTCAAGATACCATTTTATTATTGAATCACTGCTTCCTTTGCTGATTATATATGTGCAGTTATTTATTAATTATAATAATTACAAAAGTTACTATCATTAATAAAAAATAATAACCAATTATTGCATTAGTGTGTCACATATATTTTATCATTCACTAAAACTGACAAAATCTATAATAATTTTTTATTAATGCTTCTTTGTCTGTAGAAGTGCAGTTGTTTATTAAATATAATAATTACAAAAATCACCATCATTACGAACCAATTGTACAGTGGGATCCATGAGTATTACCATGCAAATTGTCCATGACTATTTTCATTAATTTTTCTCTTACATCCTACGTGTTTTTAAGCGATTGATTTTTATGTATGCTGGTGCAGAAGTTGACAACAGCTTGTTTCGAGTTTTCTTTTAATTCTTGAAGCTCTTATTGGGTCAAATAAAGTGCACGAACATGGTGATGGGCAATTTGCATGGTAATACTCATGGATCCCACTGTACACTGTCACTGGCATTAGTGTCTCGAATGCGATGCATTCAAAGATGGCACCTGATATGCCCACCAAATGCACTTTGCCTCCTATTTACATTACATTTATTTTTTTATGAGCAAAAGTAATGCAAGAATATTGGGAGCATACTAGAGATCAATGTAATTTATTTTCAAGCAGTTGGAAAGTCTAAAAAAATAGATATGGTTAGTCTGCAAGTCCCCTCCCCCTCTCCCCTTGGTAAGCTAGGATTAAAATTAAAATTGTATATGAACCACTATGCAATATGTGTCCACTGGGATTGGCCAATATCAGTCTCTTCGCTGCTAAATCGTGTAATTTTTTTATCTAAAAAAGGTAAAGTGGTCCCCTGTGCTTAGTACCATGCCATGAAGGCATATAGGGGGTGTGGGGGTAACACACACACCCAGTATTTTTTTATCTAGTTGTAAAATATGTCACTACAAACCTGTAAACTCATAACAGTGACTTCAAGTGAAATAGGTTAGCTGTAATTAGTAAAAAGCCAAAATTTCGTTGTTTTTTTTTTTCAAACAAGCCGGCTTTTTAACGGAAAAAAAAACGTCCATTCAAAAAGGGCGGCTATTTTGCAACTAGTAAGAATAAGTATAATTTAACCTTTTGGGTCCCAAACGTCTCGGTCGAGATACCCAAATGTAACCCTCGCGGTCTCAAGTGTCTCGATCGAGATGCTGTGTCAAGGTCGTAGTTTTTACGTTATAACTTTCTATTTTTGGCTAGAATTTCGATTATTTTTTTTATATTGTTCCTAACACATGTATTTAACAGAAATGTTTCTTGCACTTTTTTCTTCATGAAAATGGGGGGGGAAAGGCAGGAAAAGGGACTTCTCTTTTGCGTCTCTTTTCAAGGGAAAATTTTTGCCGACAAAGGAAGACCGGCTTTGTTGTTCTAAAGCACTGCTTTTCACTCCCGCCTGGTAACTGCAAGCTTGTTTATCAGTATCCGATGTCAAAATGAAAGTTTTCCATGCGGGCGTTGAATCTGCGGCACGCTGAAGGAAACCTGTGTTTTTGAGCACAAGTTGCAACACAGGTTACCCTGCATTCTCTAAAAATAGAATTTCAAGCTGCTGCAAGAATCGGCACTCATTTTTCACTGCGTTCTAGCTTTTCGTCCGTGAAAGTTGTGCGTACGTGTGTGTCGTTTTGTGCCCAAGTGTGAGGATATTTTTTGAGTGACAGACTTCCAATGACTTTTTTGTCATCTACGTGTTTTTCTTGTGGTGTGAAAAGTGTCGTTTGTGCCTGCTGTGTCCCCAAAAAGGCTTATAGTCGACCATGGCTGCCCCCGGTGATCTCCGTTCTGATGAAATCAGAGATGAGCTGGAGGATATGGATACAGACTCCGAGTGGGATGAAGAAGTGCTCCCCCTCCATATGTATGCCGAATGTGCATAAATTATATGTCGTCTGAATCTGTGATTCATTCTGGGTACAATGGTTTATCTTTCACATCTCTAGGGCATTTAGTTTCTGAGCTATAGTCATTTCAATGTAACTCTGCATTTCGCTCAATTCCGAAGCTTGAGACAGTGGTGTACAAACCTTTCGTTTCTGGGGTACAACTCACGTTACATTGGTCATATGACAATGATGCAAATATTTTTCTGTTTCTTACTTGCAAGCGATAATTTCTATGTGCATTTTGAACTTTTCATATCCTTTTTTTTTGGGGGGGGGGGGTGGTAGAAACCCCATTTTTTTTTAAAAAAAAAGTATTTTTCAGTGGATTTCCCTCCTTTACCCCTCCATATGTAGGCCGAATGTGCATAAATTATATATTGTCTGAGTCTGTGATTCATTCTGCGTACAACGGTATATCGTTCATATCTCCAGGGCAAATAGTCTCTGAGCTAAGGTCATTTCAAGATACCGTTGCATTTTGAAGCTTGAGTCAGTGGCGTGCCGACCATTCCTTTGGGGGTACAAGTCACGTTACATTGGTCATATGATAATCATGCAAATATTTTTGTGTTCCTTACATATCAGCGATCATTTCCATGTGCATGTCGACACTGTCATGTACTTTTTTCTTGCGGGGGGAGGGGGGACCCAATTTTTTCCCCCGAAATTTTGGAATTTTGAGAGTTATCCCCCTCCCCTGCCACATAAATGCCGAATTTGCATACATTTTATATTGTCTGAATCTCTGCTTCATTCCGCGTACAACGGTATATCACTCATCTCTCTAGGGCAATTAGCCTCCGATCTACACTCATTTAAGTGAAACTGCATTTTGCTCAAAATACGCTCAGGGCCAAGGTGGTTACATGGCCTTAGGACTCAAAAGGTTAAAGCACTAGATAATGGCTGATGTCCAATTGACATTGTATGCTAATGTTCTTTGTCAGTAATATTCAGAGAATTATTAAAGACAGAAGTTGTGTATTTACTATTATATTTTCCTTTCAGAAAGAACAAACGTCTGCAAGATGAATGACACCAAGCTCTCCAATAAAAAATCTTCATCAAGCTGTAGCGATATCACTCTAGTAGATGAAAATAGTCTATTTATGCCTCGAGTTGTTACATCTCGTAGACATAGCAGCATGTCACTGGATGTGAACAGTGCAAAATTAAAAACTCGTGATGCTAGTCTTTCTTCAAGCAATATAGACGGAGCCGATGAAGAGTTGAGTACATGGCAAAGGAAGTTTCCAAAGACTGCATGGAATGCAGAGTGTGCAAGTACAGAGAATCTGTCACAATTCAGTGAAATTGTTGACATGTTCCGCAAGTGCAGTGTATTTAGTGAAGAATCCTTGAATAGACTGAAAGCTGACAGTTGTTCCAGTAAAGTTAATCCTTCTTATGTAATGGATTTACGGCATTTGGAGGTATAATATATTTTATATTCTATGTTTTTCCTATAGAATAAGTAGTTAAGACGTTAAACCAAGTGAGCTAATGTAGATATATTTCTTTAATACTGAAGATCATGTACCAATGCTTAAACATTGTAGTAATTTAAAGTTTTCAGAATAGATAATATAAACATATCAATAGTAATCTATTGCAACTATACTTAATTAATCATCTTTATAGGATCACCTGGGTGAACGAGGGTTTCATCATAAAATTCACTTTTACTCCAGAGTAAATTAAATATGTGTATTTTTACATTATTTTGTGAGATGGTCATCTCCAACACATAAAAACTGGATAAGCCTCAGTGCTTAAATGTAAACCAATATTTTTGATATCACTGCATTAGGATTAGGATTTCACTGACTATGTTTGATAAGAGATTGTGGTTGAAGTCCAGCTGACGATTTTTTCTTGTCTGATACCTCCTGCATGGCATACAAGGGCATATCCAGGGGGTTGGTCCGCGCGGACCAACCCCCCCCCCCCCCTTCCAAATTCCTTTCTTCTTTTTGAAGTCCAGGCTAGAGTTATACAAAAATACACACATATATTTTAGCATCTGTAAAGTTTATTAACTTTCTTCTCCTGGTTATGTACAAAGTAACTCAGAAGATTTTTATGTATGGTGGTACACCTCAATGTTAGCACAATTTGTAGCTCGACACATATCCAAACGAATAGTCAAGCTTGTGCCAAGTGTTGACCAGCATTTGAGGCGTTATTAGCACAATGATATGCTTTCTCAAATCATCAAAATTATGAACTTTCCATTGTGCACAACATCTTTAATGAAGCCCCATGCAAAATATTCTAATGGTGTCAAATCTGGGGATCTCTGTGGCCAAACAGTTTCTGCACATGCACGAGTCAGCAGCACGATTGATCGTCCAAGTGGACAACTGATATCTTGGATCGATGGTCAACCAACTGAGCTTCACTACGAGACAATACAAATAGCAGTTTTCACATTATAAGCAGTTATTTTTGTATACCTCTAGCCCTACACCATGTACTATGGTAGATCCTGCATAATTTTCGATGAGACTCTTGATGTGGCCCACGTAGTACACCCTGGACTGCAGACTAACGATGCTCTGGTGACTGGTCCCATGGCCAGTATAATTCTGTGTTGTCCTGTGTTTTGTCCTTATTTGTGCTGAGCGCCCTTTTTAGCCTCAGCCTTTAACCAAGATAAGGAAATTTTAGTTTTCAGACACGCTTTTATTTTTGTTATGATAAGGGACTGGACCCCGTATAGTGTGACGGGTGCAAAGAGCCTCAGTGCTGACGCACCCAAAATAAGTTAATCCAAATTCAAAAATTCAAAACTTGATGTGGCAAGTATAGAAAATTCTATCTATGTGAATTCTCTCATGTGTGTGGATTCTGAAAATAACATCCACTAAAAGGTTTTTTTTTTTTGTTTACACTGGGTAGTGATATATCAGCTGAATATCTGACACTTCAGTGAGAAACTGTTTTCGTACAGTCAGTGAAGTTTGTGTTTTTTAGAAATAATGTATGCAGATGTGAACTACTAAAAACACTTATTGCCTTATGTACCACACAGTAGAAACATACTATTGTCAGTGTGTAAAACTCGATTTCTAGAAAAACATGATTCACTTCATGTTTTTGTTAAATTTCTTCAACCTTGTCAGTTAGGTGGAGCTGTCTGAGTGAACCATCCCAAGCAAGTGATCTTCTAGCCGCAGTTGAAAAGGGGACTTCCTTAATTGTACTCTTTATCTGTGAAAAGTGTTTCTATTTTACTGTACAGTTGTCAAGAGACATCACAGAACTGCTTCAGAGACTTTGGGAGATATCAGATGAAGATTTTAAACTGCTTCTGAAAAGTGTCAACAGTCATTCAATTCTCAAATTACAATAAAAATGAGAGTATAGGGTATTATTATTATTATTATTGTAGAGGGGATGCATCATTGGCTTTGATGGCATATTATTATTTTCTGTGTGTTACTATTTGGTCTAGGAATTAATTCATGCACCTGGACAAGATATGGCGTAACGAGCGTATCGTCCCACAGTTCTGTGTAGCCACACATGCGTTGAAAACTCCTGTCAGCGCGCATCGTTCGTAGTATAGGGCAGTTGATTGACGCGTCAACAACAGCATTTTGTAGTCAACTGAACATGGTGCAGTTCGTGCCAGATAAAGTGTTTTTGCGGGGTGTTCTGCTTCATTACTTTAACATGCAGAAAAGTGCTACCGAAAGTCATCGTATTTTGGTGGAAGTGTATGGTGACCATGCGCTAGCTGAGCGAACATGTCAGAAGTGGTTTGCATGGTTTAGAAGTGGTGATTTCAGCCTGGAAGACCAAGAGCGACCTGGACAGCCAAAAAAAATTTGAAGACGAAGAATTGAGAGCATTGCTCGATCATTATTCATGTCAAACAGTTTCCAAATGCCTCAAAGCCATGGGAATGATTCAAAAGATGTCACATTGGGTTCCACATGAATTGAAAGACAGAGACGTTGAAAGACGAAAAACCATTTGCGAATTGCTGCTTGAAAGACAGAAAAGAAAGGGGTTTTTGCATCGCATTGTTACTGGCGATGAGAAGTGGATCCATTACGAGAACCCGAAACGAAAAAAGGCCTGGGTGAAGCCAGGTGAACCAGGTCCATCACAACCGAAACGAGATATTCACTGTGCAAAGGTTATGCTGTGCATATGGTGGGATATGAAAGGTGTGGTGTACTATGAGCTGCTGCAACCGGGTGAAACTATTAATGGAGAACGTTATCGACGACAATTAATGTGTTTGAAGCAAGCTCTGGCCAGGAAACGACCAGAATGGGAGAACAGACATGATAAACTTATTTTTCAACATGATAACGCTCGCCCACATGTTGCAAAACCGGTCAAAACCTATTTAGAAAATGTCTGATGGGAAGTTTTACCCCACCCGCCATATTCACCAGACGTTGTTCCTTCGGACTACTACTTGTTCGATTGCATGAATAACCATTTGATTGGACAGCGGTTCACTTCTTCAGAAGATATCGAAAAATGGGTCTCTGACTGGATCGCTTCAAAGGATGATGACTTCTTTCGCCATGGAATCCGTAACTTGGCTGACAGATGGGCGAAAGTGGTGGCTTGCGATGGACAATATTTTTCTTAAGGTATTTATGTATTTTGTGTTTGAACTACAGCTTCAATGTGTGCGTAACAACCGCACGAATTAATTCCTAGACCAAATACAATGATGAATTTGAAAAATTTAGTTTGTTTGATCAATTAGTTTATAGAAAAATACATTTTTCTTTACAGGCAACCAGGCGAAGTTTATTGCAACAGAAGACAGATTTACATGTGAATAATCAATGGAATGTAATGGCTGAAGCTATAAGGTATATAGATTACAAATGTGTTACATAACATGTTAAAGGTACATGGTCTTACCTGTGTTAAAATCAGGATATATATAAAATAAAAATATAAGAACATACTTATTCCACATCAAATCACTCATCAAAATATCAGAATGATACCCACCAATTTAAGAACACTAAGTTGCTGACCAAGGCAGTTTATTAAAATAAAAAATACTTAACAGGTAACGTTTCAACCCTGTATCAGGGTCTTACTCAGACGAAGAACTAAACTAAAATGATGAAAAATACTACACACAGAAAGATTACATACACATAGCAGGGTCACTAGTTCTTCGTCTGAGGAAGACCCTGATACAGGGTTGAAACGTTACCTGTTAAGTATTTTTTATCTTAATGAACTGCCTTGGTCAGCAACTTAGTGTTTTTAATATGGAAACAAGGCTTAATTATATTATCACCAATTTAGATTTTAACTAAACGTTGGGTATTTGTCAATACTACCAAAGCTATGAACACATGGAAAATTTTTCTGCTAGGTATCATAATAATAAAAATATGGAGAAACTAGTAGCCTACTCAGTTTATCCGCGAAACTGTTTTTTCTTCTTTGCTCTATTAATTTCAGTGGCCACTGCCACCATCCTCGTTGGAACTCTCTATACTGTTGCTTGGCGTGCATCTTTTGTTTGTAGTTCTCCGGCCGCCGCTAGGTGAGCTGCTGTTAACTGTACGTCTGCGCCCGTGTCGTCTGCTATTTCCCAGGTGTTAACTGTTGTAGTTGGGGAATCCACGTGTGGTGTGCCTGTCCGCTATCGATGTTCAGCTCATGCGGGAAGTGCATTATGGCATGCGTTTCCTTGATTTTGGTGTCTACGAGTGTGTGGACAGTGTATTTGAATTGTACCTTTTGAATTTTATGGCTATGGTATTTGATGTGTTTGGCAAGACCAGTAGTGGGGTGGGCTTTTTTCTTGCATCAGTTAGGTGCTGTTGGATTTTTTCATTGACAGATCTGATGGATCTGCCAATGTAATGTGCCTTGCACTCGCACTCTGCATCATATATTAATAGAACAAAGAAGAAAAACCAGTTTCGCGGATAAAGTGAGTACTAGTTTCTCCATATTTATATACTACCATGTCTCTTTTCCCAATTATAAGTATCATAGTGATTGAGAAACAGGAGGCTAAAGTTTCAGAATTTTACAGATTGGTCATTGCCAAGGCCGTGGTAGTAGCCTGTATTTCTCAGTAGAAAGAGGTATATGTGAGAGTCAATATCACTTTGATTTTATTTCCCATAAAAAGCAGCCTGTTGCACATATTGGACTTTCTTTTCGGAAAAGTATATACTCTTCCAGTACCTTTGGTAACAGGTGGGTTCATGCAAGAAATAATGCATAATACTGGAACATGGCACACATCTTTTTTTTCCTTTTCCCTTAAGGCAGCCAATGAAAGGATTTTTCTGTAGTGTACAGCTGTCACTGGTCCAGCAATACCTTGAGCTCCATATTGAATTTGATATGAATAATTTTCACTGAAGTTTAACAAGAACTCTTGTCTGTGTCTGCCTCAAGGTTTTCTTCATCTCCTTTAGAAATTTGACTGTGCCTTGGAAATAAACACGTGAGGCTCAAGTTTTTTTTTCATAGTTGTCACATGTTCCAGTGTTAGAGTACACATCAACAGTTCTGTTCGGTCAGTTGATATTCATTGATATCGTAGTTTGTTTGTTTCACGTTTCAAATCCGGGAACTTTTCAAACGATGGAAGCGGCCCCGGCGCCCACCCAGCGTCGAATAACATGGGTACCTGGGGGAAACCCTGGGGGGTAAAGGCAGTCAGGGGCGTGATGCTGATCACATCACCCCCACTCACGACCGGATCAAGGAAGTGTGGGGTGTTACCCCCACACCCCCTATACGCTTTCATGGCGTTGTGCTAAGCACAGGGGAGCACTTTACCTTTTTTACCTTTTACTTCTAGACATTTGATTATTTATTATTTCGTGTTTGTACACTAGATTAGTAGTTTTTGACAAGCTCTCTAAGTATTACATGGAAAATGCATTGCATTATCATTTTTTCTTGTCTGTGTGGGAGTAGTAAGGGGACAGAACTGTCAACAGATGGAGGGGCTGGGAGCGGGTAGCGCCGTCCGATATAAGGCATTTTGTTGGACAAACTGTAGGAACATGGAAACAAATAGACTCCAGTGATCCATACGATATTTGTCGAGTATCGAGTACCGACAAAGTATCTCACTACAACATGCGACAGAAATTGCATGCATGGCACTCTTATGGAATTGATTTTTGTTGGATGTCTTTGGACTGCAACATCCAACAAAAATCGCATGCTGATGGAATTTTATTACTCTCCTGGCTCACTTCACCCTATCTAATGTAGCAGTGCTTACAAAGGTTTACTTTCATCATCCTGACATATTACTGGTTTCGCACAAGTTGACACGTTTACAATGACATTTTACTATTCTTAGATATCAAGGAGAATCCAACAAAACGGGATACATATTGAATACTATCACGAAAAAGTGAAACATAAATCTGCATTGGTGAACGTTATAAAAATTTGGCAAGTGAATACTCCCAACCTCAAATTTACTGCAACACTAGATAGCCATGGTAGCTCAGTCGTTTGGGCATCTGACTACCATGCGAGACACCCGGGTTCGATCCCTGGCAGGGGAGAACCGGGATTTTTTTCGACCTGTTCAAGCGGCTCCGGCACCCACCTAGCGTCGTATAAAGTGGGTACCTTGAGGAAACTCTGGGTGGTAAAGGCAGCCAGGAGCGTGGTGCTGATCACATCACCTCCACCTTCGGCCATGATCAAGAAAGTGTTGTGCCCTAACCCCACACTCCCCTATACACCATCATGGCATGGTGCAGAGCACAGGGGAGCACTTTACCCTTTTTTTTTTTACTAGTATTGCAATGAAATTAACGCCACTCTCTGTCCTGTCTGTTTAAACTCGTGAGAGATTGTCATTAATCTCTCACTGAGTGAAGTTAATGTCCAATATTATGAAATAAAATACTAATAATAAATATGTAAATATTATATTTAGTCGAATTATTCAATCATAAAAGCATATCACTTTCTTCAAGAATTGACTTTTCTCTGCCAGCCCTGCTAAATTTTCACTTTTCATCTACTGATTTATATGAGGGGTGCCCAGAAGGTTATTTCCAATTAGTAGGGACCTTGATTTTTTCTCAAACGCGAAAACGTGAAAAACTTTAATTGCTGTGAAGTTGTGTTTATGAATGTGCAGTGATGCCTGGACACATTTTTCGCCCGTTCGAAATATCGAAATAATGCGAATTGTTGGCATTTTTAGCGATTTTTTTTTTTAAAAAAAGAAAAATTCCATGAAATCCTACATTCTTGTCTTTTCTAGGCTTAAAGAAACAAAATGTGCCATATTTGTGTATATAGAACATGCAAGTTTTCCAACATTTTATTCAAGAGTAAACTATAATGTTTCTTATACATGGAATACTTCCGACAGCCACATTAAATCATGTATTTCCCACGATTTTTTCAACTTCTATGAAAACAATTTGCACCACAGAGCAGAGCAAAGTGGCAGGGTTTTAACAGAAGATCGAGTGCGTATCTACCGTCACATGGGAGCCGTATCTTCAGTATTTGTCGCACGAGATGTGTTTTGAATTACCAAGCTAAGTGCGCACCATCGGCATTTGTCGAGCGATAAATAATGGTACTCAGTCGTTAGGGCATCCGACTACCATGCGAGAGACCTGGGGTCGATCCCCTGCGGGGGAGAACTGGGATCTTTTCCACCTGTTCAAACTGCTCCGGCGCCCACCCAGCATTGTATCAAGCGCATACTTGGAGGAAACTTAGTTTAAAAACACCATGAAGGTATAATTTCAGGTATGTGCCAGAAAATGCGCTAAAATGAAAATGTGAATTTCGTGGAATATAACACCGAATAGTAAAAAATAAAAAATACACCAATTTGAAAAAAAAAATCAAGGTCTCTACTGATTAGGCATAAATAAAACAAGAATATTGTAGTAATTTATTGCATTAGCAACAGTGAGTTCTAACCTAATTTTCAGCATAATCACCACTGTTATTCTGGCATTTGTCGTAGCATGGCACTAAATTTTGTATGCTCATGGCATGTGTGTCTGACAGCAAAGACTGGAACTATCTCTACCGCAGTGTAGTTGTCAAATTCTTGTCCTGCCAGAAACCTCTTCAGTTAAACAAAGATATGAAAGTCGGTACATTCAAGGCCAGGGCTGTACAGGGAGTGGTGCAAGTACTCTGAAGTGATGCAAGAGGGCCCGCGTGTACTCAGCTGTATGGGCTTGTGCACATTCGATTGGCCTTCCGTGAATTATCTGCACCATCGTTTGACCATGCTATCACTCACGACGTCCGGTCTGCACACCTCACACAATTGCTGGTGGCTCTGTGCCAAATTCTGAGCGTGCAGAAATCAGATTACTTCACGTAGGGTACATCACAGTCAGTGGGAGACTGTAGAGAGCTGCAATCTTTAACCTAGAACTGTCTTAAAATGGCTGAATCGTGACTGTACCAGATTACAGCTACATGCCACTTCTTCCTGCCTGCATGTGTGTGTGAGTCTCTGGCCACTAGTGCTGCGTACAGTCACCATTGGATCTTTTTTCAAGATGCCCCTTTTATATGAACTTTCAGATGCTGTTATTAACAGAGTGCTCCTGTTTTAATGTTTAGTTAGCTAAATGAGTTACCTATACAATGTAATTCTATAAATTCTATAAATTGTGTTAAATTTCTAATATCTACATACCCTTTTCGTCAGCAATAATGGTACGTATAACTGCATGTTGTCAGTTTCACAATACTTCGCTTGGATATACTGTACTGAAGCAGAAATCCCATTGATAATGTAAGGAAATATGACACTTTCTTTTGTACAATTCAATTGTTTCACTTATGCAAGAGTTAAGTTGTTTGCTGTACAGTGAAGAGAGAAGTAGCTTTATGCATCAAAAAATGAGTCCGCATTCATGGTTCTTGCAAGCAGAGGGTTCCAAACCTCAGTGGAAATATCAACATATAATACTGAGAATGTATAAGGAGACTGATAAATTACAAATTCTATTTCTTATTCAATCACTCTTCACTCTAATCTCATTTAGTCGTAACTTAAAAATAATTTATTTTAAACTTACTGCGTATGATAAAATTCCGTAATCCTTCCCTAGCTTGTGAATTATAATACTTTTCCAAATTCACTATTTTGCAGTTTGAATTCAAATCATAGAGAATAGAGAAATTAAGTCATTTCCATAGAAGATAATATTGGTACTTAACAAATCCATACCTGGATCTGTATGAGTTCATTATTTCCATTTGCAAAAACATCGATTTAGTTTAGTTTATAATTGTCAGGGGAAAATGTAAATTTTGTCCTGGAAAACCTGGAAAAGTCAGGAAATTTCATTTCTTCTTGTTTGTAGCCACCCTGAAAGTCTTGTATCTTTCTTCTTACCACACCTTGCAAAAACTTGCCCAATAAAATATTGGGTTGACCTTTTCCTTCCTTTCTAGTTGATGGAACTTTCTGTTGTTCCCTTTTTTCTTTACGTACCTTTTTCACTGTGCTGACGTAACTGCCCCAAAACTCTGCCATGCACTTGACACTTTTGTTTATGTCGTGAAATGTGCCCTGTGCACTTGACACTTTCGTTTATGTCGTGAGATGCACCCATTCATTTCTCCTGGTCGAAATATCTCTTGGCACTGACCATAATTTCTTTTGCACCACTATGATATTACCATCTTGCCATTTTCATGCAACAAAAAAATCACCACAGAATCGCCATCACTCAATAATATGCATACGAACAAACACACGAACTAGTGAGAGACCGGCTGTCTGGATAGAATGCACATAAGAATTATTATGGATATGTGGGAGTTCAGGCAATAATGCATAGCAGGAATGTTAATACAGAAGTGTCAAAAGAAAGTTGCAGCATCTCTACAATGTTTTCCTTTGTGCAACACATAGTTTCGGCTCATTTCCCATGCCAATGCAGTTTGGATGCGGAGTTTAAAGGGCAAGCGGCGATGCTTGGCAACAAAACTCATTTGCTCTACGTGCATTCTTAGCAATGGCATGAATTGCACGGGAAACAGTTGCCAAGAAAAACAATTATCTCTGTTGTTGCCAAGAAAAACAATTATCTCTGTTGTTTTCAATTTGCACAGTGTGCAAGAATGATATATGGAAATTTGATTTTCATTCCACGGCCATCATTTTGATATGCATTTCATGTCCATTGGGCTGACCATTACTGAGATTGCAACATCATAATTAACATTAATTGGGCCTCCCCGATGGCGCAGTGGTTGCGTCGTCGCTTTGTAATCAAGGGGTCCCAGGTTCGATACCTGGTGGAGGCATGAGTGGTTCGGATCCCACTTTAAACTGTAGGTCCAATTCCGATTAGCCTTAATGTGCATAAAGTGGACTTAAAACACCAAATCAATCAATTAATCATTAATTGTGGCTGTTCCACAGATGATAGTACCATTATAGTACCATTATATTGGCTCAGATATTTCCATACAAACAAGCTTCAATAAAAAAAGTCATATTTTTACGACGGTTTTACACGAAACTACACACAATTGAATTCGACTTATGTAAAAATCACACAAAAAACTACACTTTTACGAATATTTTGTCTGAATAGAGAATAGACAGAGTTAAAATCACTTTGTCTTGCTTTTGTCTAAAAGCAGACACTTGCAGCTTTCCAATGAGGTAAATTTGACTTTTTTTCTCCCACAGAGTACAATTTTCCAAGCCACCAAACCGAGGCTCAATATTTTTGTCACAGATAGTAGTCCACCTTTAGTTCCTCTTTTTACTTTTTAGTCAAATATTCCATGAATTATAGAATGTGAAGCTAACTTCTGTGTGCTGATAATATTAGTACAATTACCTGAAAATTTTTAAGAAACAAAATTCTGCAAATTTCATTTTGATGAATCCATTTTTATCTCGGTCTTCAAAACTGTTACATTTTGTTACCATATCAATGTTCATGTTGGAAAATACATAAATGTTATACAAATTATTATGGGTAAAATTGGTTATTTGACATTGTACGTTAATGAAGCATGCACATTTGATGTTTCAAACAGAGTTTAAGTTTACAATGAAAACATAACAAAACATTGATTTGTGCTCTAATAGAGAACATTCACACGTGTAAGGTTCTGTTGTTTTTAGTTTTGCAGTATGCTGCTAGGTGCGTTGTTATTTGCTGTTTCTTGGTGCCAACTGCTGCAGTAAATTGATCCAGGTGTGGTGTGCGTGTCCACTGTCATTTTTTTATGTAAGATGTATAATGGCATGTACGTCTAGTATAGAACATCATAAAAACCTGGTTTCGCAGATAGGTGAATACTCATTTTTATATAGTAATTAGCTACTACATCTTTCATTCCCCGAAACATGAATTCAAGAATCTTAGTATAATCCTTTTTTAAATCTGAAAAACTGTTCCTCCTGGCAGAAAACATCAGTAGCAACTTTCTTGTGATCTTACTTTTTTGCATAACATTTTCTGCTAATTCATAAGTCAGAAGCTGGATTAATCCATGTGTTTGTATCTGTTCACCTTTCTCTTATCCTCTTGCTTTATGATTTTTCAGTGGCATATTCTTCTATGTTATCTGCTTTACCACTGGTTAGCCAACTATTTTCATACAAATAGAAATTGCCAGAAATTTGAAGTTGTGGGACTTCTGATTTTGTTTTACTTGCATGAAGACATAGAATATTGTATTTCAAGGAACTAGGCTGGAGAGAAAAGCAGTGAGAATACCATATCAGCATCACAAAAGTTCAGAAGCCGGGAAAGATCTCCCTGTTATTCTTTTCCCTCCCCTTTAGCATTTGTTGGACGAGCCATAATGTGGCAAGATAGAAGATCATAAACTGATATATTTGCTGGCATCTGAGCCAGCAACATGTACTGCAAGTAGGAAGTGTTGGGGAAGGTGTAGGAAATGGAAGCAGTTTTGTTTCATATGAAACTGAAAAAAAAAACACAGGGCTTTAATTGTTTTTCTTTTACAGAAGCAGTCCGAATTGAATGATAATTATAATAGAGGGCACACGAACACCTTTAAATGCATTTCCTAGGAATGAAAAAAAAAAAAACTGAATCCATGATATCATATATAGTTGTGCACAGAAGCAGCGAAAAATTAGCATCTGCAAGGTCATCACCAACAACAGTCCTCCTGCCATGAACACTGCACCTTTGGCACTAGAAATAGAACATGTCACATTTTTCCTCCTTGCCCAATTGGCATCTTCTGCTAGTTTGATTGGCATCTTAATGTCTGCTTTGTAAAAACAATCACTTGGAGCCTAGATTTCACTTCTTACACATCTGGTGCAGATGGCTGGTTGTTTGTTGTTTCTTTTCTTCTTTCAGGATAATATTAAAAAATTCTATTTGGGGGAGGGGTGGGGTAGATGCACCTGTCCTAACTTTCTATTGTGAATTTATAGCAGAAAGGTTACAATTAACCCTTTTTTGTAGATTACTACATCCTGTAACATTTACGGCTTGTGTTTGTAGATGTATTTCTAGTCTGAGTATGCAAAGTGGCAAATGTAAACTCCGTACCTTAAATTAAATATATATACTCTTCAATTGAATTGAATTGAATTGAAGTTGAATTTTTGGATACATTGGAATCGCACAGACCCTTTTATGTTGCTAATATATTTGTGTGTGGGGCAGGAAGGGGGGAGAGTAGTAATACGTAGGGTTGAAATAGAGAAAACATCTGCTTGTACCCTTGAATTTTTGGGAAGTTTGCCTTGAAAACCGGGAATTATACTTGAATTTTATCATGGTCCTAGAGTGGCCAGTCTGAAAGAAGAATCTTGAATTGCTTCATGTATTGGGCAGTAATTACTAGGGCTGAGCCAATACCACTTTGAAGCAGTATCCATATATACTCTTACTGATTCCCACAGATACAGATGCCTGAAAATTGTAACAATTAAAAGTTGTTAAAAATATGAGGGATGGTCAAATGAAAACCTTATTTTTTTTTTTTTATCTAGTAGATTTCTGCATGTAAAGTTGAACAAGTTTGTTACATTTTTCTGATTCACTTATATTTTCAAGTCTGAGTTAGTGCCTCAAGAAGAAAAATATTTGGAATATATGTGCAGTCACTTATTAACCACCACAAAGGTCTTTCCACCCAT
This sequence comes from Lepisma saccharinum, assembly GCF_977018435.1. NCBI lineage: Eukaryota > Metazoa > Arthropoda > Insecta > Zygentoma > Lepismatidae > Lepisma > Lepisma saccharinum. The sequence continues at coordinate 83,749,386 of NC_139233.1, forward strand.
CTGCATGCAGACTGAGGCCATTGTCGAACTTCCTCCTCTAGTTGTAAATTTGCTGGCATGGTAAGCATGCATAGACACATTGAATTTTCATTTGCCGTAGAATGTCTTAAGTTTTAGGCTTCCAGAGGGCAAGAAACCAATGCTCTTCGCTGGTGCATGTTTATGCAGGAGGCGCCATCTTTAAAATGGAAAAAAAAATGGTGGTGTGAAGCTCAGTTCATCAGTGTTGCAGCCTTGAGGTCATGTAAATTTGAACTGTTTACAATCTGTCCTGTAATTCTTGTCCGACTTTAAGGTTTTCATATGACTCTCCCTCATATTTATTAATATTAGTGAGTGAGTTCTCCACTCCAATTATACCAGAGCTTTGTTCCAAAATATTGAAGAATTACAACACAATATTAAAATATGTACATTTAATGTTATCACAAAATGCAATTTTTCACACAGTTTTGTTAACAATTAATGGAAACATTGTTTTTTTTATATAATTTCCAGAATCATTAGACACAAATGTTGCACAACATTTTTTGCAAGCCCCACAAAGAATGAAATGCTGGAAATGTATCGGTAAATAAAGTCAACCAAGTACTCTCTGATATCAATACCACTGGTATCAACAGATACTGATACGTAGGGATTGATATCAGCTCAGCCCTTGTACTTACATTTAATAGTAAATTTTTAGTCGTTCACACCATTGATAATACGAGAAATATTTTTGTCTTCAGGTTCATTTTAATGGAACAGTTGGATAGAATGTCCAAGGTAAAGGAGGCCTGTTTAGTAGCAAAAGAAATAGAGAAATTCAAGATAAGATTACAAGCGAGCAGAGATGTAAAGGACAAGTCACCAAAGAAATATTGTTCAATAAAGTGTGAAAGAAATGTACACCTAACATCAAATACCTCCAACATAGTAGCAACCAGCACAATGAGTCAGTCAAATGATATTCATGTTAATTCTTGGACTAACCCTTCATGTGAGAAATATGTTTCTGAAGATCTCACAAAAGAAAGTGCACAGTTTGATAATGTTGAGTGGTTCAACCATGTAAATAATAGCTGTCCTGATGATATGTTGTGTTATGATGGTGTTGCTAAATCAAGCCAACCAGAAGTTTATGAACCAAATGAAGATTTTGCTTGTGGAGAACATTTTTACTTGAACCAACTTTTCATTCATAAACTTTTACACAAATACTTTTCTAAGTGGAAAATGTCAATTCATTGTGAACCTAGTATTAGTGAATCTTCTAGTGCTCCTAGTGAAAGTGACACTTTGTTGCAGGCTTGTTGGCAGAAGTGGAGAAAGTATGTTACGCGGAGGAAATTGAAGAGTGTAACATGTCAGCTCAAAGTAAAACTTATTTTGCTGGAGAAGAAGCATGAGAAAGCTATGACTTTTTACAACAGAAGATTGTTTAGAAACTCGTGGGAGACTTGGAGAAATTTTGTGCTAGAATGTCAGAGAAGGAAACAACTTCTGGAAGAAACAAGTTTAAGAAAGGATAAAATTGACTGCTTTCTGAAATTTCTAGAACAGCGGAAAAAGGAAATTGAAGATGTGAAGCAAAAACAAGACTCTTCTCAAGATAATGTTAAAGTAGTAAATTCGTCAGTAAAAGGAACACCAACAAAGAATTTGAATGGTGCAAGATATGAAAATAGATTTCAAATGCAAAAAGATATTATTGAGAAACAGAAAGAAAAATTGAAAGAACAGACTAAACTGATTGAGGAGCTTACGATGTCCAAATTGCAAACAGAAATGGAATTATCCACAAATGAAATGAGTTCTCTTTTAACTGATGTTTTGCCTCATTGCAGTTTTTCACTGAAGCAGAAGGTACGGCAGTTTAAAACAACCACTTCAAGACATGCAGTGAATGTCACAGAAAATAGTGAATCTAGTTTCACTTCAAAAGTAAACTTTCAATCAATGCCGCCACCAGCCTTTGTGCAGAGAATGGAGGAAAGAGCTGCTGAACGTGCAGCAAGAAGAAAATATATAATGGAGAAAAAAATAAAAGAGGAAGAGGAAAGGAAGATGAAACTGCAAAAAGAGGAAGAGGAGAAACAAAGAAAAGAAGAAGAAGATAAGAAGAAAAGAATTGCAGAAATAATGGAAAAGAGGAGGCAAGAACAAGAGATCCAGAGACTAAAAATGATAGAGCAAGAAAAATGGTGTGGTTTAATGAGAAATGCTGCAGATCATTACAAGAAGCATTTGCTTCGAAAGTTTGGAATTCGTCCATTTAAAAAATTACTTGATGTAAGAAAAGTCTGTATGAAGAAAGGAGAACAACATTTCAGTGCAACACTGATACGTAGGACTTTTATATTATGGAGGACTGCTGTTCAAATTATTCTACAGGAGAAGCTGAATATCGCTTTAAATTTCCACAACACACATTTGCTTCAGAAATATTTATTCCTGTGGATTCAGGTAATATATATTTGATTTCATTGATTCTGTAGATTGATTGATTTAGATTTTGAATTGACTTTCTAATCTCATGCACATTCATGTTCATTTTTTTATGGTTCAGATACCTTCACCATTTCTTTTATAAAAGATAACTCAGTATTCCTACACTTTTATGAACATTGTAATGCACGAAAGTTATTACGTAGAACTGTTAGCGAAAAATGCAGGCTCGACCAGGACTCGAACCCGGGTCTCTGGCATTCTGTACCATTGCTCTACCACTGAGCTACTACTGTGTTTCAAGGGCAATAGATCCCTTTGCAGTAGCACTGGCAGAGACGATTCTACACAGGTAAAACAGCGGAAGCAAAAAATTAGGCGAAGTCAGCTGGCTTGGTAGCTCAGTGGTACAGCAATGGCATGGAATGTCAAGAGACCCGGGTTCGAGTCCTGGTCGAGCCTGCATTTTTCGCTAACAGTTCTACATAGTACATATCCTGTGTGTGCCTAATTTAATTAACTAAAGTTATTGTATTCAATCTTCAAAGTTTCCACATACTAAATATTTTACAGCTTAGTAGCTATTACTGTGATGTTTGTTCAGATAATTTACTTGGTTAGAAAAAAGCTTTTTTGACCTACTTAAGAAACTTTTCATTTATTTATTAAAAATATATTTCAAGTGCATCCAGTACATATTTCAATTTAATTCTCCTGTTTATAACATTACTTTCAGTTGCATGAAGCACAGTTGTTCCTAAAGTTGTCGTTTTTTTAAACAATACATTTTTTTTTGTTTGTTTTATGTTTCCAAACCAAGGTCTCTTGACTGTTTTAAGTGCTAGCCACTTAAAACTAAAACATTGTCACAGCTTGTAAAGATAAGGCACTTATTGTTATAGACAGTGCCTTCATTTGGTTCTTGTGCCACTTGAACATGGCTCGTGTATAGGGTTACCAGATCGCTGTAGGGAAATGTAGGACAGGCTGTCCCAAAATGTAGGACATTAAGTCAAAATGTAGGACGCAACACATTCTCAATAAATAATACATATTTCTTAGAACACGTTAGGAAGTAGTTTAAAAATGACACTTTTCAGTTTTTAAAAATAATATTTCCCAACGAATGTTTAAATGCAAAATTTCAACTTGCAATCATACTAATCAATACTCCTCTTACTTGTAGGAGGAGGAGACAATTTTTATCAAAATTTCAGGTTTAGTCAAACTATATATTGATGTTAGAGTGGACAGTCAAACTCGTTGAAATTATAGGGACCAATACCAAACATTTTACACAGTTTATGAAAAATAATTACTGGAATTTAAAATGGTTTCATCTTGGGTAGTTTTTAGTTCAATAACAGGGTGTCTACCAAAATAATACATCCAGAAATCTTGACTTTTTCTGGACTTTTCTAGATCCTACTTAGGTAAAGTTGGAAATTAGTAATTAAGAAAATAAATATTTATGTAATGAAAATCCCTACCAAAGGGCCAGTTAAGATGAAAACTGAAGCTGAAGAGAATTAGATCTTCTATTTCGTATTAATGCATCCTGAACTGTGTTTGGCAGACAAGCGAGGCTTTGGCGTCTGAACTCACAGCCAGTATAATCTTATGTGGGGTTTGTGTCGGTTGTCCCTATATGTTTATTACTATCCATTCATCCATCTTATATTACCATCATTCATCCTAATCTTCGCGATTAGCCAATGGGACAGAAAAAAGTGAAGTAAAATAAACTAAATCAACCAATCAATAGCAAAAATTCTTGACCACAAGAATAATTTTTTGCCTTTTTATTGACTTTCTTGACCTACTTGTTGATTTATTTACTTTTTCTTGACTTCCATGACTTTCTTGACTGGCAGACACCCTGAATAACTTTGTTCTCTATACTCCTGCTTTACAATCAAATTATATTGAATATTGAATAAGAATAGGCAACACCTTGTTCCATCAGTATAAACCCTAATGCAAGAAATTCTGCTCAGAAAGTGGTCCCAAGACTTTGTTCATTAACTGCTTCCGTTTTCCCGTTTGTTTAATAGCAGGACAAACTTGATTATTTTTGTGCAATGACTGAATCAAAATAAATTTCTCTATTGAGTTTGGAAGCGGAGTCCATAGACTTGTAATTTGCATGACTTTTTTCTGTTACGTATTTTCCTAATTAATATTATGTGACGCTCAAAATGTAGGACATTTATGATATTTTTCAAATTCCTCCCGGACGCCGGACATAAGGCTAAACTGTAGGACATGTCCGGGAAAATCCGGACGTCTGGTAACCCTACTCGTGTAATGGCTGGAACCATGCTTCTTGCCAGGGAAATTTGATGTGCATAACCTCTCAACTCAAGCACATAGATAGATTTATTTGAATTATTTTAATCAAAATATTTCACAATTTCAAGTAAAGTAATCAAGCACTCTTGTTGCAGATGTTGGGAATGTTGTTCCTCATTCTACCACATATTTTTCACGTCTTTTGAGAAAGTTCCATTAAAAATCCTCACACTTCCGCATGAGTTTGTTTTCACATAAGAATCATACATAAAAATTATTTGTTCTGAAGTGTACTTATGTTGGTTGCAGCATTATAATAACACTTATCAACACTCAGCACATATCACCCGGGCAGTCTACACAGAAGTATGAAAGCAAATACTGATACTGACATTCACAGCAGACAGAGATATGTTGATAGAGTTAGCTCTATTGTGGTGTTCTGCACTGTGATTTTACTGAAGAGAAACTTGAAACTCCCAGCTTGGAAAGTTGCCACCAAATGTGCTGTGCCAGCCACTACATAGCCTGCGTTCAAGTGGCAGAATATTTAAATGAAAGCACTGCATTACAATTTTTTGCATGAATTTTTTATCTATGTCCTGAAGTTTGACATTTGTCTGTTAACAAGAAAAATATTTTAAAAATACTTACAAGTGACTCTACTTCCAAAATACGACACTCCCATCTCAAAGGCTTTCCAAGGAGTTTAAAACATTAAACAAAAGTGGTTATCTGTGGTCTTTTACAACTGAGCATGCTTCAACTTGTTGCCATCATACTTTTAAAACTTTTTAAATATTTTATCATTTAACCAATTGTGAGTTTTTTTAATGTTTTTAACTACTTGGAAAGCCTGAAGAAGGCCTTGGAAACAGGGCTGAAATAAGACTTGAAGTAAGAATGAAATGAAATTTTGTATTTTCTAAGAAGAACCACTTTTGAGTACTTTTTAATATTGTTCTTATTGTGAAACAATGATTATTATGTGAACATTGAAGAAAGTAATTATTGAAGCTTACCTGGCAGCAAATGATGAAGAGATTTTCTCAGGATATCAACTATGTGATTTCTGGATAGACTTCCGAGCTTTCGAGAGCTAATATCACTCTCATCTTCAGGGATTCAAGAGTGATGTTAGCTCTCGAAAGCTCAGAAGCCTCTGGAAATCACATGGTTAATATACAGAAAAAACCTCTTCATCATTGAAGAACGTGTTTATTAGTATGTCTCATCATACTTCATATGACAATGCGTTATCAGTGGCATATACGTACAATGGGTTACCCAAAAATAACAAGAATTGCAATGTAGCTTGTGCATGTATTGTAGTTATGAATTGTGACCCTAGGTGTTGTTAGCTTATGGTTTGCGTAGTGGCATCATTCTGTGTGGTGTGGTTCAGTTCATCCATGGTGCTTCTTTGTGTGTGTTCTGATTCACAAATTCCAGCAATTATTGGCATGGGTATCACAAGGAACAAAGAGAGTGCATGAAATTTTGTTTCTTATTTGGGAAAACTGGAGTTGAGATCATTGCTATGGTTCATTTTGATGCTACTAGGGGTTTTCCAATTTAACCCTCCGTCGTCTGCATCCTCATAGCAGCACAAATGTCCCGTGCATGGCACTCAGTGCCACCTCATCAAAACCAACATTAATTACATGAATTATTGTTGCAAATCGAGGAAATGAGGTGAAATATACATGAACGCAAACATGTCCATTTCGGACATTTTTATTTGCTAATTGAAGAAAAGTAAACAAAAATGACAGTCTCTCATACAATTACAAGCTTAGACTCTTGAAGCGAATGCACCAAAATATTATTCTAAAAGCAATTAAAACTTTTCCATATAATGAAGGCACTAAAAAGAGAACTCACCATTGACAAAAATATCAAAGTATTTTCCAAAAATTGCCAACGTATTTTTCAAAACAAATTGAAATCATACAACTTACATGGCCTTAGAAAGGAACTATTTGTTCCAAAATTCTTTGTCAAAATGTCTCCGACTCCCAGAAAAAAACAATCTAATGTAGAAAACACACCTTGAAGAAACTTACAAAGTATGTTTAAAATGTTCAAATCTCAATTTGTTTCTCGTACTCTTACGAGGTATATGTAAGGAAATTTATACTGACTCAAATATAAGGAACAGAATGTTGTCTCTTTTCAATATCGTTATTTTGATAACTCCGAAATTTTGTGTGGGCATGCAACGGTTTCTGCATACAAATAATTTGCATTCCGAACAGATTCTTCTTATTTCCGCCAAATTCATGGCTTGCGTGCTGTGATTTAAGGTAGGGTACTGAGTGCCGCCAAAGTGAGACCGGTCACTTGAGGGGCATGTAATCAACTGAAAGAATGACAGATAAGAGGCGCCAACACCTCTATGTTTTCGGGGAAATAATGAAGATAAGTTACCTGGTGCTTTCAAAATTTTAAAAAAAGGTTACGGAGGGTTAAAAAGTAACATTTCAATTGAAGACCTGCCACAACCTAACCATCCTTTGATGAACAGAAATTATGAAAGCATCCAAAAAGTTTGACAGACCATTAATGAAGATTTTCTTAAGACAAATATGTCATTGAGTACCTGCCAGCAAATTTTAACAGAATTGCGGAGAAGCAAAGATTGTTTGCAATCCAATCCAATTGAGAAAATTCATATATCAACCATATGAAGTATATTTTCCCAGTTTCGTTACCTGTCATCTTGAATACAACTCAAACGCATTACCAGGCCAGTCCTCCAAGGTTTCTAGCTGCTGTGACAATTTCGGCTCAAAAGCTCCTCCTAAACCATGCATTACATTTTAAATGATTAATTGCTACATTGCTCTATGAGGTCTGCTCAGACACTTGTATGAAATTTGTTTCCCAATTTCCAAAATGTAGTATACGCAGTTTTGAAAATGTCAGAATTCCAACATGTAGATCCTTGCAGAATAGCAACATAAGGTATGGAAATGTACAAATTTCTAACTGTTTTGTGTACAATTTTCGTTCACAGCTTCCTTTCTGCTCCACCTAGGATAGAAATGTCATCAGTCACTGTTCCTTTTAACCTTTAGCGGACCACCACCACCAATAATAAAACAACAACAACAAATAACCACCATTTTTTCATTCACTTTGGTCTATTGTGTCACAGGGTCATACCGAATGCCAATTTTGGTGTAAGATTTTTGATTTTCTTCATCTTCTTCCTTTAACTTTCATTATTCTAATATATAATGTATAAATTTTACCTTCGCTAAAAGCCCTGTCATTAAGATAGAGAACAAAATTGATTCCATCTCTCTACGGCAATTAGTTCTTGAGCTACGATTTTTTTATTACTTCACGGCAAGTTTGAAAAGCACGTGCCTGGAAAGTTCTTGTCCATAGAGGCTAACATGGAGAGGCTTCTATTCGCTAATGGTTAAACTACAGGTTTAGTCTCAGTGAGCCTATCTTAGCATAAAATAGACAAACCAAACTTTGACTTCATCAAGGGAAGAAGCAAGTCGACAAACAATTAATGGTCTCTGTCTTTTTTAAATATAGTATCCTTTATTGTAGGATATGCTCTTCATTAGAAGCAACATCATAATCATTTCCACTGTGATTTCTGTGAAATATGCCAAGGATGCTGCCCCCCGATTTGTTGTTTTTTTGTACTCCTTCACTTGAATGTTTTTCAGTATTGAACTTCTCAGCAACTGTAGCACATAACCATCTGCAAGAACCGAGAAGAAAATATATGATAATTATTTATTCATCAGAGGACATACCAGATAACACGTATTCACAATTTATAAACTAGCAGGCTTGAAACTAAGTGTTCTTTCCAACATGAAAATATTTAACTATTGCTTCTAAATAAACTATTCTAATACACTATCATTGCATTCAGCAATCAACCTTGGTGTATCGCACAAAAATCTGTACACACTGTGAGCTCAAAGAAAAACCTAACCTGCATGATTGTGCAGCTGATATTTATGAGGGTTGCTCCGACAGCAATGCATCCATTTTTATTTTTTTCGGACAAACCACAGCAGATACAAAAGATAACAATACACCATTGAGTAAAGCACAGTTTCAGCTGCAATGCACTATTTTTCTATGTAATCACCACCTTTGTTTACACATTTTTGCCAGCGATGTATACCACGCTCGTAAAAATCAGCACCAACCAATTTAGTCCACTGTTTCACAGCTGTGATGACTGCATCATCTGTTGGGAAATGTTGCACACGCAATGCATCTTTTATTTGCCTGAAAATATGGAAATCTGATGGAGCCAAATCAGGACTGTATGGTGGATGTGGAAGGATAGTCCAGCCAAATTTGGCAATGTGTTTCTTGATCTTCAAACTGATGTGTGGCTTGGCATTGCGGCAAAAAGGTTTCCCTCTTCTCTGGTCTGACTGGGAATTCGAGCCTTTAACTTTGTTAGCATTGAACCCAACATTCAGCTCTAAGCACAGTTCCCTGGTCATTATTCACCAATTTGAATGCATAAGCTCATCAAGACGCATCTCATTTTCTGGTGTGCCAGCTGTGCATGGCCGTCCAGAACTTGGTCTGCCTTTCACTTCATTTTTCCCACTGCTGAAACATGCCACCCACCGCCTCACTGTGCTAATATGTACTGTGTGGCCTCCATAAAACTGCAGCAGGAGTTGATGGATTTCAATTGATCCAACCTTTTCCGTGTGAAGGTATTTAATCACACGCCGTTGCTTCAAACAGGCATCCAAGTCAGACCTCACATCTGTGGGCTGTCTTTCTGTCACCATCTGTCGCACAGCAAAGATGTACCAGGTATATTTTCAGAATGATTCAGCCTCCACTACTGTATCACCAACAACCACCTACACTGTCACCTGCAATGCGAACAAAAATTGGAGGAATTACTTTCGGAGCAACCCTTGTACATCACAGCTCGTTATTTACAGAAAGACATCAAGGGTAACTGGCAATCACATCTAATTTCTGATACTTTCAGTACAAAGAATCTCACATTCTGGCTTAAAAACAATGACAACAAGGAACAAAAACCAAGAATTTAGCTTTGGAATGTACAGTGACAACCAACTGAATTAAATGTGTACCCCTGCAGGATCATGATTCCCCGGTGGGAAATGGGTAGAGGAAACAAACTGGAACTCAACAAAAATAATCTACCTCCTTGTGGTGAGTTGTGGGTTATTTCGCCTGAAGAGCTGAACATATTTAGGGACTTTGTGCTCCTGGCATGCTTGTTTTGAAGATGTAACCAAAGATCGACCAATAAAATAAGTTGCAAGTACTAATTTTAATGGGGTTGTGCACTTTGTCTATCTGCCTTCATAAGGAGTTGTCCGAAAAATACCAACATTTTTGTGAAAAATTTCTTCCACCGATATATTTTTTTTCTGCACTAGACACTATAGGATTGCAAAAAGAAAGTAAGTTTTTTTCTTCTTAAACACCTCCTAATGTTTAACCTTTGATATCTCGGAACCAAGTAAAGTTACATTTCATTTGGTGCAGTGAAAGATATATATAATGTATCAACATAATTTTCACAATTGATCTGGCCATTGGTCTGTTATTGCTTAACAGTTGAACCGTCCTATTCCTATAGATTGCTTAGAAACTACTAGACACATTGACATAATTTTATGAATGGATAGAATACAAGGTGCTAGTAAAGGAAGTTTATTGTCTCATTTGAGCTGTTCATATGTCAGGGGGAGTCAAAAAACTGACAACTTATCCATAACCAATAAAAGTAGACATATATTGTGTTGTTAAATGCCTACAAGATAAAACATTAGTTATATCAGTTTGGGTATTTTGGAAACCAAAAATGCTACAAAGATAAAATTTTGCATAGTTATTCTGATTCAAATTATCCATATTAGCAGTTCATTAACAATTTATAACCAATAAATTTGGTAATATGCCAATGTACTGATTTGTTCCCATGGAGTATATTGTGATTGCAGCTTGAAATGGTTCACTTTTGCTCTTTTACCTGACAATTCCCAAACAGATAGCACAGTCGAAGCAAAAAATCAGACGAAAACACATCTGTTTCAGTAGCTCAGTTGGTAAAGCAATGATATTGTATGCCAGAGAACCACCCGTCCTTGTTGAACATGCATTTTTCACTGAAATTTCTACGTAGTACACATCCTGTATGAACATGAGATGTATATTTTTAGTAATTCTTGAAACTTTCCTGGAAGCGAATAATAAATAGGTTTTCTTGGGATATCAGTCAGGGTGATTTCCGGATATGCTTCCGAGAGCTGATATCACTCTCATCTTCAGGGATTGAAGTGCAGAGATGTACCAGAGGTAACTTTTTTTGTATTGTATGGGAGGAGTACATAAGAATTAACCTCTGACACATCTCTGCACTTCAATCTCTGAAGATGAGCTGCCCCCCGTGGCAGAGTGGTTAACACATCGTGCTATGATGCCAGGGGTCCCGGTTCGAATCCTGGCCTGGGCATGGATGTTTGTGAGTGCCCATTCATCAATTTCATCATATCATCACTCATCCCCATCTTCGCAAATTAGTCAAAACTGGAACAAGAGGCGAAGTAAAATAAAGAGATAATTTAATTCCTGAAGGTGAGAGTGATGTCAGCTCCCGAAAGCTCGGAAGCCTATCCGAAAATCACCTGGCTGATATCCCGAGAAAACGTTTTCATTATGTATATTTTTTGTTTGAAAAAATACTGATAATGCAAATACATTTTATTCCACAGTTTTACATTAGTAATAAAAAGCAATATCAAGTGGCAGAAGATTGGCATGACTTGAGATTACAAGAACGTGTATTTGTAGCTTGGTGTCAATTCTCCTGGTGTGCTCAGCGTGAATCAGCTGTCCAACTAGGGAAAGCTGAAAATCATTACAATAGGTAAGTTGAATTACTGCATTTGTTACAACTTTCCTTCCTCATACCTCATGTCTTCTAATGCTAGAGTTATTATAGATACAATACATAAGGTAAAGGAATGTTTAGATTAAATGCAAGTATACAGGAATAAGTGGTACATGTCAAATATGCGTATCCTTAATTGTATTCACAGTAATTTGCTTTTGTCCAGTATACTCTATTTTTGGATTATACTGGTTACAGAGCTGTATGGGGTTGTGCACATTCGATTGGCCTTCCGTGAATTGTCTGCACCATCGTCTGACCATACTATCACTCACGACGTCCGGTCTGCACACCTCACACGATTGCTGGTGGCTCTGTGCCAAATTCTGAGCGTGCAATGTAGGCTACATCGCAGTCGGTGGGAGACTGTATGAGAGCTGCAATCTTTAACCTAGAATTGTCCTAAAACGGCTGCATTGCAACTGTTCCAGATTACAGCTACATGCCACTTCTTCCTGCCTGCATGTGTGTGTGTCTATCTCTGACCACTAGTACTGCGTATAGGCACCATTGGAGCTTTTTTCAGGATGCCCCTCATATATGAACTTTCAGAAGCTTTTATTATTAGTGTGTTCCTGTTTTAATGTGTGGTTAGCTAAATCAGGTACCTATACAATGCAAATCTATAAATTCCTTGCATTAAATTTCTAATAGCTACATACCCTTTTCGTCAGCATTAATGGTATAACTGCATATTGTCAGTTTCACAGTACTTCACTTGGATATACTGTACTGAAGCAGAAATCCCATTGATAATGTAAGGAAATAGGACAATTTCTTTTGTTCGATTCAATTGTTACACTTATATGCAAGAGTTAAGTTGTTTGCTTTACAGAGAAGAGAGAAGTAGCTTTATGCATTGAAAAATGAGACCGCACTCATGGTTCTAGCAAGCAGATGGTTCCAAACCTCAGTGGAAATATCAACATACAATACCGAGAATGTATAAGGAGACTGATAAATTACAAATTGTATTTCTTAATCATTCACTCTTATCTCATTTAGTCGTAACTTTAAAAACAATCAAGTATTTTATTTTAAATTTACTGCGTATGACAAAATTCCATAATCCTTCCCTAGCTTGTGAATTGTAATAAATTTCCAAATTCACTATTTTGCAGTTTGAATTAAAATCATAGAGAATAGAGAAATTAAGTCAATTTCATAGAAGATAATATTGGTACTTAACAAAACCATACGTGGATCTGTATGAGTTTATTATTTCCATTTGCAAAAACATCGATTTAGTTTTGTTTGTAATTGTCAGGGAAAAATGTAAATTTTGTCCTGGAAAACCTGGAAAAGTCAGGGAATTTCATTTCTGCTTGTTTGTAGCCACCCTGATTATATACTCGTTATATTTTAATATATTTAATATGTAAGGTTGAAATAGAGAAAATATCTTCTTGTACCATTGATTTTTTTTTTTAATTTGAAAACAAGGAATTATACTTGAATTTTATGATGGTCCTAGAGTGGCCACCTGGATAAAGACTGAACATTATGATGGTACAACTTTTTCTAAGAATTCAGAAACTAAACAATGATAATGAAAGAAAATATAAGAAATTGCCGTGAAAATAGGTACAAGAGCAGATAAGTAATATTAAAAGAAAAGCAATAAAGTAAAATATAGGGAACAACAACATGAATGAAGATGATAATGTGAAGGAAACAAACAGTCCAAAATACACAATTATGCCCTTTAGGTATATTCACATGAAAAGAATTAAAATGTTGCAACCACAAGCTCCTAACAACAATGATACCACCAGCCAATATTGAAAGACACTGAACATAAGGTAAAATACGAGAGGCTCACTGAAAAAGAGTAAACAGAATAAATTGTTCATGCTTCACTGTTCACATGACCAAACAGGCCATGGCCAAGCCTGCATTTTTCGCTGTAAATTTATACGTAGTACATCTCCTGTGTGTGCCTAATTTTCAATAATCCGCAATATTTATGTATTATACCTTGTTGGAATCATTGTAATGTCCTTTTTTCCTTCTTTATAAATACATTTTTTCATTGTAGTATGTGTTCAGGAATTAAGAAAATGTACCAAAAAATGCATTTTTGAATGTAATTTTGTACGTGTTAGTGTACTGTTACAGACATTACTATACACTTGTTTTTCAGGTTAATTATGGCCAGCTGTTTTTGTGTTTGGAGGAAGTTACCATCTGTCATGCAAGGTGAAAGAGAAAAGGAAAGAAGGAAAGAAATTTGGAGGCATAAAGTTCAGGAGGTGTTACCAGACTTCAGACCTGCAGTGTCGACAGAGTGAAAGCAATGGATAGTTATGTAATGAAATTACACACACACACATATATATACACACAGGGTGTTTCGTAAGCTTCTTCAGGGTTAACAAGGTGTATTTCACATAGGCTAGTGGATTTAACATGATAAAAAGACTAGTGCAGAACAAAAGATGCACTCCAGTGGTTTCTTGCGTGTATGATTTGTTCCATTTTAGTTCACAACCAGGCCACTGAGTCACGTTAGTGCACTTCTGAAAATGTCTGCTACAAGTGTACAATCGATTCTTTCTGGTGGAAAACACCATAATAGGATTAATGTTTGTGGACATGTTGCGAATGTCATTTATGCTTCAGTTGCAAGACAACTTACATTTCATTTTTGATTGAGACAACTTTTCCTCCCATTTCAGAAAGAAGCTGGTTTGTTCTTGAACATAGTTCTGTCAAAGTGTAGAGTCAGTACTGTATCATCCATGGTGAATAAGAAGGTGTGCTCACTTCATTATGTTCAGTAACTTGCATGTAATGCATCTTTTAAACTCTGAAGAACATTAGGAAAAACCCTTTCGGACTGTCTATCTCTGTGTATGTATGTGTGTGTGTGTGTGAGAGAGAGAGAGAGAGAGAGAGAAAAAGAGGAGGAGTGAGTGGGTCTGTGTGTGTGAGAGAGAAGATACTGGCAAAATGCATTAAGGGGCTGTTATTGGTTGATATCCAATTGATATGTTCCATGAACTAGTAAGATACCGTACATTTTCATAATTTTGTAATGAATTGTATTGATAATTAATATTTCAATAAATGCTCATATTTTCACACGTGGTGGTACGGTCATAGTGAATACAATGTGTTTCGAAATGAAAGAAAAATGCAAATAAAATTGAATGTTGAATTAAAAATAAATGAAATGTAGGCTAATAGGTGAAATTAAAATCTACAAACAGGTTACATCACTCATGAAAATTAAGAATGTAGAGCAGGTAAGGCTTCAGTTTCTAATAATTTCAGATGAGATAAGATAAATTGCAGAGAGACTGATAAGCATACACCGTATTGTTGATGTTCGTATAAATGGATGCAGTTATAAACTGATTTGCTACAGAAAAAACAAAATACTTGAGTATTGACAGAAAAGGTTAATTTGATTATCCATTGTTAATGCTTTTCTCAAAGTTCTGCAAGTTTATTAATTGGAAATTTCATTCATCAGATGGAAATAAACAGAATTATGGTGGAAATATTCAGAACCCTGGGGGCCATGCCCCCAGTCCAACACCATTTTCAGCATCCACCTTCCATTGGAATGATCCCATTAAAATGAAAAATTCTTGTCCTGCCACAGGTGACATAAGTATGACAAAACCAGTGCACTGAAGCTGCGAATAAACTCTGCATACACACGCACTGAAAAGAGATGATGACTTTGGGAAGCCAATGAAGGAACCAACACAAAGCAACATCCATGACTTAACATGGATTTAACCTTGGGATGGACCGATATCAAATCTTGGCTGGTACCATTAAAATTCCAAATGGACCTGAATGATTCTTTGAACTCCTTAAAAAAATATTTGTTACTAGATTACCACAATGCAAAGAAACTAGGGCATATAGATTTTAAGTTTATATCGATAAAATCTATAACAAAATGGCAGAATATGGCATTAAATTGTAATATATTTAGGCCTAGAGATACATTTGATTGGTAAAATTATCAGCAATTTTACTGGTATACTGATTATACCACATTCAGCCAACGCAGTACCAATTAATTGATTGATGGATTGATTTAGTTTATTTTACTTCGCGTTTTGTGCCTCTTGGCTAATTTGCAAAGATGGGGATGAGTGATGAAATTGATGAATGGACATTCACAAACAACCAAGCCCGAGCGGGATTCGAACCCAGAGTACCAATTAACTCGTTAAGTGTGGATGGTGTTTGTATACAGTATCTGCAGTGTGCTGATGCAATGCGGAAGGCATATACCAGGTGTGCCGGTTAATAATTCTTAATTTCGTCGCTGGATGGCACTGAAAGCAAGAGTTGGTGCACAGTCTCAACTGTTACGTCAGTGTCTTGCCAGGACAGTACCTGTCAAAACGCCGTGGATGTGCAACCGAGTGCGAGTGATCATGATATTGGGTTTGTGTGGGAAACATGTTGACCTTCAAACCAAATAAGGAGCATGTGCGGCAGGCACATCCTGCTTTTTGTGTTCAATCAAAAGAAAAATGCGAGTGAAAGCCATCATATCCGTGTGGAAACGTAAGGTGACAATGTCCTAATGCAAGACGCGTTTGTTTTGACGATTCAAAAGTGGTGATTTTGACTTGAAAGACAAAGATCGCCCGGGCCAGCTGAAAAAATTCCAATGCTGAATTGCAAGCACTGTTGGACGAAGACGATACGCAAACGCAACAACAACTGGCAGAGAATTTAAATGTTGGTTGCCAAACCATATCTGATCATCTTCATGCCATGGGAAAGATCCAGAAGACAGGAAAATGGGTCCCACATCATCTGAACGACAGACAAATGGAAAAGCGAAAAACGGTGTGTGAAGTGTTGCTTTCTCGGCATGAAAGAAAGTCTTTCTTGCATCAGATAGTGACTGGGGATGAAAAATTGATCTACTTTAAAAACCCAAAATTCAAAAAGTCATGGGTTGACCCAGGACAACCTTCAACATCAACCGCAAAACCGAACGCTTCAGAAGAAAGGCAATGCTGTGCATTTGGTGTAATCAGAAGAGTGTGGTGAAACAAGGTGAAACAGTGAATGGCGTTCGCTACCGTCAACAACTCATTAATTTGAACCATGCATTGATCGAAAAGCACTCAGAGTGGACGACAAGACACAGAAAAGTGATTTTGCAGCACGACAACATCTCATCACACACAGCGAAAGGCGTCAGAGACACCATTTCTGCACTTAGTTGGGAATTCTTGCCCCACCTGCCATACTCACCAGACTTAGCCCTTTTGGACTACCACTTGTTTTCATCGATATCTCACTCACTTTTCCAGCAACACTTCAACAATTACGAAGATGTCAAACAATGGCTTGCCAACTGGATCACCTCAAAATGTGAACGATTTTTCTGGAAGGGCATCCACAATTTGACGGATAGATGGGCACAATGTATAGCTAGCGATGGCGCGTACTTTGAATAAAGCATTTGTTACCTTTCTTCCCCAGATACACTTGTTTTCTTTCGGATCAATTAAGAATTATTAACCAGCACACCTGGTATTATCACCCAAATGTTGAGAACATAAGAATCACATTGGGTGGGATTATGCTAGCTGCAGTATAATAATAATAAATAAATGAATAAAGTAGCAAAAGAAGAAGAGCAAGAAGGCAAAGAAGAAGAAAGAGAATATACTACTCTGTCAAATAAATACCGGGAATTGTTGAATAAAACTCAAAATATTGGTTTGATCATCCAAATTTATTTTGTCATCTTCAAAATAGGCTCCATTTGATGCGATACACTTATGCCAATGAATAATCCAGTCATTGAAACACTTCTTATAGACACTTCCCGGTATGGTCTTCAGCT
The DNA here is from genome assembly GCF_977018435.1 of Lepisma saccharinum. Taxonomy (NCBI): domain Eukaryota; kingdom Metazoa; phylum Arthropoda; class Insecta; order Zygentoma; family Lepismatidae; genus Lepisma; species Lepisma saccharinum. The sequence goes on from NC_139233.1 coordinate 83,766,881, forward strand.
CCTGCGAATTTTGTTTTATGGCTTCAGTGGACTCAATATGCCTTCCACAAAGTGGTAATTTGAGTTTAGGGAACAAAAAAAAAAGTCACACAGGACCATATCTGGCGAATACGCTGCTTGATTGATGACATTCATTGAGTTTTTGGTCAAAAATTCACTTACAAGGATCGATGTGTGAGACAGCACATTAGCGTGGTGCAAAATCCAAGAATTGTTCTTCCACAAATATGACCTTTTCCGGCGAACATTTTCTCTCAAATGCCCCATAACACATAGATAATATTGTTTGTTGACTGTTAGCCCCTTCGGGAAGGAATTCTTCTGAGTGGATAACATCATGATAGTCAACATGACTTTGATTTTTGAGCGACTTTGACGTGTTTTTTCGTATACGGCTCATTATCGAAGTGCCATTCCGAATCTTGTTGGCTGTTTTGCATGTCAAACTTGTAAACCGACGTCTCGTCACCCGTTATGATGTGTTTCATGAATGTAGGGTCCGAATGGCTTGTTCAGCATGTTTTCAGCAACCTGTTTGCAGTGCTCTATTTGAAGAAAATTGAGCTCCTTTGGAACCAGCGATGTGCGACGCATCTCATGCCCAAAACATAAACTAACCTGGTGCGAATAGATTCATGAGACATGTCCAGGTCCTGAGCCATCTCCCTTAAGCTTGAATGACGATTGATGTTTGTTGATGTTTTCGTCAGTCGAAGACGTTTAAGCTCGACCGGAACGAGGCAAGTCTTCAACCACTTCTCGTCCTTCTTTGAATGCTTTGTACCACTTGTATGCTCGTATTTTCGATAAAGCTGACTCACTGTACGCGTTCTCCAACATTTTCAATGATTCAGCACAAGAAATTTCATTGGCAACACAAAATTTGAGGCAACCTCTTTGTTCAATATTTTTTATCCATATTAAAAATCACAGAGTACACTTAAGGTCGACTAACTTAACCAACGGCTGTTAACAAACTGGTCAACAGATCGTGCCAAAACTCTATGTGACAATTAGGTACATTGGTACTGACTTACAACAAAAATAAATGTCATACGTACCTTTTACATGGGTTTTTTTAATTAACAATTTCCAGTATTTATTTGACAGAATGTAAGCTAGACGTAAGAAAAGTTGTCTGCTCTCGATCTTTAAAACATAAGAGTCATTCCATATAAAATCAACACAGCCCCCAACCTGACCATCTCCGATTTTCATGACATTTGGGGAGTCGAAACTATGCATGGAACTTAGTAACAATGAAAATTTTGAGTCTCTTGCGTCTTGTAATTGTTAAATTATTCAAGGTCAAAGTTTGCATAAATTGCCCTTTTTGAGCCCGCTTAGCTATACTAAATGTGCTGTAACTCCGCCCCTATTTTGCCTAGGATGCTCAAATAAAGCTTATTGTACAGGGAATTGAACAAGCTTCACAGAAATATATAACAAGCCTACCTTTGGATAAAAATATAATTTTATCACGTGACCTTGACTTTGACCTTGAATATCTCAAAACATGTCGTCACCAAAAATCGTGAAAAGAAATTATTTGGTCCCTCATGCCATACTCTAAAACATATCAAAAAATCATTCTGGGACTGCAATGGGATCAGAAGATACAAAATAATATGTGTAACTATGTTACTGATAAAAGCCTCATTACATGAACTATGACGAGTCAAAAGTCCCTAACATCCCCTACAAAATGTAAAGGAGTTATCCTGGTCATGAAAAAAATAGGTTAGGAATAGGAAGACCCCTAGCTGTGTGTGTCAAGCGCAGTTCCGACATATTGTTGACAGCCATATTGAGTTCAACGCAAAAATTTCAAAGGAAAGGGGGTGGGTGATATGATATACCAAATCAGGCTAGAATTTCACGAGATATGAAGTGACGAAGGTTTTTCCAACATATATTTAACCAGCAAAGTTATTGCTGCATGCTTGTAACCATTTTCTCTTTTTCAAGGTGTTAAAAACAAAGCACTATGCTTCTAACGTGTTAGGAACTCATCGAGATCACGCTGACATCTCGGGAGAGAAAGAAGTATACGCACCATTGCATATGATTTTAATGAGCTACATTCACTAACTAGTTCAATAGTGAAGAATAGTGAGAAAAGTATCTCAAACAGTTACATGACACTTCCTTTGGAATGAAAAATTCTTCAGCGACGAGGCTAATTTTTATGTTCACGGTGAAGTTAATAAAATAATATGCAATACATGTGATTTGATAAATCTACAGACAGATCCCAGCTGAATGGTTGTTGATGGTAAGCTAACAATGTGGTATAGTGTATGGAGAACGGGAATAGTTGGTCCATATTTAACAACGGAACCTTAAATGGTGAGGGCTACTTGGATTTGTTAAGTGAACAGGTTTTTCATCCTAGCTTACGGGATATGGCACTTTTCCAGAGTTTTGAAACAGGACAGAGTGTGATCACACTATGTGGACATTGTGGCAATTTATTTATTTTTATTATTATTATTATTTATTATCTCAATAGGGTTACAATTAAGCCATACAACATTTCATTTAGAACAATATTAATACAAATAACGACTTGATGCCCTATGTGGTAAAAAAATATACAAAAGCTACATATAAGGAAAATTAGATGAATTACATGAGCATACAGTATAAAGTGTTCTTTATTGTCGGGACGCGCTAGCAAGCGGCGTGGGACCACCCACTCTGGTAGCGACGCGCTGTTGCCGGATTTACCTACTTCAGGATTCTCGCGAGCCCACAGAAACATGAGGAAGGCTGAACTACTGCAGCTCCCTATGTTACACAAACCCCAGTTCCCCATATATCGAATAGACAAGCTTGCAGAAGAAGCGGGACATACGGTGGTCCGTCTCCCGCCTTATCATTGTATGTACAATGCAATCGAACTTATTTGGGCACAGGTCAAAGGGCTGGTAGCACAGAGGAACACTTTGCCACCTTTTACACCGTCTAAAATTTTCCAATTGACAGAACGGGCTATCGGGGATGTGACAGCAGATAGGTGGCGTTCGGCTATAGAACACACAAGGAAGATTATTTCCGAAGCATGGGAAAAGGAGGGAGTTGAAGAGCAGCAAATGGAGGATTTTGTAATTTCACTTGGGTGGGAAGACAACAGTGACAGTAGTAGCTCAGATGAAGATGTTCCTTTACCAACCAACAATGAAGATGATCTTGGGATAGCGCCACTACAATGGTAGCCGGTAAGCAAAAACAATTCTTTAACTACTACTTCTGTTCTTTCATTCATTTTTTTATGTTTTTACATACAGGTAGCTCAAAGCATTAATAACACATGTACCAAATGTATCATTAATGTTAAGGAAATCGAGCAATTGCCAAGCGTTTCATTGTAATTTATTGAACTCTGTATTGCCAGAGCCTGTATTCTCATATAGCTCCCAAATTATCTCACTTCACACACCCACATGTGCCTCCCCGATGGCACAGTGGTAGGGTAATGTTGTCGCCTTGTAATCAAGTAGTCCTGGGTTTGATACCCTGTCGAGGCACATAGTGGTTCGGATCCCACTTCCAACTGTAGGTCCATTCCAGATTAGACGTAGTGTGCATAAAGTGGACTTTAAAACACCAACTCAATCAATCAATTCACACACAATTGATTTGTTCTTGATAAATTCTTCTCCGTAATACAGTAACTCAGTTCTGTAAAATTCTGTTTTGGAGGTGAATTTTTGTAGGTTCCTCAAAATATAATTTAAAAACGTGTTAACGAAACGAAGTTGTACGTAATTTGCCCTAATTTTCAAGAAATACATTTCATTTGTACGTTCTGAAGCTTCAACAATCGCGGCGTGATAAAGAAGGCAAAGAGAGGCGGCATGAAATCAAAGGAGAACGATTTGCCACAGTGTTGTTCATAACACAAGACGCATTTTCTTTTGTTGGTAATTGTGATACGATACAACATAAGTAAAAAGATGCCGGTAGCTGATGCTTGCAATGTACCATAATAAAAACACAACAAAGGTTCTTTCAGTGAAGGTTTTCGGTTGCTGTGTAGAGCAGGAAGATAAAATGTTTCATGCTTGCCAGAATGCCCAAGCTTGCCAACAGCTGACTAGCCTGTCCGTGTGTTTGTGCGAACGTGGCAACGTAGAAATCCCCCAGCCACATGGCAGCCAACGAGGAGACAGAATTTGGTCACGTTCTGCCGTTCTGCGTTCTGATTGCACGCCGCTTCTTATCGCGTCCGTACAGTAGTAGCAATGAAATAATGGAAGTTTGAGAGTTATACACATTTAGAAGAAAGGAAAATGTAAGGGGGTGTGGGTTTGGGTATGAGTGTGTATGAAATTAATGTTCGAAGTACATGGATGCAAAACATATGTGTCTGGTGGGAATGGTGATGGTTGGGGGGAGGAGAAACACTGAAAATAATATTACTGGAGTTAGAATTTATAGGCATGTGAACGTAGAAGACGACAGAACTGCGCTTTGCTGTTACTGTCTTTGACCTTCGTCAGGAGTGAATTCCAGGTGACCGCTGCTAGGTACGAGAAGGACTTCTGGCCAAATCTGGTTTTGTTAGGTTTGGGGATTACTACGTTTCTATGTAAGGACGATCTGGTGTTTCGGGCGCTGAACTCAGAGTGGAGCTTAATCCTATTATGCAATGGAGATGATTTGTTACGTATACTATGGAATACCTTATTCAGGTAGATGTAATGTATTCTCGAAGTGACTGTGGGTATGTTGTAAATCTCGCGCAATTGTTGGGAATTATTTTCTTGGGGTTGCATGTGAATAGTTCTTAAGCAATATGGCTGTCAACAATATGCCAGACCTGCGCTTGACACACACAGCTAGGGGTCTCCCTGTGATTAACATATTTCTTTCATGACCAAGATAACTCTTTTACATTTTGTAGGGGGTGTTAGGGACTTTTGACTCGTCATAGTTCATGTAATGAGGGTTTTACCAGTAACATAGTTACACATATTATTTTGTATCTTCTGATCCCATTGCAGTCCCAGAATGATTTTTTGATATGTTTTAGAGTATGGCATGAGGGACCAAATATATTTTTTTCACGATTTTTGGTGACGACATGTTTTGAGATATTCAAGGTCAAAGTCAAGGTCACGTGATAAAATTATATTTTTATCCAAAGGTAGGCTTGTTATATATTTCTGGAAAGCTTGTTCAATTCCCTGTACAATAAGCTTTATTTGAGCTTCCTAGGCAAAATAGGGGTGGAGTTACAGCACATTTAGTATAGCTAAGCGGACTCAAAAAGGGCAATTTATGAGAACTTTGACCTTGAATAATTTAACAATTACAAGATGCACGAGACTCAAAATTTTCATAGTTACTAAGTTCCATGCATAGTTTCAACTCCCCAAATGTCATGAAAGTCGGAGATGGTTTTGTTGGAAATTGCATATATCTGTTGATTTGGCATGGAATGACTCATAAGCAGTTACAGATTGGTTAGTTCACATGAACTCTCCAGCCTAACTATTACCAGTGCATATTTTGGGGGGGAGCAGGAAAATGTTCTTAAAGTCATAGGCGTAACTAGTGGGTGGTTGGGGGCATCCGGATGCCCTACATTCAAAGGTGGGGGGGGGGGGAGTCCGAACAATGATTACGAGTCAAATTTGTCGCTACTTGGAAAGACTTATACAAAAAATTAGAAATGTGGGAATGACTTCTTACTTCAATCTTTGTGTGAAGTGCATCTTTTTCATCTCAAAGTAATTCTCCGTTGCAGATCCATGTACATTCATTCCCATGGGGTCAAGACAAAGTGTCCGCATGTCGTCTGTGATTATTCGGGAATAGAGTGGTTTTTGCTTTGCCAAACCCTACCCAATTTTTTCATCATCTTTGTGTACTAATATTTATTGAAATTTCCAGTACAGCAGAAGCCAGTTTGAACAGGAAAGAATCAACAGTAAAACAGTACACTAGTGTTAAAAAAGACACAAAATAAGATAAAATAAAATAATGAAAAATAAACAAGCCAAAACAGTACCAAGGTAAACAGATTATTTTCACAATGCATTACTTATGTACAATTTTTTCTACGTTGGTGATAAAAAACAAATATGAACTGAATATATGAGGGTCACTATTTATATTTTGAGCCTAACAATGAAAAAAACAGGAATTTGGCATTGAAAACTGCTTAATTGTTTTTCGAAGTATTCTCCTGTATGGGCAATACACTTTTGCATTCGTTCGAACCATTTGTCAAAGCAGTTTTTCCAATCTTCTTGAGACACCTCCATAATGTAGTGTTTGAACGCATCAACGGTGTCTTCCGCCGACGAAAGTTGTTGTCCACGCAATTTATTCTTGACATTCGGGAACAAGAAGAAGTCATTGGGTGCCAAATCAGGACTGTACGGCGGATGACCCATCAATTCGATTTTTTGACTGTTCATAAAGTCGGTTGTTAGACGAGATGTGTGACAGCTGGCATTGTCTTGATGAAGAATGATCCGACGGCGTTTGTTTGTTTTCCGTATTTGACCGAAGACCTCTGGCAAACAAATTGTTGTGTACCATTCAGAGTTGACCGTTCTACGTTCCTCTAAAGGCACAGTTGCCACATGACCAGTTTTCCCGAAAAAACAGTCGACTATTTGTTTCGATGTGCTTCAAGCGCGAACAACTTTTGTTGGATTGGGTTCATCTTGAAACACCCATACAGTCGACTGCTGTTTACGTTCCGGCTCATATGCATATATCATGATTCGTCACCTGTTACAATCTTATATACGTCTTTTGAAGCACCACAATTGTATTTATTGAGCATTTGTTTGCACCAATTGACGCGAGCGTCTTTTTGAGTTTTTGTCAAATTGTGTGGGATCCAACGAGAACATACCTTTCTCACAGCTAAATGATCATGTAATATTTTATATATGTTGGTGAAACTAATGCCTATGGTTGCCTCAATCTCACAGTATGTCACATGATGATCTTGCAATATTAGGTTTTGCACAGCATCAATGTTTTCTTGAACAACAACTGATTTTGGACGACCTTCGCGAATCTCGTCGGTGAGCGAATGGCAGCCACGATTAAATTCGTTATACCAGCATTTCACAGTGGCAAAGGATGGGGCTTCATCGCCAAATGTGGAAGTAAGTTTATCGATGCACTCTTGTCTTGATAATCCACGTCGAAAATCGTAAAAAATCATCGCACGAAAATGTTCAGGAGTTAATTCCATTTTATTGTTGTCGCACAATCTCCAAGGCAACATAAACATTTGAAGTACGTTATCGTCAATAATGCCAGACGATTCCGTGCAAACATCAAATCATGCCTAACTTCAATCAGTGTTGCCAAGGCTCAAAATATAAATAGTGACCCTCGTATCCACTTGGTTTGAGATGATGTTCAGGGTGAAAATACATGCACGTTAAATTTCTGTGATATGCGAGGCAGTTGTGTCTTTTCCTGCCATGTAGATGCTATACTGGACTTTGCAACGTGCCCTCTTTCGTTTCATACATTTATCACTTCCATTTGTCGAATTGTGTGCTTTTTTTACATTTTCATTTACATGTTCATTAACAGTTGCAATTAAGATTTCATTTTTGGAGGTTGACTTACATGTTTTTTCCCCTTGACCATTCATATATGGATATAGTATATACAGGGTCCGGCAGAGGAGTTAGATGGTTTTGAAGTGTGAATAACACACCTAATTTTCAAAGGTACAGAAATACAGGTTATTGTATGCCATTTTTTTTTTTACCACCAGTTCGTGCAAAAGAAATGATGCCTTCAATTTACTTCTATACACATTCGAAGGCCTTTTTCCTTTCCTTTTAAATGACCTACGTAAGATCTTGAGTCAGCACTTTGTCCGTTTGAACAATTGAAAGAAATTCAAATCAACAATCAGTTGAGAAGTTGGTGGCCTGCTTAACTGTTTGTCAGCCCAGTAAGCATGGAGCCCTGGAATGTGCAACATCGAGCGTTTGTTGTGGAGGGATTCTTCAAGATGGGAGAATCTGTTTTGAAAACGCAGTGTCTTTTTCAACATCATTTTCATGTGGCACGCCATGGGTGTGTACCAAGCCGCAACACTATCCTCGCGTGGGTGCAGAACTTCAGATTGACAGCATCAGCTGTGAATAGGTCACCACCTGCCCGTGTTCGAACCCTAATATCTCTGCTTTCTGATTTACTTTCCAAAGAAAAGAACCTATAACCCTCGAGATTAGCCGTGGTATACAGAAGCTGTGATCCTAAAGTGTGACGCATACAAATTGACGTAACATAAGTGGCTCTCACAACGTGGAGTCGACATGAAGGCACGTAGCAATTCTAAAACATAATTTTCAATTAGTAAACTTTGTTTTATTACTTTAAAATAAGCTAGCGTCTAAGATGACGCAGTGGTAGCATCATCGCCTTTTGATCAAGGGGTTGGTGTTCGAAAAACATATTTGTGTGATTTCAATCTCTATTTTGTTCTCTTTAAATTGGTCTTGGCATAAATATATTTTAAAGGCATAAATAGCTTTTGTCATCCACGAAGCGTAGCTAACAGTTCCAACCACCGAAGAATATCATAGCTAATTCTAATAATTTGTGGTAATCCATTCTATGCTGTTCTTACATAACTGTTCTTGTTAAAATTTCAGCATCCTGACACGAATATCTTCGGTGACATACCTTATCCCACTACCATACTTTTTTGTTGTTTATGGTCAACTAAGTCTCCCTAAATCTTTAAACAAACTCACATCTGGTCCACAAAGTACTGCATCAGAACAAGTTTTCAATACTAATTCGAAAATGTGATGTCAACACGGAAGATGGAGTAAATCATGATCAAACATTTCTGAAGATTTGTCCAAGCACAACCATGGGCGTATATATAGCTCACGTAAGGGTGGGTGGGTTCAACTTTTGGTTCAAGTAGGGTTCCTATATTTCATAAGTGAAAATCCGGGACACTACTGACCGATTGCTTGTTAGGGATGGGGGGGCAGGGGGGCTGTACCAGATAAAGTTGTATGTATTTGGTCTAGGATTTAATTTGTGCGGTTGTTACGCACACATTGAAGCTGTACTTCAAACACAAAATACATAAATATCTTAAGAAAAATATTGTCCATCGCAAGCCACGACTTTCGCCCATCTGTCAGGCAAGTTACGGATTCCATGGCGAAAGAAGTCCTCATCCTTTGAAGCAATCCAGTCAGAGACCCATTTTTCGATATCTTCTGAAGAAGTGAACCGCTGTCCAATCAAATCGTTATTCATGCAATCGAACAAGTAGTAGTCCGAAGGAGCAACGTCTGGTGAATACGGCGGGTGGGGTAAAACTTCCCATCCGACATTTTCTAAATAGGTTTTGACCAGTTTTGCGACATGTAGGCGAGCGTTATCATGTTGAAAAATAAGTTTATCATGTCTGTCCTCCCATTCTGGTCGTTTCCTGGCCAGAGCATTAATTGTCGTCGATAACGTTCTCCATTAATAGTTTCACCTGGTTGCAGCAGCTCATAGTACACCACACCTTTCATATCCCACCATATGCACAGCATAACCTTTGCACAGTGAATATCTAGTTTCGGTTGTGATGGACCTGGATTACCTGGCTTCACCCAGGCCTTCTTTTGTTTCGGGTTCTCGAAATGGATCCACTTCTCAAGCCAGTAACAATGCGATGCAAAAACCAGCAGCAATTCGAAAATGGTTTTTCGTCTTTCAACGTCTCTGTCTTTCAATTCATGTGGAACCCAATGTGACATCTTTTGAATCATTCCCATGGCTTTGAGGCATTTGGAAACTGTTGTTTGATCAACGCCTAATGCTTCTGCAAGTTCTTCCTGCGTTTGACACGCATCCTGATCGGGCAATGCTCTCAATTCTTCGTCTTCAAATTTTTTTGGCTGTCCAGGTTGCTCTTCGTCTTCCAGGCTGAAATCACCGCTTCTAAACCGTGCAAACCACTTCTGACACGTTCGCTCAGCTAGTGCATGGTCACCATACACTTCCACCAAAATACGATGACTTTGGGTAGCACTTTTCTGCATGTTAAAGTAATGAAGCAGAACACCCCACAAACACACGTTATCTGGCACGAACTGCGCCATGTTCAGTTGACTACAAAATGCTGTTGTTGACGCGTCAATCAACTGCCCTATACTACGAACGATGCACGCTGACAGGAGTTTTGAACGCCTGTGTGGCTACACGGAACTGTGGGACGATACACTCGTTACGCCATCTCTTGTCCAGGTGCACAAATTAATTCCTAGACCAAATATGTACAACATAATTGTCATTTACATCACACATTGTGTGGGAACTTTATTTGAGAACTGTGGACTGAACAGATAGACACCCAAGCACTGACTCTTTATAGTAAGCAGGTTACTATACAATGGAAGAGAATCGTAACTGAAATTCAGCACTGCTAGCAGACGGCGGCGCCAGTGTGAAGTCAAAGATGTTTGCAGTACCGTCTGTATCTCGTTAACTCTTTTATTATGGAGAGGGTCCTCCTCTGTGCCTGTGCGGTCTAAGGCACCTTGCTTTGGAAGGCAGCTGTGAGACGGTATGGGTTTGATCCCGGGTTCAGTCTCCATGAATTTTCGGCCTGTGTATAGGGCTGGTGGCAACCCACCATCGTGAGGAAGTTGGGGAACTTCAAATGAGTGAGCTTAATCCAGTCGCGGAGACCTGCTATAACAGCTGGGGATACATCAGGCTGAGCACCCGGCTATTCCAATACTAGTTGAAGATCTGCATGCTTAGAGGTGACGAAGGAAAGCGTGGGAGAGAGACCGGGAGTGGGTAGGTAAGCCAAGGCCCTTCATGGGCTGTTACGCACAGGATTATTTATTATTATTATGGAGAGGGAGTGGGCAATATAGTGTTAGATTGTTTTGTAAAATGAGCATTTCAAAAGTACGTCCACACATTTAAATATAAAAAAAGTTCAGGAAAGTAGTCTTAATCATTTCTTCTTTCCCACCCGATTTGAGAACATGTGTGCATCCCGAAGAAATTATTCAGAACACCGGGACAAGGGATACAATTCCAGGATTGCCCCTGAAAATCCGGGACATATAGCATCCCTAGGTATGATCTGGCTATCAAAATCCACTCTGCCACCTCATGAAAGGTCACACATTTAATTAAGTCTATCTACGAACTTCTAACTTTTCAACATAAATTGAGCAGAAAATGCTTTTGAAAAAGCTAATCCCAGCATCTCTTTAAATAGAATTACAATTTTAATATTCGTATGTATGTACACTTAACAGTGCAGGGTTCATTAGTCGAGGATCTCCTGTTGAATTGCGAGGGCATTATTTCAACCTCCTTAATGTTACCGTATTCTCGCGTCTATTAGCCGCACGCGTGTATAAGCCGCACCCCCTTTTTTGGCCTTAGATTTCAGGAAAATAAAATTTCTCGTGTATAAGCCGCACGATTGACTTTTTTTTTTTTTGCGAAGGTAGCCAATTTCAAGTACGTATTTTAAAAATATTTTAACCTTTATTTTAGCGCAATGATCTACATATTAATACCGTATCATTCAGTTTGAGTCCTCAAAGCTCTTATTCACTGCCGTTGCTGCTACTCGTTGAATTATCAGAAGAAGTTTTCTGTAGTATTGTCATCTTCATCACTAGCATCATCATCCCACAAGATTTCATCCTGGGTACCATTTAGGGCTTTGAATATGCCGCACTTCAGAACACCCTTCACAATTGTCTCCGACTTTACACTTTCCCATGCTGCCAGAATCCATTCACACACTTGCTTGACAGACGGACGTTTGATCTTTCCTGTTGCTGTAAGCTCCGTGGTTTCCTGCACTAATCCAGTCATTATACAGATGCCGGAACGCAGCTTTAAACGAGCGAATTACACAAACGTCTAAGGGCTGCAGTACAGACGTTAGACCCCCAGGAATCACAGCTACATCCGTTTTCAACTGTTGGAATTTTGTCTGTATTCTGTCTGTTAGGTGCCTGTTAGCTGATTCTTCTGCCAGACATCCTCCCTTTCATAGTACCAACCTTGACCTCAGGCCCACAACCTTATTTAAAAACTTCACTTTACTGAATGGTTTCCAGATCAATACGACAGTAAGAATGATTTGTGTTCAAAGAAAAGATATTATCAAATTGTTGCAAAAAAAAAAGTTTAAAGATAAGATATCATATTGTTGCAAAGCCTGCTACAGATGCATTGTTGTTGGATTTGCTGTTAAAGAATCCGTTATGTGCTAAAGATAACAAATCAACGTACGTATTTTAGTATTCTAGCAGTAGCTGCACTTTCTTTCATTCGCGTGTATAAGCCGCAAACGTTTTCTCATTCTTGTGTATAAGCCGCACATGCTTTTCTTATCATTCGCGTGTATAAGCCGCACCCCATTTTTTGGTCCACTTTTCGGGGGAAAAAAGTGCGGCTTATAGACGCGAGAATACGGTAAATACATCCTCTCGGGGTGTTGAAGATGAAACTGACAGTGTAGCCAAGATCACCAACAATTTGTGCATATTTGAGTACAAGAGCTTGTCACAATTTTCTACTGCCTACAATCCAGACCCTGGACATGTCTTTTCAACTTACTGCTTGCCACACTTTTCATTCAGATTTGAAAATGTAAAAAAATATCAACCAGGCCATCCAACATTTTGACACACTGTTCCAATGTGAGGTATGGGCATTTCATATTGGAATAAGTTATTGCAATTTTTCAATGTGTTGACTGTGTTCAGAGAAGCTTGGGTTCATTTCTACTACAAAATGGTCCAAAAATGGACAACAGTACCTAAAGTTTCTACTATTAGTGTATGTAATTTCGCAAGTCACCCTACTGAGTATTGATAGTTTTCTGAAGTTACAGCACTTCCCTAGCTATCTTGCACTTCATTTTTTACAACCAAATTACTTTGAGAAGATTGATTGATTTTGAATTATTTTACTTCGCTTATTGTGCCACTTTTGTCTAATTTCCGAAGATCGGGATGAGTGTTGACATGATAAAATTGATGAATAGACACCCATGCCGGGTTTCGAACCCGGGACCCTTGATGTGCTAACCATGGGGGAGGGCTGCTCCTTTGAGAAGACTCGAGGGGGGAAAATTATAACTGATTTGACAGCCCCAATATCGCAGAAATTCCACAGAAATTGGCAATAGCCAGGATTAAAATATGTGCTGAACAATGTACAAAAAATGCTTTTGGACACTTCTCTGAAATTATCTATCTATCTCACCCCCTTAATTCTACTAACCATTACATTAGCACCATCATATTCTACACCAACTATTTTCTTTTCTAAATCCACACCCACTCAACCCAGAGAGAGTAGAAGTACTAATGGCTGAAGCTAACCCAGATGCAGTTACATTCTCCGATAGGAACAAGTTTCCCATTCCGATCTAGAGTTTGGAAAATGGTTTATCGACTTTCTGGATTATGAAAAAGTTGTGAATACTTAAATCTTGAATAGAACTTCTAATAAAATTATAATGTTCGTGCTATAAGTTCACAAGCAGCTGCTTCGGGCAGAAATTACATGTGGCATTATAGAATTTGTGAAATGTCAGGAGTTTTCCGAGTATTTTCCAGAGAAATTTCGAAACTATCAGTAAATTGCACACATTTGCTTTGTAGTCCCATCAGGTGCGTGGAATTAATTTCTTTCCCATCCGTATCCTGTTCTATACGCTTGTCATTTACGAGAACAAAAGATGTCTGAATTTTTTTTTATGAACAAATCTCTGCACATAGCCGATAGAACAGATAATCTGGTAATTTTACTGAACCAAAAGGGGGGAGGGGTTGGACCCGTTGAACCCCACCTTAAATACGCCCATGAACACAACTTATTCGTCCACTGTTGCTTGTAGTTTTATCAAAGCACGTCTGTACTTTTTCTTCTATGCTCCATTTTCCACTGCTTGGGCATGTCAGTGCTAGAGTATCCAGATAGCTGGTATCCAGTTGCACGTGTTTGTGAAGTGTTAAGGTGTTAACCAGTGTTTCAGATTGTCTTGTCTCAGAGTACTTATTACTGACACATTTCTTCAGTCTAATAATGTCAGGATATACGTACAATAAAAAACAATGAATTTTTATGCAACACTCTTACTTCATTACGAATTCTTGAAGGGAAATTAGAATACGTCTTGCAGCAGAATTCCCAGATATTCCTGTTCGAAAACTTGTGAACAAATTTATGGAAACAGGATCTGTTCTTGATAAGAAGCGAAGGGTGAAACAGCGTGTGCTTACTGAGGAGAAACTTGACAATGGAGCATACTCCACAAAAATCCCTCCGGCGTCTTGCACAAGAAACAAACATTTCTATGACATCTGCATGGCGAGCTACCAAGCTTTGAAATCTGAAGCCATACATTAGAAGAATTTAATGAAAATATCTGGAGAGAAATTGAAGCAATTTCGGAAGAGGAACTGATACGTACGTGTTAGTGAAAATTTTCTACAAATATGCTGTAAATGTGGACATTTCCAATACCTCTTGTAACAAGGTTCATGCTCATTTTAATTGCAGCTGTCAATGCAATTGTACGAACTTATTTCATTACGTTACGTTATGGGGATGTTGCATCCAGTTTGCCGGCCGACACGTTATCACTGCCCTGAGCTAGCCGCCGCTCCACGGACGACTTGAACGTGAAAGGCACTGTAGAAGCATGTTGCTATCCTAAAGTGTTGCAATCTGCTTACTCAATTTACCCTTAACTTCTGATTGTCTCTGATCCCTGAATTATTTTTGTCGACATTGCATTTTCTGTGTGTTGTTCGAGAAGAACTTTAATTCTGTTTCTTTACTTAGAAAACTGCCTTACTGGCTCTAAGACTTCAATTGAACTGGCAGAGTTGTTGAGTGATGCTGGCGCCATCTATATAAAGGTCACGGAACCTTGTGGAAGGTTCTATAACATTCCCAAACAATTTTTATTGCAAATTAAATTCTATTTGAATGATATTATGTACTTCTTTCTGAAAGAAGCTTCATCAAGAAGAAAAAAAATGTTTAATATGAAGAAATATTGATTTTATTAAAGTCTGAAATTTTAGGGACTTTGTAGGCCATACTAATATTACCTGATTGAGATGAAATTTTACACACAGTACATTTACATGGATTGGAACAAAGTTGAGGGTTGGGAAAGGAAAAATATTTAAGTTCAGAAAATTGCATGTAACTAAGGGCCACCCTAATACACATACGCGCGCGCACACAAAAACACATGTATATGAACTTAACAGATACAACTCCACAACTAGCTAAGGTGAAAGGAGTGGAGTTTTTGAAGGCCAATTTCTCTCCCACGAAGTACAGTTTCTAATGCGTTCTTGCAGACTAACGACGCAGGAAATTCTCTGAGAGTTTGAATTCTTTCCATGCGTGTTTCGGATTGTCTTTTCCATTTCACTCATCCTCACCATTTGCAAAAACAGGCACTTGAGCGAAATGAAATATATCCGTAATAACGAATATAGGTGGAGGGTAATATTGTCCTAGGATATTTTCAACACCAAACAACATAATAACGGTTTTTGGTAGGGAATAAACTTGTCCTAGAAATGGCCAAATTCAGATTTTTTTAAAATCTAGAATCTCGTTAGTAAAACCGGAAAATTCGGATATCAGGATTTCGGAAAAAATCTGGATATTGGAAGAAATGCAGATAGCGGAGAAAATCCAGACTCCGGATATCGGAGGAATCTATCGGAAAAATCCGGATAGAATATTTTAACTCCCTTTAACCACAAAACCACATAATTATGATGTTTTGGGTAGGGGTAAACGTGTCCTATGATATTTTACACCCTTTCAACCCAAAACCACGTAATTTTGACGTTTTTGGTAGGGGGTAAACTTGTCCTAGGATATTTGTACTTCCTTTCACAACAAAACTACGTAATAACGATATTTTGGGTAGGGGTAAACTTCTAGGATATTTGTACTCCTTACACCACGAAACCACATTAAAACGATGATCTGGGTAGGGGTAACCTTGTCCTAGGATATTTCTACCCCCTCTCACCACGAAACCACGTAATAACGATGTTTTGGGTAGGAGTTAAACCTGTCCTAGGATATTCGTATGCCCTCTCTCCACAAATTCACGTAATAACGATCTTCTGGGGAGGGGGTAAACTTGTCCTAGGATATATGTACTCATTTCCACCACGACACCACGTATTAACGATGTCTTGGATAGGGCTGAACCTGTCCTTGGGTACTTGTACCCCTTTCGGAACAAAACCACCCAATAACAATATTAAACCATGAAATCACATAATAACGATGTTTTGGGTAGAGGGTAAATTGTCCTAGGATATCTCTACCCCCTCTCACCATGAAGCCACATAATAACGATATTCTGGGTAGGGGTTAAACCCGTTCTAGAATATTTCTACCCCCTCACACCACAAAATCACATAATTATGAAGTTTTGGGTAAGGGATAAACTTGTCCTAGGATATTTCTACCTCCTTTCACCATAAAACCATGTAATAATGATGTTTTGGCTAGAGGATAATATTTCGTAGGATATTTGTACCCCCTTACAACACGAAACCACCTACTCCCTTACACCATGAAACCACATACAACCTTAGTGACAATGAAGTTCGACCAGTCACAAATATAGGAGTGCGTTGTGAAAGAAGGAGAACACATGCATATGCTGAACATATTTTATTCAGCAGGCTACATGGAACAAAGGAAAACATAAATTTCCGCTGCAATGCAGCAATGTATGGTGTCCACACGAAATAAAACATTTCCGTCCATCTACACGTGACATTGAAGTTCGACCACTGTTAGAGCGGATCCTGTTTACCATGGTGTGACGCCGCCCCATCGGCGAATAACTGTGGCAATGCGTCAGGGCATGCTGCGGACGAGTCGTTCAAGGTATTCCACATCGATGCGGTGCCATTCCTCCTGCAGGCAGGCGATAAGAGCAGCCACTGTCGTGGGTCCCCTCTGTTGCACACGTCGCTTAAGAACATGCCACACATTCTCAATGGGTGAGAGGTCGGGACTCGATGGTGGCCATGGCAGAGTTCGCACGTGATGGCGAGTCAACCATTCTCTTGTCAGCCGCGCTGTATGAGGCCTGGCATTGTCGTGTTGAAAGATGAGACGACGCCTGTGGAACAGGTGCCTTTGCACTGTGGGAAGATGCCGCTCCAGTATGCGTGTATAGGCGTGTGCATTCACAATGCCCTCACAGACGTGTAGTGGGCCAACCCCAGATGCCGTCATGCATCCCCATACCATCACTGACGCAGGTTTCTGTACCCGACGTGCATAACATTTTGCTTCATTCTGTTCCTCCTTCCGACAAATGACTGTTTTCCGTATTTTCCCGTACACAACATTGAAAATGGATTCGTCCGTCCACAAAACCCTGTTCCACTGCCGAAATGTCCATCCCCGGTACATTCGTGCCCACCGTAGTCGATTGCCTTTGTTCAACATGGAAAGGAAGGGTTTACGTTTCGCCTTGTACACTCGGTAACCGCATGGCTGTAGGTAACGGCGAATGGTTCTGGTTGACACTTCAATGTGAAAGCGTTCTCGAGTCCACAGTCGTAATTCGGCCACAGAAACATGATTGTTGGTCTGGATATAGCGCCTAAATATCCGTAGGTTACGCACGCTCAGCAGGCGTTTTCGACCGGGGGCCTTACCTGGCTCTGTAGTACCCGTATTTTGGTGGTGTTTGATGGTACATTGGACGGTTGACTTGGGTAAGTTCAGTTGGTGCCCTATTTCCCGTTCACTGAGTCCATCCCGTTGCAACTCCACCACTCTTCTCCTCACGGTGTTGTCAATAGGTTTGCCCCTGGCCATGGTGATGATGCACTGCGGTTCCTCGGTGCACAGCACGTGCTTATATACGGCGGACTCCCTTATTGTGTCCGTGACGTCATGCTTCTGTCGAATGCGCCACTATGTGGAATTTTCCGTATGGGTCTGGTGCCTGGTCGAAGTTCAATGTCACGTGTATAGTTCCCCGTTTTCGTTCTTTACGTGACCTTGGGTGCAACATGCTGGGATCACAATTCTTGCCTGCTCACACGGCTCCTCTTACACACATGCGTCACTTCTGCGGGTCACCCATTCCACCGCCTATGCCTCTGTGCATTTAATTACGTATTCCTTTCTGGTCGAACTTCATTGTCACCAAGGTTGTAATAACAATTTTTTGGGTAGGAGTAAACTTGTCCTAGGACATCTCTACCCCCTTACACCACGAAACCATGCAATAACGATGTATTGGCAGGGGTATACTTGTCCTAGGATATTTCTACCCCCTTTCACCACAAAACCAGGTAATGACGATGTTTGTGGTAGGGGGTAAATCTGTCCTAGCATATGTGTACCCCCTTTTACCTCAAGACCACGCAATAGCTATGTTTTGGGTAAACTTGTCCTAGGATATCTTTACCCCCTTTCACCATAAAACCACATAATGATGATTTTTTAGGTAGGGGTAAACTTGTCCTAGAATATTTGTATCCCCTTTCACCACAAAACTACTTAATAATGATGTTTTGGGCATGGGGTGAACTTATCCTAGGATATTTGTACCCTCTTTCACCACTAAACCACGAAATATTGATGTTTTGGGTAAGGGTAAACTTGTCATAGGATATTTCTACCCCCTTTCACCACAAACCCATATAATAACCATGTTTTGTGTAGGGGATAAACTTGTCCTAGGATATTTGTACTTCCTTTCGGCTCAAACCAGACAATAACGATGTTTTGGGTAGGGGGTAAACTTGTTCTAGGATATATCTAACCCCCTTTGCCTCAAAACCACGGAATAGCGATATCTTTGGTAGGGAGTAAAATTGTCTTAGGATATTTGTACCCCCTTTCACCACAAAACCACGTAATAATGATGTTTTGGGCAGAGGGTAAACTTGTTCTAGGATATTTGTACCTCTCGACTCAAACAACGCAAAAACAATGTTTTCGGTAAGGGGTAGACATGTTCTAGGATATATGTACCCCCTTACACCATGAAACCACATTAAAACGATGTTTTAGGTAGGGGTAAACTTGTCCTAGGACATCTCTACCCCCTTAGACCATGATACCACATAATAATGATGATCTGGGCAGGAGGTAAACTTGTTCTAGTATATTTCTACCCCCCTTTCACCCCAAAATCACGTACACCTGTCCTAGGACATTTGTACCTCCTTTAGCATCAAGAGCATGCAATAACTATGTTTTGGTTAGGGGTAAACTTGTCCTAGAATATTTTTACCCCCTATCACCACAAAACACGTAATAACGATGTTTTGTGTAGGGTGTAAACTTGTCCTAGGATATTCTCTACGCCCTTACACCATGAAACCACATAATGCAACAGACTGCCCCCCGTGCAGAAACTACACACAGGGACTACACAGAGCCCTACACAAGGAGCTACAAGCAGGGGAAGCGAGGCAAAAGTCTTCCATAAGTGCTAACTTCATTCCAGTCGGAGAACGCAGATTCTGGATATCTCAGGGCTTGCTGGGTGTAACGTGAATAACAGTGAAGCTCGAAATGAAAAACGTGAATATCCTTTTTGAATGTGAGCAATGATCATTTATATATTACCCAAACAGTGAATACAAGGTATTTACAGAAATGTTGTGTTAAATGATAATCAGTTCGACCCCCGGGTGAAGCATTGACCCGTTAACAAACTTATTACATGACAAAATAATTTACCTTACATTTACTCTGGTGGTTGCATACAATTTTATCCCTGATAGTTTTCAGTTAATTACCGTACCAGTTGGATACAAAAAGCCAAAGTTTATCTCAGTTAGGGACCTTCTGTTTTCATGCCACATGACAATTTTATTCAACTTAGACACCATTATAATAATACAAACCTTAGCCCACACGGGAACAGCACGCTACTTTACTTTATCCCAGTTAGGGTTTCCTACTTGATTCAAACGTAGTAGTAATTACCAGGGTCCCACGTGATTACATAAAAGAAAACCCCACGTGACTAAACAAACACACGTGACCAATAATAAAAAAACGCCCTCTATCAAGATTGCCAACTAGGGGGGGGGGGGGTAGAAGTTAGAGAAACAGGGTTCGTGGGTAACTCCTTTTGGGCATGAGCCAGGTGACAAGCGTCAAAAGGTACCTCCCAACAAATCAGGACGGACAGTGTGCAAGAACCTGGTCAGGGACTCGTCCGAGGTTTGCACCTGGAACCAGGATCTACGGGGAGAACCGGTCGGGGCCCTTCCTGGGGTTTGTACCTGGGAACCAAGGCACTGTTGAAGAAAGGACCCGGTCGGGAACTTGTCCGAGGTTTGAACCTGGAACCGGATCAGTAAGGGGGAAACATCAGTTAGGGAAGATCTGGCCGGGGACTTATCCTAGACCGAAGTCTTGGGGACCAGATCTATCGATCCTTCGGCAGTTGGCATCTGGCAGTCAAGTGAGCTCTTGGTGCGGTGCGGTAATATATCATAATCGATATGGAGTGTCATACTTATATTTGACTCTAATCTGTTATATTCTGTAGACAACATCTTTAACAATTAACTTCATATACATAATAACAAGAACAAGCTTCCGCAACTGTCCCTCGAAGTTTAAAATATTGTGTTCCCAAAATGAACGAAATAATTACAATCACCACATACATAACACAAAACTCAAAAATTTACTCCAATCTCAGGAGTTTAATGCGGAAATGACGAGGCCTCTCAGACCCCAGCATGCTAATTAATGGGTTTGTGTGTCCTCTTATTTTATTCCAAAAGGAGACTTTGGCTTGTCAAAGTGCTATATCAAAAAGCTCTAAATTCAGATCTTCATGTATCTGGATTATGCGAGTAAGAGGAGGATGCCTTCCAATTGCTCTGGCAGCTCGATTTTGGACTCTTAGCAGTTTAATTAAATGAGACTTCGCTGCATGCTGCCAGACGGGACTGGCATATAGTCATATCGGCAGCACCATCATTTTATATAAATGCAGGCGTGTCTCGAGTGTGAGTGCCATGAACGGGAACATTGGGTATATATCCTATCCTCTGTTTGACCTTCTTAGTCTGGGCATTGATGTGTGGTCCGAAGGTAACACCCCCCAAGTATCTAACTCTTTCAGCGCTGGGTACATCTCGGTGAAATAGTTGCAAGCTGGCGCCTTCTTTAGCATTGGATAGACTAAAAACGACTGAAGTACTCTTTTCTGGATTTATCTTGATTTTCCACCGTTGAGCCCAACGTTCAAAGATCGGCAGGAAGGTTTGCATCTGTTTGTGACACTGAAGCACACGTTTGCCGGTAGTGAATAGTGCAATGTCGTCTGCGTATGTGGCAATTATCCCTTTATCTGGGGTGGGTACATCTGCAGTATACAAAGAGTAAAGTATCGGAGAAATCACCGATCCTTGAGGTACCCCAGCACGAACCAGTCTTGGCATCGATTTCTGCCCATTTATGGACGTAATGAAACTTCGGTTATACACAAAGCTGGCTATGACCTTTCTATAGCTGACTGGAAACCTCATTCGTCGCAGTTTATACAGGAGTCCAGGATGCCAAAGTCGATCGAACGCCTTTTGTAAATCGAGAAATAATCCTAATCAAGGCGAATCGCTACATAGTCAACGACGCGAACAAGTTGTTTGATCGTCCCATGGGAACGGTGAAAACCAAATTGGTGATCTGGAAGCAGATGGTTAGCTTCTATGATCTCATGAAGTCGTCGGTGCATAACTCGTTCAAAAAGCTTGCGAAGATGAGAAAGCAAACTGATGGGACGGTAATTGCTGGCATTTTGTGGATCCTTGCCAGGCTTTGGTAGTACGATGAGTTTCGCCAATTTCCACTGAAGTGGGAAGTAACCAAGCTTCAGGATGTTTATAAATAACTTCACCAAAAAGACGTAAACCTTACGGGACAGATGCTTCAGTGCAGCTGGTGGTATCCCATCTAAGCAGGCAGCAGAGTTGTTTTTCAGTTTCCGTGTTGCATTTGCCACCTCACGAGGCGAGACAGGTGGAACATCCAACGACGAAGGCTGGCATTGAAGACGTTGGAGAGCAGTATCGATGATCTGTTCTGTAACAGCGTCATGGAGATCATTGTTTGGTTGAAACAGATCATAAAAATGATCGACTAGAAGCTCAGTCTGCCTCTGGGGATCCATAATTGGGCCTGCAGGGCTATTAATGGCCGTCATAGTAGGCTATTGTCGTTGATTTAAGTTACGAGCAATATTCCAAAAAGTAGGATCAAGCTCTGTCAGTTGGCCAAGTTTGCGATCCCATTGGTGGATTCGTTCACGCTGTAAGTATTGATGAAGGTGACGCTGAAGGAGCATCCAGTCTCCCCAGTGAATGGGCGATCTGGAGCGATGCCATCGTCGGCGAGCCCAACGCACAAATCGTGTTAGAATGTACAAAACTGGAGAAGCCTGAGTAGAGAGTGGATCTCTGGTGAATGTCGTTGATTGGCGCCAGGAATCTGCGATGATGTTGGTGAAGATAGTAACACCCTGTCGATGTCTGCAGATGATGACAACGGAGTAGTTAGGTCAACAGAATTGTGGACACGAGCGGTAAAGAGAGTCCATCAGAAATAGCTTCTCGTAAGGTGCGGAACTGATGTTGATATAAACCGTATCCGATGGAAGCAGAGACAGGGAGATGATCGGAATCGAGGTCCCAAGTTACAAATGGCATAGTGCTGAGGCCGACATCTAGCACATCGGGGCCACTTCCATTGCGTGGATAATGCGTCGGTTCGTGAGGAGCAGAGATGGAAAGAGCCAGCTGATCCATTATACCAGCCAAACCGTTTCCGGCTGTGTTGGAGGTGATAGGATGCCAGTCACAGTGTTTGGCGTTCAAATCGCCCCCCCCCCCCAGTACAATTCTATCGCCAAGTGTTTCTAGTACGAGGAAATTGTTGGTGCCCAGATCTTCTTGTGGAGGCTTATATGCTGAAATGACAACTAGGTCTTCATTTGGTGCATGAAGCTTTACCGCCAAGGCTTCCAACGAAACTAAAGGTGGAACTGGTATGTTGATAGCAGTGAGGCCACGTTTAACAAGTATTAACAGACCTCCCTTACGACGACCAATTCGATCTTCTCGAAATGTTTTGTAGTTGGGAACTGTCCATGTGATATGAGGTTTAAGATGAGACTCCTTGATAAGAGCGACATCTATATTCCGTGAGTATAAGTAATGTTGAAGCAATAAGGTCTGTTTTTCGATGCCATTTGCATTAAGGACAAGCAAATTTATCTGACGTAGAAGTCCGTTGCGATTAAAAGCACCCATCACTTT